>NC_088800.1:41758926-42371426 GCF_011386835.1 Chrysemys picta bellii
AGGGCCCACCCCATCAGCCAGTAAATTCTGTTAAGCAAGAGAAATCGGGGTTTGATCCTGCAGGACAAGGAGGAAAGAGAAAACTGAATTTTGCAAAGGGAAGCCACAGGTTAACCCTAAAATGCCCAAACTCCAATGGTATTGAGCCAAAGGTGTGGCATGACAAACATGACTGTAGATGGACACTTGCAATGAACTTGTTGTTATTGATAAATTTTGTAATTAACAATGTGCCTAATCTTTTGGAGAATCCCTCGAACATGTTAAAAGGAATACATGAAAACACACGTTATGTTAAAAGGCCTTGTTACACTGGGGTTTCACAGGTAATGCCTATAAACAATATGGGAACTTTTCACAGGGGAAAAGACATTCCAGACCTAATGTGCTGTATGAAAAGGAAGACTGAGGCACACTACCATATTGCTTTCATGGCTAAATGCCAAGATTCCTGGACTATGAAGAACATTAATATCTGCATTTATTCGATGTTAATTGGGTTCCAAACATTTGCCCGAGCTTGTATGGATAAAGTAGCAGTTTTCTTTAGCTCTTGGCAAGGTCACATGGCACATACAGGAACCATGCTGCCAGAGCAGATCCAATCCACTATTGTTCTAACTAAGTGTTACCTTGAGTTTGTAAAGAGGTTCAATCATGTGGTTGAACATGATTTTGATAAACCATTTCTGTTATACACTGGTACGGCTTCTAACCCAATACTAGCTGTAGTGAGACAGAACCCAGGATGGGGAGCTCTTGGGATGCAGTCAGTGATGTTTGTGTCATCCCTTCCTGCATCAATTTTGCGTTGGGGGTGTGACGTTATTGACATAAACTGGGACCATATAGATCATTGTTGCAACCAAGGTCCTGTAGTGGCACCCAAATCTTGTATAAAGGGGGTCAAATGGGGTGTCTAGAACAAGGTTATGGTTTACTGGTTATGATTATGCTGTTTATATGTATGTATCAGTTTTGTAGTCGAAGTTATGAATATTGGCTCTATACTGTCTGTATGGCAAACTTATGCTATGCTTCTGGGTGACATCCCAGACAAGCTGAGATTAGCTCTGCCTAGCCTGCTTGATGGCCCATTAAGGACCATCAGCTATACAATGGACCCATTGAGAGAAGGCAGATACGCCTTGTACCTCAGCAAAGTATGCAGGGACTGGCCCATGTGACTCCAGACTCCATTTTTGCTGTAATTTTCCACAATAAGAACAAAGAGGTGAACTTACACCTGGAAAAGACTATATAAGGCTGATGCCTGATCTCCATCTGGTCTTCAATCCTGCTTCTTACCTCTGGAGGGACTTTGCTACAAACTGAAGCTCTGAACAAAGGACTGAGGACCCATCCCAGCGGGGGATGTATTCCAGAGACTTGATTTGAACCTGCAGTTTATTCCATCGCTGCTGCAAGCCTGAACCAAGAACTGTGCCATTACTGTATGTAATTGATTCCATTTAACCAATTCTAACTCTCATCTCTATCTTTTTCCTTTTATGAATAAACCTTTAGATTTTAGATTCTAAAGGATTGGCAGTAGCGTGATTTGTGGGTAAGGTCTGACTTGTACATTGACCTGGGTCTGGGGCTTGGTCCTTTGGGATCGGGAGAACCGTTTTCTTTTAGTGGGGTATTGGTTTTTATAACCATTTGTCCCCATAACGTGTGGCACTGGTGGTAATACTGGGTAACTGGAGTGTCTAAGGAGATTGCTTGTGAGACTTGCGGTTAGCCAGTGGGGTGAGATCGAAGTCTTAGTCTGGCTGGTTTGGTTTGCCTTAGAGGTGGAAAAACCCCAGCCTTGGGCTGTAACTGCCCTATTTGAGCAATTTGTCCTGAGTTGGCACTCTCAGTTGGGTTCCGCCAGAACCGCATTGTCACATATGGAGAGAGGAAAAGAGAGTAAAGAGCCCACGGGGGAGTTTTCAGAGTTTGCCAGTAATAAGTTACCTGTCCCGTTTCTCCTCCTTTTGCTGTGTTCAGACAGGAAGGGGGTTTTATTGTGTCCTCTTCCATTTCAAAGGTTTTACACACGCTCCCCTGTGTCTCACCCCACCCTCAGGTGTTTCTTTTTAATATATGTTAAAGCTGATCTGGAAGTGGAAGTCAGGATGATTTAGACTTTACCAGCTTGGAAGTAACAGCTGCTGCTGCTTTGTGGGTGTTTTGTCCAAGAGTCTGTGCCTGCATGTTATTTGAGCGGAATGGGATTAACATGGCGGGATTCCTGCTGGTCAAGGTACCCAGGAAAAAAACCCAATAAAACACAAGGCGATCTCCTCCTGCAGCAGGGTTTTCACCTACAGGTTGTGGAAGCAGAGAAAGAACTGACAGAAAGGAACTGCAATGCATGACAGCTCGTTAGCAAGAGTCAGGCTAACTGTAACCCTAATAACGCGAGATTTGTAGAAGCAAGGATTGTGTGAGGCGGGTGGGAAAGAACTGTGTGTGAAGTCGTTGTGACCTTGTATAGATAAGTTTCAGAGTAGCAGCCGTGTTAGTCTGTATCCGCAAATCCGAAGAAGTGGGCTGTAGTCCACGAAAGCTTATGCTCTAATAAATTTGTTAGTCTCTAAGGTGCCACAAGTACTCCTGTTCTTTTTTTTGTATAGATAAGGTATAGAAAATATTGTATGTTGGCTAGAGTCAAAACAAGTGAGGAAATAAGATATCAAGATGGCCTATGTATAAACAAAATGCAGCTGTCCCTCATTATTTCTGTAATAAAAGGTATAAATGCTTGCTGTAATTAGTTACCTGAGAGAGACCTGCTTAGCTCTCTCCCTCTGCACAATTGTGAGAGTTAATAAAGCATCTGACTTGCTGTACCTAAACAAAAGAATGAGAACTCTGTTTTTCTCCTACAAGCTTTCATCCCTCCCGATGTCTGACTTCTGAGCTCCATGCTCTGATCCCAGCCTGTACAATAGCAAGATTTCTTTTTACTGTAAATTGCTTTTTGTATTCTGTAATGTGATCCTTGGCCACCTATCCATGTGATGATTTCTATACAAATGTAAACTTGACTGTAGTGCAGTATTTCCATTAAAATATCAGGGCTAATCATTGTGTACAGATTTTTCTTCCTTCTTGATCATACACAATGAGATTTTGACACACACTTTCCTGAGGAAAGGGAGGAAGATGCATCTGATGGAATCACTCCTTTAATAAAAACAGAAGTAGAGGTGGTGGGAGAAGATAGTAGTAGACCTGAAAGTTTGATCTCTGTTTAGGACCCTCACAAATGACCAATGTTTGACTTACCCTAGCAGATAAATGTAAGGGTATCGCCTCTGGATTCCAGATACTAATTTGTAAGCAATTCCCAGTTCCTGTTCAGAGGTTATAAACTCTTTTTATTTTGAAGCAGTTGCAACATTCTGTGGTGGTCGAGAGCTAATAATTAGCCACCTCTTCCACTGGAGTTGGGAGGTTGCCCCCCGCTCCCCCAAATCCCTTGAGTCATTCTGGGAAACGGGGTAATACAATTTACCAGCCAGTGGAAATGTCAAAAAAAAAATCTATCCCTCCGTCTTGTTAGCAGCAGGGCTGTTAAATAACAAATCAATCCTTTTTGGTTCCTTAACAAATTAACAGTTCTCTTTAGCCTGATTCTTTTTTGATTTAGAGCTGTCTTCAGCACTCCCTTTGCCTACATTTAGTGCTTGGAGATTGAGGTCTATCACAAACACAGTCATGGTGTTTAGGGCCACTAAACTCCCAGCCCCCTTGACGTGAACGTTGCATTTTTTTAGCCTAAATGGTAACTTTGCACTTTATATGGCTCAGTATTTTGTGGAAGAGTTTAATAGTTTTTCCTCCCTGCTTTCTGTCTCTTCCCGTTGGGTGAGGAAGCCTGTAGGGGGCCAGGGTGGCTGCCCTCCGAACCTGAGGGTAAAGGGCCTTTCCCTCAGCCTGAGTGGGCGGGGCCAGCCCAAGCTCGCTCCACCCCCCGGAAGGGGAGGGGTGGAACAGGAAGTATAAAGGGCGGGGCCCTTAGCTCAGTTGGAGCAGCACCAGGGAGGGAGGCAGACGCAGACCGTGGGCTGCTCCCTTCAGACCCTGCTGCCACGCCAGGGGAGGCCCTGGACCAGTGGAGACCTCACCTGGAGGACGGACTGGGGCTGCCAAGACTGCCCGCTGCCGAGTACCCAGAGGAACTGGAGGAGCCGGAGGGGGAGCTGGAGCTGCCAGCAGCCGAGTACCCAGAGGAGCTGGAGGAGCCTGAGCCTGAGGGGGAGCTGGAGCTGCCAGCAGCGGACTACCCCGACGCACCGGCGGGACCAGAGGGATTCGGACGAGCAATCAGGTAGGAAGTAGCCCAGGGACAGAGCTGCACAGTGGTGAGTCTGTATTGCGGAAGGACGCCGCTGATCCAGTGGCGGGACCCTCGTCCTGCCACTGTCAGGGCCCTGGGCTGGAACGCAGTGGTGTAGGGTGGGCCTGCATTCCCCTACCCGGCCGAGCCACGCCGGGACCTTTGCCGGCGCTCCCCTGCCTGAGGGGCGCGCTACTGACCTTTGCCGGCGCTCCCCTGCCTGAGGGGCGCGCTACAGACTCTGGCTGGCGGCCGCCCCGCCGCTAATTCCCCGCTGACGGAGGCGTGACCCAGGCCGGCCAGTGACCTCATAGCTCCCCACCGCCCCCTAACGGGTAGGTGGGTCGACGCAGATCACAAAGCCCCATGAGGTAATTGTGTTGTATAAATACACAGGTAGAACTACCAGAAAAGCTCAACCAGCTGTCATTGGGTATCCAAAGCCATAAGCTAAGGAGCACTGAATACAGACTGTAAGTCTATTAGTAACGAATCGGGGGACCCGAGAGATGCAAATAGTGGCGATGTCTGAAAGTGCTCTAAGTTACTGGATAGCCTGTCTGGTTTTCAACAGTGCTTTGAGCCTCCCTTTGAAGTCACCCCTTTTGAACTCTGAATTTAGGGATGCCAGCTAGCAAGGGTCATAGAGCACAATGATCCCTTCTGGCCTTAGAAGCTTGTCTGACTGCCTGTATAACCCAGAACTTCCCCCAAAACATTCCTTTGGAAATGCAGCTTAAAAAAAAAAATCCCCAAAAGATGCGTGTGGAAGTGCAGCCCACTGCCCCACATGCATGTCTGTAAAGCTGGGCCGTTGGAGTACTTTCAAGGGAGCCAGAAGATCTGGTGAGTGCTGTCTTGACTCAGTGACACTGCCAAACGTGTTTGTGTGGCCAGACCAGGAGCACTGCAGCGTGTGCGCCAGCAGTTGGTGACAGGTCAGCAAAGGTTTGTGACTTCAGGGTAGCCATTCTGTGTCTCCAGGCAGTTTCTTGCTTGTCTCTGTAAGGGCTGCAACATCTTACTGAAGGCTGAAAATCTGAGAAGCATTTGCTTCTCTGGTGCTTAAAGCTGCAGCGCTGTCAAAAGTTCTAAAGAATCTGTTGTTCCTTCCCCTCCCAGGCAAAACCAGATTTCTGTATCTAGGTCAAGCAAAACAGCTGCTCGTAAACCACCGTGTTTGCCTTTGCACTCTGTGATGTCCCTGGCATGCTGAATTAGTGACATGGTATTTGAGGCAATTAATCCTGGCATTGTCTGGTAATCAGAGGAGTTTCACCATGGAGTGATTTAAAACTTCTCACTCTCAGCTTCCAGGAATTTGACGTTTCGGCCCGTAAGCAGTCCCGTCTTTGACACACATGGAGACTTTTCCTAGTTGGGTGGTGTGACGTTATTGATATAATCTGGGACCATATAGATCATTGTTGCAACCAAGGTCCTGTAGTGGCATGCAAATCTTGTATAAAGGGGGTCAAATGGGGTGTCTAAGACAAGGTTATGGTTTACTGGTTATGATTATGCTGTCTATATGTGTGTATCAATTTTGTAGTTGAAGTTATAAATATTGGCTCTATACTGTCTGTATTTCAAACTTATGCTATGCTGCTGGGTGACATCCCAGACAAACTGGTGTTAGCTCTGCCTAGCCTGCTTGATGGCCCATTAAGGACCATCAGCTATACAATGGACCCATTGAGAGAAGGCAAATATGCCTTGAGACTCAGCAAAGTATGCAGGAACTTGCCCATGTGACTCCAGACTCCATTTTGCTGTAATTTTCCACAGTAAGAACAAAGAGGTGTTCTTACATCTGGAAAAGACTATATAAGGCTAATGCCTCATCTCCATCTTGTCTTCAATCCTGCTTCATACCTCTGGAGGAACTTTGCTACAAGCTGAAGCTTTGAACAAAGGACTGAGGACCCATCCCAGCGGGGGATGTATTCCAGAGACTTGATTTGAACCTGCAGTTTATTCCATCGCTGCTGCAAGCCTGAACCAAGAACTTTGCCATTACTGTATGTAATTGATTCCATTTAACCAAGTCTAACTTTCATCTCTATCTTTTTCCTTTTATGAATAAACCTTTAGATTTTAGATTCTGAAGGATTGGCAACAGCGTGATTTGTGGGTAAGATCTGATTTGTATATTGACCTGGGTCTGGGGCTTGGTCCTTTGGGATCAGGAGAACCTTTTTCTTTTACTGGGGTATTGGTTTTCATAACCATTTGTCCCCATAACGAGTGGCACTGGTGGTAATACTGGGAAACTGGAGTGTCTAAGGCTTGGTCTACACTAACCCCCCAAATCGAACTAAGGTACGCAACTTCAGCTACGTGAATAACGTAGCTGAAGTTCGAAGTACCTTAGTTCGATCTTACCTCGGTCCACACGCGGCAGGCAGGCTCCCCCGTCGACTCCGCGGTACTCCTCTCGTCTAGCTGGAGTACCGCAGTCGACGGCGAGCACTTTTGGGTTCGACTTATCGCGTCCAGACAAGACGCGATAAGTCGAACCCAGAAGTTCGATCGCTCGCCGCCGAAATATCGGGTAAGTGTAGACATACCCTAAGGAGATTGCTTGTGAGACTTGCGGTTAGCCAGTGGGGTGAGACCGAAGTCCTCTTAGTCTGGCTGGTTTGGTTTGCCTTAGAGGTGGAAAAAACCCCAGCCTTGGGCTGTAACTGCCCTATTTGAGCAATTTGTCCTGAGTTGGCACTCTCAGTTGGGTTCCGCCAGAACCGCATTGTCACAGGTGGTAGAGAATCTGTTGGAAGTACATGTTCCCAAGGCAGCTGTAGCACCTCTCTCCTAAGCTGCTTTCTGGAAGGTGTCCCAAATGAAACCTAGTCTCTTTGGATTCCCCTAGGAAGTGGCTGTGTAGTAGAAGCAGTCTATTGGTCTTCCAGGAGCATGTTTATAAAACATCACCTCCACGACTGCAACCCCACCCTCGTATCTTCACATCCAACCAGCAGAACTTGCATGGAGGAGGGAGTTGGCTTTGTATTGTCCAAGCATTATTAAAAGTCTGCCTTGTGTGCATTTACCCTATTTTGGACCCGGATGGTGCAGATACTGTATTCTCATTCTAGATCAGTGGTTCCCAAACTTTAACAACCTGGGAACCTGTCAAGGCTCCTTCCCCACTCTGATCTTTAGGGTACAGATGTGGGGGTCTGCATGAAAACTTCTAAGCTTAACTACCAGCTTAGATCTGGTCCCCTGCCACCACTCCCAATGGGCTAACTCCCTCCCCTTGGTAGCCTTGAGAGACTCTTCCACCAACTCCCTGGTGAACATAGATCCAACCCCTTGGATCTTAAAACAAGGAGAAATTAACCACCACCACCCCCTCCTTTCTCCCACCAACTCCTGGTGGATCCAGATCCAATCCCCTTGGATCTAAAAACAAGGAAAAATCAATCAGGTTATTAAAAAAGGCTTTTAATTAAAGAAAAAGGTCTAAATCATCTCTGTAAACTCAGGATGGAAAATAACTTTACAGGGTAATCAAACTTAAAGAGCCCAGAGGAACCCCCTCTAGCCTTAGGTTCAAAGTTACAGCAAACAGAGGTAAACACCTTAGCAAAAGGTACATTTACTAGTTGGGAAAACAAAGATAAAACTAACACGCCTTGCCTGGCTGTACTTACAAGTTTGAAATATGAGAGACTTGTTCAGAAAGATTTGGAGAGCATAGATTGATGTCTGGTCCCTCTTAGTCCCAAGAGCGAACTCCCCCCAAAAACAAAGAGCACAAACAAAAGCCTTTCCCCCACCAAGATTTGAAAGTATCTTGTCCCCTTATTGATCCTTTGGGTCAGGTGTCAACCAGGTTACCTGAGCTTCTTAACCCTTTACAGGTAAAAGGATTTTGGAGTCTCTGGCCAGGAGGGATTTTATAGTATTGTACACAGGAGGGCTGTTACCCTTCCCTTAATAGTTATGACAAAACCCCTTTCACTAAAATGTCAAGTCTCGCGAACCCCTTCCTCAAAATAAATATTTCCAGGGATTTTCTCCTTTACCTGAGTATAAATTATAAAAACAGTAATCTGGGAAATATAAAATTTGTTTTGATGACAAGCTTATTACACACTTCATTATTAATTATTATTTATCATTACAGTATTTTATTACATTATGAAAACGGCAACACTCTTCCAAGATCTTACTTTCGTAGCTTGTATCACTTTGAATAAGTCTGTTATAAGACAAGGCTCCTACGTTTCATGCTGTTTCACACCTGATACTCCTTGATGAAGGTATTTAAGAAGTCAACTTAGAGTTCCTTCTACACAAGCATTCAGGTCTTGAGCAGTCCAGACAAACAGCGCACGTTACAACAAAGCTTAAACTTGTTCTTCCTAATAATTTTAAAAACAATATTAGCTGCCTATTTAATTTTAAAAACAGGAAAAAATATCCACCTCCCTTTGCATTTCCTATAAGGAGTTTTGAAGTTTAAATCTCAGTGTGATAGAGATGCTTGCTTTGATCTGCTTCGCTCTTGGACGTCCAGGGGCTCCGGGCTGCTGGCCCCAGGCTGCCTGGAGTCCCTAGGGACAGCTCTGTCCGCCATTAGGGAATTTGTTCCCCGCGGACAACCTGTAACATTTCGCGAACCCCAGTTTGGGAACCACTGTACTAGATTAATTCACCAACACTGCTGCTGTACGTCTGATGTGCAGCGTGTAGTCTGTTGAAGAGCAGATTCGATACGGGCTTCACTCTTCTCTTCCCTGAGCTCTCCTACTGAGAGGTGAAGAAGAGAAGTTTGTTCTTGCTTTGAGTCCAATAGCTTGGTGCATTGTTCAAGGATCTCCTATATAAAGATGCTACTTATCATCTGTCTACATCTTTATAAGGCCCCCATCAGTGCAGTATTTGAGTGCCTGTTTCCGCCCAAGTTGCATAACCTCTCTGCCTGTTTACACAACAAGGACATCTATCACTGTCTTTAATGTTGAGAAAGTAAGAGTTTGATTTCAGGTTTTGGATGAGGACAAAATGCAGCCTTGATTACATGCCAGGCGTCTGCTCGTGGAGGTGAGGCTGAACATGATGATGATGTTTTTTGGATTTGCAGCGTTCGCCTCTGCAGCAGGTTGCCCAGCTCTACTGTCCAAGAGAGGAAGCTCATCCTGGGCTCATGTAATTTTGATCCCGCCCCCTCTTGATAGGGCTGCCTGCCAGAGGTGAATTCTCACTGAGCGATACCCTCCGGGCAGCCTGCATGTAGCTCAGAGGTTCTGGGGAAGATTTGTTGAGGGGCCAGAGAAGGCCAAGCCTGACTGCTGCTGCTTGGCAGGCCACTAGCCTTTTCTCCTGAGCCTTGGTTCCCGGAGGGTATACGTGGCAGCCCTCTGTGCCCTTGGCCACTAATCTCTTGTTTTTCTGTTAGGCTCCATCCAGAGATAACGGATTGCAGAGGGCAAACTCGAGAGGTTCTGGACTCCTGGGACCTGAATCTTAATGTTTCTCCACCATAGGCAGGTCGGGGAAATACCCTTGTCTCCCGGGTTCCCTATTTAGTTCCCTAATAAGTCACTGGTGATCAGTGTGTGTCCCTAATAGCCCAATTCAAGAGCTGGAGCTTCCATCCTCTTCCCCTCAGTGGAGGAGGAGAAGATGGAAAAGTCCTAGACATACAAAAAGGGCGCCCGAGAGGTGAGTGAGTCTGACCACCCGTTCATTCTGTATGGTGCAAACTGAGCTCGAAAACCTTGCTTGGTTGGCAGGTGTATGAGTGAGGCCTGTGGAGCCAAATAAAAGGCTCCTGCCCTAGAGATCAGAGCTCGGGTAGATCTTGGTGAGAAAGAGACCCCTCCCTTCTGGAACTCTGCAAGGCAGTAACCTGGGTATCCTCCTGCTTTCTCACAGGTCTGTGCAAGTGCTCTCTTGCCTATATGGGAACATCCACTGGCAGCCTGCCCATTACTCCTGCGGTGGCTCCCTCTGCTGGACTGTTTCAGCATTGCATCCTGACCCAAGTTTGGTCTGAGCATCTTCAGTGAGTATGCGCCCATCTAGGCTACGTCAGCTGCTGTTTTACACCCCACCTTCCATAGGCTTCCCTCATCCACACAGCAGCGTGGTCCAGCCCATATGATCAGCCTGCCTGTGTGAGCAGAGCATCTAAGTAGCTAGACCTGCGGGAAGAACTATGCCGGAATTTCTCTCCGCCTGAATCTTTGTCTGCAAAGAAGGAAATGGATAACAAAACATGAGTTTGCAACATGCACTTATCTTTAAAAAGCAGCCAACTGCATTGGTTGTAAATAGGGAGGGTGTCAGGAAATGTGGGGAGAGGAGTTTACTGGAGTGAAGGAAATTCTGGCTGCAGCAGCCTTATTCCCCTCTTGCTCTGTGGACTGGGGCTGTGAGAAGTGACGCTGGGTCTGCTTGCGGCCTGCAGTTCAGCCTGCGACTCTACGCCACCCCCTGCCCACCCTTCTTGGGCTGACTGCAGCCTCTCCAGGTATTTAAGCACCAGGCCTAGGAGAGTCTGCTCAGCACCTGGCTGGGTTCTGCCTAGTGAGCAGCTGGCAGGGTCAGCCTCTGACAGAACTAATGCCCGTGATGCGGGGAAGGGGTTGGACTGCACACTCCAGCCCTGGGATGTGTTTCCTCAGCACCTGGCTCTGTTTCCTCAGCTCTGGTGCAGCCCTTGGGGGCATGATCAGCAGTTGAAGGCAGGGAGACTCAGAGGTAGAATTTCATATCCCCATAAGCATAGCTGGGGCTGGGGTGGGGGGTTGGGGTGGTGTCAGCTGCTCCGTGCATGCAGGGGCTCTTGGAGCTGCTACTTGCAGGGGGCAGGCAGCAATCCAGGCTGGGTTCTGCAGAGTTAGCACCAAATGAGGCTCAGAGGAACCCCCGGCCTCGCCCTTGGCTGGGGCTGCTCAGAGTCCCTGCCCGCGGCACCGCGGCTGGTGAGGGATTAGGGGGAAAAGTCTCCTCCAGCAGCCGGGTCTCCCATAGGAGGTGGTTTCCCTCCCTCTTGTGGAGTCCACCCCCTCCCTGCTTGCCACTGCCCCCTGCCTGCCAGGAATAACTCACTTCTGACTCCCAGACCCTGCTGACCAGACATGGCTCCTGCCTGGGCCAGGATGGGAACACCCCACAGGGCAGGGAGTTTCAAACTATAGCCGGGGAGAAGATACCCCAGAACCAGCCCCAAGGGTTTTCTCCCTGCTCCTATGCTCTGCAGGTCACTCCAACTGGGTTCTGGCTCCCAGCCACCGTGCGATGTGGCTGCTGCCCCCTGACCCTAGAACCCTGCCCCGATTTCCCCCCGCCCCTCCTCCCAGCACAGCACTACCCTTCAGCCGTGACTCACAGCAGGGTGGGCGGTCCAAGCCTCCTGCTCTTCTCTGGCTTCAATTGTCCATCATGTATCCTAGGGGAGGCAGGCGGGCCTGGTTATTTAACAGCATGCAGGGCACCAGCCACCGCTTGGATTTCTGTCTTTCAAGGTGCCCCCCACCCCCAATCCATCCGGGCAGAGGAGGGGAAGGAGCTGGTTGGAGAGTCAGTCCCCAAGATTATTGGGATCATTTTGCCTTTGGCCTCGTGCCCCACAAAGGCCAGGAGAGGTGTTGTGCACACAAGCCCCACTGGGAGTTGGAGTGAAGCACAGTGTGGCAGAGCTGCTGCCCTGGCTCTTTGCCTGCATGGCTGGTGGTAGCTGGGGTGGGCAGGGCTGGGGCTTCCTGTGAATCTCTACCCTCCCTGTACAGGCTGCAGGGGGACCTGGCTGGGGCCAGTGCCTCGTGCGGGTGCGGGGTGGGGTGCGGGGGAACCAGAGTGAGACCTTTGGGAGGCAGGATCTCTCCCTCGGGCCTGCTCCTGCTGCAGGTGCTGGGCTTGCCCAGGGCCAGGGCAGAGGAGACCCTCTGGCCGCAGAGCCCTCCCGCATCTGGCTGCAGGGAGTCTTGGTTCCTCCTTTGTCCGAGGGAGATGGGAAGGAGTGGGTGGGGGGGGAGTTGGGTTTGGTTGTGTGTGGACAACGGAGGCCAGCCCCTCCCCCGTTAGGAGTGTGCATGTGGTGCTGGGCCCCGGACTCATGGGGCAGGGAGGGATAATAGGAAGAAGAGCTCCAGCTCTTTTCTTACCTATCAGCTGCTGGGCAGCTGCTGCTCTCAGGGCGTCCTTCTTGCTCAGTCTCCCTGGGCAGTCCTGGAGCTGGGAAGCCAAGAACCCAGTTAGTCCCAAGCCACACATCCTCCCCAGGCTGAGGGGAGCTGCCTGGTAGGGAGGTGAGGAACCCCTGGCTGTCAGAGCCCTCTCCCCCTTGATTCCTCCCATGGGACAGAGATGACTTGTACAGGAGCCATCCTCAAGGGTGGGGGATGGGGCTGAGTCAGTGAGGGGGCTCCCTGGAGCAGGGAAGCTCCCTGTGTGCTTAGGTAGGGTTACCATACGTCCGGATTTTCCCGGACATGTCGGGCTTTTGGGGGCTCAAATCCCCGTCCGGGGGGAAATCCCCAAAAGCCGGGCATGTCCGGGAAAATCGAGAGGGCTCGGCCGGGGCCTCTTTGGCCGGGGCCGGGCCGGGGCCGGGCCGGGAGCCAGGGGGTCCGCTGGGCCGCAAGGTCCGTGGGGCCGGGAGCCGGGGGGGGTCCACGGGGCCGGGAGCCGGGGGGGGTCCGTGGGGCCGGGAGCCGGGGGGGGTCCGCTGGGCCGCGGGGCCGGGGGGTCCGCTGGGCCGCGGGGCCGGGAGCCGGGGGGGTCCGCTGGGCCGGGGGCCGGGGGATCCGCGGGGCCGGGAGCCGGTCCGGGTCCGCGGGGCCGGGAGCCGGGGGGTCCGCGGGGCCGGGAGCCGGGGGGGTGCACCGGGCCGCCGGGGGCCGGCAGTGCTGGGCGGGCCGGGGGTGGTCGGCCGGGGGCCGGGGCCGGCACCCCAGGGCCCGAGCCGACCCAGGCTGGAGCCGCCGGGGGGCCAGCCTGGGCCCCGCCTCCTCCCCCCACACTCCCCCTTACCTGCTACAGGCTTCCCGCGAATTAAATATTCGCGGGAAGCAGGGGAGGGGGCGGAGACTTTGGGGAAGGGGCGGAGTTGGGGCATGGGCGGGGCTGGGGGGCGGGGCCGGGGCCCGTGGAGTGTCCTCCATTTGGAGGCACAAAATATGGTAACCCTAGCTTAGGTCCTCCCACCACCCTGTCCTGCAGGGCCCACACCCCAGAGCTCACTCACCAGGATCCTGCAGGCTTCGCTCAGGAAGGGGGGGATGGCAGGGGCCGCCCCCTCGGCTAGCTGGCTCCGCACGAGCGTACGCAGGGGCTGGTAGCTGAGGAAGGGTGCGCACTGCAGCAATGCCACCCTGCACGCCTGCCAGAGAGGACGAGAAGGAAACTGGTTGAGTCCCTGAGCGCAACGGGCTGCCAACTCTCAGGCTCTGCGTGGCTTGGGAAGACTCCGCTGTGCCGGAGCAGCAAGGTGCCACCTCTTTACAGACCCTCCTCTGGCCTGATGGTTGTTCCCCAGGCCCCCACAGCCCCCATCTCCAGCTTGGCTGGGTTGTGGGGAGCCAGGCCCGAGTGCTGGGGCCGGGGAGGTACACTCCTGGAACAGGGAAGGGGCCATTCCCTGTGGGTCCCCGGTGGGCGGTTAACAGCACTGCCCGGTGACCAATGTACTTGGCCTCCCCTCAATCCCAGGCACTATCGGGGGCTGCTACTCGGCTGGGGCGGGGGTGGTGGTAGGATTGCTGCAGGAGGCTGGTCATTCCCAGACAGGAGCTAGCACACAAGTGAGGGCAGGGCAGCAGCAATGGAGACCCAATCGGCCTCAGCGACCTGCCCTTCCCTGTGGCCCTGCTTGGGTTAGGTCACTTGCTAGGGGCCAGAGATAGACCTGGACCTGGCCACTAAACAGGGCAGACTGTAAAATGGAGCCACAGCCGCGGAGAGGCTGGCTGGGCAGGGAGGCTGGAGGTGCCTGTGGAGAATGGAGGAGGAGAAGGAAACCCCACAGATCTACCCCACAGCTACACTCTGAGGGCTGGCAGAGCTCTGTGTGGGGTGGGGAAGGGCTGGATTAGTGGGGGGTCCTGGGTGCCACAGGGCAGCACTGAGGAGATCTGGGGCTTGGAGGGGGGAGTTTGAACCACCCTTGCCATGTTGTTAGAATGCCCCCAGCCACCCCTGCCCCTATGAGCCCTCAGCTGCACTCACCTGGGCCACCTGAGGGTCCCCGTCCTGTAGGTGGATGAGCAGCGTCCCCAGGCTCTTCTCCACCTCAGCCCCAAAGAGGGATGACTTCTTGGAAACAAATTTGCTGAGGTGGCCAAAGAGCTCCATGGAGGCCCGCCTCAGGCCGCTGGTCTCCTGCAGACAGGGGGCGCAGGGTGGTTAGAGGGGACAGGCTCAGGCCCTCACATGCTTTGGGAATCAGCCTGGCAGCTGCGGAGCCCGGAGAGGTTTCAGCTAGTTCAAACGACAGGACAATTCTCTGCAAACTCCCCTCTTTCCTGAAGGGCCCCAGGGCTGCTGAACAATTGTGGGCCCAGGGCCCAAGAATGATTGCATCCCTGCCTTCCCTAGCAGAGGAGCTGAGCTGCCCCACAAATCCAGAAATGTGCCTGCATCGGACACTGAGCCCCCTCCACGGGAAGGCAGGTCCTGAGCACCTTCCCCTGTGGGGTGCCCTATAGCGCCATGGGGCCTGTCCTGCTTGGTACTTACATCCTCAAAGAACGTTCTCGCCTGCAGGGCCAGTGGGACGGCGACGTGAGCCTTCAGAGGCGCCTTGGGGTCCCGCAGCATCCAGCAGAGCCCTTCCATGGCTTCCAGAACGGTGCGGGGGTCGCAGCATTCGCACACGGCGCGGACAAAGCTCTCCAGGATCTTGTCTCGCTTTTTCCTGACCTGCAGAGAAGGGGTTGGATGCCGCTCGGTGAGCAACGCTCTGTCAGCCTGAGTGTAACCAGAGTCCGGGCAAGTCAGCCTACAGCCTAGTCTGCTCCATAGGAGCCACAGGCTGGGGAGAAGGGGAACCAGGCGCTTCCTACCCAGCCCTCTCTGCCTAGTCTCCTGCCATTCCAGACCCACCTTGTCCGGGAACTCGGTCACTGCATTCCTGAGGCCGTGCAGCGCTCTGCCTCGAACGTGGATGTTGCTGTCCTCTGTCCGCTGCAGCATGGCCTTCACAACCTGCTTCCGCATCGCCTTGGGCTCATTCTCCATCAGCAGGGGGCTGCCGAGGAACTAAAGGGACCGAAAGGAGCTGTCAGAGAGGGCTGGGCGAGGCCAGGAGGAGCAAGGGGAAGGGAGTATGATCAGGGGCCAGGAGGTGACATAGATCCGTACCGACTGCTGTTCACGAGGGGCTGGCTTCAGCTGAGCTTAACAGAAGTGACATGTGCAGGGCGGAATGCTCCCTCTGCTTCCAGTGGGGTGCTCCCAAATCCCACCACAGAGCCCCCAGCAGAGGGATTAATTTACAAGCAATACACCACCGGGACCATCTCTCATTGGCTGACCAGCTATTGGCCCCCTGTTCCAGCTTCTGGGCCTGGCTAACCCTCCCCCCTGGTCTTCCAGGCTCACCTCTGCGAACAGGGCGGTGCAGGCCATGCGTTCGCCCTCCTGGCTGGCCTGGAGGCTGGGAAGGAGAAGTTTTGGGATGCTCTTCAGGGCCAGGTTTGGGTGGGTCACTATGGCCCTGGGAGAGAACAAGAGTTCGTGTTGACGTGTGCATGACAACCTTGCACATGCCGGAATCCGGCCCGGTCCCGGCCACCCCCTCCCATCTCTGCCCCACTGGGCTCCAGAGCGAGAACGTGACTCCTCCAGCCTCTGTCCTCACCTGCTAAGGAGAGTGAACCCCTCGGGCTGGGCCTCCTCCAGCAGCTGCCAGCCTCGCTCCTGGTCCATTAGCTCCACAGCTGGCTGACTGCCCCTGAGGCGCAGCACCCGCGCCAGGGCCTGCACGGCCATGCTGGGAAGAGAAGGAGGCAGGAGATGGTGATGCAGGGATTCCTGCTCTCTGGGCCGGGTGGGGGCAGGCAGGACTCCCTTGCTGCAGCACTGAAGGGATCAGGGTGAGCCTATAAGCTGCCCCACTTCTGCCTTTGGTTCTCCCCCCGCAACTGTGGGGGCAGGGGGGAGTGTCTGCAGATGTGACCTTCGCTCTCCTCCAAAGATGTGAAAATTGCCCCTCCCCGCCCCACCCAGGAAACTGACCCTGGGGAGAAAAGTACATGTAGTGCCCCCCTGAATGCCCTGCTGCCCTGAGCCCTGCCCCCCAGGGCCCACTGCAGAAAAGGGGTGAAGTGGCTCAGTGACAGGCCGGGCCTGTCCCAAAGCCTTCAAAGTAGACAGTAAATAGAGACAGCAGCCAGCTCTGCCCTGCTCCCCAGCTCTGCTCCCCCCCCCCGCCCCCGGCTCAGCTCCCTCATCACCCTGCTGAGCTGCCCACTCTGAGGAGCTCTCTGGCTCCCTGAGTATCCGGGGGCAGTTCTGCCCGCTCCTAAGCACGAGAAGCCTGGCTGATCTGAACCCTCGGTCCCCCGAAGGTGTCGGGGGTCCCTAGACAATGAAGGTCCAAGAAGGAAGCTTCCCCCTCCTAGGGGCTAGTCCAGACACTGCGTGGGTGCTGGGATTCATCGGCCCCACACATTACCTGCGTGGACTGGTGTCACTGGGCAAGTCCTGCTGGGCTCCCGAGAGGTGCCGTGCCGGGGGGCAGGCGATGGCGAGGAAGCAAGAGGCGAACAGGTCGTCCTCGCGTCCCTCCAGCGTGTCCGCTTGCCCCAAGGCCCCGATCAGCTCCCACAGGCCGCATGTGGTCTGGAAGGGAAAAGATACAGTCAGAAGACCGTGGCCGTGCGCAGAATGCAGCCGGGAAAGAGGGCTGAATGCCAGCGATGGGAACTTACCGCCGGGGGCAGCCGGGCTGGCTGGGGGCAGCTCCTGTCCTGGGTCTGCCCAGGGTTAGCCCAGCCTTTCTCTGGGCTGTCGTACAGCAGGATGTGCAGAACCTCCCTGGTCAGCATGGGGTCTGCACCTAGGAATCTCCAGATGGCCTTGGCGGGGCTGTGACGGACAGAGGGACGGCAGGTAAGGAATTCACACAGAGGACGGGCCCAGTTGGTACGCACCAGGGATGATGCCCTCCGAGGGGTGACGGGCCAGAAGCAGCAGGTTGAGCCTGCTGGTGGCTGACCTCAAGGCCCTTCAGGCACTGTCCAGTCCTAAGGGGTTCATACCCTCCTGCCCAGGCACTGCCAGGGGGCGCTGTGTCACAGAAAGGGATGGGTGGACGTGGCCAGACTCACTTCTCCCAGCTTGGGGGCCCCCCTCCCTCCCTTGCTGCCTTCTCCTGATGGGAACCAGAGGGGCTGGGGTTAGAGCCCCCATGGGGGAAAGCAGTGACTCTGGGCTCAGGGGTGGAGGCTGGTGTGAGGAGGTGCCCACCCTTGGGAGGGGCTAGGGCTAGGTGCTGGGCTGGATCTCCTGAACTGGGGGGGGGGGCACAGAGTGGGAGCTGCGGCCAAGGAGAGCAGGAGCTCCTTCCCCATGGGGCAGAGTGTGGGGGTTTCAGGAGGAACAAGGCTCCAGTTCTGGCCACGCCTTGGCTCTGGGGTGCAGGGTTTGGAGAAGGCTGTAAAGTGGGCTCTGTGCTTGTTGGCTCTGGGCAGGATGCAGGGAAGGCGCTGCTGGCCCAGGGGAACCTGGCAGGCTGGTGAATCGGAGAAGACCAGCCTCTAGGGGTGGGATGAGACGTCTAAAAGCGTGCGGTGATGGGGAAGATACCAGGCTGGGATTCCAGGGGGGAGAGGGCATTTCCCAGCTGGGGGGAGGGGGTGCCCCTGCGGGGACATGCTCAGTGTAGGGGCGTCTGTGGGGGCAATGCAGTTAGGTTGGCCCCTCTCCTGCCTCAGCCTGGAGGGATGCCCTGCCAGGAGCGGGGGGCCATGCTGACAGAGGAGGTGACCCTGCTCACATGGGGTCTCTCCTGGTCTGTGTAGTGATGGGGGGAGTGGGGGCTGGAAGACTGTTCTGGCCTCCAGCCAGCCAAGCCATTGCACAGCCGAACCGGGATGGGGGGACTGGTTAGCAGTGCACAGAACGAAGTGGGGGAGGGTGACAGCTGTGTTAGGAATAGCTCAGCTGGGGGAGCCCTGAGCCGGGGGTCCCAGAGCACACGGAGCCCTCCAAGGGACAGGGAGGCTATGCCGGGGCAGGGCTGTTCCCTGGGGGCCTGTGTGCAAGGGGAGGGGCTGTGCTGCATGTAACCGTGGTGCTGTGGAGTGACCCCATTAAGGGGGGGCTTGGAGGCCGGAGTGGGGTGTTCTATCCTTTCCCTGGGGCTGGCGCTCACCGTTTGTAAGGCCAGGGCATCTTCAGGAGGATGCTGACCGCGGCCTTGGTGTGTTGTCTGGCCAGTAGGTGGAGAATGTCTCTCGTCCCCTCACTCAGCCGCCCCCCCCGGGGTGGGCTCAGTGTGTAGGAAAGAGCCGCCTGGAGATCCTGCACCTGCGGAGGCAAAGCAGGGGCTGAGACCCTACCCCCGCTGTGGGTGGGTGGCAGGCAAGGGCCAGGAGGAACTGGGCAGGCTCAGAAACAAGGCAGCGGTCACATGGCCCGGCGGAGGCCATGGATAAACTCTCCTAGCGAGTGACTGAGCCGAGGGGGGTTCTGGGTTCGGTACCTTGAAACCCCCACCCGTGATCCAGCACCGTAGAACTAAGGGTCCCAATCCCGCTGCCCAGTGACACCCCACCCCCCGGATATCCCGGCTGTACCTCCCCTTGTGACAACATGCCTGGGCTGCTTCAGCACCAGAGTGGGGTCTAAGCATCTGGGATGCATTTCCATCCTGTACGTCAATCCATGCCCACTGGGCAAAGAGTCAGTGGACACGGGGGACCCCACCGCAGGCTCTGTTCCTCCAGCTGGGGGATGGGTCTGGAGATAGGGCACATTTCCCAGGGAGTGAGCTGGGCAAGCCAGACTCCTGGGATCAAAGCCTGAAAACCATTACAGGGCCGTGCCCAGCGGCCCCCTTGCAGACAGGGCATGGATGGGTCCCATTGATCAATGATGGTGAGAAGGGATGTCTCCCCTCCACATCCTCCCTCGTGCCCCAGGAATTCTAGGCATGGGGCAAGATGGAGCTGCCCGAGATGTCAGCATGGTGCCTCCAATGCCCAGCCATTACTTGGCCCTGCAGCTCTGATTCTTGCTCTCTCAGCACCGCCTCCATGACGCCCGCCAGCTGGTCTGCACACTCCTCCTTCTCCAGAAGGCCCACCAGCAGGGTGAAGCTGAAGGGCATGAGGTCACTCGACTGCAGGTGCTTCGCGATGAGCTGCAGGGAACGGCACAGGCCGAGTGTGAGCAGCGAGCCCCGGCCCGGGGAGGTGGGTTTGCTCTTTGGGGAACGGGGACAGAGGCACTGGCAGCCTGTGCCCAGGGCTATGTGAGTGGGCACTGGAGCCCATACCCAGGAATTTCCATCTGCCGGCTCCTCATCAAGGGAAGGAGCCAATAACCCCCCTTTCCCATGTGTGTGTCTGTCTCTCCAGCCATAGTCTTTTACTCACCATAGCAACATGGACAGGGTTCTCTCTGCAGCTGGCGTCCTTCTGCGTCTTGCTCAGCACGCTCACCACTGCCCCTGTCTTGGTGTACACGACAGCTGCACAAGAAACCAGCAGTGCTCAGGCAGAGCTCTCAGGGCCGGATTCTTCCCCCTCCCCTTCGAGCCAGATCAGAGGTGCCAAAGAGCCAGACTCCAGCCGCAGCTGGGAACGACCAGCTAGGGTGAGCTCTCAGCTGGCTTCTGGGCCAACTGCCCACTCTTCACCCTGATGTAGAAGGTGTGTTGGGGCTGGGGTGGGATCAGGGGAGGTCCCAGATGGTCCCAGGCACCTGGTGAAGGGCAGATACCAGGTCAGCCCGGGAGGTACCAACCCACTTCTGCTCTGTGTCCCTCTGGTCAGGGCTGCGATGAAGGCGCCATGTTCTCTCTGCAGCCCTGCTCGCTAGGTAACGGCCGGGGCTGTGAAGGCTGAGAAGTGGCGACTGCTTCCGCTCTATCTTACCTTTGCAAGGCGTGAAGAGCCAGTAGAGAGCCTGAGATGCCCAGTATCTGGTGGCCTCCTGAGCATCGAAGGCCTGGCTTGTCAGCAGCCCGGCCATGTAGCCCTGCTCTACCATGGGTTTCAGGTCCTAATGGGCCACCAAACAGAAATTGAGGGCATAGGTCGGGACGAGCCCAGCTCTGTCTGTATTCCCCCCACTTCCCGTGAGTGCTGGTGAGGTGGGGGGGCAGCAGGGTCTGCGCTGCTCACCTCGGTGATGGCTTTGAAGCGGTAGAACATGAAGAGCCGGGCGCTGGCTCTCACAGCTCGGCTCCTCTCCTGGGCCCGGGGAGAGCAGATCCATGGCTGCAAGTGCTGGGGAGCAGGGAGAAAGTCGTGTGAGCGGCAGCAATGCCGGGGCGACTTCCAGAACCTGCTTCCCGCCCCAGCAGGGAGAGGACATGGAGCATTTAACCTCTTCTCCGCTTCCGGACACTGGAACTCAGCGCTCCTCTCCTGTCTGGGGGGCGTTGGCACAGGTCTGAGGGTCTTGGGCTCAGCGCTTTGAGGATTCTCCCCATTGATCCTGTAGGGTCTCGGGGCTGTTTCCTTCAGGGGAACAGGGGCTCCAGGACAAATGTAGGAGGCCAAAGTGACACCCCTGGAGCAGGACTAGGATTGTCTTGCTGGATCCCAGGGTTGGGTGTATGCCCCCTGGGGACTGGCTAGTTCACAGCAGCTGGGAGGCCTGCTCAGCCCCCTCGGGATCAACTGGAGCCTTTCCTCTTGTGGTTCGGGTAGAACCTGACCAGCCGGCCCATCCCCAGATGGCCAGTGCGAATGGGCCCCTCCCCCCCTCCCTATCATACCAGAAAGAGATGCAGTAGCGTGGTGGGGGTCAGGTGCTGCTCCAGGAATGTCTGCAGCACAAGATCCAGGCCCTCCCAGGACAGTTCTTGGAGAGACTGGAGCAGAGAGAAGCAGGGAAGTAAATAACAAGGGAGGTGGGGTGCACGAGGCAGGGGGACGAGTGGATCCCCCCGTCTGGAGCCAGGTGCTGTTGGTATTCAGGGTCCCTTTACCCAGGTGATACTGATCCCCCTGCACATAGACATGGGTCTCACCTGGACCACGGGCTGCCCTTCCCCAAAGAATCCTTCCTCCCACCTGGGCTCCCTAACACATGTACTGAGCTGGGCTCTGGAGGGAAGGCCTCCTCCCTCCCGCTCTGGAGGGGCCCCAGTTGCCCCCCAACACCCCGCTGGCTCCCCAAGGGCTGAGCTGTTCATCCCGCTCCAGCCAATCTCTGTTTCTGTGGCAGGGCGAGTCATGGCCTGGCCGTGTGGCTGTCCCGAATCTATGCTTTGCTCCCTCTGCACCAAATGCTATTTAACGCTCTGGGCCAGAGCCTCAGCTGGTGTAAACGGGGGTAGCTTCTAGCTCCCTGTGCCAAGAATCCAGGGTAATTCTACACAGTCTCACAGACACTCACCTCTACAGCTGTTCTCCCTGCCAACCCCACTGCAGAGTTAACTGCGTAGCCACTTGTCACCAGCCCTTTGGAAAATAAACCGAGGGGCTGGATTCGGCTGGACACGCAGCTCTCTGCATCGGGCCAGGGTCCAGCTACTCAGCAGGGGGGTGGCTGAGTTTCCCAGCCAAGGAGGCAGGTGGAAGCTGCAGCTTTGTCCATGCCTCACTAACCTCTGCCCGGATAGCGGAGCTTTTTGCCACCTCAGTCCCTCTCAGCTTCGCCAGGGCTGGGCGCTGAATCATGGCGCTGGCGATACAAGTGCCGATGGTCTCAGCCTCCTGTTCCTTAGACAGGCGAGGCTCAAATTTCCTGATTGGAAGGAACGGAGCAGACGGGGCCATTAGACCGGAGACAGGTCCTGGCATGAGTCAGGTTGAGTTTGATGGCTCGAGGGACAGCTCCCTCCCTTAGCAGCAGAGCTCCAGGGGGCATCTCCAGCAGAGCCACCGCCTAGGGAATGGTCCTGTCTGGAGATGCCTTTGCCCCCTGGTCCCGGCAGGGGCTCTGCTGGGGAAGCTGCTCTCCGGGGCTGATCCTGGGCCCTGCTCTGCGGCTGCACCCATTCACAGCACTTCATGCTGACAGGAGGGGCTCCCTCTTACCAGGCAAGACGCAGAGATGGGGGCTGGATAAAGAGACCCGGAGGCCGAGGAGGGTATGGCCCGTTAGTGAGCCACCAGGGAGAAACATCCTCCGGTTCTTATTGCAGCTCGTCCCTCCCCCACTTCCTCTCCCTCCATCTGCCCCTCCCCGGCTGCTGGGCTCCGCAGCTGAGTCAGGCCCCATGGACGTACCCTATGTATGAGATGGCCAGCAGGGCATGCTGGTGATCGGGGCTCTGCAGCCGGGCCCGGTCCTTGCCTCTGAGCATCTCCTGCAGCACAAAGCAGAGAGTCAAAGGCAAAAGAATTTGGGGGAGCCCGGTTCCTCAGCAAGACGTGGAATCTCCAAACGCAGTTTGACGCCCCCACCGACCCTCAGCCCCAGTGTGCAGTGCACTGGGGCACGGAGCTGGGAAGATGGCCTGGGAGCGGCCATGTGGCCAGAATGCAGGAGACATTCACCAGAGCCCCTATTTCGCCATTCCTGACAGCACATCTGGAAACTTCAGCATCTGCCACGGAGCAGGGAAGGGGGATCTGGGCAGAGGCGATTTTGTGACGGGGAGCATTAGAGTCCTGAACAGCTGAGGTCAAATATTTTCCTGCAAACCAAGGGAGGGCTGCGCCTCTTAACTGCTCAGGATCATGTCCCGGAGTGAAAACTCTTGGAGTTAATCCCTAGGGCGCTTTCTGGCTGCCAGGCAGATCCCTGAGAAGTGGGATGGGGAATGGTCCCAGGTGTAAGCAGCATGAATCCGCTAATGGAAAATAGTGTCATTTAATTCCTTGGGCTGGAATCGCACCAGAAGAATCTGGCATCAGCACTGGGTTTGCAGTGCACAATGTAGAACCCTGGGCACCGGGTCGCAAACACAGCACATGGCCTTTAAACGCCAGAGACTGTGGCACGTGCATCTGCCCTAGGGACCCCTCCCAGGACCCAAGCGTGCTCACTCACCAGCAGGGGGGACAGCACGGTGTATGTGTCCTGGCTCACCAAGGGAATCCTGCTCACTTGGGTGACAGCTTCACCCACCAGCGCGAGGCTTCTCAGGAAAGCAGATCTCACCAGTGGGTCCTGGGCTCACGGGCAGGAGGGGGAGAGAACAATGAGGAAACAGCCACAGGCAATAGAGAGCTGAGACACAAGGCTACAGGGCGAGTCTCTACAAGGGAGCTGCTGTCCTAGGCGGGATTGCCCTCACGCCCTAAGGGAAAGGACCTGGCTTGCCGAGTGGAACATCTTTGCATTCCCTAGGGCTGTGGGTCTCCAACTATTTTTACTGATGACCCCTTTCACACAGCAAGCCTCTGGGTGTGACCCCCCTAATAAATTAAACACCCTCTCTAATATATTTAACACCATTATAAGTGCTGGAGGCAAGTGGGGTTTGGGGTGGAGGTTAACAACTCGCGACCCCCCCATGTAATGACCTCGTGACCCCCGGAGGGGTCCCAACCCCCAGTTTGAGAACCCCTGGCCTAGGGGACTATCTCTGGAGATGAATGCAAGGAATGGGCTGATTCCCAGATGTGCTGAGCACTTGCAGTTCCCAGAGCTGTCAGTGGGCCCTGGGACTGCTCAGCTCCCCTGACAATCAGGTCGTAATTGGCCGATCTGGGACAGGAATCTGCTGCTCTCTGCAGTTGGCTGGGCTCTCCCTACCAAGGCATCCGTTCTCCAAACAGAACATTCAGTTAAACCAAAGTAGCATCCCCTCTCCTTTTCGCTGGGACGCGCATAGGGGCATCGTAACCAGCGTAGGACTGAACGTTGGCCTCAAACCTCCGATGGCAAGAAAACAACCTAGAGTTATCTCAAAAATCCCCCTTCAGCACCAGAGCCTGTCAACCGGGCTAGGGGCCTGAATCCTCCTGTGCGCCTTTTGTGTCCAGCTACACCATTGACGGCAGTGTGTGGGGAAAAAGGCCCTAAATCTTTATCTTCTGATCTGTGAGTGCAGCAGAAGCCTAGAGGTACCAAACAGGGTACAGTCATCTCTGGGACAATAGCACCAAGTGATGCTCAGTTACACTCTAACAAGGCCCAGATAGGAGTCCTTCCATTAGCTTCCATGGGCCTGGAATCAGAGAAGCTAATTGAGATGGGACAGTCACAGAGAATGGTGCTGTTCCCATGTCTCCTGTCCCTCCTGGGGCAAAGGGCCAGCCCTCTGAGCTGAGTTTATGCAAAGACATAGCTCTGTGCTGCTGTGCATAGCCCGGGTAGGTGCTGTGTGGGCAGTCAGGGGAGGGCTCTAACTTACGTGTGGGCTCAGAAAATAGTGTTGTCGCATGGGAGCCAGGATATTGAAGCCTATGGTCTCTAGGATGAGGTCCGTGGGGCCTGAGTGGACCACGTGCCCATAGGTGAGGAGCAGGAGGCTTCTCAGCTGCTCGATGGAAGCTGGCTCCTGAGAATTGCAAAGGAAAGAGTGAGGAGAAGGGATGGCCTCCAGCTGCTCCTAACTTACAAATGGGGCCAGGGGAGGATTTTTCACCCAGCCGGCTTAGCAACCAAAGGCTACTCTGCTGAGCTGAATTGCCTGAACTCCGAGGCCCTTCCCAGCTCCCCAGGATTGGGTGGTTGAGGTGACCCGGCAGCCGAAGGGGAAGCACTAGCAGCTGCTTTAATTCAGCCTAGCTCCAGAGATGTCACTGGGACTACAGTGGATTGCACTGGCCCAGAGAGTTACTGGGAAGGTGGTGGTGGTGGTGCGGGGGAAGGGACGATGCAGGTTAATGTCAGACATGCCAGCCCTGGTGAGTCTGCCAGGAAGGTCTGTGAAATAGCCCAGTTCAGGGGAAGACCAAGGGTCTGTTCTGCTAGAAATGTGTCAGCTGGAGCTGATGGCTTGGCAGTGTCTTTTGGGCCCTCTCTGAGCCTTGTTTATGGGGCTGCGTGGAGCATGTCTGAGCTCCCCAGGAGATACCCTGGAGAGCTTAGACAACAGGACCCACCTTCCCCCCTGGATCCACCCCATTGTGCTGTGATTGCAATTCCACGGAGGAGTAAGGAAAGGGCTCCCTGCACGGAGGCTGAGCCACTGCTTGGAAATTCAGCTCTTTGCTGAACAGGCTTCTGGGAAGCAGGGTCCTCCCTGGCAGGTCCCTTTACCTGCAAAGGCTGGTGAAGGGATGGATGAAAGAACAGAGATGCTAGGTGGGACCGTACCTCCAGAGAGCCACCGGCAGAAGGCTGGAGCTGCACCCTGCTGACAAACTCTTCCCAGTGCTCCAGGATGGCGAAAATCTCGTATAGCTGTTGCCTGGCACACAGCCCAAGCGCTCGGGCGAATCCCTGAGAGACAGAAAGATGGAGGTTGGGAATGCTGAGCAACAAGCCAAGGGGCCAAGATGGGCTCTCAAAGTCATTGCCATGGGCATGGGTATAAGGAAGATCTTTTCAATCCACTGGACCTTGTCCAAGGCAGAACATACACATGTAGCATCAGGGGATTGACAAAGAATGAGGGATCACTTGACAGTGGAGGAGCAAAGACCTCACCTCTCTTTCCTCTTCTTCTCGGAAATCGACCATCTCCACCAGAAGCCATAGCTGGGGTTTGATGCTCTCTGCTGGAAAAAACATCATCACGGTGCCCCAGCACTTGTAGAGAAAGCTCTGTGAAAGAGACACCATCATGCTGGATGCATTGGGGCATGCACAGAGCCCACTGGGTATAGTTGTCTGTTTCACTGACCCCAAGCTGCCCCTGGTTAGCGACTGCTGTTCTGAACTAGGCACTGAACCCCAATTCCTTCCAGGTCACTGACCTTGTCACCGGGCCGCTTATCACCGTAGGCCAGCTGGCGCCTGATACTAGCGATGAAACAACCCAGCCAGGTGTGGTCCGAGATGAAAAAGAGAAGGTCTTCCAGGAACTGCCAGGGAAAGAAGAGCCAGTTAGAACCGAGAGGGGCCAAGAAACTGGTCCTTTCAATAGCTCCAGCCAGGAACCCACCACAGCTGGGAGGGGAGGGGAAGAGGGAGCGTGCACTGTCACCCCCCACATCCCTCCTAATGCTTGTGAATCCTTGTGAGCTGCCCCTGGTGCTTCTCCAATTGCATCTGCTGGACTCAGCCGCTTCCTCTGTCCCACAATGTAGTGCTGCTGAGGGGCCTCTTAATCCTGCCTCAGCATGCGCGGGGGGAGGGGGGGGCTGGACTAGATGACCTCTTGAGTTCCTTTCCAGCCCTCCATTTCTCTGACCCTTACCTGCAGCAGCTGCTGCTCCCACTCCCTCTGGCAGAAGCAGGTCTTGTGATCTGGAAGAGATGGGCAGGTCAGTTTCCTTTGTGTTTAGACCCTTCTACTGAGGAGCAGCCTTCAACTTGGCTCTTGTTTGGCAGGGGGTGGGGAGGAGCTGCCGACTCACGGGCCCCGAGGGGACCCATGGCTCTTTGCAAATTGCTGATGGACAACAATGCTCCTCAGACCCAAACCCCTTGATGTGAAATACCCAGGAGTTCTGCTTGCCAAGATCCTTCCCTAGGGTGTGAGATGTCGAATGAAGGTTAGATACGGTCCTGGAAAGGATCCTTCCTGTCTAGGCATGGGGGGCTGGGCTAGATGAACTAAGGGATATGATCCTGACATGATCCTCTCGGATTCCAAGGTCACAGCATCATATTATACTGGATTCAGAGGGAGGCCCTGGCCTCTCCCTCTCTGAGCCCAGCATCACGGTGTCCCCTCCCTTTGCTCCTGCAAGGGGAGACACTCCCTCCTCACCTTCCACGTAGAGGAGCATTTCCGTCTTGTAGTTATTCCAGAACTGGCCCGACCCGGCCTGGAACATGCTCATCAGCTGGAAGAGGAGGAACATGGCTGCCCTTCTGACCTGCACCGTCATAAACGAAGACGCACCGAGCATCTGGCGGACAAAGAGGCAGAGGTGGCTGTACCCCTCCCTTGTGAGGCAGTGTGAGAAGGGAGCTCCCTACAGGTTCAGGGGGAGAGCTCAGTGATGGAGGGAAGGAGACAGCAGGGAGGTGGAGCTGACAACCAGGACAGGATTGAGATGGATATTTCAGGTGATCAGGGGCACTCCATGGACCAGCTATTGGCTCCTTCCATCCTCTCACTCCTGGGCTGGCTCTAGCTCAGATGAAGGGAGACAGGATTATCCAGAGGCCCTCAGGCAGCTGCTGGGTCAGATCCTTGGCCTAGGTTAGAGCAGCACAAGTGGAGCATGAGGCAGCCCGAAAGAGGCAGCTGGGCCATAAAGGGAATCCCCAGCTGCCCCTTGGTAAGGGAGGATGCTGGAGGCCAGGGGGCAGGAGGGGGCCTGCACAACAGTCCCTAAGGGCTCATTCCAGCTGGCTTCTATTGGAGCCGTCCGAGGGCTGCACTAACTGGTGCTGGGGGACCCGGTCCAGCCCCAGGATCAGGGGAGCCAGGAAGGTGGCTGGCTCAGAGAGCTCGCTGGTTCTGTTAAATGCCGAGAGGCGCTGGGTCGATGTGCAATGAACCCGAGGAATGTGACGAGCCAGCTCCTCTGGGGGCTGCGGGGAGAAGAGCCACCACACACTGCATGCCAGCTCCGGGAGCGGCTCCTTCCCACTGAGCATAAGGAACCTCCTGGCTGCGGGTTACTCACCAGCAGCCGAGCCAGCAGCTCCTGGGGTAGAGTGGACTTGGGGCTTGACCGACACCCTGTGAACAGAAAGCGGGGGCATCCCATCAGGCTCTGGAGGGATCTTTTGCATTCGTCTCTGAGCTCTGCCTGCGCCCTTGACGGCTGGCTGTGTCCTTGCAGTGAGCCGGAACCAGAGCCAAGAGCTGATCCCCACCCCACCTGGGGGCAGACGCCTCTCGCTACAGAAGGACTAAGAGCGGGTGGATAAAATACTGGGACTCACCTCTGTTCGCCAAGGGCAGCCTGCCTTCCTCCTGCATCCTCTTTACCACCCCGACCGAGGTCTGCAGGAGGAGAGGCAGGGCTGGCCCATGGGCTGCTGGGCTCAGTTGAAGGAGCAGCCCAGGCCATAAAACCTGCAGAGCAGAGAAAAGCCATCTCAGTAGGGAAATATCCTCTTCCTGCACCAGCTCTCTCTTTCCTACACTAGACCGGACCCCTGGCCTCGCCACCGCCAGCCAGAGCTCTCTACCCAGCCTGAACCATGCAGCGATCCCCACCCCCTCCCGCTTCACACCTATCAGTGTCTGCCTCCAGCACCAAATCAAGTGACACATGACTGACCCCCCGCCTTTTGTTGAGTGTAGCATCGTCATTGACAGCACAGTATTTCCTAACTCCAGTCCCACTGGGAAAGGCTGTGTTCTCACGGCAGGAACGCAATACACCAGCTTGATAAATAAAGAGGAGACTAGGAAACCCAATACTATCAAGTGAAACCATGACAGGCGCTCAGGGAGGTTTGAGCTCTGACCTTCACATCCCCACACAGACCTGCGCCACTTGAAGCACAGACGCACTTGCTGTCTGCTGTGTGGACAAGAGGGGGACTTAACACACACTGTGCCAGAGGGTTACACAACTCTTTGCTAGACAGTATAGAAGAGTGGAGTTCAGGAATCCCCGGGGGTCTATCCCCACCTGTAGTAACTAAAGCACGTATATTGGGCATGCTCAATCTGAAAGACAGTGTAGCTGAGTGCACAATACTTGGGTCTGCCTTATTAGAAATGTGGCTTCTAGTCTCAGCTCTGCCTGAAGTGACCGTGCACAACCTCGCTGTTAATTTGTTCAGTGTGTGGAAGGGGGCTGGCTAATACTTGACTGCTTAGGCTTGCGTTCTGACGCCTGGGTCAGTAATCAGGTCTGTGCAGTGTGTGGAAACCTAAGCAATAGTCAGCAGAGATGAGATTTGGATGTAGTGTCTCCCAGCTCAGTGGACTCTCCTGTAGGCACCAGGGTAGTGTGGGTGAGAGGCAGGAACTCCTGGGCTAGGGTTGGCTTTTGCAAAACAAGAATGTGATGGGCTGTATAGACCCCAGCCTGTAACAGCCAGGGAAAAGTTAACAGAAGGACCAATGAAGAGGGACTGAGCTATGGAAGCTGCAGAAGCAGCATGACTGACCACAGGGGATACTCGAGCGGAAGAGCCCCTGTGACACCAAACGCTGGCGTGCAGGGGCACTCAGCCGGTGAGTGTTCCCTGTTCCAAAGACCCAGGTCTGGCTCGGATCCGGGGTCCATTTTAACCAACCCCATGATGTTCTGGAGCGGGGAGGCTCAGATAAATAAGTCTGGTTGGGGCCTGTCTCATCGAAAAGCTCAGACCCAGAGAGGCCTGTGTCCAATGGAGAGGGGCAGGGTCACTTACATTGGCCATTCTGGGGGAGTCAGCCAGGGACTGCAGGGTGCTGGAGCAGAGCTGGCGGACCTCGAGCTCCATAGTGCGCCTCCCGTCTGCTTCCTCCTGATGGTGAGAAGTAAGGGAGACACCAGGGAGATTTAGATTCGGTGGAGAGCTTCGTGGTACGGTAACTCTAGTGGGCATGGCAGGGGGTGAAAATGGGGCTTGAAGAGAAAAGGCGCAACCCTGGCTGTGACTGTGCCATAACCAGCCCAGGGTCTGTGTGGAGCCAGTTCTAGGCTCCACCCCTCTGCCTGGTGAAAACCAGATCCATCATGGCTTAGTCTCCTAAGGTGGATGATCACAGTGAGGCGAGAGAAGGAGGAACCCAGGGGTCCTGCCCTCCCTGCGCGAGGGACAGAGCCCGGATGGCAGCTGGGAGAGGGATCAGAGAGAATGGGCTGGGAGGAAAAAACACTGTCTTCTATTTGTCATCATCTTCCATCAGTAGACGGAGGGTGCCGTCCCCAGTTCCATCTGCTTCCCAAGTCCTATTTGCTGCCCATCCCCATCTGCAGCTGCCCCCCTTCCCTATCCCTTGACCCCATGTTCTGCCCTGTTCACGGACTCCCGTCACCAAGGTCTCTGCGGATTCTTACCGTGCTGTCGAGGGTCAGGGTGCACTGACGCACCAAGAAGTCAATTAAGGGTCTTGAGGCAGATTTCTCCAAGAGCCCATGTGCCCCCATTGTCCTTATAAAATAAGCAAGGGCTTCTCTGACCTGCCAGACCCAGAGAGAAACAGAAATGATTTGCACACAGTGTGGAGGGACCTTGTCCCCTCCCAGTCCAGGCTGGGATCCTTTCTCAGCGGGGGGTTTGGTGAAATACTGCTAGGCAGCCCAGAGATGACAATGCAGCCGGAGCCCTGCAGGGATTCTCTCCCCCACCTTCTGCCCTACACTATGGAGCACTGATGGGTCATGTGTTTCGATGCACAGGGTCCCGGCAGCCTCTGCACTGGCAGGCAGACATTCACTAGCTTTGGCCACGTTGGCCATGGTTCCAGACTCACCCGTATGCTTGTGCTCTGCAGGAGTGGCCCCAGGGCTATGAACAGCTTCTCGGTATTGTGCGTCATTTCGGAAACTGTAAGAGACACAGACACACGGCAGGGTTGATGTTAAACTGGGGTGTGCAGGGACCTGAGATCTCAGGAACCTTAGAGCAACCTCAATGTCCCTACATGACCCTCCTGGCAGGTTACCCCCATGGGTAACCAGCTGCATCTGCCCACGCTTGCAGTTCCAGCAGTGACTGTCCACACTCATTGCCGCTGCATCGGCTGAGGGGCTGCAGGCAGAGGCGTAGCGAGCGCTCTCCGTACCCTCCGACCGGAGGGGGCCCCGCAAGGAAGGGGGCCCCTAAAAGTGGCAAAATAAATACCACATTCCAGTTTCTGCATTGTAAGGGGCTCCGCCCGGACATATGTTCGGAGGGGGCCACCGTTCGGAGGGGGCCACGTTCTTTGTTGCTACGGCCCTGGCTGCAGGACTTGGATTATCTACTGCAGACAGGTATAAATGACCCCAATGAGGCCCAGTGCTAAGCGCTGCTAACTGCACAAGAGGCCATAAGACATCAAAAGACAAGGCCTCGCTGTGGGGTCACTTACTGTTGGACTGGACTATCCGGTCCAGAATGAAGAGACTGGCACAGGTCTCCTCTTCCTCGTCCTTGTTCAGCCTCCTGAACAGGAACACGAGCAGTTCCACCAGGAACAAGCGAGCTGCAGGAAGAGGAGTGAATCAGACTGGGGTGAGTGAATCATAAAGGGGAAGGGAATATAGTTCTATGCCTGGGCTCTGAAATTCCGCAGGCTCTGGGAAATCTCCTTCTCTGGGAAAGGTGAATGGGTTTCTTACCCAGATGGATCAGAGAGTCCAGGGCCTCTCTCCGCTCCTCCAGGGCCTCTCTGGGGAGATGACACACCTAGGGGAAGAAAGCAACACCAGCAAAGGCAAACTAGATCAAGTGTCTCTCAGGCCCAGCCCTCGGATGGCATAGTGAAGGGGTGAGGGTGGAGAGGCAGATTCTAATTCCCATCTAAAGAACAGGCCAGCAAGCTGGATCACTGGATCAGTCTATGAGTGACGCCGAGGCTTCGGGGGCCATGGCTCATGTAGGAGCAGAGTTTGACGGGTCAGGAACCAAAGATGTGGAGTGTTGGAACAAGGTGCGGGATGCTGATGTTCCCGGTCAAAGGGGGTGGGGTGAGTGGGAGGAAAAGAAACCAAAGGAGAGTTCTCTAGGATCCATCCCCCAATGGGAACAGGATGAGGCAGGGACAGCTCTTCCCACAGCCTACCCAGTTTAAGGCAACAGGCCCCGGGATTTTGCCTGAGTGATCCCAGCATCTCTTACCATGGAGTGGAGTGCTGGGAAGAGGGTGCCAATGTCCTTCCTCAGGGCAGCTTCATCCATGTCCCTCACGCAAGCAAGGCCCTGTGCAAGAGAAAAGACGCAGGGCATGGCGATGACATGTCAGGCAGACAAGCCCCAATGTGTAGAGTCTCCATCAGCAGCTGGGTTACCACTACCCAGACTTGGAAGGAATAAAGTTATGGCCTGGTGGAGAGCAGCTTCCAGCTGGTGCCGGACTCTCCCTTCTCTGGGAGGGGCATTTGACCCCTTGGTTTGCACTAGCCTAGTATCACTTAGGGTTGGTTCAACAGGATAGTTGTACCTGGCGCCAGCTGGGGTGGTGTGTGCTGAAAGGATGGCAGGGATGGCGGGGCGCGGTTTGGAAGAGCGGGGCCTGCCCTGATTACTTATCACTACTGATGTTATGGCAGCGCCCAGAGGCTCCAGTCAGGATCAGGCCCTGTTGCACTGGGTGCAGCACAACGCAGACAGAGACAATGTCTGTCCTGAAGGGCTGACAGTCTAGAGACCCACGCAGACAGGTCAGGGATGGGGAGACAACATCCAAGGGCTCCTCCCTGCCCCCGTGCTGGGCTGAGGAAACCACGCGGGAGCTTGGAAGGGAGAGCTTAATGTCCCTTCATGCGGCCTTACCAGGGGCCAAGGATCTGGCCCATTGTCTCTGCCTGCTCACCTCCTACAATGGTCACTTCCAGAGTGTACCAGGGATGTACGCTCCTGCTTTCTGGCCTTTGGCCAACCACTTCCCCTTCCATAGCCTTGCTCTCCACAGGTATAGCTGGGCTAACAGCTAACCCTGCCCCGGGCCCAGGGAGAGGTGAGTGCGCGGGACACTCTGGGGAGAGGTGAAGCTCAGGATTATTTCTCTCCCTGGTTCCCTAATGCAGCCCATTGCTGACCAGCCAGCAAAGAAGAAAGAAACCAGAGCCAGGTGCTGGGAATGGAGTCGCCTCTCTCCTCCCGTCTGCAACACCTGCCCTGGCAAGGGGGGGTCAGAGCATGTTCTCTAGGGCCAGAGAATGGCAGTGAATCTGGGAGCAAGAGATGAGGAAAGGGGGTCAGAGCCTTAGAGGGTCAGTGTGTCGTGGGAAAGGCAGTAGGGGGCGGGAGTCCAGGCTGAGTTGGTGATGGAGGGAACCTTGTACCATCTGTGCCATGGGCACTTCCCCAGTGTGCTGTGGATTTCCCGGTCTCTCCTCACTCACGCTGGTCTTCCTTGGCGTTTCCTCCTCCTCGCTGATTGGGGCGAGCTGTCCCCTGGGTGACAAATAGGCCTTTCGCTTGGTGCCTAAAATGAACAGCAGGAAACTAAGGTTGCTCTTAAGCAAAGTAAGCAGCCATGGGATTAGAGGGAAGGTCCTCTCATGGACTGTAGCTGGTTAAAAGACAGGGTAAGAATACATTTTGGGTTTTCACAAGGAGGTAAATAGTGGGGTCCCCAAAGATCTGTACTGGGGCCTTTGCTGTTCAGGGGTAAAATAATGAGGTGGCAAAATAGGTGGATGATACAAAATTACTCACCATTGTTAAGTCCCAGGTAGACTGGAAAGAGTTACAAAGAGATCTCACTAAACTGGATGACTGGGCAACAAAATGGCAGATGAAATTCAGTGTCGATGAGTGCAAAGTAATGCACATTGGAAAACATAATCCCACATACAAAATGACGGGGTCTAAATTAGCTGTAACCACTCAAGAACGAGACCTTGGAGTCATTGTGGATAGCTCTCCGTAAACATCCACTCAATGTGCAGCGGCAGTCAAAAGAGCTAACAGAATGTTGGGAATCATTAGGAAAGGGATAGATAATAAGACCGATAATATCATAAAATGACTAGGGAAGTGTTATTTACCCCTTGACAGAACACATGAACCAGGGGTCAGCCAATGAAATTAATAGGCAGTGGATTTAAAACAAACAAAGGGAAGTATTTCTTCACACAATGCACAATCAACCTGTGGAACTCATTGCCAGGGGATGTTGTGAAGGCCAAAAGTATAATTGGGTTTAAAAAGAACTAGATAAATTCAAGGAGGATAGGTCCATTAATGGCTATTAGCCAAGATGGTCAGGGATGCAATCCCATGCTCTGGGTGTCCCTAAACCTCTGATGGCCAGAAGTTGGAACTGGATGACAGGGGATGATGGATCTCTTGATAATTGCTCTGTTCTGTTCATTCCTCTGAAGCACCTGGCATTGGCCACTGTTAGAAGACAGGGTACCGGGCTAGATGGACCATTGGTCTGACCCAGCATGACCATTCTTATATTCTTATGAAGAGCCACTGGGGAGCTGAGCTGGTAGAGGGAGCTGCCTGGTGGGTCAGTTCCCCCTTTACTGGCACCCAGGCTGCCCGGTGATGATTCCAGTGCTGCCCTGTGGCAGCAGGGCTTTAGCCCAGCGTGGGATGGCACGGAGGCTGGCGTGTAAGGTGGAGCAGAGGGCAGTGGCTTATGGGCATGTGCAGAGCAGGGCACAGAGCCTGGGTGGAGTCTCTTCTTGCCCTCTCAGCACTGGGGTTTGGATGTCACTGTGGCTACTTTCCCCGGCTTTATTCCTGGCACTCAATACTGGGCATGGGCCTACCTGGATCAGGAGGTTCAGCACAGAAAGTGCTGCAGTGGCTGCCCGTTCCTGCAGCCAGGGTTTGTGGTGCCGGGTCTTGTTTTTGGGCCGCCTTCTGCTCCTCTGTGTCTGTGGATACAGGGAGATGCTGGGTTAATTTCCTGCAATCATGGTCACTAATAGAATGCCCTGGGGGCGACAGGGACATACAACTGTGTGGGAACTGTCTGCACCTTATGGAACCCCTGGCGAGGGATTTCCACCAATCACTGCCCAGACAGTGTCATGTTACTTAACATTGAGATCGGGCATTTCCTCTTCCAGTCCCTTTACAAACATTACCCACACCTTCCAGACCCCAGTGAAGATTGTCAGTCTTGTTAGCCCCATTATGAAGCTAGGAAAACTGAGGCACTGAATGATCCCGTGTGCACTGGGATGGAACTTCCTGATGGGACAGAAATAGACATTTGGTGATTTGTCACAGCGAAAGGCTGTTGACTCCTACCTGGGACAGAAGAGTCAGTGGGGCCTGGCTGGCTGGAGTCCAGATTTGTCCTGTCCGTTCGGAAAGGTGTCCATCCTGTAATTCAGAAGGGCAGTGGTGGGGTGAGGTGTCGTGGGTCTGATTCTATGTAAGGGCAATAGGAATCAGAGAGGAACTGGGGTAAATCTGTATCATGGGGGACGCTTCTGGGCAGAATTCCTACTCACCAATAGTCTGAATCAGTCTTTGGCAGAGACGGTCCAAAAACCCCATATTGACTCCTAGACAAGAACCAATGTAAACAGATCACAGGAGTTTCTCTTCTACTGCACAGACCTCAGAACATTCACACCTCACTCTTGGGAGGCCAAGCCAGTGCTCTGGTGCCCGGTGCCCTGCATTGCCATGTGGAATGAGACCCAGGCTCAATTCTCTGTGCTGGTCTGCGGCTCCCAAGATGGCTGGAATTGCTCCAGGTAGGGGGGAAACTCCATTTACATGGGGAGGCTCTCTGCTTGACTAGGGGCTTTGAAGGGGATTCCATTGAGTCCCCCTCAGCCAGAAGGACGTAACACATGAGATGGAGAACCCCAAGGAGACAGAGACATTGCAAGGCTCGGATGGAGGTAGATGTACAGAGCTGCAGCACTGAAATGTGGGATCCCCCTTCCTTGAGGATAAAATCTTTGTGGTACCTCTCCTCTTCCTTGGGATTCAGCAAGGCGGCTCTATCACCTACAGCATTTGGTTCCATGAGGTATTTGAGTTTATGAGGTATGTTCTGACCAAGAAGTTACCTATTCTGGCCCACCTCACTGCACAGCCACCAAACCAGCAGTGCTTGAGACAGAATCTGATCATGACTCACAAAGCCATTTGTAATATACATATGAAAAACGTGGGCATCTCAGTGACGAAAAATGCATTGGTGTCTGTTTCCAGGAATGGAATGTGTGTGCTCAGTAGCACCCACAGTTCCAACCACAGCCGTGGTCGCTTGACACACAGTCAGCCAGTTACAGATCACAATGATCGTTTGCATAAGCAGTCACTGCAACTGCTTAGCTAATTGCTGCAACCGTGCACACGAGTTAATAAGCAGTTTTTCATAGATTCATAGACTCTAGGACTGGAAGGGACCTCGAGAGGTCATCGAATCCAGTCCCCTGCCCTCATGGCAGAACCAAATACTGTCTAGATCGTCCCTGATAGACATTTATCTAACCTACTTTTAAATATCTCCAGAGATGGAGATTCCACAACCTCCCTAGGCAATTTATTCCAGTGTTTAACCACCCTGACAGTTAGGAACTTTTTCCTAATGTCCAACCTAAACTTCCCTTGCTGCAGTTTAAGCCCATTACTTCTTGTTCTATCCTTAGAGGCTAAGATGAACAAGTTTTCTCCCACCTCCTTATGACACCCTTTTAGATACCTGAAGACTGCTATCATGTCCCCTCTCAGTCTTCTCTTTTCCAAGCTAAACAAACCCAATTCTTTCAGCCTTCCTTCATAGGTCATGTTCTCTAGGCCTTTAATCATTCTTGTTGCTCTTCTCTGGACCCTCTCCAATTTCTCCACATCTTTCTTGAAATGCGGTGCCCAGAACTGGACACAATACTCCAATTGGGGCCTAACCAGCACAGAGTAGAGCGGAAGAATGACTTCTCGTGTCTTGCTCACAACACACCTATTAATGCATCCCAGAATCATGTTTGCTTTTTTTGCAACAGCGTCACATTGTTGACTCATATTTAGCTTGTGGTCCACTATAGCCCCTAGATCCCTTTCTGCCATACTCCTTCCTAGACAGTCTCTTCCCATTCTGTATGTATGAAACTGATTGTTCCTTCCTAAGTGAAGTACTTTGCATTTGTCTTTATTAAACTTCATCCTGTTTACCTCAGACCATTTCTCCAACTTGTCCAGATCATTTTGAATTTTGACCCTATCCTCCAAAGCAGTTGCAATCCCTCCCAGTTTGGTATCATCTGCAAACTTAATAAGCGTACTTTCTATGCCAATATCTAAGTCGTTGATGAAGATATTGAACAGAGCCGGTCCCAAAACAGACCCCTGCAGAACCCCACTCGTTATACCTTTCCAGCAGGATTGGGAATCATTAATAACTACCCTCTGAGTACGGTTATCCAGCCAGTTATACCCCCACCTTATAGTAGCCCCATCTAAGTTATATTTGCCTAGTTTATCGATAAGAATATCATGCGAGACCGTATCAAATGCCTTACTAAAGTCTAGGTATACCACATCCACCGCTTCTCCCTCATTCACAAGACTCGTCATCCTATCAAAGAAAGCTATCAGATTGCTTTGAAATGATTTGTTCTTTATAAATCCATGCTGGCTATTCCCTATCACCTTACCACCTTTGTTTGCAGATGATTTCCTTAATTACTTGCTCCATTATTTTCCCTGGCACAGGGATACCTTGATAATCCTTGAGGGGGCCATTTAGGGAACTAGAGTTTAAAAAAAAAACTGTCTGGGGAGTTGTCCCCCCTTTGAGCAGGGGGTTGGACTCGATGATCTCCTGAGGTCCCTTCCAACCCTGATATTCTATGACTCCACAGAAGTTAAACTAACTGGTCTGTAGTTTCCTGGGTTGTTTTTATTTCCCTTTTTGTAGATGGGCACTATGTTTGCCCTTTTCCAGTCTTCTGGAATCTCTCCTGTCTCCCATGATTTTCCAAAGATAATAGCTAGAGGCTCAGATACCTCCGCTGTTACCTCCTTGAGTATTCTAGGATGCATTTCATCAGGCCCTGGTGACTTGCAGGCATCTAACTTTTCTAAGAGATTTTTAACTTGTTCTTTTTTTATTTTATCTTCTAAATCTACCCTCTTCCCATTAGCATTCACTATGTTAGGCATTCCTTCAGACTTCTCGGTGAAGACCGAAACAAAGAAGTCATTAAGCATCTCTGCCATTTCCAAGTTTCCTGTTACTGTTTCTCCCTCCTCACTGAGCAGAGGGCCTCCCCTGTCTTTGGTCTTCCTCTTGCTTCTAATATATTGATAAAAAGTCTTCTTGTTTCCCTTTATTCCCGTAGCTAGTTTGAGCTCATTTTGTGCCTTTGCCTTTCTAATCTTGCCCCTACATTCCTGTGTTGTTTGCCTATATTCATCCTTTGTACTTTGTCCTAGCTTCCATTTTTTATATGACTCCTTTTTATTTTTTAGATCATGCAAGATCTCGTGGTTAAGCCAAGGTGGTCTTTTGCCACATTTTCTATCTTTCCTACCCAGCGGAATAGCTTGCTTTTGGGCCCTTAATAGTGTCCCTTTGAAAAACTGCCAACTCTCCTCGGTCATTTTTCCCCTCAGTCTTGATTCGCATGGGACCTTACCTATCAGCTCTCTGAGCTTACCAAAATCCGCCTTCCTGAAATCCATTGTCTCTATTTTGCTGTAGTCCCTTCTACCCTTCCTTTGAATTGTGAACTCTATGATTTCATGATCACTTTCACCCAAGCTACCTTCCACTTTCAAATTCTCAACAAGTTCCTCCCGATTTGTTAAAATCAAATCTAGAACAGCTTCCCCCCGGTAGCTTTTTCAACCTTCCAAAATATTAGATAGTCTGTGCCCCGCTGTGTTAATTTCCCAACATATATCTGGATAGTTGAAGATCTTGGGCTTTGGATGATTTTGTTAGTTGTTTAAAAAAAGCCACATCCACCTCTTCCACCTGGTTAGGTGGCTGGTAGTAGACCCCTAGGATGACATCACCCATGTTTTTTACCCCTTTTAGCCTAACCCAGAGACTCTCAACACTTCTGTCTCCTATGTCCATCTCCACCTCAGTCCAAGTGTGTACATTTTTAATATACAAGGCAACACCTCCTCCCTTTTCCCCCTTCCTTCCTCTGTCTATCCTTCCTGAGCAAGCTGTACCCATCCACACCAACATTCCAATCATGTGTATTATCCCACCAAGTTTCGGTGATGCCAACAATGTCATAGTTGTATTTATTTATTAGCACTTCCAGTTCTTCCTGCTTGTTAGCCATACTTCTCGCATTTGTATATAGGCATCTAAGATACTGATTTGATCTTGCCTCCCAGTTTTGCCCTGACCCTCCTTTCTCTCTGCCATTATAGCCCACGCTCCCTCCTATTTCCGACCCATCTCCCAGGTCTCCATGTTCTCCACTTACCTGTGGGCTTTGCTCACCTGTCCCCGTCAAAGCTAGTTTAAAGTTGTGGACATCCTTCTGAATTTTGAGGCTAATGAGACGTTTACTCTCATAATAACTGTTGTGATTCTCTAATATAGCACCCTGCGTTAATATACCACTGTTCACCCCGAAGGATCCCATGGGAAGTATACTGTTTGCACAAGCTAGAACTAAACATTATGTTAGTTTATGTGTCATTATATAATGCCTGCATCTGTAATTTTCACTCTGTGCATCTGAAGAAGTGTTTTTTTACCCACGAAAGCTTATGCCTAAATAAATCTGTTAGTCTTTACGGTGTCACCGGACTCCTTGTTGTTTTTGTGGATACAGACTAACATGGCTGTCCCCGATACTAAAGATTATGTTGATTCTGTAAAAGACAGTGCAGATGAACAGCAACTTTGGCCTTGGAAAGGAATTCTGGCTGTGTATCATGCCGCTTTCTGCCTACCTGGACCAGGAGACTCTGTGACAGGTGGGTTGCCGTCTCTGGCTGACACTGCAGTCTCCTGCACTGCTGTGTCTGTCAATAGAAGAGAAGGGTTAAATTTCTCCATTAAAGGTCTCTGGTTGAACCGCCAGGGGAATGATGTGAATGATAGTGCTGAGGGGAAGGGAGTTTTCTGTACCCAAAGCAGCAGGTTCCAGTCCTCTTGTGACACTTCAATGAACCTGATTTCACTGAGTAACAAATACAGTCACACCTGGGTCACCAAAGAACTTTCTCAGTTACAGAGAACACCTGTGTGACCCAGAAAGGAGCGATTCTCTAAACAGAGGCAAAGCCACCCCAGCTCTCCTTCTCACTGTCACAGGTTGGGGCCAACAATCACAGCCCCCGACTCCCACACAGTACACAATGGGGTCTCAGCAGTGCAGGGGGTGGGGACTAGTTTGCAGCAAACACAGCTTGGAGGATTTAGAAATCTAGCGTGTGCAGTGCTTGGGGAGGGAGAACCGCAGGGAGATGGAGACTCCAAGAGCCCTCCTCATTCAGGCAGTGCAGACCACAAGGCCTCTGGAAAAGTCGAATGCCAGGCACAAGCAGAACCTCAGTAATGGGAAGGAGGGGGCCGACCCACTGGAGGGAGTTGGCAAAGAGCAGGTATAGCCTATAGGTAGCGCCCTACCAAATTTACGGTCCATTCTGATCAATTTCGTGGCCATAGGATTTGAAACCCAATTTCAGGTTTTCAGATGTTTACATCTGAAATGTCACAATGTTGTAGTGGGGGTTCTGCCCCAAAAGGGAGTTGCGGAGGAGTCGCAAAACTGTTATAGGGGGGTTGTGGGATTGCAACTCTCACTTCTGCGCTGCCTTCCGAGCAACCGGGGTATGTACCCGGAGAGGGGGTCTGATCTCCCCGGCGAGGGCGGCTGTGCAGGGGAAGTGCCAGTTCCGTCCCTCCCCAGCCCAGAGGGGACTAGCAGCTGGAGTCAGGGGCATGGCAGTAGCCTGCCCTTCCCCAATAGCTAGATTTCATGGGGGAGGTCTGATTTCATGGTCCATGACTTTTTCATGGCTGTGAATTTGGCCTACCTATGGGATGGTTTAGGTTAAGAAATAAGTAGAAAATAGGTCTGGGGCCTAAGTTAGCTTAAGTGTAGAAGAGTTTAGAAAACTGAAGTTGTTAGTGTGAGGAAAGTTAGCCATAAATTGGAGATCCTGTTATGGGAAAGTAAGAGTTAGCAAGGACATGGCCCGGGATTATGCTACTGTTAGGTTTTGGTTATAACTGGCTTAAGCAGGGCTTTTAATCAGTGTTTTTGAGAATTGTAACTGTTTTATTAAAATGTTATCTATACTAATAGTATGGGAAGGATATTGGTGCAGATGTTAATGTACACCACGTGTAATGTAAAATGTTATCTATACTAATAGTATGGGAAGGATATTGGTGCAGATGTTAATGTACACCACGTGTAATGTAAAGAGTCAATAAGGAGGCGATGGAAATATAATTAGTGTAAGGGGCAGTTGCACGTTCAATAGTATGAGAATGGCTTCTCCTGGGAGTTGTTTTGTTAATTCGGTGAGCGCTCCAATTAATGCCCCAACGGTACCGTTATGTCCCAGGGTTCTAAGGCTGTACTTCACGCTGTTGTCAGTGGACTGATCCCACACTGATCCACAATACAACAGTTAGTGTTGACAGTGTAGGTGGTAATTGCGCACCTGTTTGCTTAACTAATGGTTTTATTTTGGAATGAAGTTTGGTTTTATCATTCATAGTGTCGCCTAAATACATTTTCTGTAACTGACCTAGTGGCTTGAACCTGGGTTTTCTTGCAGCCTTATCTGTAACAACTTACTATGAATTGGAAACACTTCAACATGAAGGTTCCAGAAGGTTACGCAGGAAACAGGGTGAATCTGAGGAGTCGGTACCCCTGTTTCCTACTTACCTGAAGCAGGCCCAGACAGGGAAGGGCTGCAACATCCAGTTGCTGCTGTATCCTCCTTCCCCTGGTCTGTGGCTATGGATAAGTGCAAAGGGGTAGGGGTCATTTCCTCCTTTCCTGGTCACTGATAGAAATCCCAGGGGGGTGAGGTAGACAATACATATGTGTGGGGAACTAATCACACTGCAGGGCACCTCTGGAGAGGGACTTCCACCAGTCACAGCCCAGAGCATTTATATTGCACACCCATCGCCAAGGCATTTGACAAACACCTCACCCCACAGGTAGGGAGCTGAGATAACATGGGGAGGGGCAATAGGGGCCAGGGGGAAATTTGAGGAGAATCTGCCCCAGACTTTTCCCTAACCAGCAGGATTCCATTAGAGATTTTAGCCCAAGAGGCCAGGACTTCCCCAGCTCTGCTTGTCCCCGCTTCTCTAGTTAATAACAGATCTCCCTCAGGAGACAAGGAGAGTGCAGACAAGGCCGGGATGGCAGTGCTGCACTGGAGTCCCACCAGAGAATTCCCTGCCAGTCCAGAAGGGCTAGAAATGTCTGGGGGTTTAAATAAAGCTAAAATGCTGCAAGGAACCTTGGAGAAAACAAACCTCCTCCATCAGGAGACCCTGACTCCCCAAGCACATGGAGAGTCCATGCAGATTCCCAGTGGTCCCCTGCAGGTAGCTCTGGACAGGACAGCAATGGGGGGAGAGGAGGGTCCATTTCTAGGGAGAATTCCTACTCACCTCCAGACCGGACCAGCAGTCGGCAGAAGTGGCCGTAAAGATCCATATCGGCTCCTAAGACAAGAACCAACATGAATGAGTCCCTGGGGCTTCCTTCCCATGACACAGACCCCACCATACTCACACACGGTTCTAGGTGGGCCAAAGGGACCCAGGCGTAGTTCTTTTGCTGCCTGCCTGGCTGGAGAGACAAGACCGCTATGAGGTGGTGAGACCTCAATATTGATGTAAAATTTTATGAATAGCATTGTTATCACTTCTTTTTAGAATGTTAGGTCATTACAAACATGTTTGTGCCTTTACTGAACATTCAAACATAGCTATAAGTATATTGTCACCAGGAGGCTTGAAAATAGAACAGTAGCCCACTTTTAGTTAGCTAGGTTATAAAATGTTCACGCTAATCAAAGACATTGCAGAAGTCTTCAGCTTTCTGTCATCCAGAAACATGCAAATGTCCGGAAAATAACATCACCTTGACCACAAAACTGTTTATGTCCCCCAAGAGTGTCTGTACAAACTTTAAAAGGCAGCTGTGCTCATTTTAATCTGCTTTAACTTTTATACTAGTTTCTTTTTGTGCTATGTTTAAAATATGTGTTGATTATTGGCATCTGTGCTTTGCACAAAATATTTAAGAGAAGTTTAATTGCTATAACAAACCGCTTGGGTCAAGAGTCAAACCAACCAAAAGAGTGTTTTATCCACAGCAGAACACTTCCCTCTTCTATAAGCTGCCAGTTTATTATAGATCTAATCCTTTATCTCAATAAAAGAAATGTTATAAAGAGAAATGTTTTAGGAAAGATCTGGCCCTGTAGGAGAAGGTGAGGATGTTATTTATGTTGGATATTCCAAAATGAATGTAGGGATGTGTTAGAACAATAAATCTAGGCTGTAAAGTGGGCTCTACCAGCCCCTCTTTGCAAGAAAACCTTCTGCTTGTGTCCTTAAAACTTTAGAGAAGAATGTGTGTAGTTGAGAAAAAGTTTTGTAGAAAACCTTAGTTGATTTCTAAAATATTGAAAGGGAAACTGTTTTGGAGGGCATATTTGCATATTTGCATATTTGCAAAGTATTTTAACTGAATGCAAAGTATCTAATTGGTTTTCTAATACATTACTACATGTGGTAAAATGCATTATGTACTAACATGAAATCTAATGACCTTGCTCAGCTGATTATAAGAAGACATTTAAGTTTAGACTATTTATTATATTAATGGGGAAGTAATTAGTTACTGGCAGAGCTCTAGCCACTCCTTCCCCCAACTCAGAAAGATAAGAAGAATCATCATCAACAATTGTTCTAGAGAATCAACAACTTCTTCAATCGTATTTAAGCTAAAGACTCGTTAAGAATGATTTAATTTTAAAAGACTGCTTCGAGAACTAAAAACCTGTACATAAACCACAGGTTTGGACTTTTTAAAAACAGAATTTCATTTCCTGTTGAACCCTAATGAAACTGAAGAAATACCTCAGAAAATGAACTGAATACGTTAAGAGTTAAAAGACTAAATTTGAAGATGTTCTGAGAATCTCTCCAACAAAAACAAAGGAAATATAACTGTCAAGAAAGACGTACAACCCTAACACATATACACATTAACAAACTACCTGTCCATAAGATGAAGAGGCTCCATGAATGTACGGAGCCAATGAAAGGGCGAGAGAGGTGTGTTTTTCTAAAATTGCACAGAAATAGGGAAGAGACGAGTATAAAAACTCTAAGTGAGCACCCTGCACACGCTCTGCTACCCTGCTCAAACTCAACTCATCCTCTCCCTCTCTACAAGCAAGCTGACACAGACAGAAGAGAGAAGACTCGGGAAGAAACCAGCCCAAGGAAACCTCCCCAAAACTTCAGCATGTGCTGGTAAGAGAAGTTAACTAAAACCCTGCCAAGGGATTAGAGTTATAAACTCTTGCAACTGTTTTGTTGTGATATGGAAATGCTGTTGTAATTTAAGATGTTAACAGTTTCTACTGTTAACCACTAAATGCTTAGACCATGCATTTGGGAAAGAGACAAGGGCTAATCATTGGGAAACGGAGAAATAGTGGGATTTAACTGAATTTAAGATTCTAAATATTTTGTTAATTGGCCAGTCTCAAGACAGCTCCTTAAATGGTTTCTTCTAACTAAGTAATTTAACTACTTTCTTCTATTTCAGAGGATTGAGTTAAAATTGCTTACTTTGCCCATCTATATAAACAGTCTAGTTATTAATAGGATCCTCCTGCTCTTAAAATTATGTTGCCCATCCATAAACAGTCTTAGTATCTATGACTCACAATAATTTTGGGAAATAAGACCTGGTTTCAATTTACCAAAAGAAAAGTACCCCATCAAAGGCAAGCCTGCTCACAAAGGTGTAATCTGTTAAAAGCTCTCCAGAGAGAAGCATACAGATGAGACTGGACAGAAATCAGCCTTTTATCATTTGTGTTCTGTCTTTTGTTGTTTTGTTTAGTATTTTCTTTTCTTTAAATAGCCATGGTTAATAAAAGTGATTATTTTGCTTGGCTTTAATCACGGTGTCCTCTAAGGTATGTAAAAGAGCCCCTGTGACTAAAATAGTGGAGTCACACCCTGAATTGTCAGAAAAAGAGAGAGTAAGAACTAGCCTAGCATTTCTTGTTTCTCTAAACTAAATATTTGTACTAAGTTATGGGATAAAATTACTTGACATCCAACACAATTTAAAATTACCCCTTTCCACCCCACACCAAGTTCACGGCAGTATGGACTGGTTTAAATCAGAGCGAGTCAAATCAATGATTTTCATTGTGATTTAAATCAGCAAGCACAGGAAATCTTGATTTAAATCAGTGATTTTAAACTTGTTTTCCATTTTTGCTTTTTAGATATTTACCTAAAGAAAGGCTGATTCTCAGAGCTTGGTATAATTTCGTACTTCTTTTTCCTAACCCTGAGGATACACTAGGAAAGGTCCCTCACCCCTGTGCTGGGATGGTCGAGCCACAGAAGAATTTTGATGTCTCACATATAATCGCAGATGACAGTGAGGATGTGGATTCCCCCACGAGTTCTGTGTAAACAGGTGCTATGCGCTCCAAAAAACGCTCCCAACTGTCTGAAAAGCAGAGCCCAGACAGCCGTGTGCTCCCTCCTCCAGCTCCCAGAGCACACTGAGCCACACGGTGCCTGCCCCCTTCGTGTCACAGGGCCACTGCTGACATCACAGAGACAAGGTGGGCTGGGGCTGTCTGGCTAGGGCCCTTGGGGTTTGCATCCCCCAGATTGGATTAAGGGAGGATTGCTCTTGCCTTTTGTTGGGAATTTTAATCCAAGGGATCCCCGGGGCCTCCCCACAAACCCTGTTTGTATAATGTGTCATGAGAAAAGGAGATTCGACCACAAGGTGCAAAATCATTCTGTGTCAGTCCACTCCAGTATCTTGCCTCTTGCAGCAGCAAAGGGGAAGGTGAAATCCCCACAATGCACCTGGCCAGCTTTGCTATTCTCTGACATATGGGTAAAAAATTCCTTCCTCACCCCTCAGTGACCATGGAATCCCTGAAGCATGAGATTGGACTGGCCGTCCGTCTCAGCGTGAGGCACTCCAATTGTTAGTCCAGCCACAGCTGCATCGGTGCCCTGGGCTGAGAGAATAAAAGGGCTGAGAAGATTCTTTCCTAAGGATACACACAGACACTAAATCCCATTCCTAAAGTCTGCAATCAAAGGCAGTCAGAGCGCAGGACCCGTGGGTATTTATTGAGTCCCAACAGCATGCTGGGGGCTGTACAATACAGGGGAGGGCACAGGTCTGACCCCAAAGAGCAGCGAATCTCTTGCTTGGTTTATTTGATTTCCCATTCTCCTGAGCAGGATCTTGTTTACGCAGGAACTTGAAGGAAGAGAGGGAAGTTTGGGGCAGGAGAAAGGGAGTCTGAGGAGCAGGATGGCAGGGGGTTGGCAAGGGAGAGCCAGGGAAGGACACAAAGGGAATGGCTGGGAGAGTGGCGGGGGAATGAGCCCGGAGAGCTAGGTGGGGAAGAAGTTTGCAAAGACTCAACAAGGAGCCGCACTTGGGTGCTGAATGGAGCTGAGCAAATCAGTGACTTTTCAGTTTGGGGGCCAGGTGGAGAAATACAAAGAAAAAAAAATATTGGTTCGGTTTGGCCTGAAACAAAATTGTTTTGGTTTTTCGTTTCAGGTTGTTTGTGGGTGTTTTTCAACCCTCCCCCCACTTTTTTTTAAAGTTGCCTCAATTTCAAAATGAAAAGTGACAACATTTTGCTGTGGAATGGTCCAAACAGACTGGTTTGACTTTTAAAACAAAACATTCCCTTTTTGTGTGTGGCTGAAAGGATCTGCTGAATTCGCACCTGGTTTGGATGGCCCTGAGAGATGCATTTTTGGGGAATTTGCTAGCTCTAGCGTAGGACCTGCGAGGGAGCCAGGGGAGGGATCAGAATAGGCTGGTCTGATGGGTTAGATGATTTTACAGCGGGCTCTGAAGGGGAATGAGAGGAGATGTGTGGGGAGGGCAGAGTTAATGGGATGGGTGATGAAGGCCTGGAGCAGGTGGGCTGGAGAGGATGAGGGGAATTGTAGAGACATGGTAAAGGAAGGACTGTTCAGGAAGGACAGGCAGGGCAGAAAAGGGTGGGGAGTTGCATTGTAAGTAAGAGAGCAGTATGACTGCTCAGAGTTCCAGTATGAAACTGCAGAAAAACCTGAGAGTCTCTGGATTAAGTTTAGAAGTGTGAGCAACAAGGGTGATGTCGTGGTGGGAGTCTGCTATAGACCAGCAGACCAGGGGGATGAGGTGGACGAGGCTTTCTTCCGGCAACTAACAGAAGTTGCTGGATCGCAGGCCCTGGTTCTCATGGGAGACGTCAATCACCCTGATATCTGCTGGGAGAGCAATACAGCGGTGCACAGACAATCCAGGACGTTTTTGGAAAGTGTAGGGGAGAATTTTCTGGTGCAAGTGCTGGAGGAACCAACTAGGGGCAGAGCTCTTCTTGACCTGCTGTTCACAAACCGGGAAGAATTAGTAGGGAAGCAAAAGTGGATGGGAACCTGGGAGGCAGTAACCATGAGATGGTCGAGTTCAGAATCCTGACACAAGGAAGAAAGGAGAGCAGCAGAATACGGACCCTAGACTTCAGAAAAGCAGACTTTGCCTCCCTCAGGGAACTGATGGGCAGGATCCCCTGGGAGAATAACATGAGGGGGAAAGGAGTCCAGGAGAGCTGGCTGTATTTTAAAGCATCCTTACTGAGGTTGCAGGAACAAACCATCCCGATGTGTAGAAAGAATAGTAAATAACAGTGAAATCCTTGCTGATCTTAAACACAAAAAAGCAGCTTACAAGAAGTAGAAGATTGGACAAATGACCAGGGAGGAGTATAAAAATATTGCTCAGGGTATGTCTACACTACGAGAGTAGTTCGATTTTACTTAAATCGAATTTGTGGAACCGATATTACAAAGTCGAACGTGTGTATCCACACTAAGGACAGTAATTCGACTTTGTGAGTCCACACTAATGGGGCAAGCGTCGACATTGGAAGCGGTGCACTGTGGGCAGCTATCCCACAGTTCCCGCTGCCCATTGGAATTCTGGGTCGAGCCTCCAATGCCTGCTGGGGCAAAAAATGTGTCGAGGGTGGTTTTGGGTAACTGTCGTCATTCAACCGTCACTCCCGCCCTCCCTCCCTGAAAGCGCCGGCGGGCAATCACTTCGCGCACTTTTCTGGTGAGTGACAGCGCGGACGCCACAGCACTGCGAGCATGGAGCCCGCTGTGACCATCGCTGCAGTTATGGCCGTTGTCAACACCTCGCACCTTATCATCCACTTTTTTCAGAGTCAGATGCTGAGAAATCGGGCAAGGAGGCTATGGCAGCGCGGTGAGGACATTAAGTCTGAGAGGGGCACAGACCTCTCACAAAGCATGGCACCCCGCGCTGTGAACATCCTGATGGCAATGGGTCATGTTGATTCTGTGGAACGGCGATTCTGGGCCCGGGAAACAAGCACGGACTGGTGGGACCGCATAGTGCTGCAGGTCTGGGATGAATCACAGTGGCTGCGAAACTTTCGGATGTGTAAGGGAACTTTCCTGGAACTTTGTGAGTTGCTGTCCCCTGCACCCGGATGCGAGCAGCCCTGACTGTCCAGAAGCAAGTGGCCATAGCCCTCTGGAAGCTTGCAACGCCAGACAGCTACCGGTCTGTCGCGAACCACTTTGGCGTGGGCAAATCTACCGTGGGGGTTGCTGTGATGTAAGTAGCCAACGCAATCGTTGAGCTACTGCTGTCAAAGGTAGTGACCCTGGGAAACATGCAGGTCATCATAGATGGCTTCGCCGCGATGGGATTCCCGAACTGCGGTGGGGCTATAGATGGAACTCACATCCCTGTCCTGGCACCGGACCACTAGGCCAGCCAGTACATTAACAGAAAGGGCTACTTTTCAATGTTGCTGCAAGCACTGGTGGACCATAGGGGACGTTTTACAAACATCAACGTCGGATGGCCGGGCAAGGTTCATGACGCTCGTGTTTTCAGGAACTCTGGTCTGTTTAGATGGCTGCAGGAAGGTATTTACTTCCCGGACCACAAAATAACTGTTGGGTATGTGGAGATGCCTATAGTGATCCTCGGGGACCCTGCCTACCCGCTAATACCCTGGCTCATGAAGCCCTATACAGGCGCCCTGGACACTGAAAAAGAACTCTTCAACTACCGCCTGAGCAAGTGCAGAATGGTGGTGGAGTGTGCTTTTGGACGTCTCAAGGGGAGATGGAGAAGCTTACTGACTCGCTCTGATCTCAGCGAAACCAATATCCCCATTGTTATTGCAGCTTGCTATGTGTTCCACAATCTCTGTGAGAGCAAGGGGGAGACCTTTATGGCGGGGTAGGAGGTTGAGGCAAATAGCCTGGCTGCTGATTACGCCAAGCCAGACGATTAGAAGAGCCCAGCGGGACGCGCTGTGCATCCTGGAGGCTTTGAAAGCTAGGTTCCTCAGTGAGCAGGGTAACTTGTGACTATTAAGTTTGTTTAAAGAGAAGCTGAACCTGCCCCCATTTCTTTACCCACTTAATGTTGACTATCCTCTGCAGTTATATACCCCGTTCACCCTGTTCCCCCCTTCCAACACACGTTTAAAAATAAAATAAATGGAACTTTGTTAATTAACACCGTTTTCTTTATTACGGATTTCGTGGTAAATTGTTGAAACTGGGACGCAGACTGTGGTGGGGAGCGGGCGTAGTGATGGAAAGAACGCTTCTAAACTCGAGTAATGACAGGCTCCTGCTCCTAGAGTGGTCCGTAGTGGTGGACTGGTTGTTTCAACGGAGCCTGTCACCCCTCCTTTTCGGGACTCTGTGTGTGGGGGCTATGTGACTTTGTGGCGGGGGAGGACGGTTACTGATTCCCTGCTGCGTGGCTCTGTGATCCAGGCTAAGGACCGCTGCATAAGATCTCTAACCGCCCTCCCCCGCCACAAAGTCACATAGCCCTCCCCCCCCACACCCCCAGAACATGAAAACCACCTCCCAGACTGACCAGGGTTCCTAGTGACTGCAATGTGTGTGTGACCTTCTGCTGAACCTGCCCCCATGTCTGTACCCTGGTAAAGGTGACTGTCCTCTCCAATTACCAACCCCCTTTCCCCACTTCAAACACACTCTCCTCTAAAAGAACATGATGGAAACAGTAATTAACAGAAACATATTTTTTATTAGCAACTACACAGTTAGGGGATGAAACTGGGACGGGGGCTTGGGTGAGGCAGGAAGGAAAGGACTTATCAAATTTTTGGGAACGAGAGCCTTCTGGTACTTGAGCAGTCTGCAGGGGTGGAGTGACAGTTTTCACGGCCCCTGCCGCCCCTCCTTCTTGGGACTTTGGGTGAGGGGAGAGATGGGACTTTGTGGCGGGGGGGGGGAGGTGCGGTTAGAGATAGACTGCAGCGGGGCTCTGTCCTCCTGCCTCCGGTCCTGCAAAACATCCACAAGGCGCCGGAGCATGTCCGTTTGCTCCCTCATAAGTGCAAGCAGCGTTTGAGTCGCCTGCTGGTCTTCCTGCCGCCACCTCTCCTCCCGTTCGCTGTGTGATTGCTGGTATTGCAACATGTTCTCCCTCCACTGGGTCTGCTGGGCCGCCTCAGTTCGGGAGCAGCCCATAAGTTCGGAGAACATCTCGTCCCGTGTCCTTTTCTTTCTCTGCCTAATCTGCGCCAGCCTCTGGGAGGGGGATGCCGGGGTAGGTCGGGAGACATTCGCAGCTGTGGGATGGGAAAAAGGGAGTGAATTCCTCACAAAGATACATTTTTGTGAACAATGAACATAGTCTTTCTCTGTGAAGAAGACCATGCACAGCACCTATCACGTGTGCACTCAGGACAAGGTCGAATTTTCGGCCTTCGCATTCAGTGCCTGGGGTCTTGCAGTGGAGATCAGACAAGCGGAGCAGGACAGTGGAATTCGGGTAGCAGGCTGACATGGTAAGCCGTAGACTTTTGGCTGCTTAAAACGTAATTTATAGCAGTGCCCTCCTTTCACGTTCAAAGCAATGCTCCTAGCGTTGGCCAGTTCCTGCTGCCGGCAATCCGGCAAGCATGAACTCTGCCCCTGTCCCACCCCCTCGCGGCTGTCCCCAGGAAAGATCCCTGTATGCTGCCCCTCTCCCGCCTCCACCGCGTGGCTGTAAACCGCCAGTTACAGTAATGTAAAGGAACAGGCAAGCAGTCCCAATATTAACATTCCCCTAATTCAAAGCAGGTCACCATGAGCGACATAACTCTGATGAGGATTTCTGACACAGAGAAAGACCGCATGCTGCGTGAATGCCAGCAAAAACCAGGGCCATCTGCGGCCATGCTCTGTGAGGCAATGATCCCAGAGTACTTGCTGCTAGCCCGGCACGGAAAAGTTTCCTACCACGGAGGACACAATAAGGCCGCTCTCCCCAGGAACCTCATGCAAATGCTTTCCAATTAACTCCAGGAGAGCTTCATGGAGATGTCCCATGAGGATTTCAGCTCTATCCCCGGACATATAGATCTTATTTTCCAGTAGCTGCACTGGCAAGGACTAAAACGTAGAGCGCCTAGGGCAAACTAATCATGATAAACTGGACATTTTTAGATTCTTTTGCAGTAGTTGCACTGCCAAGGACTAAAACGTTAAGCGCCTAGGGCAAACTAATCATGAAAAATCCATTGTTAATATTCCTGTTCTGTTCAAAATAAATGTTTACATGTTTAAAACACTTACCGACTGATCCTTCCCCTGATTCAGGGTCCGGGTTAACGCCTGGGGAGGGTTGGTAGGGGATCTCCGTGAGGGTGATGAAGAGATCCTGGCTGTCGGGGAAATCAGCATTGTAAGCGCTGTCGACTGCCTCGTCCTCCTCATCTCCTTCCTCATCTTCCCCGTCCACTAACATCTCCAAGGAAGCGGCCGTCGACAATATCCCATCCTCAGAGTCCATGGTCAGTGGTGGGGTAGTGGTGGCGGCCGCACCTAAGAATGGAATGCAGTGCCTCGTAGAAACGTCATGTCTGGGGCTGGGATCCGGAGCGTCCGTTTGACTCTTTGGTCTTCTGGTACCCTTGTCTCAGCTCCTTGATTTTCACGCAGCACCACGTTGAATCCCGGCTGTATCCTCTCTCCATCATGGCTTTGGAGATCTTCTCGTAGATCTTCGCATTCCATTTTTTCGATCGCTGCTCCGAAAGCACGGACTCATCGCCCCACACAGCGATCAGATCCAAGATTTCCCGATCAGTCCATGCTGGGGCCCTCTTTCTATTCAGCGATTGCATGGTCCCCTCTGCTGGAGAACTCTGCATCGTTGCCAGTGCTGCTGAGCTCGCCACAATGTTCAAACAGGAAATGAGATTCAAACTGGCCAGACAGGAAAAGGAATTCAAGTTTTCCCGGGGCTTTTTCTGTGTGGCTGGTCAGAGCATCCGAGCTCGGACTGCTGTCCAGAGCGTCAACAGAATGGTGCACTGTGGGATAGCTCCCGGAGCTATTACCATCGAATTCCATCCACACCTACCCTAATTCGACATGGCCATGTCGAATTTAGCGCTACTCCCCTCGTCGGGGAGGAGTACAGAAATCGAATTAAAGAGACCTCTATGTCGAACTAAATAGCTTTGTTGTGTGGACGGGTGCAGGGTTAATTTGGTTTAACACTGCTAAATTCAACATAACCTCCTAGTGTAGACCCGGCCTCAGGCATGCAGGAGTGAAATCAGGAAGGCCAAATCACACTTGGAGTTGCAGCTAGCAAGAGATGTTAAGAGTAACAAGAAGGGTTTCTTCAGGTAGGTTAGCAACAAGAAGAAAGTCAAGGAAAGTGTGGGCCCCTTACTGAATGAGGGAGGCAACCTAGTGACAGAGGATGTGGAAAAAGCTAATATACTCAGTGCTTTTTTTGCCTCTGTCTTCATGAAGGTCAGCTCCCAGACTACTGCACTGTGCAGCACAGCATGGGGAGGAGGTGACCAGCCCTCTGTGGAGAAAGAAGTGGTTCGGGACTATTTAGAAAAGCTGGACGAGCACAAGTCCATGGGGCCAGATGCGCTGCATCCGAGGGTGCTAAAGGATAGGGCTGGCTCTAGGTTTTTTGCCGCCCCAAGCAGCGAAGTTCGGGGGGCGGGGTAAGATAAAGCCGCGATCGGCGGCACTTCGGCAGCAGCTCTGCCGCGCCTCTTCATTCTTCGGCAGCAATTCAGCGGTGGGTCCTTCACTATGAGAGGGACCCGCCCCCGAATTGCCGCCAAAGACCCAGACGTGCCGCCCCTTTCCGTTGGCCGCCCCAAGCACCTGCTTCCTGCACTGGTGCCTGGAGCCAGCCCTGCTAAAGGAGTTGGCGGAGGTGATTGCAGAGCCATTGGCCATTATCTTTGAAAACTCATGGTGATCGGGGGAGGTCCCAGATGACTGGAAAAAGGCTAATGTAGTGCCCATCTTTAAAAAAGGGAAGAAGGAGGATCTGGGTAACTACAGGCCAGTCAGCCTCACCTCAATCCCTGGAAAAATCATGGAGCAGGTCCTCAAGGAATTAATTCTGAAGCACTTAGAGGAGAGGAAAGTGATGAGGAACAATCAGCATGGATTCACCAAGGGCAAGTCATGTCTGACTAACCTAATTGCCTTCTATGACGAGATAACTGGCTCTGTGGATGAGGGGAAAGCAGTGGATGTGTTATTCCTTGACTTGAGTAAAGCTTTTGATACGGTCTCCCACAGTATTCTTGCCGGCAAGTTAAAGAAGTATGGGCTGGATGAATGGACTATAAGGTGGATAGAAAGCTAGCTAGATCATCAGGCACAACAGCTGGGCAATGCAGCTCTCCCAAGGGCTAGTATGAGTTGGGGGCAGAGAGGCAACCATAGCCTGGAAGGTTTTTATATTCGGTTTAATGGAATATATTGGCCTAGAGATTGAAAGGTGTTAACATGACTCCTGCCACTGTACAGCACTAAACAGTGAAACAAGGCTTGGGATTTTGGAACACACAGACATTGGTCTGCTCAGTCCCACAGCAAACACCCCCTTACATCCCAGGTGGTGTTTGGGATTTGGCTGGAGCAAGTGGAGGTGGCCGTGTCATCTTAGTCCCTCTCTCTCAGGCCTGGTCTGGACAGGACATTTCTCAGCATGAGGATCAGGATCATGAAGGCCCAACAGCGTTACGGTGGATCCTGAGGTTCCGAGGAGATGGTGGATGTGGCAGCCATGCAGTGAAGTTCACTTCTTCCTGTCCACCCATCTCCCAGCTAGTCAGAGCGCTTCATTCTCCCCAAAGGTCTTTTTTCTAATGGACCCCAAAGGAAGCGATGGGTGTAATAGTCCTTCCCCTTATTATTTTGTCTACCAATTAGACCTCATTTCCGACACACCAGTTTTGGTCCCTTGATTTCCAGCCCCACAATTCTCTTGTTGACCAAGCATGATCTTAACAGTGTCCTTGAGTTACTAGTTGGCCTTTCTGTTTGGGCTCATTCAGTCTGTCTCCCTTTCCTCAACGTTCCCTGTTATGAGTTATTGGAACATTTGATCAACTTTTTATCCACTTACCCAAAGTTAAGCTTACAATCGGGGTAGGCGTATGAGGCCCAAATTATTACAACAGGCTCATCTAATGTGGTGGCTTGTCTTGCTCTCTCCTCCCCTTGAGCCATTTTTTTATCCCTTCTTCTCCCTATGATTTTTATTCCCCCTTCATCTTCTCCCTCTCTCTGTCTCATTCTTTTCTATTCTCTTCCTCTGCACCTCCTCCAACCCCTTTCGCTGGGGCCTGTGGGCTCTTCCCCTCCCCCTCTTTCTTTCCTTCTGTCCCTTTTTGGCTCTTCCTCCCCCAACCCACTTGCTTCCCATTCCCCATGGGTGTCTTTCCCTAGTGCCTGTCTCTGCTCCCTGCCACCTCTCCCTGCTTTTTCCTACCCATATAGGTACACACCCATGTACTTTCTCTCTCTGTATCAACACACTCACACAGAGTGACTGAGGAAGAGTCTAATTTAGAAGGAATCAAAGCTCTTGACTCTCTTAAGGAAAAGCTGCCAAACTATAGGATGGTCCCTGGCTCCGGCTTTCTGATCATCTCAGTGTTCCTTTGTAACAAGAGTATCTTGTCCCCCCAACCCCAGGCAGTATTGTCTCTGCTCTTCCAATGTACCACTGAGGAGCCGTTTAGTGACCATGAGAGATGCAAAGGCAGTCTAGAATTGTTCGGTGGGCGCATATTTTCACTGGGCATTCCAGGGACTCAGTCAAAGGGGTGGGAAGCAATATGGCTGCTGCTAGGTCTCTGATCCGTGTGTGAGGAAAGTTCCTCTCTCTCTATGGTCTCTCCAACAAGCATTACCAAGCGTTCGTCATTCAAAGTGCTTTAGCAAGGTGGGTGAGGAGTATTATCTCCATTTTACAGATGGGAAAACTGAGGCACGGAGAGGGGGAGGTCAATGTTCTCAAAAACAGCTACTGATTTTTGGGTGCCTTCATTTCTTGTGCACAACTGGGGACACCTGGGAGCTGATTTTCAGTGGGGCTGTGGAGCCAGTGTTCCCATTGCCTTCAACTGCATTTGGGGATAGAGCTGGTCTGGATGTAAAAGGCCTCTGCATGGAGAGCCCTGGCCTTCTGCGGTGCTCTGGGGATGTGCAGGGCCTGAGGGTGGGCCTTGTGGCTTTGTTCCCTCTTCGCCCCCTACCAGGATGATGTGAAGGTATCTCAGCTAGGCGCAGCAGGGCCTGGTTCCCACGGCAATCCCGGGGCTGACCCAATGACTGTTCAACGCTGGGCCCGGGGCCCTTCCCCAGAGCACTGCGAGGGATCCCGCCGGGGTGCGCGCCCCGCTCTCTCCCCGCAGCGGCCGCATGGGGGCAGCAGGGGGCAGTCTGAGCCAGGAATCTGGGCTTCTAGGCGACAGGGCGGGGCGGGACCCAGGCCCCGCCCCCGGGGCGTTCACTCACCACCGTATCCGCACATGCACAATAGCCCACAGGTACAGGCTTCCCCTGTTGCCGGACTGCGGAGCTGTGGCTCGGCCCGTGTCCGAGCTGCTCCGCGGGGCCATGGCCGGGTCCCAGGTGCTGGAGCGGGCCGAGAAGTTGCTTTCCGAGCCCCGCTTCCCCGACTGCAGCCTCCGGGGCAGGTGGGAGCCGGACCGATCCGCCGCGAGTTCCGCCCCCTCCTGCCGAGAAACAGCGGCCCGCGGGCGTCCCCGGGCTGGGTCTGCGCTCCCGCTCCGGCCCCCTTGCCCCTCCCCCACTCAGCGCCCTCACTTCCAGCGCCCCTCCGCCCCCGGTGCCTGGAGCGGCCCAGCCCGGCGTGCCAGGACCGAGGTGGGCGCGGGGCTGGATCGGGACGCTGGGGGGGGCGCGCGAGCGAGCGGCGGAGCGAGCCCCGCTGGCCGGCGGGGACCCGAGCCGCCACCGGCCCCTGGTTCTTGCTGGCCCGGCTGTGAGCACGTGCCGGGATCGGGCTGTGGGTCTGCCTGAGAGTCGCAGTGACTCTAGCCGTGCCCCGGGGCGGGGGATGATCGGGTGGGGTGTTCCCACCTGCTACAGCCTGGGTGTCGCTGCTCTGAAAGCTTGGAGCAGGCGGGGGGAGGGGGGGGAGAAGGGACACTTGCAAAATCTTTTTTGGGCGTTTAAAGGCTTTAAAAATTAAAGGCTGTGCTGCTCTTTCTTTCCCCTTTGCTGTTTCACTCTGCAGTTAGGCTGGTCAGTTTCAATTTTGCTGCTTCATTCTCTCCAGTTTTGATCAGCCTCTTGGGTTTCTCACAGTGTAGGACGGCGGTTCTTCTTTTCACCCTGTGGAGCAGCTCATAACGGAGATCCGAACCCATCGGTCTTACTAGCACCACAATCTTCCTGTTATTTAGCTCTCAAATATTTAAACAAAAAGACTTTTTTCATAGACCCTACCATGACTGCATCTGTTCCTGGCAGCTGTCACGTAAATCCTTGCTCCTTAACTGGCTCTGCTCAGAAGGTCCCCAGTGTCGAGGCTGAGTCTCATTGAAGTTAATGGGGCTTCTGCGCAGGGCTGGCTCCAGGGTTTTCGCAGCCCCAAGCAGCCCCCCCCCCAAAAAAGCTGCGATCGCGATCTGCGGCGGCAATTCGGCGGGAGGTCCTTCGCGGCGTGCCAGGACCATGTCTGCCGAATTGCCACCGAATACCTGGAGGTGCCGCCCCTCTCCAGAGCGGCCGCCCCAAGCACCTGCTTGAGAAGCTGGTACCTGGAGCCGGCCCTGCTTCTGCGTAGACGCACAGCCCGTCCACTTAAAATAAATTGCAGGATTGGGGCCTGAATCTATGCATGCACAGGAAGCTAGATGTGAGATCAACAGGATTGCCACATGTGTGTGTCCCCCTCCAATCCTGCCATGGGGCTCAAAGCAGTCAGGCTGAGTTGGGTGGGAGAAAGTGGGAACCAACCAGCCTCAGAGCGATACAGTAACCCCTCGCTTAATGTTGTAGTTATGTTCCTGAAAAATGCGACTTTAAGCAAAACGATGTTAAGCGAATCCAATTTCCCCATAAGAATTAATGTAAATGGGGAGGTGAGGTTCCAGGGAAATTTTTTTCACCAGACAAAAAACTATAGACTGTATTATATAGTTATACACACAGTATACGTTTTAAACCAACAATTTAATACTGTTCACAACTATGATGATTGTGAAGCTTGGTTGAGGTGGTGAAGTTAGAGGGTGGAAGAGGGAGGGATATTTCCCAGGGAATGCCTTGCTGCTAAATGTGAACTAGCATTCGACTGAGCCTTCAAGGGTTAACACGTTGTTATTGTAGCCTCTCACACAAGGCAGCAGGAACACGAGGGAGGGGAGACAGCATAGCAGACAGAGACAGACACACACCTTGTGTGTGGGAGAGAGAGAGAGAGAGAGATGCACACTGCCCCTTTAAGTAAGCTGACCCACTCTTAAGTGCATTGTCTTTTTAAGGATCAGGAAGTTGAGACAGCAGCTCCTGCCCCAAGCTCTCTCTGTCTCCCGGCTCTATATGGAGAAGGGGTAAGCGGGGAGCAGGGGGGAGGGGGACACCCTGATATTAGCCCCCCTTCCTTCCCTGCACAGCAAGCAGGCGTCTCTGGGAGCAGCTCCAAGGCAGAGGGCAGGAGCAGCACATGGCAGTGGTGGGAAGGTCAGCTGAACTGCCAGGAATTGATACCCTGCTGGGTGGCTGCAGCACAGGGAACTTAGAGGAGCGGGGAGCTAATAGGGGGGCTGCCGGTCCACCCTGGTTCCAAGCCCCCACAAGCTAGCTGCAACGGGCTGCTCTTCCTGCAAGCAGTGGACAAAGCAGGCGGCTGCCAAAGGACATTAGAAGGGAGCATTGCACATCTTTAAATGAGCATGTTCCGTAATCGATCAGCAAGGTAACAATGAAACAATGTTTACCGGGATGACTTTAAGTGAGGAGTTACTGTATCTATATTTGAATATAAAGTCCCTACATAAAGCCATAGGCACCGTAACAATTAATTATGCTTACAATAACCCAGTGAGACCACCCAGCATCATTAAACAATCATATTCACAGAACAGTTTAACTCAGCCAGCCAATAAATCCAAAGCAGCAGAAAAACTACTTTCACCCTTCTCTTTGACTTCCCTAGGAGAAAAGCCACTAGCTTTCCCCCAGACAGTGTCAAATCAATGGCTTTTGCAGCATGCCCAGAAGGTCGAGTTTTGGCTATAAGGGATCCTGTGGTATGTACAGGAGAGAATGTTCACCAAGGAAAAGAGACAATGGATGTTGGGAATCTGAGATTCCTTGTCAGAGAAACATGTGATGATATAAATTTGGGTGTCTGCTCTGATGGCTCAGAGAAAAGATCCATCAGTCTTCTGCTTTTCTCCTTCACCTAAGGTTTTGAATGATACTTGGGTCTCCTTCCCTTCCCAGTCTGAGGATTCTACCTTCGTTAGCGCCAAGAAGACACAATACGAAGAACACATCTACAGATGTGAGGACGAGCGTTTTGAGGTAGAATTCTTCCAAAATCATTTCTTGGAAAGCCTGGGATTCTATGAAGTGGTTAGCTATATAGTATAAAAACAACAAGGAGTCTGGTGGCACCTTAAAGACTAACAGATTTATTTGGGCATAAGCTTTCGTGGGTAAAAACCTCACTTCTTCGGATGCATAGAGTGAAAATTACAGATGCAGGCATTATATACTGACACATGGAGAGCAGGGAGTTACTTCGCAAGTGGAGAACCAGTGTTGACAGGGCCAATTCAATCAGGGTGGATGTAGTCCACTCCCAATAATAGATGAGGAGGTGTCAATTCCAGGACTCTATGATCCTATAACCAAGAAAAAACAATTCCGGGCATCAGTATTTAAGCAGTATTATACCATATATGGTGTCAAGTATCAGGGGGTAGCCGTGTTAGTCCGTATCTACAAAAACAACAATGAGTCTGGTGGCACCTTAAAGACTAACAGATTTATTTGGGCATAAGCTTTCGTGGGTAAAAACCTCACTTCTTCGGATGCATAGAGTGAAAGTTACAGATGCAGGCATTATATACTGACACATGGAGAGCAGGGAGTTATTTCGCAAGTGGAGAACCAGTGTTGACAGGGCCAATTCAATCAGGGTGGATGTAGTCCACTCCCAATAATGGATGAGGAGGTGTCAATTCCAGGAGAGGAAAAGCTGCTTCTGTAATGAGACAGCCACTCCCAGTCCCTAGTCAAGCCCAGATTAATGGTGTTAAATTTGCAAATGAATTTTAGTTCTGCTGTTTCTCTTTGAAGTCTGTTTCTGAAGTTTTTTTGTTCAATGATAGTGACTTTTAAATCTGTAATAGAATGACCAGGGAGATTGAAGAGTTCACTTACTGGCTTATGTATGTTACCATTCCTGATGTCCGATTTGTGTCCATTTATTCTTTTGCGGAGGGACTGTCCGGTTTGGCCAATGTACATGGCAGAGGGGCATTGCTGGCACATGATGGCATATATAACATTAGTGAATGTGCAGGTGAATGAGCCCTTGATGGTGTGGCTGATGTGGTTGGGTCCTCTGATGGTGTCGCCAGAGTAGATATGGGGACAGAGTAGGCAACGAGGTTTGCTACAGGGATTGGTTCCTGGGTTGGTGTTTCTGTGGTGTGGTGTGGTGTGTAGTTGCTGGTGAGTATTTGCTTCAGGTTGGGGGGTGGTCTGTAAGTGAGGACTGGCCTGCCTCCGAAGGTCTGTGAGAGTGAGGGATCATTTTCCAGGATAGGTTGTAGATCGTAGATAATGCGCTGGAGAGGTTTTAGCTGGGGGCTGTATGTGATGGCCAGTGGTGTTCTGTTATTGTCCTTGTTGGGCCTGCCCTGTAGTAGGTGATTTCTGGGTACCCGTCTTGCTCTTTCAATCTGTTTCCTCACTTCCCCAGGTGGGTATTGTAGTTTTACGAATGCTTGATAAAGATCTTGTAGGTGTTTGTCTCTGTCTGAGGGGTTGGAGCAAATTCGGTTGTATCTTAGGGCTTGGCTGTAGACAATGGATTGTGTGATGTGTCTTGGATGGAAGCTGGAGGCATGTAGGTACGTATAGCGGTCAGTAGGTTTCTGGTATAGGGTGGTGTTTATGTGACCATCACTTATTTGCCCTGTAGTGTCCAGGAAGTGGATGTCTTGTGTGAACTGGTCCAGGCTGAGGTTGATGTTGGGGTGGAAATTGTTGAAGTCCAGGTGGAATTCTTCAAGGACCTCCTTTCTGTGGGTCCATATGATGAAGATGTCATCAATGTAGCTCAAGTAGAGGAGGGGCACTAGGGGATGAGAGCTGAGGAAGTGCTGTTCTAAGTGAGCCATAAAAATGTTGGCATACTGTGGGGCCGTGCGGGTACCCATAGCAGTGCCACTGACTTGAAGGTATAAGTTGTCCCCAAATCTGAAGTGGTTGTGGGTGAGGACAAAGATCTTTATCAAGCATTCGTAAAACTACAATACCCACCTGGACTAACACGGCTACCCCCTGATACTTGACACCATATATGGTATAATACTGCTTAAATACTGATGCCCGGAATTGTTTTTTCTTGGTTATAGGATCATAGAGTCATAAAAATGTAGGGCTGAAAATGACCTCAAGAAGTCATCAAGTCTAGCCCCCTGCACTGAGTTGGACCAAGTAAACCTAGACCATCCCTGACAAAAGTTTGTCCAACCTGTTCTTAAAAACCTCCAATGATGGGGAGTTCACAGTCTTCCTTGGAAGCCTATTCCAGTGCTTAACTACCCTTAGGCCTGGTCTACACTACGACTTTAATTCGGATTTAGCAGCGTTAAATCGAATTAACCCTGCACCCGTCCGCACAACGAAGCCATTTAATTCGAAATAAATGGCTCTTTAAATCGATTTCTGTACTCCACCTCGACGAGCGGAGTAGCGCCAAAATCGATTTTATCATTTCAAATTAGAGTTAGTGTGGCCGCAATTCGATGGTATTGGCCTCCGGGAGCTATCCCACAGTGCACCATTGTGACCGCTCTGGACAGCAATCTGAACTCGGATGCACTGGCCAGGTAGACAGGAAAAGCCCCGCGAACATTTGAATTTCATTTCCTGTTTGCCCAGTATGGAGAGCACAGGTGACCACAGATAGCTCATCAGCACAGGTAACCATGCAGGCCGATAATCGAAAAAGAGCACCAGCATGGACCGTACGGGAGGTACTGGATCTGATCGCTATATGGGGAGAGGATTCAGTGCTAGCAGAACTTCGTTCAAAAAGACGAAATGCAAAAACTTTTGAAAAAATCTCCAAGGGCATGATGGAGAGAGGCCACAATAGGGACTCAGATCAGTGCCGCGTGAAAGTCAAGGAGCTCAGACAAGCCTATCAAAAAACAAAGGAGGCAAACGGTCGCTCCGGGTCAGAGCCGCGGACATGCCGCTTCTACGATGAGCTGCATGCAGTTCTAGGGGGGGCCGCCACCACTACCCCACCTCTGACCGAGTATTCCGAGGGGGGGATCATCTCATCAGCTACACCTGAGGATTCTGCGGACGGGGAAGAGGAGGAGGAGGAGGACGAGCTTGCAGAGAGCACCGAGCACTCCGTTCTCCCCAACAGCCAGGATCTTTTTCTCAGCCTGACTGAAGTACCCTCCCAACCCAGTATCCAAGACCACGACCCCATGGAAGGGACCTCAGGTGAGTTTACCTTTTAAAATATAAAACTTGTTTTAAAAGCAAGGGTTTTTAATGATTACTTTGCCCTGAGGACTTGGGATGCATTCGCAGCCAGTACAGCTACTGGAAAAGTCTGTTAACGTGTCTGGGGATGGAGTGGAAATCCTCCAGGGACATCTCCATGAAGCTGTCCTGGAGATACTCCAAAAGCCTTGCCACAAGGTTTCTGGGCAATGCAGCCTTATTCCGTCCTCCATGGTAGGACACTTGACCACGCCATGCTTGCAGCAAGTAATCTGGTATCATTGCCTGACAAAGCCTGGCAGCGTATGGTCCCGGTGTTTGCTGGCATTCAAGCAACATCCGTTCTTTATCTTACTGTGTAATCCTCAGGAGAGTGATATCGCACATGGTAACCTGGTTGAAATACGGGAATTTAATTAAGGGGACAGAGGTGGCAGTTCCTACTGGGCTGTTTGCCTGTGGCTGAAAAGAAATCCTTCCCTGCAGTTAGCCAAGTGCGGGGGGGGGAGGGGGAAGGAATTGGCCCAGAGCTTTTCGTGTTTGGCTAGCAGGGATCTTCCCTGATACCAGCCACGTGGTGGGGGGAGGGGTAAAGCGATCATCCCAGAGAATTCATGGCGGGGTGGGGGGTGTTTGGTTCCTGCAGGGATCTTCCCTGATACCAGCCACGCGGTGGGGGGAGGGATAAAGCGATCATCCAGAGAATTGGATGGGGGCGGGGGGTTAGTTTGTTTTCTGCAGCTGAATGTTAACAGGAAAACCGCAGCATTCAACGGGCTTTGCTTGGTATGTGGGAAAGGAGGGCGCAGAAGCCGAAAGACAATGGCTTACCATGGCCGCATGCAAGCCGAATTCTGTTGCCCGGACCTGCGTCTGTGATCTCCAGCAGCAAAGCCACAGGCACTCAATATTAAGAGGCAAAATGCGACCTTGCACAGAAATCACATGTGCTATGTAATGTGAATAGTGTTGGTCACCGTGAAAGAGTATAAGCATTGTTCTGCAAAATGTATCTTTTTAAAAAATTCTCTCCTTTTTTCCCTCCCTCCAGCGGCTGCAAGTTCTTCAAGTCTCCCTCCTCCATCCAGAAGGCTATCACAGATAAGGCGTCAGAAAAAGAAGACGCGAGACAAGATGTTCGCAGAAATCATGGAATCCACCCGCAGTGACAGACCTCATCTGAATGAGTGGAAGGACATGGTTTCAAAGTATAGGAAAGAAGCCAGTGAACATGAGGACAGGAGGGACCAACGTGAGGACATGAGGGACCAACGTGAGGACAGGAGAGACGCTCGAGATGAGAGGTGGTGGCAGGAAGATCAGAGGAGGCAGGATGCAACGCTGGAGCTGCTGCTTGAGCAAACAGACATGCTCCGGCGTCTGGTGGAGCTTCAGGAACGGCAGCAGGATAACAGAGTGCCGCTACAGCCCCTGTATAACCCCCTCCCCCCTCGCCATGTTCCATAGCCTCCTCACCCAGACGTGTAAGAACGCGGGGGGGGGGAGGTTCCGTACACCTTCCCATTCCACCCAGTGGACAGCCCAAGCAAAAGGCTGTCATTTTTTTAACCTTTTTTTAGTGGCCTTTTCCTTCTCGCCGATCCTCCTCCCAAACCCCACCCGGGTTCCCTCCCTCTTTTTATAATCTATTATAAAGAATAAATGATTTTTAAACGATAGTGACTTTATTTGGTTTGAAAGCAAGCTGGGGGAAGGGGGAGGGTGGGTTCCTTACAGAGAATGAGTCAATAAAGGGGGCGGGTTTTCATGAAGGAGAAACAAACAGATATTTCACACTGTAGCCTGGCCAGTCATGAAACTGGTTTTCAAAGCTTCTCTGATGCACAGCTCTTCCTGGTGTGCTCTTCTAATCGCCCTGGTGTCTGGCTGCGTGTAATCAGCAGCCAGGCGATTTGCCTCAGCCTCCCACCCCACCATAAAGGTCTCCCCCTTACTTTCACAGAGATTGTGGAGCACACAGCAAGCACAAATAACAATGGGGAGATTGGTTTGGCTGAGGTCTGAGCGAGTCAGTAACGATCGCCAGCGACCTTTTAAACGGCCAAATGCACATTCTACCACCATTCTGCACTTGCTCAGCCTGTAGTTGAACAGGTCCTGACTCCTGTCCAGGCCGCCTGTGTATGGCTTCATGAGCCATTGCATTAAGGGGTAGGCTGGGTACCCAAGAATAACTATTGGTATTTCAACATCCCCAACGGTTATTTTCTGGTCCAGAAAGTAAGTCCCTTGCTGCAGCCCTTTAAACAGATTAGTGTTCCTGAAGACGCGAGCGTCATGAACCCTTCCCGGCCAGCCCACATTGATGTTGGTGAAACGTCCCTTGTGATCCATAAGTGCTTGCAGCGCTATTGAAAAGTACCCCTTGCGGTTTATGTACTGGGTACCCTGGTGCTCCGGTGCCAAGATAGGGATATGGGTTCCATCTATCGCCCCACCACAGTTAGGGAATCCCATTGCAGCAAAGCCATCCACTATGACCTGCACATTTCCCAGAGTCACTACCTTTCATAGCAGCACCTGAGTGATTGCTTTGGCTACTTGCATCGCAGCAGCCCCCACAGTAGATTTGCCCACTCCAAATTGATTCCCGACTGACCGGTAGCTGTCTGGCGTTGCAAGCTTCCACAGGGCTATCGCCACTCGCTTCTCAACTGTGAGGGCTGCTCTCACCTTGGTATTCTGGCGTTTCAGGGCAGGGGACAGCAAGTCACAAAGTTCCATGGAAGTGCCCTTACGCATGCGAAAGTTCCGCAGCCACTGGGAATCATCCCACACCTGCAATACTATGCGGTCCCACCAGTCTATGCTTGTTTCCCTTGCCCAGAATCAGTGTTCCATGGATAGAACCTGTCCCATTAACAACATGATCTCCAAAGCACTGGGGCCCATGGTTTCACAGAATTCTGTGTCCGTGTCCATGTCCTCATCACGTTTGTCGCTGCGCTGCCGCCGCCGCTGCCTCCTCGCCTCGTTTTTCTGGTCTTGGCTCAGCATAAACTCAACGAGAATGCGCGAGGTGTTTACAATGTTCATGACTGCTGTCTTGAGCTGAGCGGGCTCCATGCTTGCCGTGGTATGGAGTCTGCAGTGTTCACCCAGGAAAAAAGGTGCGAAATGGTTGTCTGCCGTCCGTTGCTTTCATGCAGGGAGGGAGGGGTGAGGCTGTACCCAGAACCACCTGCGACAATGTTTTTTGTCCCATCAGGCACTGGGATCTCAACCCAGAATTCCAATGGGCAGGGGAGACTGTGGGAACTATGAGATAGCTATGGGATAGCTACCCACAGTGCAACGCTCCAGAAATCGACGCTAGCCCCGGAACATGGACGCACACCGCCGAATTAATGTGCTTAGTGTGGCCGCATACATTCGACTTTATACAATCTGTTTCCCAAATTCGAATTATATAAATTCGGATTAATCCCGTAGTGTAGACATACCCTAAGTGATAGATTACATACCACAGTCAGTAGTTCTGCAATTTCATGTTTGAGTTTCTTTAGAACTCTTGTGTGAATCCCAGCGGGTTCTGGTGAATTGTTACTGTTTAATTTGTCAATTTGTTCCAAAACCTCTGTTCATGAAAATGGGAGAAAATGGCATGAAAAGAAGAAAGAATTCATTATGACTTAAGATTGACCAAGATGTTAATACTTGTTTAAAACTCTCTTTAGTATTATCTACATTAAAAAAAAAAACAAAATTAGTGCTGACAACAGGTGTCAGCAACAGGGCCATGTTATCCTATGCCAACTGCAGTAGTTGCCAGCATAGACCAAGCAAACCTTATTCTGTACCTTTTCAGTAACTGTGGGTAAAAGAGCTGATCACAGTTTGCCCTTAGCTACCCTTGCAACTAAACTACTCTCAGTTGTGTCCATTTTTAGCAATAGATTATTTTTGGAGCTGGATCAAACAACTTAAACGTTCCTCCCCATTAAGCTTAGCTAGCCTTAGAAGCTTCCTGCTAATGCAAGAAGACACACCCATTCCCTTTATAGCCTGGTTGGAGCTAACTGGACTCACCTGCTAGTATGACTCAGCTGCGATTACCCTGACTTAATGCAGAGTTTTAATATCTGAGCCAGGATGATTCAGTAGAAGAGCCTGGAATTTCTCTGTCCCCACCCCCCATATTTAATGGTTTATTCCCACAATGGGATTATGCCCACTTTACAAAGGGAAATGGAGATTTAGCCCCTGATCCGTAAAGGTACTTAAGTGCCTAAACCCCAGTTTTGATTTCCATGGCAATCCACAAAACTCCCACTCAACCCTGTAAGTGCCTAAACTCACCTGGTGCCTGTTTTCAGGGTAAAGTTCCCTCCTGCCTTGTTTTCTGCTTCTGAGCATGCCCACTGCCACATCACTCAAGGCATCTGTAGCCCTACCTCCTGCCTAAACCCCAGAGCTACCCATGAAATCACCCATGGGTGAGTAGTCACTCACCCCCTCATGTGCAGGGCCTGCTCCTGTAGGCATGCTCAGAGGCTGCATACTGGTTAGGGTCTCATTCAAAATCCAGCTGGAGATGGGGGGTGCCCACCTTACAACTTCAGCTGTAAGTCCCAGGTTCAACTCCCCCTTCTGCTTCATGGGGAGAAATGATTGGACCAGGGATCTCCCACCTCTTAGGTGATTGCTTTAACCACTGGGCTAAAAGTTATAAGGTGGGCACTCCTATCTGGGTCTCCTTCCATCTCTGCTGTTCTACTGGGATAACTAATGAAAGATGGATTGGAGCAGGGGGACTGGATCATGGGTTTCTCACCTCCCAAAGGGGTACCCTCATAGGCGCCGACTTCCCCTCTGCCCCATGGGTGCTCGACACCCCCCCGTCCCTTCACCACCCTCACCCTGCCCCAATTCCACCCCCTTCCCCCAAGTCCCCACCACTGCCCCTCCTCTTTACCACCTCCTCCCCCGAGTGCGCCACATCCCCACTCCTCCCCCTCCCTCCCTGAAAGTCCTAAGCACCGCCAAACAGCTGTTAGGTGGCAGGCGGGAAGCGCTGGAAGGGGGAAGAGCAGGGATGCAGCACGTTCAGGAGAGGAGGAGGCAAGGAAGGGATGGGGGGAGCTTCGCTGCTGGTGGGGGTGGAGCACCTGCTAATTTTTCCTAGTGGGTGCTTCAGCCCTGCAGTACCCATGGAGTCGTCACCTATCGGTACCCTAACCACTGGATTATAGAGACTCTTTCTATCTCTTGTTGTTGTTCTGTCTCTCCCCCGCCCCAGTGTGTATGAGTAATTATAAATAGTCATTGGGAGAGAGAAGGCAGAGAAAACAAGAGCATGAGTGAGAATTGTTGTAGGAGCACCAGTGATTTGTATGCTATGTGTAACCTGTATGCTCAAAAGGTCTGTTACACTTCCCCGCCCCACCTTTTGTCTCCTCTCCCTCTGTGAATACCTGTGAAGTGGCTTTCCTCCTCCCCCTCCTTCCTGGAATGCTTGTGGAATGAATGGGCAGCTTAAACAGCTGGAAGATCAGAAGAGCTCCCAAGTAGACCAGGTGTCTGGGACTCTAATTAGGCAGTGCTCACACACCCAGTGCATGGACACGGCATCGAGGTGGAGTGTGACCAACCAGACGCGGCCAAGTCATCTCTAGTCGCAGGCCATGAGGAGCAGGTCCTTAAAAGGGGAAGAGGTCATATGCTCAGCAGTGCACTCACAAGATTGTACCTCCCGTGAAGGCCCTTCGCCCGGACTAACTGGCCAACGGTTCACCACATTGCATTCCATCATGCCTCGGGAAGACTTACCTTCATCGCACCATCCATCACTGTGCTGTGGGACACTTACCTTGAAGAATCCTGATATCTCCAGTGCCGTGCCTGTCCTGGGAGCGTGAGTATGCAAGTGTGAGTGTGACCTCCCCCTTCTTTTGAGCTTAGCTATCAGTGTAATAAAAGTGCTGCTTTCTGCCAATCTCTGGTGGGTCATTAGTCCTCCCTAAGTTTACTAACTAGCCCAATTTCGGGTAACAAGAATGACTCTAGGGCACCTATGTGAAGGACCCAGGTTCTAGTCCCTCTGCTCCAATCACTCTTTCATTAGTTAGCCACAGTAGAACAACATCAACAGGAAAGATTGAGGAAGTTTCACATCAGAATATTCCATAGCTCAGTGGTTAGTACCAGCTGCTGTGAGATAAAAGACCCTAAATCCTTTCTCCTTCTCTGCGTGAAAGGGGGAATTGAATCTGGGTCTTACACTTGCACAGGTGGGTGCACTAACAAGTGGGAGGAGATGGGCAGAGGCACCACACCTCCTTTGGTTGTTTTGTGTGGAGCGAGACAGGCACTTAACTCATTCCCACAAGTAACTACTTGACACCTAAACGGCCCACTTCCAGGAGAGGGGTTTTCATTCATGGATCACTAACAGAGATAGACACCTTCCTGCAGCCCAGCTTTAGCCATCTATCTCTGAGAGAGGGGAGGGGTTTTGGATACACCCCTGTTGCTAACATCTCCCATTGGCTAGATTAGGTAGCTCCTTGCCTAGTGTTCTGGCTTTTGTGAATCGCATTCTAAGGGGCCTGTCTCTCCCCATTCATTGCATAGGGAGCCTGGGCAGCTAACTCAGGCTTTGTGGATTGCATTTTCATTCCTGTGATTTTCTAGGCGCTGAAAAGTTAGGTGCTGCTACACTGAAGGGTTGCAGCTCCTAGGTCCCTTTGTGGATCTGGCCCTAAGTAACTTGACCAATTCACGCAAGAAGTCTGTGACGGAACTGGTAATTTAATCAGGATTTCATGATTTCCAGCTGAGTACATTAGCCACCAATTCACCCTTTCTCCTAGAGGCTCTACAACATCACATTAAGCAGTTGTATATCTAGAGGAGGAATGTGGATGTGCCCCTCTCCTATGACTATGGAGGAGCAGGATCAATGGTCTATTGCAAAGGTGGAGCACTTAGGGGTAATGTGTATGGGGTATTCTGTTGGGAATGTATGCAATTCTGCAATATAACGACTAGGAGGTAAAATCCTTCCAGTATATGACCAAATTATGAACTTCTATACACTGACACCTGGACTATGGTGCACCAATGGATCAGTGGACTTAATTGTTGTAAACAATTGAACCAGCACCTACTACCTCATGCCATACCAAGTAGTTGAATTGGTTTGAACAATATCAAATTTCACTGTGGATATTCAATGGACACACAATATGGACAAGAGTACACAAAGATTACAAGAGCAACTTGCTGCAAGCACCAACAGTTGGAACACTTACAATACACACTACAGGATGGTGCTGACAAAATTTTAACCCTATCAAAGGAGGAGAATCAGTGTTTTTGGTGGTGGTCAGGATGCTGGACCATACTGCAGTGGTCAGGACTCTCGGTGTTGCTGTGGATTATCATAGCATCCAGTGTATTGTTAACTGTATTTGTGTTATGTTGCATATGGAAACGATCAAGGGGGGCACAACCCCCTAGAGAACAGCCAATAATTATAACCTATAAGTAATGTAGTAAGCCCTCCCCCCAGTGTACTAGACAACCCGGACCCAACCTTCTCGGGCCCACTATAATGGGAAGTCTGGAACACTAATTGGAATAGGTGTGGTATGCCCATATGAGAGAAGGTGCAGGGCAAGGTACTACACAAGAGGCAGTGGGACAAATGGAATATCGACACCTTCCACCTTGATGCCTGGCCCTATCAGGAAGTGTGTCGCCATATGTCCAATGCTTTTCCAGGGATACCGGGGCAGGAGGATCCCAAAAGAAAAAAAAAAGGGGGGTGGGTGGGGGGAGTGTTAGGATATAGATATTCAGGCCTGTCTGTAAAGGCCTATACTTTAAGAATTTAGGTATATGTTTATCATTTAGCTAGTTAGAGGTATAAAAGAGAATCAAAATCACAGTCTGCCAGTGTAAGGGCCTTCTCTCACTGTGACAGTCTGAGGCCCTGTTCTTAGGCTAAGGCCTTTGGCTAAGCAGCAGAGGTAGCCATAAGCTGGAAAGCATATGGTCACATCCTCACATTCCAAACTAGTCATATTGAAATAAGGCAATCTGGGGCTGTTAGAACGGTGATCCGATCTATCACCTCCAGAGAAAGGGAAGAGCCTAGAAGATGTAAAAGGAAATTTAGTTTGATAGTTTTCTGTTTGGTAAGAACTCACTTATCAATAGACATACACCGCTACCTCGATATAACGCAACCCGATATAACACGACTTCGGATATAACGCGGTAAAGTAGTGCTCTGGGGGGGCGGGGCTGTGCACTCCGGTGGATCAAAGCAAGTTCAATATAACACGGTTTCACCTATAACGCGGTAAGATTTTTTGGCTCCCGAGAACAGCGTTCTATCGAGGTAGGGGTGTAGTTGGAAAACCATTATAGTTCCCACTTTGCTATTGTTTATTTGCATGGTCTCTGTCTGGTTCTGTGATTGTTTCTGTCTGCTGTATAATTAATTTTGCTGGGTGTAAACTAATTAAGGTGGTGGGATATAATTGGCTAGCTAATCATGTTACAATATGTTAGTATTGATTAAGTAAATTTCAGTCAAATGATTGTTTAAGGTATAGCTGAGACTATTACTATATAAATTAGGGGCAAACAGGAAGTAAGTTGGGATTCGAAAATAAGGAAAAAGGAACTTGGATTTAAGCTTGCTGGAAGTTCACCCCAATAAACATCGGATTGTTTGCACCTTCAGGCTTTGGGTATTGTTGCTCTCTGTTCACGTGAGAAGGACCAGGGAAGAGGGAGGGTGAAGGAATAAGCCCTCTAACATCCCAGCCTTGAAGAGACCGTGTTATCTTTTACAAGGGTAGCAGAAACAACATTCTTTAATGGAGTGCTTTGGATTGGTAAGATCCCCTTGGTCACCCCACTCTCTGTTCCCAACAGGTCAGCTGGGTGGACTCTCCCCTCCAGGAGCTATGTCCCCCAGTCTTCCCTCAAAACCTGATCCATAGGTGAGGAGTCTGGCATTTTAGATGCAGATCCTTCACCCTCCTCCTGGGGAAAAGCCCTCCTACAAAAGGTGTCCCCCCATACCTTCCGTCTGGACTTCCCTTTCTGGGCTCCCCTCTGAGGCAGACACTCCTGGGTCCCCCAAAAGGGAAGGTGACCCTGATCCAGCTGTGGGCTCAGAGCTACCAGCTATGACAGACTTTTCACTGGCTAGCAAAATCTGCCCCCCACCTTCACTCAGATTGGGCTTGCTTCCAGCTACAGAGCCCTTGGGGTCTGTTCCCACTGCAGCGGTCACCAGGATCCCAACTTCCATCTTTGGGATACATGTCTCTGTGCACCCCAGGCAACTTTCTGGCAGTCAGCAGCTGGGAAGGCCTCCCTGTTACAGGGTGGAACATCCCCCTCCCCTAGGGAGATGATCACAGGACAGGAGCTGGCTCTATCCAGCCCTTCCCGCAGGGACCTGCCTTGAGCCCCGGAGCTACAGGAACTGGTTATGACCATCCCTCCCCAAAGCTGCATTCTCCACTGCTACAGAAGAATTAAAAAGACACTCTTCTATTTCCCCAGGAGCACATGTGACTTCAGCCTCCCCCCTGGGGCTTTAAGCACAAGATTCCTTCTTGCTGCTAACAAACCCTGGGACAGATTCTGCGACATCGAAGAAATCATTCCCCAGTAGAAACGGTGCAAAATTGTGTGCCACCGCTGCAACAGTTAGTTCAGCCTGCAAATCACTAGTTTCCATGTGTACCTTAGCTAAAGGTGCAAGGACTTTGTAACCTCCCACCAATTCTAATTCTGCCATTTTTCCTGGTAACAAATCCTTCTCCCGGACCAGGTCCCTTCTGACATCAGAAATTTCTACACCAGTGTCTCTCCATCCTTGGAGTACTTTGCCATTAAGTTTAACAGCATGCATATGCTCACTGCTTGGTTGTGTAGAAGCAACCTTTACAAATCCTGTGTGGAAAGAGGCAGTAGCCTGGAATACAATTGTGCTCTGAGAAGCAGCAGCTTCATGTGTTACCTGCTGCCTGTTTCCACTCAGCCAAGGACACTTATTCCTCAGGTGCTCCGTGGATTTACAATGATAACACCTTCTGGGCTTCTCTGCTTGTACAGGAGACTTGGGACAAGTAACAGGGGAATTCGGAGGTGAATGCCCAGCCTCCTTTTTCCCAGGGGTAAAACGGTGATTCTGCTTTCCACCAACTCTGCACCCCTCTGCCAGTGGTTTATGTTTAATTGCAGCTTGTGACTGCTTGTAAGAGTCTGCAAACCTAGCTAATTCCCCCACTGAATTCACCTTTTTGTCCCACAAATACTGTTTTACGTCATCACTGCACATATTCAGGAACTGTTCCTGAGTAACCAAATCACACATTTCTTCCAAGCTTGTAATGCCTTTTCCCTTCACCCACTTGTCTAACAAATCTCTCATTTCATTTACATAAACCACATTCCTCAATCCAGATTCCCTCTTAAGACTCCTGAATTTAACCCTGTAGGTTTCAGGTGTAATCTGAAACTGTTTCAAAACCAGTGCCTTAAATTTACCATAGTTTGAGGAATCAGCAATAGATATCTTATTAAATATGTCCAGAGCTCTCCCAGTCAATTTTGCCATCAACGTTGTCATTTTTTGGTCCTCAGGAATTGCATGCAGAGTGCACAGTCTCTCAAAGGTGATGAAATATTCAGCAATATCACTAGATTCATCACACTGCAGGCATAACCGCTCCCATTTATGGATTTTTGGGGAAATGGAGCTAACTGCTGAAGGGTTTTGTCTCTTCCACTCCATTACAGCCAGTTCATGCTCTGGGTCTCAATCTGGGCCTGTATTTCTCTGTCTTTTAACTCCAGAGCAGCTTTTTGTGCTTCAATTTCTTTGTCTTTTAAGTCCAGGGCTTGCTGGTGGGCAGCTTTTTATGCTTCAATTTGAGCCTTTTCTGGGCCTCCATGGTTTCCCTGGCTGCAGCTGCTTCCTTGAGCCTCATTTGTGCCTGCAACATTTGAAACTCACAGTCCTTTGCTTTTCTTCTGCTTCCAGTCTGGCCAGCTCTAGTTTTGTAGATGCCTCACTGGTAGTCATTTTCCTGCTTTCTTGTGCTAATTACCCTCACCCGAAATAAACAAACTGAAAATAACAAACCAGTAACCACTTTGTCTGTTCTCCAGCCACCACACCTAAAACTCACTTAAAATCACTACCAGTGTCTCAAAGCAATCAGCTGTGCACATATCCTGTTCGACTACGCCATTGTGAAGGGTTCGGTCACAGAGACCCCCTTGGGACTGTCACCGGATGTGATGAGACTACCTCTGAGCCTGTTTTCTCTGCCAGTTTGGGCCTCCAAAACCCTGCCTTGTTGAGCCAGACACACAAGCCTGCTGCAACACAGACCCAGGGTCTGAACCATGCCCCCAAAGCTGCAGACTTAACTGAAAACAGCTTAAGAAGTGCTCCTGTCTCCAGCACCCAGACTCCCAGCTCCCAATGGGATCCAAACCCCAAATAAATTAGTTTTACTCTGTATAAAGCTTATACAGGGTAAACTCATAAATTGTTCACCCTCTATAACACTGATAGAGAGAGATGCACAGCTGTTTGCTTCCCCCCAGGATTAATCACTTACTCTGGGTTTATTAATAAACAAAAGTGATTTTATTAAGTATAAAAAGTAGGATTTAAGTGGTTTCAAGTAATAACATACAGAACAAAGTAAGTTACCAAGGAAAATAAAACAAAACACGCAAGTCTAAGCCTAATAAATTGAATACAGGTAAATCTCACCCTTAGAGATGTTCCAATAAGCTTCTTTCACAGACTAGACTCCTTCCTAATCTGGGCCCAATCCTTTCCCCTGGTACAGAACTTGTTAGTTCCAGCAGCCATCTTAGGTGAAAAGCAGGGGATTCCACATGACTGGGACCCTCTTTGTTCTGTTCCACCCCCTTTAATATCTTTGGCACAAGGCGGGAATCCTTTGTCTCTCTCTGGGCTCCCACCCCTCCATCTAAATGGAAAAGCACCAGTTTAAAGATGAATTCCAGTTCAGGTGACATCATCACATGTCCTGTGAGACTTCATTACCCACTCGCTGGCACCTATGTGTACAGGAAGTCTTAGAAGTAAGCAGAGCCATTTACAACCAGTTGTCATGGATAATGGGAGCCATCAAGATTTCAAACCACCATTAATGGTTCACACTTGGCATAATTACAATAGGACCTCAGAGTTATATTTCATATTCCTAGTTTTAGATACAAATATGATACATTCATACAAATAGGATGACCACACTCAGTAGATTATAAGTTTTGTAATGATACCTTACAAGAGACCTTTTGCAAAAAGCATATTCCAGTTACATCATATCCACTTACAAACATATTTTTATAAAAATATGGAGTGCAATGTCACAGTACCGATGTGAGATTTCTAAAGATAGCTACAGCACTCGACCCAAGGTTTAAGAATTTGAAGTGCCTTCCAAAATCTGAAAGGGATCAGGTGTGGAGCATGCTTTCAGAAGTCTTAAAAGAGCAACACTCCGATGTGGAAACTACAGAACCCAAACTACCAGAAAAGAAAATCAACCTTGGTGCCATCTGACTTAGATAATGAAAATGAACATGCGTCAGTCCACACTGCTTTGGATTGTTATCAAGCAGAACTTGTCATCAGCATGGAAGCATGTCCTCTGGAATGGTGGTTGAAGCATGAAGGGACATATGAATCTTTAGCGCATCTGGCATGTAAATATCTTGCGACGCCGGCTACAACAGTGCCATGAGAACTCCTGTTCTCACTTTCAGGTGACATTGTAAACAAGAAGCGGGCAGCATTATCTCCTGCAAATATAAATAAACTTGTTCGTCTGAGCGATTGGCGGAACAAGAAGTAGAACTGATTGGAATTGTAGGCTCTAAAGTTTTACATTGTTTTATTGAATGCAGGTTTTTTTGTACATAATTCTACATTTGTAAGTTCAACTTTCATGATAAAGAGATTGCCCTACAGTACTTGTATTTGGTTAAATTGAAAATACAATTTATTTTGTTTTTTACAGTGCAAATATTTAAAATAAAAATAAATATAAAGTGAGCACTGTACACTTTGTATCCTGTGTTGTAATTGAAATCAAAATATTTGAAAATGTAGAAAACACCCAAAAATATTTAAATCAATGGTATTCTGTTATTTAACAAATTAATTTTTTTAATCGTGAAATTAATCGCAATTAATTTTTTAATTATCCAAATCAATACTCAACTCACTTACACTGTAAGCAAATATCAGCTTTAGGTTAGGTTACTGGTTAGGGCTAATAGTTAGCTAATAATGTATATATTTGAAATAGTAGAACTTACAGAATAAAACTAATCATGCTATGTTGTATGATATTTGTGTAATGCACAGCAGTGCATTTAACTCTTTCACATATCAAAAATACCTGACAAGTAGTTAGTTTACTTAATTTTAAATGTTATCCTTACTACAAAACCAACAAAATTCAAGCATGTATCATCATGTGACTAGAGGAATCACAGAGTATGATCTTCAACAGAGATTGCTCCTTGCATTTTGTGATAGCACAGTATTCCAGATTTGGAAGATATTACATATTTAGTACCTTGTCTTTACTTTCTATTGATTTTTTTAAGTTACTAATGGTAGCCGTTATCTCTTTTGTTTTTATTTGCCTTAAAGTTCAAAATTCAGCTTGGTAAACATCATTTTCAATTCAGGACATTGAAATTACGAAAGAAAACATGTTTACCAACTTTTCCCCAGACATGCTTTTTTGTTTCATTAATATCAACTTATCTGGGAATTTGGCCTACTCTCTAGAGTGCATTGCAGTAGTTTAGCCTACTATAAACATCACATGATCAAGAAGGACACAGCTCATCAACGGCCAGCCCCGGGCTGCCCACTGTGGCTGGTGGGTGCTGAGCACCCCCTATTTTTTTCCATGGATGCTTGAGCTCCGGAGCCCCCATGGAGTTGGTGCTTATTTTAAGGCTTATTTTCCCACAATCATATACCCAGCTTTTCTCAAAAGAAATGTATCTTCCTGACAGGGCTTGGATTCAGTAGGTATGTGCTAATGTAGAAAAAAAGTAGTTCTCTAGCTGTTATGGTTGCTGAGATTGCCTTGAAAATGTGAACCTAGTGTAACTGATGCACTGATATCTGCCTGCATTTGCAGAATCAGAAACAATAACTCCAAGAGGTGTGAACTGTCCTATTCATCTGAATGCGGGCCAGCTGATATGCCAAATGATAACAATGTTGATATTTAAAGTATTAACTATTTCACTGCTCATCAAGGCATGGTAGAAAGGAGAGGAAGGATCATAGTATGAAGATCTGCATAATCTGATCTGTGTGAAAACTCATTTTGGCATGACAAGTTAACAGGCTAAAAGCCTAAAACTTATGTAGACCTAGCTACATCCCTCAATGCTGTGAAAAATGTCACACCCTGTGCAGCGTAGTTAGGTTGACATAACCCCTTCTATAGACACAGCTTGGTCAATGGAAAAATTCTTCTGCCAACCTAGCTACTGCCTCTTGAGGGATTGATTTACTAGAGACAGAAAAACCCCTTCCATTGCTGTAGTAAGTGTCTACACTACAACTCTACAGTGGAGATACCACCACTTCCACTGCTCCCAGCCAAGAAGATCCTGAGCCTAAGGAACCTAGCAAGAGCCCAGTGAGGCATCTGAAGCCACTAAATGGGAGCCAATATCAAGAAGCCTATTAAGCATTCAAGCCTCCCCAAGAGGTAACTAAGCTTGAGGAGTCCCCAGAACCCATGGATGTATGCAGACTGCAATAGGGGAAGCCAAACCCAGAGAACATGTGTAATCATATTTTGAACATCTACACACTATACTTGTGAATGGTGTGTTGTGTGGGTGGAGTTTATTTTGTGGGTGGAGCTTGGAAGAGTACCACCATTTTTTTTTTTTTTTTGCCCTCAATCTGTGTCAAGGTTCCTTCCCCACTCTGAACTTTAGGGTACAGATGTAGGGACCTGCATGAAAACCTCTAAGCTTCTCTACCAGCTTAGATCTACTTTTGCTGCCACCACTCCCAATGTGCTAACTCCCTTCCCTGGGTAGCCTTGAGAGACTCTTCCACCAATTCCCTGGTGAACACTGATCCAAAACCCCTTGGATCTTAAAAAGAGGAAAATGTGGTTGTAAAACCACAAAGAGTGGCAGAGGAAATGCAGCGCAGATATATTACCTGAAACTTTAAGCCTTTGGGTGCTATCATAACATAAATAATTAATAACACTTTTAACTGGCTAGCTTTCATATCGATGGTTTAACCACACATCTCTACGCAGCCTCATTATCCATTTCCTTTTCCTTGCATTCTTGTTCAAAATTGTAAATTTGTCTTGTAATTATACAGTAGAATCTTCTGGCACTTTCCAACCTTGTACCACTCTTATGGATGATAATACTTCCCATCTACCCCCTCCAGGCACCTTACTCACTACGGGCTGTTCTACACCACAAAGTTAGATTGATGCAAGGCAGCTTACGTCAACCTAGTTGTGCATGTGTCTACTCTTAACACCACCTCCCCGAGCAGCGTAGAGCCATGGTGGATGTAGTTAGCTTAATGCAGTGCGAGTGTAGACACTGCATTACTTATGTTGACCCTAACTGTCTTCCAGCAGCTGTACCACAATTCCCAACACTGACTGCTCTGATTACCACTGTGAACTCAACTGCCCAGGGCTCACAGAAACTGAAAGCATCCTCCTCTCCTTTAAAGTCCTATAGATTTTTGAAATTCCTTTTCCTGATTGCCTGGCTTGGCGAGCACACCTAGTAGCTCTCCATTGTTGAGTGCAACTACCCAGCTGACCATGAGAGCTACATGCTTCAGACATGCTCCTGCTTGGAGGAGACAGGAGATATTGGATCTCCTGGGTCAGTGGGGAGAAGAGGCTGTGCTCTGAACCAGCTGAAGTGTACCAGGTAATATATGCCAGCACCTGAAAAATAAAATACGGTATTATAAAATAGTACCAAAAAATAATGGATTATGGTAAATACCCATAGAAAAATGAAAACAAATAATAGGAACCCAGTAAAAACAGGGCACCTTAATCACAAAAGAAAATAAAAATCTGAATTAAAAAGGGGATAACCTCACCGTAAATTTACAATTAAAAAAGGGTTGGCGGTGTTAGGTCCAAGGAAAATGGAGTATAGAACAGGTTGTTTGGCCAGCTTAGCCAAAGTTAGGCTAACTGTAGTTGCTGGGCCATTCCTGTCTCTCTGTGAAACATGAGGACATGCTTGCTTGGGCTTCAAAGAATGAGATAAAGGGGGGACTGTATTCTTGTACCAAATGTACTAGGAACGGTTTGTTTGGACATATGGAGACTTGCAGTCTCCACTCCCTGTTTCTGTTCTTAACTCCCTCCTTTCTCCTAGTTTCTGGTGCATGACAACAAAGCTCATAAGAAGTTGCTGAGGCATCACGAATTGTTTGTAGTGTCAAAGAAGATAGATATGCATGAATATTAGAAGCTTTCTAACTAATAAAGGGGGATTGGGTTGCTTTAACTATGACGCGACGGAACTGTCTATATAATCTCACTAGTTATTGTAATCGTGGCTGGTTCTCTCTGGAGACGGGCCGCTCTCTATTGTTGTGTGCACTCTTCAATAAAGAGCTTGTATTGGACCTTGCTGGTGTTGCCTGTCTCTCACTCTGCGGTCAGACAACGAACCTTGCCGTCTGGGTTAAAAAGTCCCCGACAAATTTGGCGACTCCGCCGGGACTCGTCTGACTCTCCGGTGCGGGATCAGACTCCGAAGCAACGCAGCGCGCATCCTCTGGTTTCGAGGAGCCTTGCCCGGTAACCTGATCCCTGCATCGGCGATAAGGCGAGTTCTGTGAACCAGCTGAAGCCCATAGAAACCCAGCAATGTCCACTTACCCGTTGAATAGGATCCAGGTCTTCAGGGTTCGAGTCCCTGGGGAGGTCAGGTCTTTGGGGTTCGAGTCCCTGAATAAGGTAAGCGATCGCAATAAAGGGGTTAAAGTCCCTGGGAAAGGGGTTAGAGTCCCCGAGAAAGGGGTTAGAGTCCCCGGGAAAGGGGTTAGAGTCCCCAGAGAGGGGTTAAAGTCCCCGGAGAGGGGTTAGAGTCCCCAGTGAGGGGTTAGAGTCCCCGGAGTAGGGTTAGAGTGCCCGGAGTAGGGTTAGAGTCCCTATAGGCTAAATGGGACAGTTTGGCAGCAAGTGCCCGGGGGACGCCCCGTTGTCTCTGGTACTTAGAAATTGGAAGGAAATCTCTGGAACAACCGGTTTGACTAAATCTAAATTAGAAACTTATGCCAAATTCAATGGCCTTCCTTTACTACCCATTTGTCCCCGACTAAACACTGGCCAAGGTGCAGAACCTTTTCTGTTGACAGGGTGGATTCCCTCAGGAATATCCTGGTTGATCTTAGACCGGGACAAATGGATTATTTATTTGTATGGTATAACTATAAACCAAAAGAAAAACTGCTTTCGGCCCCAGCTGGCTGTGAAAAAATATAGACAGAGGCAAACCAAAGGCAGTACAAGTTACAGTGCTGAGATTACATTTGCAAAGCTTAACTATCAAGTGAGATCCAACAGTCTGCCTTTGAGACCCTGGAGCTGGCGTGGTTTGGGGACGCTGAAGAAGCCACAGGCAGCCGGCCTGGACTGGAATCTCTGAAAGAGACTCCGCAGGAGACCCCAGGGTGTAAAAGAACAGCCCTCCCAAGAGTGAGAAGTTAACTCTATAGTTGCTAGAGGGAATTAAGCAGTGAAACTTGGTAAGAATTTCTGTAAGTAATCCAGGCAAGAAGTTATTTAAGTGGAATTATTCGACTATGAATACCTTAGTCTAATTTGCTGAAGAACACTCCTGCTGTGTACAATCTGTATTTTATAAGTTTAAGATGAATTGGTATTGTTTAAAGTTGCAAAACCGAGAATACTTTTGCCAGGCACAGGAAACTAGTGTTGTTTAAGTTATTTAGCATTTAATCCTTAAAGTGACTTAATGCTACAAGATTTAAAATGTTTTAAATAAAGACCAAAGGTTGTGGCTGCAGCAGGGTAGTCAAAGCCAGAAGAATAAAAGATTTAAATTTTGTTTTTGGGTAACAAAATAGCAGATAAAAGATCTGGTAAAGAGAGAGAAGGACAGTGCCCCTGGCTCTGTGTGGTCGAGCTGACACTTTGCTGTGGGTGCATGGAGATTTTGTAAGCATAAAAGAAACAGTTACACCTTGTGTAGAAATTGATGTGGCTAGTGTTGTAGAAATTGAATTGTGGAGAGGATGTGCATTTTCCCCAGAACATGTGCAGTGTATATTGTAGCAGAGGTAAAAGAAATGCAAACCTGCCAATATAGGTTGTGTTGTCTTTTTCAGATCACTGTGTGTTTGAAAGCAGGAGTTACAAGTAAAAGGCAATCAAAAGTCTGGGAAAGTTAATTGTGTCCTTTTTTAAAGTAAGAATCTTTAAGCCGTGGATAGCTTTGGATCTGGAAGCAAGCCAGAAAGCATCTGTATTAATGCAAATTATCTTATTAATAAGGTAGAAGCCACTGAAATCTGGGCTGCCTATAAAACAAATACAAGGAAATATGGGGTAATTCCTCTGTTTTGTCTAAAATCAACAAGAGTATGTGTATATAAAGGAAATATTTTAAGTAAATAATGTCTTTCAAATCATCAGAGAAAACGGATGCCAGCTGAACAGCATTCAACGTACCATGCATTTACTGGTACAATAGGAATTATTTTTGTGTTCTATGTCCTGTCTTGTGGTGTTTGTCTTGTGGCCAGAATTGTTGTGTTTAATATTTTCATAAGACAGTCTAGTTCAAAATTAAATAAAAGAGTTAAATAAAAAAGCAGATACTTGTTTTATTCAACTTAGAATACAAAGTGTTTAAATAAATCAGGAAAAATGTGATATACTAAAGTCTAATACATTTGCTTAAGTAAAAAAAAAAGGCTTCATTGGTCAAATCTTTTAATAAAAAAAAATGTTGTTAAAATTTGCATATCAACAGTCTTTGGAAGCAAGGACATGGAAGGTTAACCCATTCCCCATATTGCCCATGGAATCCTTCTGGCTACCTCAGATTTCTAGCCAGAGGGCTGGGGAGGGAGGAAAGCTATTGGACACAAGAGGTTGTACCGAGTGGACTCCTCAAAGGTGGGTGTGCTTGTCCTGGTTTGTTGCTCCAAAGCTCTGTATAGAAGTTATTTTACTGGAAGGGTGTATATGGCATACATTGAATAATAAGACTAATGTACTGTATAATGGCAACGTGTATGTGTTCATTGTTGGGAAAAAGTGTATGAGTAAAGAGTGGAAGTTTCCTTTGTAGGTTAAAAGAAGCCAAGAAAGGAAGAAAAAAAAAAAAGAACAGAACGAGTTAACTGGAAAAAAAAATAGCTAGCAAGCTCAGTCCAAAGATAAGATGCTGGCCCATCCAAGGGCACTGCCCACAGCTAAGACTTGGCTGACAGCCAAGAAAAGGGGGGCCTGAATGTGCCCAAGCAGCTGTAAAATCTGCAAAACACTGCCAGGCATTAATGAAATGTGCTAGGTTTTTTCCACAGGTAAAGAAGCACTACCTAAAGACGGTAGCAGTCCTGCCATTCATTGAAACCAGGAGACTGAGTCTACGTAAAGTCCATCAACGAAAGACTGCTTTGACTCCATGCTGGAAAGGCCCTTTCCAAGTCCTGTTAACCACCAACACTGCTGTGAAGTGCCAAGGACTGCCTACCTGGACTCATGCTTCTCACTGCAAAAAGACCCCTCCACCTCGGGAGGACTCTCCGACTGATGATCAGCCTATTCCTCCTTTTAACTCTGCTGTGCCTTCTGGACAGCAGGGTAAAGGAAAAAAAAGACAAGGTGAAGTGCTAGTAACCTCTCCCTTGTCCACTGACAGACCTACTGTGCCTTTGGATTTTTTTCTAAAAGAAGCAAAACCCATTACAGGGTAATGTGCTAGTAACCTCTCCCCTGTATGATGTTGAACCACACTGTTTCAGAAAAAGAGAAGAAAAAACACTCGCTCCATTGAAACCACCAAAGTCCAGGAATTCCTGACTACAAAAAAACATTAAGAACTGACCCTGGTGAAGAAACAAAGAATTATACACTGGCAGGAAGAAACTTGTGGGACCCATGCTTGGGAATGTGGTTTTGATTGGATTTTGGGGTTTATTCTACAGGCTGTGCCCTGTGTTTTGGATAAGTCCTTCAGCATGTATTGCCTTCCCTAATTGGATTTTAAATGCAAAAGGGGCTGCTATTAGATTAGCACAAGAGAGGGCTTGGGTTATTTCCTCTAGAAAGAAAAGAGACTTGACCGGATCCCTATAAAATAAGGCCAATAGTACAGCAGCAGTTTAAAATATTTTTAAGAACCAAAAACATAATAAGAAATTAGGGCAACTAAAGAAGGCCACAAGCCTTATTTGTGGAGCACAGCTAACCCAGGTACAGGCTGGAATTGGTGAGTTACATGTTATCTCCACCCTTAGTTCTATGACCCAGAAGTTGCTGACAGAGATGGTATTGAATATCACTGGAAGGCATTGCAGTGGGATCTAGCATGTTGAGGCTTGGCCCACTGCCCTTACAGACACATCAGGAGTACCATCTGATCTGTGGCCATGGAGATATACTTGGAGACTTTCCTGGTGGAAGTGCGGACATTCTCAATGCTCCTTCCAAGCATATGGACCGGTTAGGGGGGTGTGGGCTCCCACATACCGAATCCTGCCGGGTCCATGGGGAGGATGCATGTGGGATTGGGTAATTCACCGAAACATCTGGGAAATTAGACTACCGTCAATGCCCTGGTGGACTTGGCAACCGCACAGAGAAAACTAAGGCAGATGGTTCTCCAGAGCCGCTTGGCTCTAGATATCTTACTGGCCTCTCAGGGAGGAACATGTGCACTAATTGGGCAAGAATGCTGCGTATATGTTCCTAATGTTTATAATGCCACTTGGGAAAGAGCAAACCACCTTATAGAGGTAGCAAAGGACCACGGAAGGAAGCTAATTGAATCCTGTTGGAGTAACCTGTTCAATTGGATTCCAAATATAGGTGGTTGGCTCCATAATGTACTCCGAAGCGCCGTTGTAATTATATGCGGCTTGCTGGCCTTGTATGTTATGATAAAAGTTGGATGGGCGCCAAGGTGTGTTCTGTCCAAAGGTAACAAACTCCCAAGTTTACCACTCACAGTAGTTAGTTGTCCCAGGAGTCCCTTCAAGGTACTCCAGGGACAAAGGGGGGACTGTTAGGTCCAAGGAAAATGGAGTATAGAACAGGTTGTTTGGCCAGCTTAGCCAAAGTTAGGCTAACTGTAGTTGCTGGGCCATTCCTGTCTCTGTGAAACATGAGGACATGCTTGCTTGGGCTTCAAAGAATGAGATAAAGGGGGGACCGTATTCTTGTACCAAATGTACTAGGAACGGTTTGTTTGGACATATGGAGACTTGCAGTCTCCACTCCCTGTTTCTGTTCTTAACTCCCTCCTTTCTCCTAGTTTCTGGTGCATGACAACAAAGCTCATAAGAAGTTGCTGAGGCATCACGAATTGTTTGTAGTGTCAAAGAAGATAGATATGCATGAATATTAGAAGCTTTCTAACTAATAAAGGGGGATTGGGTTGCTTTAACTATGATGCGACGGAACTGTCCATATAATCTCACTAGTTATTGTAATCGTGGCTGGTTCTCTCTGGAGACGGGCCGCTCTCTATTGTTGTGTGCACTCTTCAATAAAGAGCTTGTATTGGACCTTGCTGGTGTTGCCTGTCTCTCACTCTGCAGTCAGACAACGAACCTTGCCGTCTGGGTTAAAAAGTCCCCGACAGCGGGAATTATATAAAATAAATCAAAATGTATGTTGGTATCAAAAGGAAAAGGGTAATGTAGTAATAAATAACTTGGCCTATAAACCAAGAAATATAATGTACTTGTAAAAATGTAACTCATTTCCAATATAAACAATATCAATGGCACCCTCAAATAACTAAAAACTTTATAACTCACCCTAGATTAACATAACCAAATTTAAGGGAATTAGAGTGGAATAATACAAATTGGGATATAAGAATACATCCTAATCGAGGCACACTAAACCAAATAGAGTGATTAACTAGACTAATAATATCTTTAAAAGGCACACTTGTTTAAAAATAGAAAATTGTTGAAAAAGTGGTGAAACAAATAAAATCTCAAATGTGTACTTGGTATAATGTTGTATGTCAAGTAACAGCACGGAATGGAATTAAATGGGCAACATTATTTTAAATTTCTGGAACTGCAGCATTATTCCTTGTATGTTTCTGTTTTGAATATCAAATGTGTAAGCAATATAAAAAAAACAAGCTTTGCAAAAAACTTATACAATTGGGTTGTTAAATTATCCTACTAAAAATCATAAGATAATGCTTTAAGTTTTATAAAAACCAAAAAAGAAGACACATGATCTAATAGTTAACGTACAAATTGCAGGTTTGATTGATGTGATATTACAATTATCTTTGTTAATTGAATATCAAATGGGAGACTGTTGGGATGGTGCCAAATTGGTGTGGCTATACTGAACGAGTGGTGTGAGAACATGGCTTGACATGGCTGAACTGCAAAAGAGGATTCTGGAAACAGAGGTGAAACTGACTGGCTCCATGCTGTATGTATGATCAATACTGATCTTTGAGTCAGCAAATATGTCTACTTGAAAGCAAACAACATGTGTAGAACATTCTGAGTGGAGCATGGGCTGACGGGGGCATTTTGACCCTATTGAAGGACATCACGCAGGGGGCTGAAGTGAATGATTGATAAGGGAGTGAATGTGGAGTAAGTTTCAGTTGGCGCCACTCTGCAGTTTCCCCCTAAAGTATTAATTAGGTTAAAATTAGTAACCACATGCCCACTGGGCATGCTTTTAAGATATGTGACTCCTTTGAGGAAAAAGAGTATAAATATCAAGCAATTAAATTACTGTTGGGATTCCTTAATTAACGCTTAAAGAAGCAATACTGCTAAACAGAGTAGGCAAAACTCTGCTCCGTGGGTTCGAATAGAACTGTGAACCAGAGAGGTCTCAAGGCAACCAAGGCCTTGCTTCGGGGAAATCCGAAACAGACCCGAGAGCTAAAAAAACAGACAAAGAGAAAAAAAAGCCATCTATAAAATTGGTAACCACCTTCTCTGTTTGCCAAGCAGAAACTGAGTGAGGCTAGCGCAGGACCTGTTTGTGTATGTTTGTAAAACAAGACTCGTTAAGGGGAATGTATATCTCTTAATGTCTAACATAGGAGTTATGCACTTAACTCTCTGACCCCGTTCCCCAGCTGGAGCACAGGAGCGGGGCAAGCCTCAGACCCTGCTCCCTAGCAGGAGCTCGAGGGCCGGATTAAACCATCTGTAGGGCCAGATGTGGCCCGCGGGCCATAGTTTGCCCACCCTGGCCAAGAGAGACTCACCTATCCCAGCAGCAGCAGTGACACTAGGATTTTACAGCGTGTTGGTAGCTAACACATTGGAAAATCATTCCTATTTTTCTTAGTGTAGATATGGCCTAAGTGTAGACATGGCCAATCTAGGGTTTGCACCAATTAAGCTAACCAGAAAGGGCCCCTGCTAATTGCAACTAACAATAGAGTTAGCGACTCTACCTCTCTTGGTTGTATTACTACATCTTCTAGCACAATTAAATTAATGAAAATTCAAAAGATATGTCCTGCTATTTTTGGGATGGACATCCCTGTAATTGAAAATTTATCTACACGTTTATCCAACGTTCTTTCCCCTGCATCAGGCAGCAGCCTTGCTCATGCTCAACTGGCAGGACTGGCTGGATTGCAGTGGAGTCAAAGCAAGTCCTGGCCCGCTGCACAGCTGGAGGTCCCCCATACTTTTTCTCCCCTTCTTTGTCCACCACCTCCTCCTCTTCGCTGTTCACAGTAGGGGCCTGTGACTCAGGTTCCCCAGAGTTATCCTCGGTGCTGTTGGGGGTGGTGGTAGGGTCTCTGCTGAGTACGGCATGCAGTTCTTTGTAAAAGTGGCAGGTCTGCAGCTCAGCACTGGATTGATTGTTGGCCTCCCTGGCCTTCTGGTGTGCCTACCACAGCTTCTTGGCTTTCATGTAGCACTGTTGCTGGTCCCTGTCATACCCCTTCTTCTGCATAAGAACATAAGAATGGCCATACTGGGTCAGACCAAAGGTTCATCCAGCCCAGTATCCTGTCTATCAACAGTGCCCAATGCCAAGTGCCCCAGAGGGAGTGAACCTAACAGGTAATGATCAAGTGGTCTCTCTCCTGCCATCCATCTCCACCCTCTGACAAACAGAGGCTATTTTATAGAACTGTGTTTTATTTTTCAGGTGCTGGCATATATTACTGTAGCGGGGTGGCATATATTACTGTAGCTCCTGCCTGGGAAGGGTTAAAGCCAGCCCTGCAGAGGGCTGAGGCTGTGTAAAGGAGCAAAACCCCAGCTGATTGGGGAAGTGGCTGCAGCTGGGGCCACGCCCCAAACGGAACAACTCAGCCTTATAAGAAGGTCAGGGCAGCCAGAAGCTGAGCAGTCGCTCTCTGACTGGAGAGGGAGACAGGTCTGGCTGCTGGGGAATTCACCCAGGGGACCTAGAGTGACGCAGGGCTGGGGAAAGGCTGTAGTAGCTGGGAAGCCCTAGGCCAGCAACTCCCCAGGCTGTAGGGCCTAATTCTAGGCCTACCTAAGTATTGGGCTTGCAGAGAGGCAGCCGGAGGGTGGGTAATAAAGGCAGCCAGCCCAAACCCCTTGTTGCCTGTGATGATTGACTGATAGACTGCAGTCCGCCCCAGGGCATGGGGGGCTACACAGAGACTGGCAGTAGCCATGACTGAGGCAATGTGGGGATAGTCGGCAGGGGAAACCCAGTAAGACTGTGGGGTACTGCCAGGGGGACAGCACCCAAGACAACGGCACCGGGGTCCTGGGAGGGACATGGGGGACAACTGCAAGTGGATCACTGGCCTGCAGAGGGCGCTCCTGGGTCAAAGAGCTAATTCCCGAGGACGACCAGCAGGAGGCGCTGAGTTTGCCCTGTTACAATTACCTGGTACACTTTTTGTTTTTTTTATTAGCTATACTGGAAAGGACACGGACGCACTGGTGTATATTAAATGTATGCACTTGCACCTTTCAGGTATCTTGGAATGACTGATTAATATAAGAATAATAACTTAATACCCAGTTAAGTGTATGGGGCCAAATTTCTTTCTTTTTTTTTTTTTTTACTTTGGTAAAAAAATATCTTGGAACATTCTTCCAAGATTTCCTGGGCTTTTATACACTTTTTTAGGACAATTTTGAGTGAAATTTTTAAAATTGTTTAACAATTTTTAAAACACTTTTTTTCAATAGTTTACTTAATTTTATTACAGAACATCCCATTTTTTGGTTCATGATTCTTTTGTTTTTCAGTATGTGCTGATTATATTACTTTTGTTGTAAGTGAGTCTATGTGAATTTTGACTGTTTTGCATAAATACTGTGTGCCTTAGTTTTCCTGTGTATTGCACCAATGCTTGGGCGGTAGGAACAAGGGCGTGTGACTTGCTAAGACACTTGGAGGCAGCTAATGCTACTTCAATGGCCTGTATGTAAGTTATAGATTAGTGGCTCTCAAACTTTTGTACTGGTGACCCCTTTCACATAGCAAGCCTCTGAGTGCGACTCCCTCCTCCCCCCCTTATAAAAAAGTTTTAATTTATATATTGAACACCATTAAAATGCTGGAGGCAAAGCAGGATTTGGGGTGGAGGTTGACAGCTCGTGACCCTCCATGTAATAACCTTGTGATCCCCTGAGGGGTCCCAACCCCCAGTTTGAGAACCTCTGCTATAGACGTGTGGAGACAGGCCCAGAAGAGAAACCAACAGAACTCCACTGGCCATCACCTACAGTGCTCAGCTTAAACCTCTCCAACGCATCATCAGTGATCTACAACCCATCCTGGACAATGATCCCTCACTTTCACAGACCTTGGGAGGCAGGCCAGTCCTCGCCCACAGACAGCCTGCCAACCTTAAGAATATTCTCACCAGCAACCACGCACCGCATCATAACAACTCTAACTCAGGAACCAACCCGTGTAACAAACCTCGATGCCAACTCTGCTCACATATCTACACCAGCAACACCATCACAGGACCTAACCAGATCAGCTACAACATCACCGGCTCATTCACCTGCACGTCCACCAATGTTATATATGCCATCATGTGCCAGCAATGCCCCTCTGCTATGTACATTGGCCAAACTGGACAGTCACTACGCAAGAGGATAAATGGACACAAGTCAGATATCAGGAATGGCAATATACAAAAACCTGTAGGAGAACACTTCAACCTCCCTGGCCACACAATAGCAGATGTTAAGGTAGCCATCTTACAGCAAAAAAACTTCAGGACCAGACTCCAAAGAGAAACTGCTGAGCTCCAGTTCATTTGCAAATTTGACAGCATCAGATCAGGATTAAACAAAGACTGTGAATGGCTATCCAACTACAGAAGCAGTTTCTCCTCCCTTGGTGTTCACACCTCTACTGCTAGCAGAGCACCTCACCCTCCCTGATTGAACTAACCTCATTATCTCCACACTGATTTATACCTGCCTCTGGAGATTTCCATTACTTGCATCTGAAGAAGTGAGGTTCTTACCCACGAAAGCTTATGCTCCCAAAACTTCTGTTAGTCTCAAAGGTGCCACAGGACCCTCTGTTGCTTTTTACAGATTCAGACTAACACGGCTACCCCTCTGATGCTATAGACAGTGTTCTTCATAACCTAAAACCTAGGCGCGGGGATGCGACCCGGTGACACTTTGCCCGGGAAGTGAGCCAAAGACCAGGAGGAGGGGCAATGGGCATGTTGGAGGTTGGGTCGCAAGAAGCTTGGCAGTCTGTGGTTGGGAGAGAGGCGGGGAGTCTAAGATGGACTTGGCTAAAAGTTACCGATTCCTGTGCCAACAAGTCCGTTTTACATTGTGTACCTGTTAATAAATAAACCCTCATTTCACAATGTTGTTTGAGAGTTACAGCTGACAACGTAGTTGAAGCGCAGGGCCCTTTGGCTTCCCCAGGAGCCACGCCCAGGCAGACTCACTGCGGGGATGCCAAATGCCCCAATGTCAGACATAGGAAGGCCAAGGCCATTTAGGCTCTCTCTCTCTCTTCTCCTCCCCCCCCCATAACTGTGTGAGGGGAGGCATGCCTCACCACGGTTTTGACTAGCTTTTTAGAGAGCAGTTTTAGAACATTAGCCTGGTGACTCTGACAGACTGTCAATAATTCACTTCTTAGTGACTAAGATTACAGAAATTTTAAAGTTAGATTTGTGGTGTGTGTGTGTGTGTGTGTATATCTATATATCTATATCTATAGCTATATATATATATATATATATATATATACTCACATACTATGATTACAATCTGGAATTAACCATTTTATAGGTTTAGGAACATTGTGATGTTTTTGTGTTGATTTGATTACATTAACCCATGTTTATCCTCCTATATATTACATATTGTCCCCATGTGAGGTATGGCATCTTAAAGCACATTTATGTTAGGGTACTTTTGTTTGGACACTTTAAATACAGATTACCATACCCCAGTAAACATGTGTTCTGTGTGCACCAATTACATTTTTGACACATTTTTATATTTTCAGTGATGCTATACAATTTTACAGTTGATTCTATATTTGACTGGAATTTTAGTTTTATTTTAAAACCAAGCCCCTTAAATTATATATTATTGGGGTGCTTTTTTCAATGGTGTTGGTGTCTGAGGGGGTTCTTTATGTGGTGTATGTGGGTCCCACAATTCCCCAATTTTGGTATTAATTGGTTGGGATACATTGGCCCCCATGTATATGCACTATTTGTTACACTTGAGGTCCCTAAACACCTTTTGTTAGTTGGATTATTGTCCCTTTTAACTACTAAAGCATGGTGTGTGTGTGTGTGTGTGTGTGTGTGTGTGTGTTTTTTTGAAGTTTCTTACCACCCTTTTGTTAATATCTTGGATGTTAATCCTTGTACCCATACAGAAATACATGTCTTATTTGGTACAAGAAATGTCCACATTTTCTGAGCGTCTTTTATGGCCTCGAAGGGAATGACAGATTTTGTTACCATAGGGTGCCAGATTTTCCCCTCTTCCACATTCTTGCTTCTTATTATCTCCTTTACCGGGTTTAGCAACTTGATATTCCTTTATTGAGTTGTGGAGAGTTTTTATACTGGAAAATCAGTTACCTGGATAGAAATTTTTATTTCCTTTTGCTTTGCTTTCTTTTAACCTTTTTTCTCCTTTGGTTCCTAGTGAAATAAATGCTGCTAGAATAAACATATGAGGGAAACAACTCTAACATGACTTTTGTATAGGACTTCTTGCAGAGGTTGGTTTCAAGTTGTTGCCCACAGTAAGGTTTACTCTGTCTAGGACTTTGATTAATTTTGCACCGTTATTTATCCCAATACTGAAATTTAACTTTCCAAAAGCTTTTAAAACTTTCCCCTCCTTAGAGAATTAAGCCTGGAGGCTGTTTTCAGATTTTGAGATTTTTTTTTTTCTATACGGATAGTATATTAAAAGCAGGAAGCCTACTACACATCCAGTGAGGCCACTGGGTGGTTAAGGTTTTCTTAGCACCTTGGAACACCCAAGAAGAATAAAGCCAATATAGGAGAACTAAAGAAATTTGCATTTATTTTTACAGTTAAGAAATTATAGTAAAGATTAGTTTACTAGGTGGTTTTTTTTTTTTTTTTTTGAGAGAGAGAGGATTAACAAGAATATAGACAAGGTGATTTAGTGAATATAGACAGGTTTCAGAGTAGCAGCCTTGTTAGTCTGTATCTGCAAAAAGAACAGGAGTGTACTCAGATTTTCAGAAAGTCTTTGGACCCTTATTGAGAGTTTTTCGGCAAGGTAAGCTGTTATAGGATGAGAGAAAGTTCTTTATGGATCAATAACTGGTTAAAAATAAGAGACAAAAGGCAAAAATAACTGGTTAGTTTTTCGAATGGAGAGAGGTAAACAGTGGCATTTCCAGGGGTCTGTACTGTTAAATGCACTCTCTCTCATATATATATATTAAAAAAAGCAAAGAATGAAGTGGCAAAAATTTGCAGATGATACAAAACTTTAAGATAGTCAAGTCCAAAACAGACTTTAAAGAGTTGTAAAGGTCACAAAACTGGGTGACTAGGCAGATGAAATTCAATGCTGACAAATGTGAAGTAATGCATGTTGAAAAAACATAATTCTGATTATATATATAAAAGAATGGGGTCTAAATTAGCTGCTACCACCCCCCTCAAAAAAAGAGGTTCTGGAATTAGTGTATAGATCCCTAAAAACATTCACTTAATGTGCAACAGCCATAACTGAAAACAAACAAACAGAAAATAAAGCAACAAAAATAATCAGGGGTCTGGAACAACTTTATATAAAAAAAGATTAACAAGACTGGGACTTTCCAACTTGGAAAAGAGATAACTAAAGGGGGAATACAACAGAGGTCTATGAAATCCTGACTGTTGAGAAAGTAAATAAGAAAGTGTTTACTTGTTGTTGTTTTGTTTATAACACAAGAACTAGGGTTACCTATAAGATTGCTAAGCAGCAGGATTAAAATAAACAAAGAAATAAACACAGGAAAATTAACCTGTGGAACTTCTTGTCAGAAAATGTTGTAAAGGCCAAGATTATAACAAGGTGTGTGTGTTGTTGTTGTAAAAGAAAGGGATAAATGTTTAGAGGCTATTAGCCAAGATGGGCAGGGGTAGTGCCCCTGGCCTCTGTTTGCCAGAAGCTGGGAATGGGCTGCAATGATCATTGCCTGTCATTGTTAAAAGACAGGACACTGGGCTAGATAGACCTTTAGGGTATGTTTACACTACGGGATTAATCTGAATTTATATAATTCGAATTTGGAAAACAGATTGTATAAAGTCGAATGTATGCAACCACACTAAGCATATTAATTCGGCGGTGTGCGTCCATGTACCAGGGCTAGCGTCGATTTCCAGAGCGTTGCACTGTGGGTAGCTATCCCATAGCTATCCCATAGTTCCTGCAGTCTCCTCCACCCATTGGAATTCTGGGTTGAGATTCCCAATGCCTGATGGGGCCAAAAACATTGGGTGGTTCTGGGTCTATCCTCCCTCCTCTCCAGGAAGCAACGGCAGACAACCGTTTCGCGCCTTTTTCCTGGGTGACCAGTGCAGACGCCATACCATGGCAAGCATGGAGCCCGCTCAGCTCAAGACAGCAGTCATGAACATTGTAAATACCTCGCGCCTTATCGTGCAGTTTATGCTGAACAAGAACCTGGAAAACCAGGTGGCGAGGAGCAGGCTACGGCAGCACGGCGGCGAGAGTGATGAGGATATGGACATGGAATTCTATCAAACCGCGGGACCCGGTGCTTTGGAGATCATGCTGTTAATGGGGCAGGTTATAGCAGTGGAACGCCGATTCTGGGCCCGGGAAACAAGCACCGACTGGTGGGACCACATAGTGTTGCAGATGTGGGACGATTCCCAGTGGCTGCGAAACTTTCGCATGCGTAAGAGCACTTTCTTGGAACTTTGTGACTTGCTTTCCCCTGCCCTGAAGCGCCAGAATACCAAGATGAAAGCAGCCCTCACAGTTGAGAAGCGAGTGGCAATAGCCCTGTGGAAGCTTGCAACGCAAGACAGCTACCGGTCAGTTGGGAATCTATTTGGAGTGGGCAAATCTACTGTGGGGGCTGCTGTGATGCAAGTAGCCAAAGCAATCACTGAGGTGCTGCTATGAAAGCTAGTGACTCTGGGAGATGTGCAGGTCATAGTGGATGGCTTTGCTGCAATGGGATTCCCTAACTGTGGTGGGGCGATAGATGGAACCCATATCCCTATCTTGGCACCACAGCACCAGGGTACCCAGTACATAAACCGCAAGGGGTACTTTTCAATGCTGCTGCAAGCACTTGTGGATCACAAGGGACGTTTCACCAACATCAACATGGGCTGGCCAGGAAGGGTTCATGACGCTCGCGTCTTCAGGAACACTACTCTGTTTAAAGGGCTGCAGCAAGGGACTTACTTCCCGGACCAGAAAATAATCGTTGGGGATGTTGAAATACCAATAGTTATTCTTGGGGACCCAGCCTACCCCTTAATGCCATGGCTCATGAAGCCATACACAGGCAGCCTGGACAGGAGTCAGGAGCTGTTTAACTAAAGGTTGAGCAAGTGCAGAATGGTGGTAGAATGTGCATTTGGCCGTTTAAAAGGTCGCTGGCGATGGCTACTGACTCACTCTGACCTCAGCCAAAGAAATCTCCCCATTGTTATTTCTGCTTGCTGTGTGCTCCACAATCTCTGTGAAAGTAATGGGGAGACCTTTATGGCAGGGTGGGAGGCTGAGGCAAATCACCTGGCTGCTGATTACGCGCAGCCAGACACCAGGGCGATTAGAAGAGCACACCAGGAAGCGCTGTGCATCAGAGAAGCTTTGAAAACCAGTTTCATGACTGGCCAGGCTACAGTGTGAAATATCTGTTTGTTTCTCCTTCATGAAAACCCGCCCCCTTTATTGACTCATTCATTCTCTGTAAGGAACCCACCCTCCCCGTTCCCCCAGCTTTCTTTCAAAGGAAATAAAGTCACTATCGTTTAAAAATCATGTATTCTTTATTAAGTGATTATAAACATAGGGAGAGACCCAACAAGGTAATCTGGGTGAGTTTTGGGAGGAGGATAGGAGGGAAGTAAAAGGCCACTGAACAAATTCAATATGACAGCCTTTTGGTTGGGCTATCCACTGGGGTGGAGTGGGAGGGTGCACGGAGCCTCCCCCCCCCCTCCCCCGCCCCCGCGTTCTTACACGTCTGGGTGAGGAGGATATGGAACATGGGGAGGGAGGTTATACAGCGGCTGCAGCGGCACTCTGTCATCCTGCTGCCGTTCCTGAAGCTCCACCAGATGCCGGAGCATGTCCGTTTGCTCACGCAGCAGCCCCAGCATTGCAGCCTGCCACCTCTCATCTCGAGCGTCCCTCATGACCTCACGTTCACTGGCATCTTTCCTAAATTTAGATACAGTGTCCTTCCACTCATTCAAATGAGCTCTTTCATTGCGGTTGCATTCCATTATTTCCGTGAACATGTCGTCTCACGTCCTCTTTCTACGCCGCCTTATCTGAGATAGCCTTCAGGACGGAGGAGGGAGGCTTGAAAAATTTGCAGCTGCTGGAGGGAAGGTTGAAAAAAAGGAGAGAAGTTTTTAAAAAGATACATTTTACAGAACAATGCTTATACTCTTTCATGGTGAAAAACACTATTCACATTACACAGCACATGTGATTTCAGTACAAGGTCGCATTTTCCATCTTAATATTGAGTGCCTGTGGCTTTGGTGTTAGAGATCACAGACGCAGGTCCGGGCAACAGAATTCAGCTTGCATGCAGCCATGGTAAGCCATTGTCTTTCGGCTTCTGCGCCCTCCTTTCCGACATACCAAGCAAAGCCCGTTGAGTGCTGCGGTTTTCCTGTTAACCCTCAGCAGCAGAAAACAAAGTAACTAACCCGCCCCCCCATCCAATTCTCTGGGATGATCGCTTTATACCTCCCCCCACCGCGTGGCAGGTATCAGGGAAGATCCCTGCTAGCCAAACGCGAAAAGCTAAGGGCCAATTTCCCCCCCCCCCGCCCCCCGCTTGGCTAACTGCAGGGAAGGATTTCTTTTCAGCCACAGGCAAACAGCCCAGTAGGAACGGCCACCTTTGTCCCCTTAATTAAGTTCCCGTATTTCAACCAGGTTACCATGAGCGATATCACTCTCCTGAGGATTACACAGCAAGATAAAGAACGGATGTTGCTTGAATGCCAGCAAACACCGGGACCATACGCTGCCAGGCTTTGTCAGGCAATGATACCAGATTACTTGCTGCAAGCATGGCGTGGTCAAGTGTCCTACCATGGAGGATGGAATAAGGCTGCACTGCCCAGAAACCTTGTGGCAAGGCTTTTGGAGTACCTCCAGGAGAGCTTCATGGAGATGTCCCTGGAGGATTTCCGCTCCATCCCCAGACACGTTAACAGACTTTTCCAGTAGCTGTACTGGCCGCGAATGCACCCCAAGTCCTCAGGGCAAAGTAATCATTAAAAAACGCTTTATATTTTAAAAAGTAAACTCACCTGAGGTCCCTTCCATGGGGTCATGGTCTTGGATACTGGGTTGGGAGGGTACTTCAGTCAGGCTGAGAAAAAGATCCTGGCTGTTGGGGAGAACGGAGTGCTGGGTGCTCTCTGCAAGCTCGTCGTCCTCCTCCTCTTGCCCATACGCAGAATCCTCAGGTGTAGCTGATGAGACTATCCCCGACCCGGAATCCACGGTCACAGGTGGGGCAGTGTGGCGGGCCCCCCCTAGAATTGCATGCAGCTCGGCATAGAAGCAGCATGTCTGCGGCTCTGATCCGGAGCGACCGTTTGCCTCCTTTGTTTTTTGATAGGCTTGTCTGAGCTCCTTGACTTTCACGCGGCACTGATCTGAGTCCCTATTGTGGCCTCTCTCCATCATGCCCTTGGAGATTTTTTTCAAAAGTTTTGGCATTTCGTCTTTTTGAACGAAGTTCTGCTAGCACTGAATCCTCTCCCCATATAGCGATCAGATCCAGTACGTCCCGTACGGTCCATGCTGGTGCTCTTTTTCGATTATTGGCCTGCATGGTTACCTATGCTGATGAGCTATCTGTGGTCACCTGTGCTCTCCACGCTGGGCAAACAGGAAATGAAATTCAAATTTTCCCGGGGCTTTTCCTGTCTACCTGGCCAGTGCATGTGAGTTCAGATTGCTGTCCAGAGCGGTCACAATGGTGCAGTCTGGGACAGCTCCCGGAGACCAATACCATCGAATTGTGGCCACACTAACCCTAATTCGAAATGACAAAATCAATTTTGGCGCTACTCCGCTCGTTGGGGTGGAGTACAGAAATCGATTTTAAGAGCCCTTTATTTCAAAATAAATGGCTCCGTTGTGTGGACGGGTGCAGGATTAATTTGATTGAACGCTGCTAAATCCGAATTAAAGTCATAGTGTAGACCAGGCCTTAGTTTGACCCAGATGTGTTTATGCTTGTGCCCCTAAGAAGGGTGCTTATTGTATTGAAATTTGAGTAACTTAACAATTTTCTGGCCTATTTTTCACATGGAATTCTGTGGCACAGACAGGTCTAGTAATTACATGACCAACAAGCCATAGCAAATTTCACAGCATACTTCTTGATTAACCTGCAAAAACATAAGCATAAAAAGAAAACACACATGGCCTCTGACTGGACCTTATAGGTTAGTACATAGTGTGCATTTATTTCTGAAAATCGTTAAAGCTAGTCCCTTGGCAAGTATAATTGGATTTGATTAGAATGTTTGTATATGTCTTCATCCGGAGTGGTTACTAAAACTGCCATGGGACTGGCCATATACTTGACTGTTAACTGGAAAGGGTTTCCTTTATATAGGGTTTATTTTACTTTTGTTTACCAATTCTTAAGCATTACTGTGTGTTCTATTTTTATTGATATTTTAATTATTCCTTTGGCTCTTCCTTCTGTTTGTGTTGGTTTTTTCTGTCGAAATGTTTTCCAATGTTTGTATTACATTTGCTACCCACATCTTCTGTACCTGCTCAGGCATTGGGGGTGTGTGCGTGGTGTGTGTGTGTTGTGTGTTTTTTTTTTTTTTTTTTTTTTTTTTTTTTTTTTTAAATGTGGGGAACAGCATCTGCTGGATAGGAGTACTGAGGAGCTGGCTTTACACATTTTCCCCCCCCACACACACACTATTTTACCACTGCCTTTTCTGTCTAGCCCAAACCATAAGTAATTCCCTTATCCACTTATTGTATGGCAGTGCCACAGCTGCTATAGCTTTACAGGCTCACTTTCTTAATCCTTCTGAAATAACCTGGTCAGTTACCGTCTCTTTCTTCTCAACCAGCCTTTCTGACAAATTAATCCTTCACATTTCCTGTTGTATCATATCTACTTTTAATATCGCTTTTTCAGTGATGCTGTTACAAACCACTGTATTTATTTAAAATTTAGTTTGATCTACTACCCACAGCAGGTGTTTTAATACTTAAAGTTGCCTTTGCTCCTGTATTAATTAATGCCAGCAACCATTATGTTTCCTTCTGTCCCCTCTTCCATGTAAGATTTAACAATTGTGTGGGGCTGTAATTTGGCTACTAACGTTTACCTTTGCAGGGGTTGCTAAGGGCGAGGCATTTTTACTGAAATGTGGAGCCACCCTGACAGGGAGCTGCCAATTTCGTCTGAGCCAATTCGGGGATAACAAGCCATAAAAACTCACTGGCAGATCTTCTGTACCTGTTCCCACAGTCTCAACAGCCTTAACTCTTGATTGCAGTGTTGACTGTGATCTAATCCTTGCCATCAAATCACTTAAAGCAGCTAGGAAAGTCTCCAGAGGTTGCCCATCCAAACGAGCCATATCTGCCCCTCTTTCCTGAAGCTGAGCCCATACCTGTGCTCACAATGATCCCCCCCACTAGACACTCCACATCTCCTATCATACTGTCCTTGTCCTATTTCATTGCAACTACCACGTCCCATATCAGTGTGGTTGGAGCCATTATAGCCTGCTTGATGGCTGTAGGAAGCCTTACTAATCACTTTCCAAGAAGAACTACTTGCTCCATTTACCACCTTTTCTGCCTCATGAGCTGCTTTAATCAATTCAACCTGATCTAAATCCATCCAGGATCCTATGAACACCTTAATAGGTTTCCTTAAACCACCATAGATCGAATCAGTCAGCTGTTTTTCCTCAATTTCAGCCAGAGAGCATACCAACAACAATCTAGTACAATAAGCCATAACAGATTCTCCTTCCTTCTGGTCTATCAACAAAGCCGTCCTTCTCAATTCAGAGGGGGTCAGAAAGTATTGAGCTATCCTCTGGATAACACCGCCTCTGTCACCTCTGCCGAAATTTCTGCCAACGAAGCTGTTCCTTCCATAGGGCCAGCACAAGTTATCAGTTCTCTTAAATCTTCAAGATCTAAACGTTTTCTAACCATGTATTCCAACAGCCAAGACAAAACACATTCTCATAGTCAAAGAGACCATTTGTTTAGCCAGTGCCTGTTTTCAGTTTCAGTCAGAGGACGATTCAGTTCCTCTTGTATTTGCCATGAAGGCTGAGGCATTTTTACTATCGCTGCTGGAGGCCCTGGAAAGGGGCTCCTCTTCCTCTTCCACCTTTATATTTATTCTTTCCATACATGTATGGGTTAAAGCTGTTATCTGCTGAGCCTTGGTTACATTTTGTGCTACAGCAGTTTGCAAGTCTCGTTTCATGCTTTCATTCTGCAATTTTAGTTTTTCCAATTCCTATCCAAACTTTCTTGCACAACATCTCGCTGACATTCCAAAACATCTCGCTCCTTTACAAGCTTTATCTACAGAACAATACATGGCACAGATGACATGTGCTGCTGTTTGGGCTTTCTTGGGTGTATAACACTTTTGATACCCCAACAGCAAGTTGTCCAAAACTTTCTCATGCAGTGTGGGGACTGTATCAGCTCTTAAACACCTGTCTTAACAAACAATCAATCACACCGGAGGCTTCGGAGCGTTCCCCTTGTCCTCAGGTTCAATGATCCTTCCCTGTCTGCTTTTGTGAAACATCGACTCCAACAACAGCCAATACAACCCTGCTCACTGGTATACTTCCCTCAATTTGTACTGTAACTAAATCTAGCCCCCGAGCTATAATCCATATAAGTCCAAACTGATTCAGAATAATATTCAAACTAGTAGATTAACAATGATTCACGATACCAAGCTCTTAATGGGCAACCAGTTCAGAAACAGTTTCAGTTTAAAGACCTATTCACTTAGACACGACAGGTTTCAGAGTGGTAGCTGTGTTAGTCTGTATCAGCAAAAACAACAAGGAGTCCTTATGGCACCTTAGACTCGAGACTAACAAATGTAAGCCGTCACCTACAGCCCCCAACTAAAACCTTTCCAGCGCATCAAGGATCTACAACCTACCTTGAAGGACGATCCCTCACTCTCTCAGACCTTGGGAGACAGCCCCCCAACCTGAAGCAAATACTCACCAGCAACTACACACCAAACAACAAAAACACTAACCCAAGAACCAATCCCTGCAACAAACCCTATTGCCAACTCTGTCCGCATGTCTCTTCAAGGAACACCATCATAGGACCTAACATCAGGGGCTCATTCACCTGCACATCTACCAATGTGATATGCCATCATGTGCCAGCAATGCCCCTCGGCCATGTACATTGGCCAAACTGGACAGTCTCTACGCCAGGGGTCTCAAACTCAGATGACCTCGAGGGCCTCATCACTGACACCCCCTCCACTTGCTGCCCCTGCCCCTACTCCAACCCCTTCCCTGAAGTCCTCACTCCAACTCTGCCCGCAGAGGGTGCAGGAGGGGTGTGGGGTGTGGCAGGGGTTCAGGGTAGGGAGTTGAGGTGCAGGAGGTGTGCAGGGTACAGCAGGGAATTGGGGTGTGGTGGGGGTTCAGGGCAGGGAGTTGAGGTGCAGGAGACGTGCAGGAGACGTGCAGGGTACGGCAGGGGCTCTGGGTGGAGAGTTGGAGTGTGGGGTGCAGTGTGTGGCAAGGGGCTCCAGGCAGGGGGTTGGGGTGCAGAAGGGGTACAGGCTCTAGCCTGCCGCCGCCACTTACCTAGAGCTGATCCGGCACGGCAGCACCACGGCCAGGGCAGGCTCCCTATCTCTGGCCCGGCCCGGCCCGGCCCCACTCCGTTCTGCTCCAGGAAGCAGCTGGAGTCCCTGGGGGGGACTCCTCCAGGTACTTTCCCTAAAGCTCCCATTGGCCACGGTTCCTGACCAATGGGAGCTGCAAGAGCGCAGAGCCCTCTACTCACCTCCCACCCCCCCTGCCCGGGGCTGCAGGGACATACAGTAGTTCAGCTGCTTCAGGGAGCGGTGCGGGGCTTGCGGCGGCACAGGGTAGGCGGGGAAGGCATGGGGAGCTTGGCGCGCCACACGAAAGAACCCCCCAGGCCACGTGTTTGAGACCCCTGCTCTACACAAAAGAATAAATGGACACAAATCAGACATCAAGAATTGTAACATTCAAAAACCAATAGGAGAGCACTTCAATCTCCCTGGAAACAAAATAACAGACTTAAAAGTGGCAATTCTTCAACAAAAAAAACCCTTCAAAACAGACTTCAAAGAGAAACTGCAGAACTGGAATTAATTTGCAAACTGGACACCGTCAAATTAGGCATGAATAAAGACTGGGAGTGGATGGGTCATTACAAAAAGTAATTTTCCCTCTGCTGATACTCACACCTTCTTGTCAACTGTTTGGAAATGGGAGACGTCCACCTTGACTGAATTGGCCTAGTTAGCACTACAAAAGTAATTTCCCCTTTCTTGATATTCACCCTTCTTGTCCATGGTTGAGAATAGGCCACTTCCACCTTAATTGAATTGGCCTCGTTAGCACTGACCCCTCCCCCCCACACTTGGTAAAGCAACGCCCATCTTTTCATGTGCTGTAATATTCATACTGCTTACTGTAATTTTCATTCCATGCATTTGATGAAGTGGGTTTTAGCCCACAAAAGCTTATCCCCAAATACATTTGTTAGTCTCTAAAAGGAGCCACAAGGACTCCTCGTTGTTTTTGTTTTTACACTACAGTAAACTGTCCTCTGCTATCAAATGTTGACAGCAGGGGCCGCTACTACCCCTGAAATGGATCTTTACGGGCTCCCGGTGGAGCAGATTACTGTCATACCAGTGAAAAAGGTCCACAGTAATTATCTTCAATTCACAGCAGTTTATTGAGAAGGAATTACACAAGCGGTAAAGGGTTATATCAAGCACGTAACTCCTATGTTGGACATTAAGAGCTATACATTCCCCTTAACACGTCTTTCTTTCACAAGCATACACAAACAGACCCTGCACTAGCCTCACACAGTTTCTGCTTGGCAAACAGAGAAGATGGTTACCAGTTTTACAGACGGCTTCTTCTCTCCTTGTCTGTTCTTCTCAGCCCTGTGGTATGTCTCGGATTCCCCCAAAGCAAGGCCTTGGTTGCCTTGAGACCCCTCTGGTTCACAATCCTACTCGAACCCACGGAGCAGAGTTTTGGCCACTTTGTTTAGCAGCGTTGCTTCTTTAAGCGTTAATGAAGTAATCCCAACAAGTAATTTGATTTGCTTGATTTTTATACTCTTTTTACTCAAGGAGGTCATATGCCTTAAAAGCATATCCCATGGGCATGTGGCAACTAATTTTTACTTACTTAATACTTTAGGAGGAGACTGCAGAGTGGTGCTAACTGAAAATTACCCCATATTCACTCCCTTATCAATCATTCACTTCAGCCCCCTGCGTGATGTCCTTCAACAGGGTCAAAATGCCTCGGTCAGTCTATGCTCTACTCAGGATGTTCTATATGTGTTGTTTGCTTTCAAGTGGACATAGTTGCTGATTCAAAGATCAGTATTAATCATACACACAGCATGGAGCCAGTCAGTTTCACCTCTGGCATCTGCCTGAGGCTAAGAGAAAGATTCTGCTCCCAGAATCGTCTTTTGCAATTCAGTTATGTCAAGCCACATTCTCACACCATTAATTCAGTATGGCCACACAATTTGGCACCATCCCAACACCGGTCTGTGGATAAGATGTGCCAGGATGAACAAATGAGGGGAAAAGGGAAGCCAGAACCTCAATAAGAGGTTCTGAAGGAACTGGAAGAGGGGCTGCAGCCTGGTGCACTCTACAGAGGCGTGTGCTAGAGTCTTCCTCTTGCAGCAGAAGGGACAGGTGTCAGGGGATTCTGTGAACAGTGTGAGGTACATGCTTGTGTATGGAGGAGCTGCCAACTGCTATCCCTGGAGGGCTGTGGATCCAAAGTGGAATGCAGACTCTACATCAGTAAAATCCCAGTGTGGACAGGACAAGATCACTTTGAGTAGCTATAATTAGTCTTTTCTAGTCTAGGATTTTACAACATGTTAGTGCACAGTGTGAAAACACACCTATTTTTTAGGGTAGCCTCAGACTACCTCAACCTCTATATTGCACTGATCCTCCCAATATCCCCATGAGGGGGGTACCATTATTCCCATTTTACAGAGAAGGCACAGGGTCACTAAGCCACTCACCCAAGGGCACTAAGTGAATTTGTGACAGAACAGGGAGTTGAACGGAGGTGTCCTGGGTCCTACACTAATGCCTTCACCAGTGGAACGTCCTTCTTATCCACCCTGAAGCTTGCCAGAACAGCACCATCGGCTTCACCCCTTGCAGGACTGGGCTCTTTAGCGCAGACGAGGCCCCAGGCGCCCTGGGCCAGCATTGTTTCCTACCATAGCACCACTGCTTTCCTGCGATAATGGCGGTGTTCTCGTCTGCCCAGCACGGTATTGGTGTCTCTGCAGCAACAACAGTGTCTTACCCTTCCCGCGAGGCACTGGTGTCCCCTCCCCACGGGGTACCTTGTCCCCTCCCCCTCTCCACGGGGTACTGGTGTCTCCCCCTCACTCTGGACAAGGGTCGCGAATGAAATCCAGCAGTTGAGCGGCTGCACTTCCGCATAGTAACGGAACGCGGTTGTTAGGGAGTGTCCGGCGCCGCGGTGTCCCGGAAGCTGTTGTGTGCCGGCCAAGCCACCGCGCTCGGGTTTCTCCCATAGGGCGCCGCTCGCTCAGGGGCGTGTCCTCCAGGGGTCGCTTCCCGTTCGGCCCCTCCCCTCAGTGAGAGCGAAGGGGAAGCGGCCGGGCGCTGAGGGCGGAGCCGCCGGCGGGGGCGCAGGGAGAGCAGCGCCGGGGGCCCCAGCCCGCCCGGCCGGGGAGCAGCGGAGGAGCTGCTGGCGCCAGGTACTCCAAGCGCAGCGGGGCTGGCCCCTCAGCGGAGGGTGGCGGCGGCTGCGGAGCGGGGCCGGTGGCTCGGGGGGGTCTGGCTATTTGTCCATCTGTCCCCCCCAGTAGGGCCGGCTCGGCTGCAGGCTGCTCCCTAGGCCTTGGGCCGGTCGGGCGCTCCCCGGTCTGTCGGGCAGGGGTCTTCGCCGGGGCGAGCGGAGAGGGCCCCTGCCCCATGCGGGTGGGGTCCCGGAGTGGCACTTCCCGGCGTTGTGGCTCTTTCTACCGTGTGCGCCCGAACCCCTGTTAATCGGGCCCATTTGTCTTAGGGGGCGGCTGCAGGAGCAGCAGGCTTTTATGGGCTGCCTTGTAACACGTATATGACTAGCCTCCCCCGCATCCTTAAGCTGCTCGTACCCTGGGGCTCCCAACTTTCTGTGGGTCAGGCGTGTTGGGAAGCAGGGGGGTTCTGCTTGTATCCTGGAGGTCTGGAGCTCTAGCTTGTTGGGCAGGCATGTGGGCTTCCTATACCATGGAGGCGACAAGTCTCTTGTAAGCCTTGTTGACACAGCTGCTTCTGGACAATTTTCCACATTGCTCTGTAGTGCCTTGGTTAACAATGGGGTGGGAGTACTGGTGTAGGATTGGTAGCTAACACACCAGCAGCAACAACAAGGAGTCTGGTGGCACCTTAAAGATTTTCTGTTAGTCTTTAGGGTGCCACCAGACTCCTTGTTGTTTTTGTAGATACAGACTAACACGGCTACCCCCTGATACTTGACACCAGCAGCAGGCTGCCTAAATCTGCTCAGATCATTGTTTGATGATAGTTGTAAAAATGATGGTGTCAAGCTTTCATGAGTTGTCATACCATCGCTAGCTTCACCAGCCGTGGGAAATATTCAGAAGTTCTATGTTGATGTAGCCGTGGTGGCTGGCAGATCCTGGGTATGCTTCATTTGGCCACTCTTGGCAATCTGTTGTGAGTAGGTCTTAAAAGAGCTGGGCTATCAGCCTTCATTTTTAGGCTACTACAGGTTAAATTACTTTAACATAAATTCAGCTGCAAACTGGCTTCTTTGAAGAAGCCTCCTAAACAGGCTTAGGAGTCCAAATGGTTCTCCACTAATGGGTATTTAGAACTGGGAAACAAGTTACTCTCTTGGTAGTTGAGCCATTCTCCTGCAGGCTTTCTCAATGAATTATGTTTGTTTCTTCTTTAATCCTGGATAGTTGAGTGCATAATTTCCAATGATCCTGCATAATTTGCAGTGATCCTTTATTACTTACCTAGAGGCTGCAAATTAAATTACGGTCCCATTGTATTATACTGTGTACAGATGCATAGACAGTCTTTGCACCAAAGAGCCTATGGTCTAAATAGAGAAGATGACAAAGGGTGGGAGCAGAAAGAAAAACAAGTGCAGTGATTTGCCCAAGGTTACATCGCAGGTGAGAATCAGGAGTAGAACCTGGCCTCCTGACACCCAGTCCAACTGCTCTGTCCACTGTCTTTTGAGTTAGAAGATTTGTCAAAAGGCATCTTTACCTGTGGGAGATTTACCATCTCACTAAGAGGAGTTTACATGATGTGGTGGGTTTTATATTCAATATATGTTGATCTTATTATTTTAATACTAGAAGTGTGTGTGATGTATGTGGCACTATACAGGTAGAATGACTGAAATTATTGCAAAAGATACTACAGTTAAATACAGTGTGCACATCAGATGATATTAGTTGATTTAGCATGGATCTGAATAAAAAATGGATATTTAAGATTAGAAGAGTAAAATCAATTCTTAATACTTGTGTGAATGAGGAAAAAACAGCACTTGGTTTGAAAGCTTAACTCTGATTCAAATATAGACTTAAAATTTATCTCCACTTTAATAACACAACTTTATTTCTAACCTGTTATTAGAATGTAATGTCAGAAACCAGTTCACTGTAGTATATTTTAGTCCAAGAGATAGTAAAGTGTTTGTATCAAGTGCATTTCTAATTACTAGAGAGACAGGGTGTATGAGGTAGTATATTTTATTGGACCACCTTTTGTTGGTGAGAAAGACAAGGTTTTGATAGCTTTGATGATTGCACATAGCTCTTCAGGGACCAACATAGCTACAACATCACTGCATATCTCTAATTACGCACAGGCAAAATTATATTCATGCAGTTGTACATTTTGATGCAGTGTCAAAGTTTGGGTTGTCTTGGTATTACATTTTCCTTTAGCATTTTGACTTTATTTAAATGTATTACATTGATAAAATTAAAACCAAATAATGCTGTCCTGGACAGACACAGACCACCTTTTTTTATCTGAGGAGAACTTACTCCATAGCTCTTAGAAGAGGGGAGTCTCATTTAAGAAAGTTGAATATAAAGAAGCAATAGGCTGAAATGCTTTTAAGCATACATTAACAGCTTGTAAAAATTTGCCACTTTTCCCACTCTTCAGACCACATAAGAGTGGCCTTGCAAAACCCTAGAATCTATTTGTAAATTACTGTTTGTCATAGCCTGGATCTCAGACTTGATTTTTATCACAGTATGTCTTAATAACTGTGTGTAATCACCACATGTGCAGTCTTCCTTACTCCTACAGCCCCTTCAACATTTGTCCCTTCCTCTTTGTTAAATTAGATATTTATCATGCTTTTCAGTCACAAGCAAACAGAATTTAACCATTGTGCATTTATTTTTGTTTAGTTGCCATATTTTCAATACATTATTGATAACAAGATATTTGCCAAGCTGAAGTAAAGGATGAAGTTAATGATTTTAGGAAAAGAGTAAACTGTATGTACTCATTCTGAAACCATTATAAAAGGCTAGAAGCTCTTTTCCACAGAAGCATTATAACATAGCCAAAAGATTCCTTCTGTGTTTCTTAAGGTAAGCCAACTTTTTATGGGTTGTAAGCCAACAAAAGCCATAGAGAAACTTTGCTTTTTGCTAGTTGCATCAGTAGCTAAAGCTTTGCCTATACTAGGAAGTCTTAGCACACATTTCCAGTGTTGATGCTGACAGGTCAGGTGGTGGTAGTAATGGTGTGTATCTAAAACATCCTTGGCCATTTGGAGCCCTGCCTGTGTCAAAGCTGAACTGAAGGTTCCTAGGGGGAAATATTAGTGAAAAGTCCTTGTGTAGGAAAAATAGTCACAGAAGAGGTAAAACTGTTTGTTTAACTTAAACTTGTATACCATTCAAGGGAAACTGAATTTAAAATAGAATTATTTATCTGTTTTTTATTAAAGTCTTGAAAATCTATCTTGGAAAGCTAAGCTTGGAAAATAGCTATGTATGTAGCTGTATCTACACTACAGTTTTTTGTTTTTGTTTGGTCAAACATTTTCCAGTCCCGCTTACACAATGCGACTCCTCTGGTGCTAGCAACAGTGGCTAGTTTAGTGTGGACAAGTCTCCTGTGGCTGCTGAAGTTAACATGACCTCTGATTCCACTCAGAACTTGTCTAAATGACACTGTAAGAAATGCTGCATGGAAACCTTGGATATGCCAGCACTGCTAATGTTTCTACCACTGGTGAAACTACATCAGTAAATCATTGAATCCTTCAAGATGAAAGATGTTATATGAACGTCAGAAGACTATTCTTGTATCTCTAGGAAACAGTTTGATGAAGAAATGTAAATTTATGGACCTTGTTCTCTGAACTTCAGCTAATAGGGGGTTCTGGATTCTGGCTTTATTTTTGTGACAGGCTGGTGACTTATTCATCTGCTGGATGTAAACTGTCATATTTGGCATGCACACACAAGTCTGTTGCTGACTTGCTGTAGATTCCCCAGTATAAAATCTCTGTAGAAGTGTCCCTCACTTTAGTAGTAGAAGAGATGCTTTTTAACAGAGAGCTTACATGCTCCTGTAAACTATATACAACTGTTTCATCAGCTGATTGCCATCTAGTGTGAAGTACCAGGCTACGTGTACTTTAAGAAAGAAACTGCTGTGCCATCATTGAAAGGTTTACAGATTGAATCCCACATGATACCAGAGTCTGTGTTCAAGTCTGAACCAGGAAAAATGTTAGCCCTGTGGAATTAGAGGTCTTAGATGGCATACCTCTCACACCAAAGTGTTTTTTAAAGAACGGGCAAAATTATTTTTCTAAAAATGTGTGGGATAAAGAGCTATCAAAGTTGTTTCAGTGCAGCAGTCAAAGATGAAGTATGGCCTCCTAGACAGTGTAATTCAGGACTGTTCTCTTTTTTGTGGAAGGACTCACAGTTGCAGCTGAAAGGTGGTGATTAGTCTGAATGTTTAATTATTTTCATTCACTTATCTGACCATTATAGGAACATAGGAATTGTCATATGGGATCCCATAGATGTGGAGTAACCTCTATCTCATTTTAAGTTTCCTAATTTTCTATAGTTAGAGATTGGCTTAAACCATGAAGCATTAGGATTACTACATTTTATAAAAGTTAATGCTAGTCCATTTTATAGCTTTGGACATTTATATAGCTAACAAGAATATCAGTCACTTTTTGAATTTTATTTAATTTTTGGCCACCGTGATATCATGTGGTGGTGAGTTCCATAATTTATTTTATTAAACTTTTTGCTGTTGTTATAAGTATATGAAGTGAGCAAATGTAATCATTTACATTTGCACTTCTTATTAACATTAACCTAATTCACATTTCCACACAAGTACAATAAATCTCATCCATAACTGTGACAATTGTTTTATATAAGTTGTCTACTAATTCAGTTTTATGTAACCTGCAAAGAATTAGGAAGGTCCTCTGTCTTCTCTAGAGAGAAATAGCATGAATTCAATTTGGAAGGTGTAGTCTATAGTCTGCAGCACATGCTGTCCAGATTTAAATAGTTATTCCATCTTCTCCTTAAGAAGCTACCTTATGATTATATCTGTCTATTAGACCTCCTTGAAATTTTCCCTCTACAAATAATGTAAGTGATAACCATCTGCTAAATGTGTCTTTGTATGGGAATCATCTGCATTGCTCTGCTTCTCCTTATTGCCTGGTATGTCACCTTTAAAAGACCCATTTATGTTTGACTGACCTCAACTTCATGTTGTTTGCATATTTATTTTTTTTAGTCTCCAAATGTGGTAGCTTTATCTATATGTGGTTATCTGTCACTTTTTCTATTGCAATCATTTCCCCATACCCTATTTCTTAATGCCACCTAAAAGGTTGGGAGATCAGTCCTTTTATGAAAATGAGCTGTGACACATATGTCCTAGTGTTAATTGTTATTAATTGGTCCTTCCCCGACTCAGTAACTTCTTTTGGATTCTAACCTAATAAAATCACTGTGGATTGTGTGGGTAATCGAACTTTAGTTAAAATTAGTTCCACAGTTTATGATGTGCAGATAAAGTTTCATGTTATTGGCTTTGAATCTGCTATCTTTTAATTTCATTGACTGTCCCCTTGCCTTTTGTGTTATGAGAGGGGGAGAGCAGAAGCTTCCCACTTACCTTTGCTATACCACCACTCATAATTTTATATCCTTTTATGTTCCTTATTTCCTTTAAGGTAAACAATCACTATCTCTTTAGTCTCTCTTCATATGAGTTTTTCCATGCCCCTGATAATTCATGTTGCCGTTTTCTGACCCTTTTTAATTCTGTAATTTCTTTTGAGATGGGATGACCCAGTACTGCACTCAGTATTCTAGATGAGGTCACATCACTTATTTAATAAATAACATTAAAATATTTCTATATTTTCTGTCCCATTCCTTATGCTTCCTAATAACTTGTCTGTATTATGTAAATCTTGATACAGTAATTATGTAAGTTCATTTGTTGTCTGAGACTTATATGAAAGCTGTAGAGTATTCTTTCTACAAAACTATTGCTTTATTCTAGTTTACAAACCTACAATTTTGGCCTAGAGCTGAGATCAGGGTAATCAATTCAGGCTGTAGCAAAAACATGCTTTGAAACCCCATGGTAGCCCATTTTACATAGTGCTATCCTTTAATACCATTAATTATACACAGTTAAGATGTATCTGGTTTAATATCAGTTTGCTCACTTCATGCTTGTGTAGAAAACCACATTTGTCATGTAACAGTGATTGCTTATGGGGATTTAAATTGCTTGCTTTTGTCAAATCCACATCTTTATCACTTATAGTAGCAAGAATATCTAATTCAGTAAAAAGATTAAGTAAACATTGTTCACTGGTGGAGTTCACCTGTGGGTCACAAATCAGACTCTACTGATTAAAATCTTCATTGAGGAGAGAGTGCATTATTGTACAGTAAGAGCTATGCAAAGTTAACTGGAATGATAGTTGGACAAGACTAATAAATACAAGCTTCATTGTGAGAAAAGGATTCTGTGCATCCAGAAGTTTTACTGCTTGCTCTCATGAAATCCAGGTCAAAAAGAGTTTTTAGCTATGAAGAGCCCTGTCTTCAAAGAAAATTGTTTAGATAAAACCATGCTGGAACTCTTTTAAAACATAGGTATTAATGTTCAGGTATTGTTTGAAAAGCAAATTCACACATCTTCCAAGAGATTGGTTTGCCATCATTTGAAACTACTTTAACTGCTTTAGCTTTAACATCTGTGCAGAATGTGTGCGATGTACTGGTGTCTGACTGGGGCTAGTTCAGTTAAATTTGCTTTTCATAAGTAGGCTCTCAAAGACTTTATAGAGGAGGTCAGTATCATTACCCCCCCCCCCCCCTCTGTGCCTCAGTTTCCCCCTCTGTAAGATGGAAAGTGACTTGTCCAAGGTGTCACAGCAGGCTAGTGGGCAGAGCTGGCAATAGAACTCAGGTTTCCTGAGTCCCAGGCCTGCAGTCTATCCACTAGACAGTGATGCGTCTCCCAAACTATCATATCCTCTGACAAAGCAGGGACAGGATTTTATCTCTGAACTATCAACATCCAAGGCAAAGACCTTAGTTTTGTGCTAGGTAGCAGTCTCATTTAACTTCTGTATTTCCTGAATCTTTTATTTTAGAAAACTGGCAACCTAAGAATTGCCTTTCTGCTTGAAAACTTTCTCACTACTAGTCTGCCTTGTAACATGTAGGATGACTACAGCTGAAAAATTTAGAGGGGATTTTTTTTTTCAGTTTGTTTACTTGGTACTTGTTGACAGTACTCTGTGTTAGATTCATGTTCTGTTCTTCCTGTTTATGTGGGTGTTTTGCAAAGCAAGTATGGATGAGGAGCTCCTTAAAATAGTGTGATTTGTGAAACCTGGAAATTGAGGGGGAAACACAGGGGCAGGCATAGTACCTGAAATGGCTTTTTAACTGTTTTTTTCATATTGGCTGTATTTCAAGTTCAAGTCAAGGTTAAAGTTCTGCAGCAACACTACCTTTGCCAAGATGCTCATAAATGTTTTCTGTTCCTGTGTTTCTTTAAAATGTGCCTTAATTTATATAAAGGTATAGCATAAATTATATAGCTGTGCAATGTGTAAATCTTGTAGCAATTGCGTTTATTTCCTAGTTCTTATCTGGACAAGCATATAATGTTGCCTTAATATAGTTCTTGCTGTTAATTTTCCATTTTAAAGACATATCAGGGCAACAGTGCATCTGTTTAAACTGTGAGAGCTGGATCTTGGCAATGTAAAAAGGTAGAAACTAAACCTTTTTAGATAAATTTAAGTGTTAGAGCACACTAACATTTGGGAACATCCTAAAACTGAGTGGTAACCATTCTGTATATCTACAACTGTCTCTGCTCTAACATTGACTGTTGTTGGGAGAAGAAGAATTATGCTTAGATCAAAGATTTATAATTTTTCTCATGGAGACTGTCCCAGTAGCATTCTTGGGCCTCTCAAAAGAATATTCTTTATGCTGAAGGGATTAGTTAGTGGACTGTCTTGTAAGCGTTAGATGCCCACTAAGGAGGCCCATGAATAATTCTTTTTTTGGGGGGGGGGGTCAATGGCTTCTAACCTTACTATCTGATAATTTTTTTCAAACTTGATGACGTATTATAAGAGATTAGTTGCTGTTGTATATTTCTCTTATTTACATGCCAGCTTTCAAAGTTCAGGTGTCAGTTCTCTGTGTGTGTATTTTTAAAGTAGCTTTATTCCAAGACCAAGCATGGGAAACTCCAGCTCAGAAGTATAACTTAAGAAGTTATGTAAACATGATCTCTGTCTCCCTTCACATAGCTGCCTCCACTGTAAGAGGAATGCCTCAAGTACTTCATTTTGTGTAGCTTTTTAATCATCTTCTTTCTTCTGAGCTGATCAGAGTGAAATGCTTGAATATCATCAAAGGTTTGTCTGTTTGCATTTGGGAAGTACTTATTGTGGGAAAACTAGGTTGAAAACAGTTTTGTATCTAAACCTGAACATGGTGGGTTGTAACTGAAATTTTCTGGTAGCCTTAATTTTGGTGTACAGTACACTATACTATTGATGTGGCCTAATGAAAAAAGGCTTGCTGTCTGATTATAACAGATTAGTTGCTCTTCTATGCATTGCAATAAAGTGTTGCTTTCATGAAAGTGAAAACTTGGATGCTACCATTTAACACAGGAAATGATAAAATACTACTTAAATATGTCATTGTTCACACAATCAAAAAGTGTGTGAAATGACTGCATACTGAAAGTGCAGACTAATTTGAGATGCATATTGTTAACTCAAGGCTTGATGGAGAGACAATTTAAAAAATAAAATCATATGACGGGATGTACTAAGTTCTGATTCTGTTTATTTTATCCTAGTTAACCTAGCAACTAAATATCTTGTCACTGCTTCTTCTAAACTTATATGCAGTGTTGTAGCTGTATCCCACCTTGTCTTCTAAACTTGACATTTCACAGACTGACCTCCGTAGAGGATTCCCATACACAACTCCATTTTAAGGCAAAGGTTATAAAGGTGTATAGCTCATTTACACAAAGACTTTAAATTTTATTTATTCCTACTTGTGGGATTGACTCCTCCTTCCTTTGAGTTCTGGAATTGTCTAAAGAACAGTTTCTCTTGGGACATTCTCTTTGTGCGCTGTTAACTTGAGTAGCCCACTTGTCAGAATGCCCACTATCAGCAATACCCAGGCGCCATGCATTCACAGGGTCTGGCTATACCCAGCTTACAACCAGTCTCTTGGGATTGACTCCTTTAGTGAGCCGGGCTCCAAGGACCCACACTGTTCTGTTGGGACAGGCCTATGGTCTCCAAGACTGGGCCTTCGGCACTAGCGATCCCTGTTTTTCTCTCTCTGACTCCTTCCAGCGAATCCAGCCAGGCCAGACTCCTGCCGGAGGCTTGTGCAGTACCCCTTCTGGCCACAGTGTTCCCAGTGGGTATTTACAGCCACACAGGCAGCCTTTTCAAAACCAGATTAATCGTTTATTCGTCACCTGGCACACACAATCTGAAAGATTTTTAGGTCAGAAGAGAGGAATGAAGGTTAATGGATAGTCCAGTCTGGTCAGCCCACAGCTACACTATAGTGCAACTCTATTTTCAAGCTCTGTCTCCCTCTCTGTGTGACCTCCTTAGTCAGTCAGTCAGTTCCCAGGTGAGCAAGCTCTGAGCTTCCTCCAGAAGACAACAGGCAGAGGGGCCTTGCAGCTTGAGAACAAGAGAGTGAGAAGAGTGGTCTTTTCTCAGCTCCCCTGCTGAAAGGTAGCAAAATTTGCGAGTCACTGGAACTTGCATTGTGTGTCTGACCCCCTTGTTGATCTGGATCAGTTTCAACTGTTCCTTGATGACTCTTCAATCCATTTAGACAGGGAGGTGACACACACACCTATGTCTCTTAGGCCTTGGCTGCACTGGCGCTGTATGGCGCTGCAATTTGCTGCGCTCAGGGGTGTGAAAAAACACCCCCCTGAGCGCAGTGAGTACAGTGCTGTTCAGCACCGGTGTAATCAGTGCCTACAGCGCTGCGAGAGCTCTCTCGCAGCGCTGGCAGCACGACTACACTCGTGCTTCACAGTGCTGTGAAATCCCGAGTGTAGCCAAGGCCTTAGTCTGCCCTGACAGCAAACTTAATCTCTCTCTCCCCTTCCCCCCTCCAAGTGGGTAAACAATGCAATGTATGGGGGAAACTGAGGCACAGATAGGTTTCATAAAATACTACAGAAAATTCCAACTTTGTCACATGAGGTCCTGGTTTTTCTTAGGTTAACTGGGTTGAGTACTGCCACTGATTTTCTCTGAAGTGTCAGAAGAGGTGTTTATACTGTCAGCATGGTCTCCTCATTTGTCAAGGTTTGACGACTCTGGTGCTGAAGGCTAGTACCCCTGATTTCTTGGCAGCAAGTATTCTGTGCTTAGCAGTCCAGTACTGAGGATCTAGCACTGAAGATTCAGGAGAACTGCATGTGTGAGGCTCTGTCTAGAATAATTAGCTCACATCCCCCTGGATCTTAACTAGATTGGGTCTGGTGCTGAGAACCTGACTTCATTGACTCTGTAGTCCCCTAATCCTTCTGCTTTTGACTGAGTTGTCACTCCTAAATATGGGTTTGGATTTTTGTGTCCCCCAGATCCTGCAGGGATAGTCAGCTAAGATTCTGAATGTTTCTTTTGTGGCAGTCCCTTCAGATGAAATCAGAACTTTCATGTTTCTGTGCTGGGGTTCTGAGTAGGACCTGGAATGGTTTCTGTGGGCACCAAAACTCATGGCCTGTCTCTATTGGCAAAGGGGATTCCCTTTCCCTTTCTGCATGCCCCCTGCTCAATCATTTGGAGTGCAGCATGGTAGAGAAAGTTGAGAGAGACCATCTCTGGCATCTCCCTTGCTGGTTGAGTCCTGTGTAGAAATCTGTGATAGCTCTGTGGAGATTCAGGCCCATCTCAAGTGGTCAGGCTGGGGCAGGGTTTCCTGAGGCCTCCCTCCCCAAGCAGTAAAGCTCCCTGGAAGCAGTGACAGCATCTCAGCAGCAAAATCACCCATGCCTGGCACAGGCAGTGGCTCTGGGTCCAGCCCAATTGGCAGCTCCTATCTCCCGCCCCAAGTGGTGGAAGTGTAGGTTGAAGCGCTATATCAAAAATCCAGGGAAGCTTCCCGTGCTCACAGCCATGACTCGCTGTAGAGCAGCTCCCTAGTCTCTGCCTCCTGTCTATGCTTCTGATGTATTTATAGAGAGAAATTTATCATTTCTCCCTTCATCCTTCATTTTGTTAGGCTAAACAAGCCAAGGTCCTTAAGCCTCCATTCATATAAGGTAGGTTCTCCATTCCTCTTATCAACCTAGCAGCCCTTCTCTGCGTCTGTTCCAGTTTGAATTTCATCCTTCTTAAATATGGGAGACGAGAATTGCACACAGTATTTCAGATGAGGTTTCACCGATGCCTTGCATAATGGTACTAACACTTCCCTGTCTCTACTGGAAATACCTTGCCTGATGCATCCAGTGACTGCATTAGTCTTGTAGAGGGCTGCATCACATGTATGGCTCATAACCATCCTGTGGTCAACCAATATACCCAGGTCTTTTTCCTCCTCTGTAGTTTCCAACTGAGGTATTCCCTAGATTATAGCAAAAACTCTTATTAGTCCCTAAGTGCATGACTTTGCACTATTAAATTTCAACCCATTTCTCTTACACCAGTTTTCAATGTCATCCAGATCTTCTTGTATGACATTCCAGTCCATCATATTGTCAGTATCCAACTTTGTGTCATCTGCAAATTTTATTAGCATATTTCCAATTTTTGTGCCAAGGTCATTGAATGAAAATGTTAAGTAAGATTGGTCCCAAGACCAGTCCTTGAAGAACTACAATTGTAACCTCCCTCCAGTCTGACAATTCACCTTTCAGCATAACTCGTTGTAGTCTCCCCTTTAACCAGTTCCTTACCCGCCTTTCAATTCTCATATTAATCCCCATCTTTTCCAATTTAACTAATGTAGTCCCACATTGGAATCTATCAAATGCTTTACTGCAATGCAGCTAGATTAGATCTACTGGAAAATCAGTTACCTTCTCAAAGAGTTCGTTCCACACCAACCTGAACTATCTTTCATAAAACCATGTAGTATTTTATCCCGATTAACATTTTATCTTTCCCTTTAATTATTCTCTCTCTCAAACTTTGTTCTAAGACAAGTAAGGTCAAACTAATAGGCCTATATTTTCCTTTCTTAAAAATAGGTGGTGTGAATTCTCCAGACATAGGGTGTGATCCTGAGTTTGTGGATTCATTAAAAATCCTTGCTATTTGGCTTGCAATTTCATGTCCCAGTTTTTAACATTGTTGGATGGAGAGTATCTGGACCCCCTGATTTGGTCCCATTAAGATGTTTGTGTTTGGCTTCCACCTTGGAAGTGGTAATTTATACTTCCATATCCTTGTTCCCATTACTCACCCTGCCACTGCCCCCAAGCTCTTCATTACTCTTATTAAAAACGGAGGCAAAGCATTCATTTAGATGTTGGGCCATGCCTGGATTATCTTGACTCTCCATCCCATCCTCCATGCTTAGCAGTCCCACTTCTTTCCTTATTTTCTTTTTATTTATATGGCTAAAGAACCTTTTATTATTGCTTTAATTTCTTTTAAGAACTGACGCTGTTTGTCTTTTAGTAGTTTTTCACTTTTCCCCTACACTTTGTGACCTCCAAGAGGTAGATCTATCCCTTCTTTTGTAGGCTTTCTGATTTCTCTTAATAACCTGTCTGAGATGATTTGGTCTGCAATCCTTCCCTACATTTCCCCCTCCTCCCCCCTTTCTTGGGCTGCAGGCTTCAGATACTTTAAGTCAAAGTTGCAGAAACTAATTCCAGGCCACCTCCATATTCAGATCCTTAAGTTCCTCAATTCAGTCTACTTTCCAATCTCATTCCCTTAATTTTTAAATGTTGCCCTTTAGAAATCAAGGACCCTAGTTGCAGACCTATTTATTTATCCTTCCATTTTGTTTAAACTCAGTTAATTCATGATCACTCAAACCAAGGCTGTCCTCTACAACTAGCTCTTCTATGAGGCCCTTGCTACTTACCAGTACACCTCTACCCCGATATAACGCAACCTGATATAACACGAATTCGGATATAACGCGGTAAAGCAGTGCTGTGGGGGTGGGGGCTGCGCACTCTGGCGGATCAAAGCAAGTTCGATATAACGCGGTAAGATTTTTTTTTGGCTCCCGTGGGCAGCGTTATATCGGGGTAGAGGTGTACTAAATCTGAAATGGCATCACATCTTGTTGGTTCATTAACTGTTTGGTTAAGAAATTTGTTGATTATCACAACCAGGAATATCTGGGCCCTAATTTTATTACTAGCATTTGTCCTCCAGTCTATATCTGGGAAACTGGTCTCCCATAATCACGTAATTCCTGGTAATATGTATTTCATTTAAAAATGTTGAGGTCTCTGTTCATATCCAAATTGGATCCTGGGGGTCTGTAGCAGACCCCAAGCACTATCCTAGTGGAGACTTTCTTGCCTTTCTTCCCCCAAGTGATTTTGAACAGCTTCCATTTTATTGATTCTATCACTTCTTAATTCTGTAGTCAGTCTATCTTGTCATTAATATACAGTGGTACCCCACCACCTTTACCTTTGTCTTTCCTGAACAGCACATACCCTTCCATACCTGTATTCCAGTGCTGATTACCGTTGCAATGTGTTTCCATTATCCCTGTAATATATGGTTTTACTTCTTTCACCAGTAGTTCGAGTTCCTCCATTTGTTACCCAGGTTTCTTGTATTGGTGCACAGACATTGTAGTTGTTTCGGCTTGGCTTCACCCAGATTCTTCCCCTGATTAGGTAGTTATTTTACTGCCACTGTTGTCTACTTGACTATTATTGTCAGTGATATTGGCACTATCTTTTCCTCTTGTTAACAATTCTCCTTCCCTCTGTTTTTTTCCATTGCTAGAGCTTCTTTTACTTACTTTTCCCTCTAACTCAGTATTAGAATCAGGCATGGAGATTACATAAGCATCTCCACTGAATTCCTAGTTTAAAGCTCTTTTAGTCAGTTGTGCCACCTCCATCGTGGAAGTCTATTTCCTTCCCTACTCAGGTGGAGTCCATCCCACGAGAACAATTATCTGTCCATGAATGCCTTCCAGTGGTCCAACATCCCAAAGCCCTCCTTTTATAGCACCGTTGCCTGAGCCATCTGTTGATCATTATAATCTTGTCTCACCTTCGCTGTCAGTTAGAATCCTACTGAAGATCACCTGAGCCTCTATTTCTTTAAGCATCTTTTCCCAGCCTGGTGTAATCTTCCTGGATGCATCCCTGTCGTGGGGTAAATACCCTCCATCGGGGTGTTGGGGAATTAAAGTAGAGGTTGGGTGGCCCAAATGGCCTAGTCTCCCAAGTCGCTACAGCAGCCATGGGTCCTAGGACAGCATGGCCCAATTGTCGGAGACAATGCAGCTGCCCTTTGGTGCTGGACAGTGTGACCTAAGTCAATGGGACTACCCTTTGCGGCAGGGCAGTGTGGCCCAGTGGCCAGAGTCAATGGTACTACCTTTGCTGCAGCACCTCCCAATTTAACTGCATGACTGAAAGCTTTGTCTTGATTAGGAACTCGGCCTTTGGCCATTGCCTGGTTTGAGCTAGAAGGTGAAAAAGATATTTGTTAAACCATCTTATTGTTCTTGGCGGACTTAAATTCCTGATGTAGTCTGGTTGCATGAAAAGACCACCCAGGAACGAATTTTTGACAATCTGATGTATAGATTTCTTAGCAGTGACAAGGACTTCATCCCAGAAAGCTTGTTAGAAGGCACTGATGTAGTTCCAACTATCTAGCTCTGAGTCATTATCCACAAGTTGAAAACAATTCTACCAATGTTTTGGGAGGCCGCTTGTAGTTGGAATTTACACTCTGTGATTCACTGAAGGTTGTTTTCTAGCTGTTTTTTTTTTTTTTTAATTAGACACAAGGTTAGCAGAAGATGGACCTCAGGTTCTTCTCCTATGGAAAGTGGTTGGCTGCTTAGGATCATGTTGAAGTTACAGGTTGACTGTTGACACATGGTTCTCTAGCCTTACTGCATCCAGATTATCCTCAGGGTATTCCCAGTGGGAATGGTGTGAATTAAAATTGCCACAATAGACAGAAGGTCCTGAGGAGGTGGATAGGAGTGGATTTGACCAGTTGGCAGATGGAGATTTATAGATGTTAAGTCAGGTCCTTCACTCTTACAGCTGTCCATTCAATAGCCTCACATTTGATTGTGAGATTGGAGTTGCTAGAATACCTTCCCTGATGTAGGATACCATCCTTAGGGTTACCATACGTCCGGATTTTCCCGGACATGTCCGGCTTTTGGGGGCTCAAATCCCTGTCCGGGGGGAAATCCCCAAAAGCCGGGCATGTCCGGGAAAATCGGGAGGGAGGGCTGGGCCGGAGTCGCGGGGCCGGGCGCGCGGTGCCGGGCCGGGGTCCAGGGGCGCAGTGCCGGGCCGGGGCCGCGGGGTCGGGCCGCCGAGGGGGTGCGCTGGGCCGCGGGGCCGGGAGCCGGGGGGTCGGGCCGGGAGCCGGGCCGCCGGGGGGGTGCGCTGGGCCGCGGGGCCGGGAGCCGGGCCGCCGGGGGAGTGCGCTGGGCCGCGGGGCCGGGAGCCGGGGGGTCGGGCCGGGAGCCGGGCCGCCGGGGGGGTGCGCTGGGCCGCGGGGCCGGGAGCCGGGCCGCCGGGGGAGTGCGCTGGGCCGCGGGGCCGGGAGCCGGGGGGTCGGGCCACGGGGCGTCGGGCCGGGGGGCCGAGGGGGTTCGCTGGGCCGGGGGGTCGGGCCGGGAGCCGGGCCGCCGGGGGGGGTGCGCTGGGCCGCGGGGCCGGGAGGTCGGGCCGGGAGCCGGGCCGCCGGGGGGGGTGCGCGGGGCCGCGGGGCCGGGCCGCCGGGGGGGGGTGCGCTGGGCCGGGGCCACGGGGTCGGGCCGCCGAGGGGGTGCGCTGGGCCGCGGGGCCAGGAGGTCGGGCTGGGAGCCGGGCCGCCGGGGGGGTGCGCTGGGCCGCGGGGTCGGGCCGCCGGGGGGTCGGGCCGCGGGGTCGGGCCGCCGGGGGGGTGCGCTGGGCCGCCGGGGCCGGGATCCGGGGGGTGCGCTGGGCCGCCGGGGCCGGGAGCCGGGGGGGTGCGCTGGGCCGCCGGGGGCCGGCAGTGCTGGGCGGGCCGGGGGTGGTCGGCCGGGGGCCAGGGCCGGCACCCCAGGGCCCGAGCCGACCCAGGCTGGAGCCGCCGGGGGGGCCAGCCTGGGCCGCACCTCCTCCCCCCACACCCCCCCTTACCTGCCCAGGCTTCCCGCGAATTAAATGTTCGCGGGAAGCAGGGGAGGGGGCGGAGACTTTGGGGAGGGGGCGGAGTTGGGGCGGGGGAGGGGGCGGGGCTGGGGGCGGGGCCAGGGCCCTGTGGAGTGTCCTCCTTTTGGAGGCACAAAATATGGTAACCCTAACCATCCTGCATATTGCCTGTGATGAAGGAGAGAGACAACAGCAAAACCATGAAGTGATAGTCAATAGTAGTGTTTCCTGAAGCAAGATAACTTGAGCTTCATGTTCTGCAGCTCGCTGAAGGAGGGTGTATCCCTCTTGGTCACGGAGATGTCCTGGATACTGAGATGCAACACCTTGAGAGCCAACTCCAATGCTAAATTTTGTTATGCTGACCCTGAAAGCTAGTCTCCCAAGTCGCTACAGCAGCCATGGGTCCTAGGGCAGCATGTGCAGCTGCCCTTTTGTGCTGGACAGTGTGGCCTAAGTCACACTGGATAACTCCAAGCTGTATTTTTCTTTCTATTTTTTTTTTTTTTTTTTACTATGAGAACTTGAGCTCTGATTTTGCATTTTTGTCTACATTTTGCCAGCTCTGACTACCAGTGCAGTAAGTGGACCAAGGATTTCCTTTGGACTTCCTTTGGACCCCCAAGGGTGGAGACTGGTGCCTGTGGCATGGAATCAGCTTAAGTCCAAGAATCTTCCTTGAGCAAACCATGGGACCCTGGGAAGTCCCTTCCTGGACCCACTCCAGCCCAACCATCCAATCCTACAATAAGCTTGCTCACCCTGAGAAACCACAAGGTCCTCCCTTTCTAGAGGACTCTCAGTCTGAAATTTCTCTATTTCTGAGGAAGAACAAGGGAGATATAAGAAAGCGGTCTCGCATATTCAGACCCCTCTAGTTGCCACACACAAAGCACTAAAGGAAGAAAGAGCTCTCCAATCCTTTTCATTTAATGAACAGTGTGGTTTTATTGTGGGGCTCCATCAGTCTCTCCTATTGAAGCTATTCAACTGTGGATAATTAATTAGGAATAGGGCCAGAGAGTGACTCTATAGCGTAGGGGGTAAAGGCACCCAGCTGGGAGCTAGGAAACCCAGGGTCCAGTCCCCCAGATCTAGTGACTTTAATTATTTATCCTTAGTGGAGCAGCTTCCTCAGGAGAGATTGAGGGAGCCCCAGATCAGAATATCCTATAGCTCAGTAGTTAGAGCACACACTCTTGAAGTAGGAGACCCCTCTTCAAATCCCTTCTTTCCCTCAGGCAGAAGAGGGAATTGAACCCAGGTCTCCCACATCCCAGGTGAGTGCTGAAATAATTCAGTTAAACCCCACTGACATTGCTGTAGCAAGTGTGTTCACTATGGTGCTACACTGGTACAGCTGCAGCACCGTAGCTGTGCCACTAACATCTGTGGTGTAGACAAGCCCTATTTGTTTTCTAAGCTCCCAGCTGCTGTAGGTGGGTTGCAGAAAGCTGTGGGCATGAACATATCTTAATGGCTCAATCTGTGTTGCTGGGAAAATTCTAAATTTTGATACTGATGTTCACAGCATGTTAAAAATCAGCTAGAAGTAGTTCTGCAAGTGCCCACATCAGAGCTGAGTAACACTGGATTGCTAATTGTTTTTAGCTTAAAAATGTAAGTGCCTGGAAAAAAAATCTGTTTTTTTTTTTTTTTACTAGAAATCAAAGTATCTCAAACTTTCTTTTTATAGGCAGCAGAAACTAATACAAAAGAAATTCCTTGCTGACCACATATTTAGGAAGTTGCTGATTAGAATTTTTGATTTTTCAAATTATAAAACCAGGAATTCATAATGGAAACAGGCTAATGTGTGTACCTACCGACATTTATTACCTATTACTGCAATCTAACTGATCTGGGCTAATCACCTGTGCAATTATTCAAAAGGCTGAGGTATGTGACTTGAAAAAATTTATATTTTTGTTTGCTCTCTGTTCTTTCCCCTCCATCACAAGCAATCTGAAATGAACTCAAGATGCTAGGGAGTTTTAGCAAGTGTCACCGGGGGAGGGGAACTGAAGTAGTCTGGCAGTCAGTTTCTCTTCAGTGTAGCTAGATATTCAAATATCCTGCTGTGTTGCTTTAAAGTTCATTGGGTTGCTTTGACTATTTTTTTTTCTTGATTAACAGTTCTCCCTGTCAACTGCCAACAATATCCTGTCTGCAAAGACTGACTCAAACTCCTGAAGGAGTTTATTTACTTAAGATCTGAGGGACCAGAGTTCTAAGCACCATACAATAAACATTAAAACAGGACATTAAAAATAAAATGAAGAAAACCTAGTTTAAACAGACATCCAGAACCAAAGGATCTGTCACAAGGGCAAATGAGTCTTTCAGTCAACACCCCACTAGCTGCAAAGGATCTGTTCCCTATTTTTGGTGTGTTTTAGGAAGGAAGGGGAGAGCTAATATCTAGAGCTCTATGCGGATACAAAATTTGTATCCGCATCCAATCCACAAACATGGTCTGTGGATATCCGCAGATTTGCAGGGCTCTACTAATACCTAAAATGAGAGAACAAAGAGGAGCAAGGATGGTGGTGCAGAGATAGGCAAAAAAAAAAAAAAAAAAAAAAAATCAAAGGTAAGTTTGCCATAACACACAGAACTTGCATCCTTCCATAAAAGCATCAATGTATGGACTCCTTTTGGGAAGAGTTCCACAGCAGAGGATCTTTGACTAAGTAAGTCTTGCCCCTGGATCAAGAATTAGATTTACCTTGGTTGACTGATCCAATACATGGGTGAAAGGCCTATCATTCAAGTACTTGAGGCCTGGATTATGAAGGACTTGGCTGCAGTACTGATATCAAGACATTGAGTTATAGCATTTTGGGTATTGGTATAAGTGTGGGTGAGAGGAGGGCACATACCTGTTATAAAGAGCAAGTTAGAAGCCTGTATCTATTTCTAAGGAAGCTCAGGTAAAAACATTACATTGATTTGGCATGAAGGTTTGAGGATGTCTTGTTCACTTCCTTACCTATTTGAAAGCTGTTAGCATAATATTTATGGTATATTGAAGCAATTGTACAACCTTGTCTCTTAAAAGCCTATAAGTGGCTGTAGAAAGCTCCATTTCAGATGTTCAGCATTGGAAACTTGGATACCAAAATTCCTTGGCCTAGATGGAAGACGAGACTGTGGAACATACATGTGTTGTCCAAGTTTGGAATAAGATATCTGAACAAGGGAACACTACCTTGTGACATACCTATTTCATATGAGACAAAGATCACATTTTACAAGCCTCTTAAGGGAAGACCTTGACTATAAGTGGAACTGGATCTTTGTTCCTAGACAGGCCCAGACACCCAAGCAGAGAGCAATACTCCCGGCCAGCTAAACATGCTTTCTTTACGTGGCTCTTTGAACAGTACAAACTTAACAGTATATAACACTGTCTGCTGTATTGTACAGTTTCTTTTCTTGTGCAAGAAATATTGTAAAAGTAACTTCCTCATGTTGGCTGTACTGACAGAATTTTTTCAACAGAACTAAGCTAATTGCAAACTAACACAGACTTTTGGAATGCAAAACCATTATGAGAAGTCTAGAGAGACTCGAAGAGATCTGGAGTTGGAAGATGATAGAACCTGTTAAAACTGCTTGGTTAGAATTGTCTATATCTCTTTGCCTATTGACCGCTTCCTGTATAACCTAGGTAAACCAGTTAAATTTTAAACACCCGCTTACTAGGATGCAGGTTTTGAAAAATAACTTGCTTTGAGTTAGGAATCTTTTCTGCATTAGTGCAACCAACTCTCGCAGAGTCTCAGGTTTCATTTAATAAAAAAAAAAAAAAATTCTAGTCTCTATATATTCTGAGAACTTCACAAATGTGAATCAAATGAAAACTGAAGCAGCAATGCGTTCCTGATTATGTAGTTGGACACCTCCAGTGCTGTCACTGCTATAAGGGGAATGGCAACTACTTCTCTTAGGAATAGGGTGTCCTAGGGACACTGCTGTTCCAGCTCTAGATGGGGAACAGTAGGTGGTGCCATTTTTTTGAGCAGGGTCTGAAGTACTTCATCAGAGGGTCTGCATGTCTAATGTCTGCTGACGTTATTCCAGTGAGGGGAATTGTGTGTGAGGCAGGGGAAGTGGTGGCAGGGCACCAGATATTGGAGTGCTGCTATAGTGGGTGAACAGGGCCTTCTTGTCTTATCTCATGACTCCCTTTTCCAGAAGTAGGCTCAGATCTGATCCAGAAGGAACATAAGAATTGCCATACTAGATCAGAACAGTGCTCCTGCACTCCAGTATCCTGTCTGTGACAGTGGCTAGTCCAGAGGAAGATGTATGGTAAACTTGTGGTAGGCAGTTGAGGAATAATTTGCCCACAAAGCAAGCCTAGTCCTAACCCTGATTATTTAGATGTTGTCTGAAACAGAAGGGTTTATGAACATTCAAAACTTTTGCATGTCTGGCTCTGTCAAGCAGTGGTTTAAATACAGGTTGGATATTGCATGCTTTAGGGTGGCTAGTAGGTATCCTTCCTCAAAACAGACTTTCAGAGTAGTGGTCCCACAATCGCTTTGCTCTTTCACCAGCTAAGAAGGGCATGTATCAGTCCTAAGAGGTAGCTTGAGTTTCCTGTATTGCCTCTAGTATTTCCTGTTGTAAATGGGCCAGTGTTTTTTGAGAACAAGTTCAATTACAAATTTTCTCTGCTGTGGACCTATTATCAACCTGTCCCGCTAGCTGACAAATTTAGCATAGCTTGCTTCTTCTCAAATATCCACTACATGAAATATCCACTTCTCAAATATCCAGTGTATCCAAAGATGATGAAAGGGATGGGATGGAATGCAAACCATATGAGCAAAGGCTGAAGGGAATGGGTATGTTTAGTTTGGAAAAGAGGAGATTAAGGGGGGACATGATGGCAGACTTTAAAGTATTTGAAGACCGCTATAAAAAAAAAAGGCAGAAAAATTGTCTCTTGCCACAGAGGGCAGGACAAGAGGCAATAGGTTCAAACTACATGATAGCAGATTTAAATTAAATCTCGGGAAAAAATTCCTAACTGTAAGAACAGTAGAACAATGGAACAAATTTAGGCAAGTCATGGAATCTCCTTCAAGGGAGGTTTTCAAAAAGAGGCTGGATAGCCTCTGTCTTGGATGGCTTAGAAACCACAAATGCTGCAACTTGGTAGGGGTTAGACTAGATGACCTTTGTGATCCCTTCTAACCCTGTAGTTTTATGATGCTACATGTTTCACCATCTGAGTCTCTATCCTTATAACATGGTGGGAAATAAAATGAAAATCCTTGATTGCACCAATGTATTTGGGCTTATGCAGAAAAGGCAAGTGGGCTCCCACTAGTTGAAACTTGCTTTTTGGCCTCATTTACTAAATGCTAAAACAATGATACTTCAAATGATTTTAAATAGTGTATACTGAGGATTCAAATTAATTCAGACTAACCACAGTTTAGGTTAGCATGGATGCAGGCCAAACAGGCTTTAGCAAGTCTTAGATCTGACTCTCATAACTGTTTAACATTTTAGCCCTAGTCCAGGTGGTGATGGGTGGAGATAAGGTTGTATTGCTATTTGCATAGTAACAATCCCTTTCACTGTTTGGACCAGAGTTAAAGAACAAGCAGTGAAAGAGTACTGGAAGTCTAAGACAAACACCAGTAGTTGGTTTCTGATCACTTCAGGAGTGATTAAGGAATGAATGAACTGTATACTCCCTAGTTTGTATATTGCAGTGGTTTATAGAAGTGCAGATTTGAATGATCACATAGAAATGTTATGTAAATTACATATAAGGATCCATAGTATTAGTGTATCTAATTGAACACAACTGTTATGGTAAAGGTTTTATTTGTTATTACTGTCAATATTTACAAATGCAAGATAAAGGTCTAATCCTCCTTGCAGTGTTTATAGTCCCATTGAAATAAATGGGACTACTCATTCAATTTAAGGGGATTGTGGGATACACTTCAAAGTGGGAATGCCTGGCTTTTGCAAGCAGCAATGTTGGTGACCTAATAGTAACTTAATATATAAATTCAGAAATGTAATGCGGTTCCTGGTTAACAACATTGCCCATGTAACATGGGTGGTGATGATGAAACAGCCTTTTTATGACTCTTTTTTTTAACAAAAGCTGACTTGCAGATTAATAGAAGATGAGTAGCACAAATGGAGTCTATAGATCATACAGTCTACACATAAAATACAACTCTGGAATATCTTCAGGATTGTACCCTTTTATGGCACTTGGAAGGTTATGTTTAATTCTTGGTGAAAATAGAATTCTCCTTTTGTCTAGGCAGTGCTACTTCCCACCCATTTGCGGGCAAATATAAAATATGCAAAGGGGCTTGGTGCTGGATGCTAAGGCTTTGTCTACACAAGACTTCACCATTAAGAGATTGGACTCTGTATTATCAACAAGTCATTGTTTCTTGTAATATTTTAATGTCAAGCATAAATTTTAATTCCTGATGGTGCTCAGCAAGTAGTGCTGCTTAGTTGGTAACACAACCAAATACAGCTTCCCCCAATGATATTCCCTCCCCCTTCCTGTCAGTAAAGTGAATATCTTCCACATCAAACATTAAAACCAACCCATCGTTTCCTAGATCCTCATTCTGGAGACCTGAGTCCCTCACTTATTCCTATGACAACTGGAAATTTGCAGGGAATTGTGGGAAGGCTATTAAAGGACTGTTAGCTATTTTTGCCTGTGTCCTTACTGCAAAGGGAACAAGTCCCATCCCAAATTACAGCCCTGGCTTTGCTTAAGCTAAATCCCCCTAGGTAAACTAGTCTAGGCTTAAAGTGAACCTGGATGAGAGTTTTTTCCTATGTAAATGGTAGGAGAGGTTTGGCTAACACCCAGGTAAGAGCCTGCGTTAACTATGCAGTGAATACATAACCTAAATGATAGTTGAAGTGAGACCAAGACAGTTTTTTGTTTGTTTGTTTGTTGGTACTGTAGTAGGTAATGAACTTTTCAGAATGCAGAATATAAGGCATAACTTTGTGTAACAAAGTTCTTAACAGTTCAAGCTGCTTCTTGGAATAGCTTATTCTGGAGCCCACAAGGGGAGAGGCAATTCTTAATTTAGTCCTATGTGGCACACAGGATCTTGTTCAAGAGGTAATTATAGCTGAACTTCTTAGTAATACTAACTGTAATGTAATTATTCTCTTACAAGGATGTTATTTTTAATACCAAAAAACCCTAGCACGATATCATTTAACTTTAAGAAGGGGAACTACAGAAAAATCAGGATGTTTGTTATATAAATTAAAAGGGTCACAAAAGCTAAATGTCTGAAAGCAGCATGGAACTATTTAAAAATACAGTAATAGAGCTTCACATTAAATGTGTATGCCAAATCAGAAAAGACAATAGCAGAAGCAAAAGAATGCTACCGTGGCTAAATAGCAAAGTGATGGAGGCAGTTAGAGGCAAAAAGGCATCCTTTAAAATTTGGAAGTCAAATCCTAATGAGGATACTAAGAAGGTGCATGAACTCTGACAAGACAAGTGTGTAAGTATAGTAAAGTAGGTCAAGAAAGAATTTGAGAAACAACTTTCTAAAGATTCAAAAACTAACAATTTTTAAAAGTACATCAGAAGCAGGAAGTCTGTCAAAGAGAAAGTGAGTCCACTAGATGACCAAGGCGTTAAATAAGCACTCAAGGAAGACAAGGCCATTGCAGAGAAAGCTAAATGAATTTTTTTCCATCAGTCTTCACTGCAGAGGATGTGGGGGAGGTAGCCACATCAGAGCTATCCTTTTTGGAGCTGTCTGAAGTACTGTCCAATGTTGTTGTGTCAATAGAAGACGTTTTAGAGCAAACTGATAAATTAAGCAGTAATAAGTCACAAGGACCAGACAGTATTCACTTGAGTTGTGAAGGAATTCAAATATAAAATTTCACAACTACTAACTGAACTGACTATCACTGAAGCAAGGCCCTGTACCAGATGACTGGAAGTTAGCTAATGTAACTCTGATTTTTAAAAAGGACCCTAGAGGTGATCCTGGCAATTACAGGCTGGTGAGTTTAACGTCAGTACCAGGCAAATTGGCAGAAACTGTAGTAAAGAACAGAATTATCAGATGCATAGATGAACATGATTTGTTGGGGAAGAGTGAACTTTCCCTTTTGTAAAGGGAAGTCATGCCTCGCCAATCCATGATAATTCTTTCAGGGTGTCCATAAGCATGTGGATAAGGGGGATCCAGTGGACATAGTGTACTTGGATGTTCACAAGGACTAACAAAGGCAAATTGAAAGATTGTGAATTAAATCTGATGTACATCTGGCATCTCATATCTCCAACTTCTTAGGTCTGGTGCACACTACAAAGTCAGGTTGACAGAAGGTTGACATCAACCTATTTGTGCATATCTACACTCATTTCTTTCTGGCAGATTGTGGCAGTAAAGCCACCTCCATGAACAGTATGGAGCCAGGTCAACATACTGAGGTCGATGCAGTACAAGTATAGAGACTGCATCATCTGTGTCAACCTTATCAGCCCTCCAGCAGCTGTCCCACAATGACCCATTCCCTATAATAGTGACCGCTCTGATCCCAATTGTAAACTCCATTGCCTAGGGGTCAGACTAGAAACCACACCTCATCCCTTTTAAAACTCCCCACATAGTTTTGAAATGCTGTTTCCTAATTGTCCATCTTGGTAAGCACACGTAGCAGCTCGCCCTTGTTTGTAGCTGCCCAGCGTCCATGCCAGTTCCACATTGTAGATGCAGTCCTGCCTTGAGTGGAGAGGAGGACTGGATTTCTTGAGTCTGTAGGGAGAAGAGGCTGTGCAAGCACAGCTGTGGACCAGCCGTAGAAACCTGGACATCTGCAAACAGTTTGCATAGGGGATGCAGGCAAAGGGATATGATAGGGATCAGCAGCAGTGCTGAACGAAAGCGCAGGAATTTTGCCGGGGAGACTACAAGGTCAGGGACACCAACAATCAATCCGGTGATGCCCTGCTGAGGAGGAGGGAAAAGCAACAGGGGTCTCCAGCTATGCCATAAGCCAGGACCGGCCAACCTGAGCCTGAGAAGGAGCCAGAATTTACCACAGTAATACATCAGCAGCCCCCCATTAGTCCCCCCAGCACCTCCTGCTCACCTGATCAGCCCTCCCCATTCCTCCCTGCACCTCCTGTTCAGCTGTTCCCTGGTGTGCAGGAGGCTCTGGGGGGAGGGAGAGGAGCGAGGGTACGGCAGGCTCAGGGGAGGGGGCGGGAAGGGGTGGAGTGGGGGCAGGGCCTGTGGCAGAGCCAGGGGTTGAGCAGTGAGCACCCTCTGGTACATTGGAAAGTTGGCGCCTGTAGCTCCAGCCTCGGAGTCGGTGCCTATACATGTAGCTGCATATTAACTTCTGAAGAGCCACAGGTTGGCCACCCTGGGCTAGACCATGGTGGAGTCCATGTTAGGCAAGGACAGATAAACATGATGAAAGGGAAGGGAACTCCAGGTAAATTTGTGCATGCATTTTTATTTACAATATTTAAATGTAAACATGGCCTCTGGCTCATACCCAAGTTAACAAAACAAAGGAGTTGGCTTTTTATTGTTTCTCTCATATGAGAACAGTTAGAGGTACAACAAACAGAGGTAGAGTCGACATCTGCTTTTCATTGCTTTGTTGGGTTAGGTGAGGGGTGGAGCGGCAGACGGCATGCAGAGCTCTTTATGTACCTGTGGCTCTTATCCTCCTGAAAGATCTCAATGAAATTTTCATGAAGATACTCTGCAATCCTCTCAATGGAAAAGTTGCAACCTCTCAAGTAAAAACAACTAGGAGTCCTTGTGGTACCTTAAAGACTAACAAATTTGTTTGGGCATAAGCTTTCGTGGGCTAAAACCCACTTCATCAGATGCATGGAGTGGAAAATACAGATGCAGGTATAAATACACAGTACATGAAAAGATGGGAGTTGCCTTACCAAGTGTTGGGTCAGTGCTAATGAGCCAATTCAATTAAGGTGGAAGTGGGCTATTCTCAACAGTTGACAAGAAGTATGATTATCCTGGTTAAATCCATGTATCATCTTTGTATCTAAAGTTATGAATATTGGCTGTGATTTGTATCTCAAACATGTGTTTTGTTCCTGGATGACACCCCCAAGGTAGAATTTACATGAGGGCTAGACAGCTATGTGTTGATGGCCCATTAAGGACACTCCACTCTCACAATGGGCCATTAAAGAAACACATCCTGCCCAGATATCTCTCCCTGAGGATGCCTCAGACAGCAAGGAGCCAATAGCCACCCCTGTGATTCAGCAAAACAAGTAAGGGTATGTGATGTGGGCATATATAGGGTGATCATAGGTCTTGTTTTGGCTGGGACAGTCCCTTTTTTAAGCCCTGTCCCAGCCGTTCTGACTTTTTTGGCAAAACTGGGCATTTGTTCCACTAGCTCTTGCATCAGTTGGCAGGAGCAAATGGGACAATGCTGTTTAGCCCAAAAAAGTGGGTCGCGTGACCCCTATTGGGGCATGGAGGAATGTGTGGGGAGGGAGGGCTCGATGCCAGCCCTGCAGAGCTGGGAAGACGAGTGGCTTGGGCTGGCTCCACATGGGCCGGGGTGGGGTGGTGGTGGGGGGGAGTCAGTGGTGTGGGGTGAATTGCATGAGTTGGCCCCACACGGGCAGAGGGACAAACAGCCTAGGCCGCCATTGCATGCGGGGGCTTGGGCCAGCAGCTAATGCCAGCCTGTGGGGGGGTGGCATATGGCTCGGGACTGCCCCAGGTGGGGGGGCAGGGCTTGGGACAGCCTCGCGTGGGAGGGGACAGATGCGTGGCCTCAGGCTAGCCCCAGGCAGTGTCCTGTTTTTCCTTTTGGGAAATATGGTCATCCTAGGCATGTGACTGTGGACTCCATCTTGGGTCAGTAACTTTCCATACAGAGGGCCTATGGGCTTTGTTTGAGATAGTAAGTTTCAATGCTCATGGCAGAGGATATAAAAGACCCCTGAGACGCCTCTGTTTTGCCTCATTCCTGCTCCAGTTCTCTGGGCTGTGGATTTACAACTAAAAGGAGTATTTTGAACAATGGACCAAGGACCTTTCAATCTTCAGGAAGTTAAAAGAGAGACTTTTGCAAGCCAACAGTCTATTCCATTACTGCTACAAACCTTATAAGGACTTTGCAGTCATTTGTTTGTATATGATCTATTAAAAGAAAATAAGAGTTATAAATGGTTATTAATAAACATTTAGTTAATTTACTAAGGATTGGCTTGCAGCATGATATTTGGGTGAGATCTGAGATACATATTGACCTGGGGGTATGTGTCTGAGCCTTTGTTATTAGTAGAACCTCACATATGGTGAAGTGGGTTTTTAGTAACCTCTCACTATATTAGATCTGTTTGTCTGGATGGGAGCCAAGGACTGGAATGCCTAAAGGGGACTGTGCTAGGCATCTTGTTAACCAGTGTGGTGCCACAGAAGCTCTTTTGTTACTGGTTTGGTGAGTTTTTGAAGATTGTCTGGCCTGTTTCTTGCAGTCTGCCTTGAGGTGGCATTCTCAGTGTGGTCCATTCCAGGCACTGGGTCACAGTACTTAAGACTGGTTCTAAAAGGATTTGATAAAGCTAATTCTGTAATCGAAGTCTTTGCTGGATGTGGTAACACTAATTCTGTGAAAACTGCAGAAAGACAGTGCCAGACAGGATATAAGATTGGATGCAAGAAAGACCAGGTGATTATTGGATGCCATGTGCCTCCATGGAAAATGTTTCTAAACATGGCATCCAACAAGCAGTCACTTTTAAAATTCCTCTGTGAATATATGATTCAAAGTGCACAAGAGTGTAGGTGCTATACCAGGGGTAGGCAACCTATGGCACGTGTGCCGAAGGCGGCACGCGAGCTGATTTTCAGTGGCACTCATACTGCCTGGGTCTTGGCCACCGGTTCGGGGGGCTCTGCATTTTAATTTAATTTTAAATGAAGCTTCTTAAACATTTTAAAAACCTTATTTACTTTACGTACAACAATAGTTTAGTTATATATTATAGACTTATAGAAAGAGACTTTCTAAAAACGTTAAAATGTATTACTGACAGGCGAAACCTTAAATTAGAGTGAATAAATGAAGACTCGGCACAGTACTTCTGAAAGGTTGCCGACCCCTGAGCTATACAAACACTCCTTGCTGGAGGCATTTCCAATGATGAAGTAGCCAAGTCCTTCAACAGTAGAAGTGTGTTGAAGCCCAAGACTTGTACAGTGCTCATGGAGAAGTGGACACAAGAATGCTTTTGCGTACTGTATGTGCCAATATGTCTTTTGAGTTTTTTGGTGACAAAGGACCCATAGTAATTAGGTGACCTGATACAGATGTTTTGGTCCATACAGTTTATTGCTTTCCAAAAGAGAACACATAGATTACATGTGGATTGAAACAGGCACCATTATCTGCATAACTGACAAGTATTGCTTTATATCTGTTCACGCATTTAGTATGCATTCACTCCTGACTTCTGCAACTTACTTTTTACTGTGTATGCATTAACAGGATGTGACTCTGTCATCCCTATTTGATATTGGGGGAGCAAAAATCTGTTTTAATGTTGTCAAAACAACAGGAGCATACCACTTCAGAGATCTTGTCAAGTTCGGAGAGAATGATGGACAAGTTTGCAATTTCTGCAGCAAGGAAGTTGATAGCAGTGCTGTATGACCAGAGAGAGAAAAGGAGAGTCACAGAAATCTGAATTACTTCTAAAATTCTATTCATCCAAAAATGACAGGTCGCTGCCCAGATTCTCACCATGTGATGACAGTTATGAAGAGCATGTCAAAAGAGCATCTTGGCAAACAAAGACTTGGATGCCTTCATACACAGATATTTGATCCATCCATGTTGCAGTGATGATCCATATGGATGATGAACTATTCTTCAAGGGCTCAATGACATCTGAGCTTCTACAAGACTTTTTGTACCTGTAGCAGTAGTGGTCGCTGCACAATCTGTAGTCAGAACAATCTTCTCTGCACAAAACTGTACGTGCCAAGGCAATGAAGACTCTGGTAATCCCCACACTCTTGACAGAGATCATGATAAACAAGATGATGAGGGTTGACTAGAAATGTCACAAGTGCTATTACATTTCAATGATACCTGTACAAATGTATTAGATTTTTTGTTTTACCCTCTAGATTGTTGCTGTGATGCTTCGCGGTCACCAAGAAATCCAATTTGATGTCTTGAAGTAATACATAGTCATTAAACTAACATTAATGCAAATGTTTCGAAGTGGTCATTTTACTGTCTTGACAGTGTCATTGTTTATTCCTCTTTCTATGGTAATAGCACCACTTGACAGCTCCACATCATACTTCATCTTAAAGTAGACATAAGCTTTCAAATGATGTGTGCAGAAAGGGTTCATTGCTGACCAAATTGATGGTGTCTGCCACTTGCCTATATACTTATACCCATACCGATCGAATAGGGACTGAAATTTTCTTTCAACAGAACAGCCTTCCCCACCTCACCCCTGGGAGGCCATACTCATCACGGCTGGGCCATACTTGCTATGGAGTGGTGCTGTGCTGAGGTGCTCCAAAGCTGAAGTGTCAGCAAGCATTTCTTACTAAAAGTGGTTATGGGAATAAGAGGAAGGCAGTTTTGAAACTTATCTTTCCCTTTCCATTGTGACTGTGAATCCAATGGTTCATCTGTTTTTTAATCAACAGCTTCTGGTGTGGCAGCCTTGAGGGGTGCGATCTCTGCACCTGCAGAACACGTGACCCTGATGATGAGGAGGAAGAGGATTAGGGAGGACATGTTCAGCAAGATCCTGCAAGCTAGTGCTGCATTGGAACCATGAACAAAGGGCTTGGAGGGCCAATGTGGCAGGCAGCATGGAGAAGAAAAAAGCAGACAGAGAAGCAGGAAAAGGAGCGTGAAATGCACCACGACCTAATGGGTCTTCTCAGGCAGCAAACCCAAATGCTGCAGACCTTGATTGACCTACAGTCCAAAAATCCTAGATTCTCCAGCTTTTGCAGTCCTTGGAAAAATGCATGATTGCTGTTCCCTACATCCCCCAACATACCACATAAGAATGGCCATACTGGGTCAGACCAAAGGTCAATCTAGACCAGTATCCTGTCTTCTGACAATGGTCAAAGCCAGGTGCCCCAGAGGGAATGAACCGAACAGGTAATCATCAAGTGATCCATCCCCCGTTGCCCATTCCCAGCTTCTGGCAAACAGAGGCTAGGGAAACCATCCCTCCCTATCCTGGCTAATAGCCACTGATGGACCTATCCTTCATGAATAGGGTTTTTTTTGTTTAACCTTGTTATAGTCGTGGCATCACAGTCTGCATCTTTACCCCTATCGTTCAATGCCAGAAGACAGCAAGGAAAACCATTGCTTGGCATGCGCTGACCTGTGAGAGCCATGGTTGGTGTATGTGTAGCCACAGCAGACTACATTTGTGCACTGAAATGGACAAATGTTTACTCCCTTTCCAATTTTAAAGTTCCATTCTGTTAATTTGTTAAAATGTGTTACATTGCCTATAGTCTGTTTTGCACACTGTTTTTCTGCAGTTTTTCCCACTCAATAAAATCTATTTTTGGAGAACAAAGTATCTTTATTAATTATTGGTACACAGCACATTGGTGAATGCAAAGTGGTACTCCCACAAACAGGACTTGTCAGTATACAGCAAGCACAACAAAGTTCATAGGTTCAAGAAAATACCCAGTCATATCTATAAATGTGTGGCAAGCACTGGACAAAGTTCAAAGAATGCCCATTCACATAAATGGGGAGGAGGGACAGCTCAGTGGTTTGAGCATTGGCCTGCTAAACCCAGGGTTGTGAGTTCAATCCTTGAGGGGGCCACTTGGGGATCTGGGGCAAAATCAGTACTTGGTCCTGCTAGTGAAGGTAGGGGGCTGGACTCAATGACCTTTCAAGGTCCCTTCCAGTTCTAGAAGATGGGATAACTCTGAGGAGCATAGAAGACTGGTCACTACAAAATGTTAAATCCTTAGTGAATCTTTATCTGACAACCCAGAGAAAATATTCTTCATACTTAGATACCATTGCACCACTTTCGCTTAAAGAGATGGTCTGTTCAAGGTATGGCACAAATGGTAAATGGATTAGACTGCTAATGGCCTCTAAAGCTCAATTACAAGGAAGTTTACATAAGTAAATCAGTAATGGAAAATACCAAGCCATTAACAGGTAACAGATTTTAAAATAAAAAGCACTGAATTCTTAATGAATTTAGAAGTTTAACCAATCCATGTTCTCACATGGAAGACACAACTTGATATTACAAAGACTGAAAACCTAACTTTTTCTGTATGCAGCATCTTAAGAATTTGAACTAACTGTTCACTACTTCTTATTCGTGTCCTCAGACACTCCCATTCCTCAGTTATTTCTTTGCAATAGTAAAAGCTTCCCCCCTTGGAGACCATATTCAGTTAACTCAGAACTGGCTGTACATAAGAATTACAGTCCAGAAGGCCATTTCTTAGTTCTTTGGCATGAATCTTCTTTTTCAGAAGTGAGGTGGAAACTGGTTAGATGCTAATAGCATAGTGATAAGCCAAACCTTTCATTTCATGAACTGCCTTCAGGACACTAATTGATTCTGCACTCCATCAAAATGGTGTGGCGTACCCTCAAAAGCTGACTTACCGTTTCAGCTTCATGCTATATAAAAATGTAATAAGAACAGAACTGCTGCTAGAATCTAAACATTAAATTTTCAGTGTTGCGTGGGTTTTTTTTTTTTTTTTTTTTTTGCAGCAGTTGACAAAGCATCTTCAATACCCTCAAACTAGTTGGTAAGGAGCCAAAGGAACCAACTTGAATGCTCGAGCCCTTAATCTTAAACAAAAAAGCTGCTTTTAGATGGCAACTTTCCATTTTGAGATATTGTAAACATAAAAAGTGAAGGTCACAAGTAGACCTTCTAACCAAGCGAAGTGAGGTAAGAATCACCAAAGGAGGGCTTTAATCTCTTGTCCTAAAAGGTGTTTGCTGAACTTGTGGCTGCTTCAGATTCTCGTATATTTACGTTCCTTCCTCCTCGAATCTTCATATATTTTATACTTATTAAATCAGTTTGAAATTTAGTGGCCCCTGAGCTGGCACCCTGTTCAGAGTCTCAGTCACTGCCATCCACAACAGAAAAAGCATTTTTACCACTTTCTGCCATGGACAGGATTGAGTGAGGTGTTCCTGGATTCTAATCCTGGCTCTGCCAGTGACTTGCTGTGTGGTTTTAGGCAACGCCCTTCACTCTCTGTAATCAATTTCTGCATCTGTAAAATTAAGATGCTTGCTTCCTTTTTATACATATAAAAGCTGGTTTGAAGTGTAATGGCACCTGGCACCCTGTTCAGAGCCTGTCAGTCACTGCTTTTCCTGTTGTGGAGGGCATCGTTTCTAGTGTCTGTATTTCCCATGGTTTCCATGAGACTGGGACACTGTGCTACCAAGTGAACAAAGTACATGGGGTTGGGGGACTCTTGCAGTCTACAATATGTCAGTTGAAGGGTCTGTTACTGGAAATTGTTTTATGCCTGAAGTACAGATCTCAATTATTGAAATAATTCATTTGCCTCATTTCATTTCAATAATTCATTCATTTCAGCTGAATGCTGTGGTGACTGGGCCAGTGCTGGGCTTGTAAAGAGGAGTGTTTTGAGAAATCTTTTACCTTGCTGCACTTTCAGTTTTTAATCTTTCATTAGCCATTCCTGGGGCGTTCTATAAATGCAGTTTACAGAAGTTCTGACTAAAACCCATTAATTCTAATAGCGCTTGACAGAAATGATTAGACATATCTTGAAATAATAAAAAAAATCACATACAATAGATCAGTCTCACTTAATTTACAGCAAATTATAAATTAATCTCTAAACTGTAGGCATTTTGCATTCTTTCCTCTACTTCCTGCACTGTAAGGTATGAAAATATCAACTTCTATTAGAGAGATTTAGAGAATTGAGGCAACTTGTTTGCCAAAAATGTCCCTTTAATAAAATTTGACTGTATGAAGAAGTCTGTATTAGTGTTTTTAGATCAGGCATAACAGAATCTTTTTGTTTCCTAGGTCTTCCCCACAGTATTGTTCCATTTTAATGTTGAATATGGCCTAGCCTAATTATTTGTTCATACTTTGTGTATACCGTAAATGACTTGTTTTCTTCTCACTCCCCTCTGATTACTCCTTTTTTTGACCCGGAGCGCTATTAGGATCCATGTTGTCAAAAGCAAATATCTCTATTCCATAAAAATTTAGTATACACGTGGGGACCGGGAGGGATTATAAATACTACTGAAAGTTTTATAAGTATTCCAGGAACTTTATAATCATAGGCTTATAAAGAATATATGTTATAAGTGAGGTGATCCTCAGTCTTTTGCATTTCATCAGATTAAATAACCTAGTTTTAGTAGATGTGAGAATGGCTATGTAGATTTATCCTAAAATTCTGTTTGAAAAAACTCTAGCATTTGGCAAAATATATCCAACTGCCCAACTTTTTCCTACTCCTCTATCTAGAACAGGTTTGTCATGTACAGTATGTAAAATATAGTGGTTTAAAGATAATCTGGGGCCTTAGAAAAATAAAGCCTTCTGTCTTCTGCACCAAGCAGTCAGATTCAAAATTTGGTGGTGAATAATTTTACAACAAATGTCTGTCTACAAATTAAAAACAATTTCTCAGATTTTCCTAGGAATGTTTCTAAATTTTGCTTTCTGGATCATTGGTGGGGGAGTTATGGTTGGGTGACATCAGGGGCATACACAAGATTTTATTCTAGGCTAACTACATAAATACCTTTTAAATATTTTTTAACATGAGGGAATATCTGCGGATATTAAACAGTAAATTATTTTACAATAAAATCCTGCACAATTTAAAAAAGATGTTCTATTGAAAAAGCAAATCAGGTTTATCTTTAAGCTTTCCCAGAAACTTTCATTTCTAGAGCTGGTTGGAAATTGAATATTCCATTTGAATGGCATTCTGATGGAAAATGCAATTTTTTACAAAAATTAAAATTTTCCATGGGAAAACTGCACTTTTGCCAAAGATTTGATTCCCCCCCCCTCCCCCATTGATCCAAAATGAAATATTTTGTTTCAATTTTCTCAGTTTGGCCTGAATTGGAATTTTTTTATTTTGTTAAACTGATATGAAACATTTTGTTTCAAAACAATGCCTCATTAAACTCTATTTCCTGATTGTGGTGTGTTGCCCCATGGGAGCCAGAGCTCAGGCCACAGTTTGCTCGTATGGGCTGGAGGATTACATCTCCCATAATTCAATGCAGACTCTCCTCTGACCAAGCTGTTTGGTGCATCATGGGATATTTAGTCAAACCAGAAAACCTCACCCATAGAGGAGAATGGGGGACATCCTGAACCACAATGCTTATGAAGCAGTGTGTCACAATGGGGAAATGCAGTTCAATAAATCAAAAGGGAACACTTCTATTTTGGGATGTCAGTGTCTTGTTGCAATCAAATTTTGTCATTTCCAAATCAATATATTTAGAAAATTTTGATGTTTCAACTTCATCCTGATTTAGGATGAAACAGATGTTGAAATATTGGCATTTTCTGTGGGACAGAACTTCTGTATTTAGCTCAGCTGTAACTTTACAGTACACGCACAGAATAATACTGTGAGGATTTAAAGGTGACCTACAACTTTTTCTTTAAGGTCTTGAACCCACATCACCTAAATAAATGGATATTTCATCATTCTTCTATTTAGAAGTGGCATTTGATCCTCCATGAAATGTAAAATTATGTGCTGAGTGCTTTAAACAGGCTAAAGAAGAATTCACTTTTTTCTACATTTATTGTGTGGTCGTCTGGGTTCTCTGAAGTCATGGTCTGCTCTCTTTCTTGGTTCTAGAACTCCCACAGTTATAGCTCCTGTTCTCCTTTGATGGACTAGCATATGCTGTGCTGTGCTGTGACTTTAGGGGACCTACAATAAATAGGTAAGATTAGAATCTGTTAGGGTGAGTAACATTGCTATTTGATGCCTATACAGTTCACTCTTTAAAAAATAAATAAAATAAAATAAAACTGCATTTCTCCTTCTACTCTGGTTCCCTTTTTTCCTATAGTTAACATTCAGCTATAGCTACGGATGGGAGTAGGAAATGTCTGTAAAGGATGTACAAGAACACTAGAAAAAATTTTTTTTTTTTAATTCGTGATTTTTATGTTTTCCCTTCCTGTTTTCCATTTCCTTAATTCTTTCTTTCCCTCTCGTGTTTCCACTGACTTATTTATCCTTTTATTCTAATGTTTGTTTCCTTGTATTCGTTTTCCTGACCAGTCTACATTGACCAGTAGTGCTGTCCAGTGCTGTTTCTGTATAGTTCTTCCCAGGAAGGTACTAACAGTTTCATCTCCACTTCTCTGGCTGGTGTAGACCATGCCTAGCAGATGAGCTTTCTTTCAAAGCTATGTTCTACAAAGCTAAACTTGGTTTGTGTCAACAAGGAAACAAAGATAGCATGTTAGAGACAAGAACAGTTTTAAAAAATCTTTCTGGTTATCAAGAGGTTTTCTTTTAGAATAGGTATTGCCTTTTGTTTCTGGTTCTGTCCTTCTCCTTCCTCTGTTCTCTAGTACTGCCTGTTTCTTCACTCGTGTTGCTGATATGGTTATTGTCACTGCATGGATGGACCCTGCAAATTTACTCTCTGTTCTGGTGGACTGGTTGGACAATAGCAGATTGTACTGAAGCAACCTCACTTTCAGCCCAGGTAAAACAAAATTCTTGCTGCTGGGTAGAGGTTTTTGGAGGACCATCAAGGCCTCTGTTAGGAATTTCATTTTGAGGCAGTGTCAGACTGAGAATCTTCCCTTTCCTTTTGACTACAGTTTTTCTATAGAAAGCCTCCTGTGTCTGAGGTGGCTGTGTAGTTGCAGGTTAGAAGCTTCATCTTTAATTAACTAACAATAATTAGCATTATTGACTCAGCAAGCACCGTTGCTGTTACATTCTGAACAATCTGTAGGTTGTGCATTTGATTGGTTGTGAATGTACCGAGTTATTTACATTGCCTATAAAGTTGGCACTGCTGGGTTTTTAAAATCCATATTGGTGCAGGCTCTGGCTACATTCAGAACCTCTTCTTGATGAGGATTTGCATAGGCTGTGGAGTGGGCATCCATTCAGGCGGTGGCCTGATGACTTTTAAGAAAGTATAGGTTGCCTTGATGCTTATTCAAATACCATCCTACTAGGAATGGTCCCTAGAGATGGGGGAGAGTGGGGGAGAGTGGGGGCCTCAGGAGTGTGTGGAGGTGGGGCAATTGGGATAAGAGGGATCACAGGGAGTGTGAGTGATGGCTGTAGGGGCTTATCGACCAGGGTGGGGGCGGGTTGCCTGAAAGGGGAAGAGGGTCGGGGGTGTGTGTCAAATCTGTTCGCATACTTTAAATGGCACTCCTGTAGTCATTGACATCTTCTCATATGCTACCCACCATCTAGAGATCTCTCCATGCATAAGGTTTGCAGGAGTCCCAGGATGTGGAATGCTCTTCTTATAAAAGGCACCTAAACACCATTTTCCAAAATGTCTTTCAGAATAACCACCCACCCTCAAACTTATCTTGCTCCTTTCCCCCTCCTCTTTCAGTAAGGGCACCTTTGGGCTCATCCACATGAACAATTAGTTCGCAGCACACTGTTTTTTTTTTAAATTTTATTTCATTCTCTGTTTGATATGTTGCTGTTACGTTAGACTGGGGTTCTCAAACTGGGGGTTGAGACACCTCAGGGGGTCGCGAGGTTATTACATGGGGGGTTATGAGCTGTCAACCCCCACCCCAAACCCTGCTTTGCATCTAGCATTTATAATGATGCTAAATATATTTAAAAGTATTTTTAATTTATAAGGGAGGTCATACTCAGAGGGATTACCAGTACAAAAGTTTGAGAACTACTGCATCAGACTATGGACTCCTCCTACAAGTGGAGAGGAAAACCTATTCCCTTATGTCTTATCGTGGCCCTCTTGTTAATACTGTTGTGCTGCTGCAGATTGTAAATGGCTCTGATGAGTATGTAGTAACTTTAAAAAAAAAAAAAAGTGTGCAATGCTAAAAGAATACCTATGTATTTAAAAAATAAAACTAGAAGCTTAGTGGGTGACTATAAGTGCTGGAAGACTTTCCGTATCTATTTGTAGAAAGGTACATAATGTGAAGTGCAGTTCTGGTACTGAAATGTTAAACTACTAAGGATGTGTGCAGCCCTCCTCACTAACCTAGTAAAGCCTCATCCACCTCTTCCACCTGGTTAGGTGGCCTGTAGTAGACTCCTAGCATGACATCTCCCTTGTTTTTTGCCCCTTTTAGCCTAACCCAGAGACTCTCAAGAGGTAAGTGGGGAACATGGAGACCGGGGAGATGGGTCGGAAACGAGAGGGAGTGTGGGCTATATTGGCAGAGAGAAAGGAGAGTCAGGACAAAACTGGGAGAAAAGCTCAAACCAGTATCTTAGATGCCTATATACAAATGCGAGAAGTATGGGGAACAAGCAGGAAGAACTGGAAGTGCTAATAAATAAATACAACTATGACATTGATGGCATCACTGAAACTTGGTGGGATAATACACATGATTGGAATGTTGGTGTGGATGGGTACAGCTTGCTCAGGAAGGATAGACAGGGGAAAAAGGGAGGAGGTGTTGCCTTATATATTAAAAATGTACACACTTGGACTGAGGTAGAGATGGACATAGGAGACGGAAGTGTTGAGAGTCTCTGGGTTAGGCTAAAAGGGGCAAAAAACAAGGGAGATGTCATGCTAGGAGTCTACTACAGGCCACCTAACCAGGTGGAAGAGGTGGATGAGGCTTTTTTCAAGCAACTAACAAAATCATCCAAAGCCCAAGATTAGGTGGTGATGGGGGACTTCAACTATCTGGATATATGTTGGGAAAATAACACAGCGGGGCACAGACTATCCAACAAATTCTTGGACTGCATTGGAGACAACTTTTTATTTCAGAAGGTTGAAAAAGCTACTAGGGGGGAAGCTGTTCTAGACTTGATTTTAACAAATAGGGAGGAACTCGTTGAGAATGTGAAAGTAGAAGGCAGCCTGGGTGAAAGTGATCATGAAATCATAGAGTTTGCAATTCTAAGGAAGGGTAGAAGGGAGAACAGCAAAATAGAGACAATGGATTTCAGGAAGGCAGATTTTGGGAAGCTCAGAGAGCTGATAGGTAAGGTCCCATAGGAATCAAGACTGAGGGGAAAAACAACTGAGGAGAGTTGGCAGTTTTTCAAAGGGACACTATTAAGGGCCCAAAAGCAAGCTATTCCGCTGGGTAGGAAAGATAGAAAATGTGGCAAAAGACCACCTTGGCTTAACCACGAGATCTTGCACGATCTAAAAAATAAAAAGGAGTCATATAAAAAATGGAAACTAGGACAGATTACAAAGGATGAATATAGGCAAACAACACAGGAATGCAGGGGCAAGATTAGAAAGGCAAAGGCACAAAAGGAGCTCAAACTAGCTACGGGAATAAAAGGAAACAAGAAGACTTTTTATCAATACATTAGAAGCAAGAGGAAGACCAAAGACAGGGTAGGCCCATTGCTTAGTGAAGAGGGAGAAACAGTAACAGGAAACTTGGAAATGGCAGAGATGCTTAATGACTTCTTTGTTTCGGTCTTCACCGAGAAGTCTGAAGGAATGCCTAACATAGTGAATACTAATGGGAAGGGGGTAGGTTTAGCGGATAAAATAAAAAAAGAACAAGTTAAAAATCACTTAGAAAAGTTAGATGCCTGCAAGTCACCCGGGCCTGATGAAATGCATCCTAGAATACTCAAGGAGCTAATAGAGGAGGTATCTGAGCCTCTAGCTATTATCTTTGGAAAGTCATGGGAGACGGGAGAGATTCCAGAAGACTGGAAAAGGGCAAATATAGTGCCCATCTATAAAAAGGGAAATAAAAACAACCCAGGAAACTACAGACCAGTTAGTTTAACTTCTGTGCCAGGGAAGATAATGGAGCAAGTAATTAAGGAAATCATCTGCAAACACTTGGAAGGTGGTAAGGTGATAGGGAACAGCCAGCATGGATTTGTGAAGAACAAATCATGTCAAACCAATCTAATAGCTTTCTTTGATAGGATAACGAGCCTTGTGGATAAGGGTGAAGCGGTGGATGTGGTATACCTAGACTTTAGTAAGGCATTTGATACGGTCTCGCATGATATTCTTATCGATAAACTAGGCAAATACAATTTAGATGGGGCTACTATAAGGTGGGTGCATAACTGGCTGGATAACCGTACTCAGAGAGTTGTTATTAATGGTTCCCAATCCTGCTGGAAAGGCGTAACGAGTGGGGTACCGCAGGGGTCTGTTTTGGGACCGGCTCTGTTCAATATCTTCATCAACGACTTAGATATTGGCATAGAAAGTACGCTTATTAAGTTTGCGGATGATACCAAACTGGGAGGGATTGCAACTACTTTGGAGGACAGGGTCATAATTCAAAATGACCTGGACAAATTGGAGAAATGGTCTGAGTTAAACAGGATGAAGTTTAACAAAGACAAATGCAAAGTGCTCCACTTAGGAAGGAAAAATCAATTTCACACATACAGAATGGGAAAAGACTGTCTAGGTAGGAGTACGGCAGAAAAGGATCTAGGGGTTATAGTGGACCACAAGCTAAATATGAGTCAACAGTGTGACGCTGTTGCAAAAAAAGCAAACATGATTCTGGGATGTATTAACAGGTGTGTTGTGAGCAAGACACGAGAAGTCATTCTTCCGCTCTACTCTGCTCTGGTTAGGCCTCAGCTGGAGTATTGTGTCCAGTTCTGGGCGCCGCACTTTAAAAAAGATGTGGAGAAATTGGAAAGGGTCCAAAGAAGAGCAACAAGAATGATTAAAGGTCTTGAGAACATGACCTATGAAGGAAGGCTGAAAGAATTGGGTTTGTTTAGTTTGGAAAAGAGAAGACTGAGAGGGGACATGATAGCAGTTTACAGGTATCTAAAAGGGGGTCATAAGGAGGAGGGAGAGAACTTGTTCACCTTAGCCTCTAAGGATAGAACCAGAAACAATGGGTTTAAACTGCAGCAAGGGAGGTCTAGGTTGGACATTAGGAAAAAGTTCCTAACTGTCAGGGTGGTTAAACACTGGAACAAATTGCCTAGGGAGGTTGTGGAATCTCCGTCTCTGGAGATATTTAAGAGTAGGTTAGATAAATGTCTATCTGGGATGGTCTAGACAGTATTTGGTCCTGCCATGCGGGCAGGGGACTGGACTCGATAACCTCTCGAGGTCCCTTCCAGTCCTATAATCTATGAATCTATGAATGCTGCAAGTAGAATTTGAGAACAGTTCAGGCTGCTAGTAACATTGCCAGTTAAGTACATCTCTACCCCAATATAACGCTGTCCTTGGGAGCCAAAAAATCTTACTGCGTTGTAGGTGAAACCGCGTTACATCGAACTTGCTTTGATCCGCCGGAGTGCGCAGCTCCGCCCCCTGGGAGCGCTGCTTTACTGCGTTATATCCGAATTCATGTTATATCGGGTCGCGTTATATTGGGGTTGAGTTGTACAACTGTTATCCTTTTCAATTGCAGAAGCGGGGTGCTGCAAGTTTTTTTTCACCCTGGCTCGTTGGTTTACTATTGGCTACTTATCTAATCTCTTAGAATGTATCTTGTGCTTTTCATATCTTTTGCTTCCTGGTTTGGCCTCACTTCACTGTTTTGTGTTCTTTCTGACCATAGATTATGTATTTCATTTCTTGCACTCTGTGGGTTCCCTTTTCTCTCACTCCTTGACCCCTTCTTTTCCTCCATTACGATTTTGTCTGCGGTCTTACTTTTTTTCCTCTCCCTTTGACTTCCAAAATCTCTCTCAATTCCTTAATGTTCTGAGGTATCCTGTCAATCTGTCTATTCATGACCTTCAGCCGCCTGCCTACCTCCTATTGTCATCTCTGCTTTCTCAGGCTTTGACTGCTTGACCTCAGTGTGAAGGTTCTGATTGCTTTGTAGACTGAGCCACTGGCAGTCAGCCAAAGACAAAGTTGAGATCACTCATAAGCTATCTGTGGGTATGGCTACACTTGCAGAAGTACAGCGCTGTGAGTTAAACCTGCCTTCGTACAGCTGAGTAGGGAAAGTGCTGCAGTCTGTCCACATGGACAGCTGCCAGCGCACTGTCGTGGCCACATTTGCCGCACTTGCAGCGGCACTGGGAGCGGTGCATTATGGGCAGCTATCCCACAGAGCACCTCTTCCCATTCTAGCGCCAAGGGTTGTGGGAAGGGTGCGGGGCATTCTGGGTCCTGTCCCAACGCCCCATGATGCATTGCTTCGCATCCCAGCAATCCCTGTGTTTCCGTCCACATTTGGCGACATCTTTCAACGGTTTCTGTGCAGCACGTTCTGTGTTCTGTTTCGGTCTGTGGGAAATGGAGCCCGAACTGCTGAGGAGTATGCTGACGAGTCTCGCCAGCACGTCACGTTTGGCAGTTGAGCTATTCCTTAAGATCCAAAGTGACAGCGAGGAGTCCGACGACGATATCGAGTTGCGTAATGTGTGGACATGAAATTGCTTGTGGCATTCACAGACATGCTCAGCACTGAGGAACGCCGCTTTTGGGCTCGGGAAACAAGCACTGAGTGGTGGGATCACATTGTCATGCAAGTCTGGGATGATGAGCAGTGACTGCAGAACTTTCGGATGAGAAAAGCCACTTTCATGGGACTGTGTGAGGTGCTCGCCTCCACCCTGCGGCGCAAGGACACGAGATTGAGAGCTGCCCTGCCAGTGGAGAAGCAGGTGGCTACTGCAATCTGGAAGCTGGCAACTCCAGACAGCTACTGATCGGTCGCGAACCAGTTTGGAGTGGGAAAGTCGGCTGTTGGAATCGTGTTGATGCAAGTTTGCAGGGCCATTAATCGCATCCTGCTCAGAAGAACCATGACTCCGGGTAATGTGCAGGACATTGTGCATGGCTTTGCACAAATTGGTATCCCTAACTGTGGAGGGGCGATAGATGGGACGCATATTCCTATTCTGGCACCACCCCATCTAGCATCCGAGTACGTTAATCAGAAGGGGTATTTCTCTATGGTTCTCCAGGTGCTTGTGGATTACCGTGGGTGTTTCATTGACATTAACGCTGGCTGGCCCGGAAAGGTGCATGATGCACACACCTTTTGGAACGCTGGCCTGTTCAGGAAGCTGCAGGCCGGGACTTTTTTCCCAGAGCAGAAGATCGCGGTAGGGGAAGTTGAAATGCCTATTGTGGTCCTTGGAGATCCCGCTTACCCGTTAATGCTGTGGCTCATGAAACCCTACACAGGGAGCCTTGACAGCAGCAAGGAACGGTTCAACTACAGGCTGAGCTGGTGCCGAATGACTGTGGAGTGCGCCTTTGGGCGTTTAAAGGGCCGCTGGCGATCTCTGTATGGGAAGCTGGACTTGGCTGAACACAGCATCCCTGCGGTTATATCTGCGTGTTGTACCCTCCATAATATTTGTGAAGGGAAGGGTGAAAGATTCAGTCAGGCATGGACCTCCAATGTTGAACACCTGGAGGCTGAATTTGCACAGCCAGAGAGCAGGGCTATTACAGGGGCCCAGCATGGGCTGCAAAGATTAGGGATGCATTGAGGGAGCAATTTGAGGCTGAAAACCAGCAGTAATGTCTGGTGCCCTGCACGGGCGTGAAGTGCAGTGATTTCAATGTTAGTAGAAATCTGTGTTTGCCAAGCTGATTTGCAGTGCCTGTTTCTTTCCCGGGCTAAGGTATCTTTTACTTTATGCAATAATAAAGAATATTTTCAAAGCCAGAAAATTTTTTTATTGAAAAGAAACACAACTGTTTGGGAATCAGAAAGGGCAAGGGGGTGGGGTGGGGAACGGTACAATCACAGATTTGCGTATGTCCTGTCTGGAGTGCTGTGCAATGAGTGCTGCACTTCAGGATGGCTATACTGCATGGTGATGGGGGTTGAGTGTAGAGGCTAAGGGTCGTAGTTTTCAGGGCTGGGTAGTGAAGATACAGGTGTTGGAGGCAGCTGGTGGCAGTAAGAACCCGGATGATGGGGAAAGCGTGTTGGAGGGGACATGGGGGCACAAGGAAAGAGTTTTGGGACACAGGCTGCAGGGGTGGGGGTGGGCGCAGTAGTGCTCCGCCTGCATGGTTACGAGCACCTAGATAAAGTCTGCTTGGCGCTCCATGATGCTTATCAGCCTATCAGTGCTTTGCTGCCGCTGCTCCGTGCTTCGCCGCCGGTGCGCTGTGTTTTCCTGGTGGATCCTGCTTTCGCTCTCCCTCCACTCCTGCGCTTTTTGATTCTCTTTAAGAGATTGATGCATCACTTCTTGCAGCATGTCTTCTTTGCTTTTTCACAGTCTCTTCCTGAGTTTTTGCAGTCTCTTAGCTGGTGATAACACGGACGGCTGAGATCTCAAGGTTGCATCTGTAAAGGCAAAATGCAACACTTAACAGAGACAGCATTGTTTATACCAGACAGAGTAATGATTCCCCCACACTTAAGGAGGGCACACAGTCTACACAATAGCATAATTTTACCGTCCCAAAGAGAGCGCATATAACCCACGGGAGCCCCAAAATGGTGAGTAAGGGGGACTGATTGTTTCACGGCTGTAAGGTTCTCTGGGTTACTGTGCCTTGGAGAGAGCCAACAGCTGCAGGGGGCACCTACACTGAACACTGTCCCAACATTTTCCACAGGAGTTCGTCCTGGAAGATATCTCGCTGCTGAGGGTGACCTGGGAAGCAAGGGAGGGTCTTCTAATGCAATGTGGCTTCCGCCCTGGCCCATATGCAGCTTGCCTGTGTGCAACAATGGTCCTCGCGGCACAGTGGCGCGGGCACGTTGGCCTGAGTGGGACAAGGACCACGGTGGCTCTCCCAAGAAACCTGTGCAAGCACATTGCCCATGTTCTGGATGAGACTTTCGAAGAGATTACCGAGGCTGATTACCACGATGTGATAGATACATCAATGTGCTATTCTGCATCTAGGCATGCATGCAGCCCTAACCCTCCTCTTCCAAAGAGCCCGCACCAAAAAAACTCCTTCCCGAAAAAAAAGCTGCTTACCGGGAACCTGCTCTTTTGTTTGTCCTCCACCAAGTACCAGCCGCTGCAACTGGCTACCTTCCTCCTGTCTCGAGAAGAGCTCCTGGCTGCATGCCTCCAGGGATTCCGGGGTGTCTCCCCCCTGCCCCAGCACCCTCATTCCCGCTTTACTCCTCCTCCTCCTTCCCTCGCTTTGAAGTGTCCATGGTGGTGCTCGGAGTGGAGGTGGAGTCACCCCCAAGTACTGCGTCCAGCTTTTTGTAGAATCGGCAGGTTGTGGGGGGAGCACCCGAGCGTCCGTTTGCCTCGCGGGCTTTGCGGTAGGCACTCCGCAGCTCCTTCACTTTAATCCTGCACTGCAGTGCGTCCCGGTCATGGCCCCTTTCCATCATGGCCCTCGATATCTGCCCAAAGGTATCGTAATTCCTATGGCTGGAGTGCAGCTGGGACTGGACAGCTTCCTCCCCCCAAACACTGATGAGGTCCAGCAACTTGCTATTGCTCCATACTGGGGCTCGCTTGGCGCGTGAAGACATGGTCACCTGGAAAGATTCGCTGATATCACTCCACACCTGACTGAGCAAACAGGAAGGGGATTTTTAAAATTCCAGGGGAATATAAAAGGTGGGTCTGACGGTCACCTGAGGCCAGGGCAGTAGAGTTCGAACTGATGACCAGAGTGGCTAGAACAGGCATTGTGGGATACTGCCAAATACTTCTGGAGGCCAATCAGAGCGCATTGGGCGGCCACACTAAATACTTATTGCTCAGAATTGTGGGGAACACTTCTCTGGGGCTTTGTGGAGGCTGCCACTTTTTGTTCTTGTAATGGTGAATATGGATTCATTCAAGAGTCCACCTCTCTGTGTGGTTTGTCACTTTTTCTTTCCCTCCCTATCCTGAAAGGTTCTGCTGGTTCAATCCCAATCCCACTGCATTCATCACTTACAGATATAGGTCCCTTCCTAGACCCTGCTCCAAGTTCTTTATTCTCTGCTATAACTTCTCTCCCTGCTCCCTCTTTTTTTAATGCTTCCTCTCCTACAGACACACCAAGAACAAATTAGAAACTGCTGCGTGAAGCTCAGAGAAATTTCCTTTCCCCTAAAATCCTGAAGGCCTGGGTTTCTATGTGGAGGAGCAAACTTGCCAATTCAAACAAGCAATGAGTCTAGGATAATAGTGTGCATGCGTGGCCAATCTCCTCAGTTCCTTCTCTACCGTCCCCGGCCTGAGACAGAGCTCAGCAGACTCGTTAGGAAATCACTCACTTTGTTACAATTACCTGTTCTAGTAGTTAGTTTGTTGTCAGTTCTTGTTAGTGTAGCTCATTAGTTCTTTTATCTGTTTAAAAAAAAAAAAATTCTCTCAGCCGCAGCCGCTTTTATCATGCCTGGCTCCACAGGCTTTAAGCGCTGCGCTACATGTAAGGACGCTATTCCGCTCGCTGATGGCCACTCTCATTGTATAAAATGCCTGGGGGAAACACACATTCCCCCAAAATGTGCCCACTGTACCAAACTCAGTTCCAGGGCACAAAAGGACAGGGAGCTTAAACTGAAACTGCTCCTCCTGCAGAAGTCTATCGGGTCAGTTTCAGACCCAGGTGCCGACTCCAGCTCTACTGCCCGCCACAGCCCCCCTGCTTCAAAAAAATTGAAGAAAGCTACAAAAAAGGGGCAGCCCTCTCCAACAAAGAAGTTGGTGAGGCACAAAAGTGCCTCAGGCAGGTCAACAGTTTCCCTGCCTGTGTTTCCTCGCCTCAGCACTTTTGAAGAGCCGGGCTCCTCAGGCACTGCACGAAAGCCGCCTCAGGCTGCGGCAGCGGCGCGAAGCTCCGGTGCCGAGGCTTCAGGCTTTCAGTTGCCTGCCTCGTTTATGGCACCGTTCGGCACCGAGACAGACACGGTGCCGACATTTCCAGCCTTGCCTGACGCTCTGCGGGCTGATGTTGACCCCCCCCCGGCACCTACCATGGCACCGGCAACCGCGGCACAGGCTGACAGGGAGATCAAAGGAAAAACCCCTGCTCAGAGAAATGTTCCCTCAGGGCAACCTCCTCCTCCACAGTTTTCACCTCACGCAGGAGCCTCACCTTTTCAATTTACTCAGACAGCAGATCTATTGGTCTCACCTATTCTGCAGTCTCCCCTGATAAATGCCTGTTTTTCTCCAATGCTGGACTCAGGATCAGAACAACTTTCCTCCAGTGAGGAGGAAACTGATCCACAGGCAGTTTTTTCTCCTTATCAAGACTCCCAGACCCAGATCAACAGGGGTTACAAAAAAAACTACCTCAGCCCGTTCTCAGTATCCTGCCCCATGGGGAGTGAACCCTTGGATGGCACCACCTATGCCCTACCCACCACCATGGCAAGGTTGGGCACCATGGGCATCGTACCCCCGAGAACACATGCGCTACGGCACTTCGACCAGGCGCAACACCGGTTTAGCACCGCCTCGTGACGGACCTGCCAGTGACATAAGATACCAGGCAGCATCGTCACACTCCCAGGAGCAACTGAGTCCTGCTCCTATTCCAGCAGAGTCCGACGTAACGCCTGAGGAAGCCTTACTTCCCCTTCCTCCAACCCCGTCGGATGACTATGCTAAATTCCAAGACCTCTTTAAAAGAGCTGCAGGTGACTTGAAAATTAATTTAGAGGAAGTCACTGAACAACAGCATGAACTAACAGACATTTTGCAGCCCTCTTCTTCCTCTAGAGTGGCATTACCAATCAACATAGCCCTTTTAGAACCTGCTAAATCCATCTGGCAGTATCCAGCCACTAGCCTACCTACCTGTAAACAAGCGGACAGGAAGTACTTCATTCCTTCAAAGGGCTCTGAATTCCTTTTTACCCATCCGGCGCCAAACTCATTGGTAGTGGATGCAGCAAACCAGAGGGCCAAACAACAGTACGCCCGCTCCACCCCAGCCAACAAGGACAGTAAAACGCCTGGACCTCTTCGGCCGTAAAGTATATGCATCCTCGATGCTACAATTTCGCATAGCTAATTATACCGCAGTCCTTGCAAAATATGACCACAAAAACTATAATAAATTCATGGATTTTATTGATCACATCCCAGAACAGAAGAAACAACAATTCACAGCTCTGGTTTCCGAGGGACAAACCATATCACGCACCGCTCTCCAAGCGGCCCTCGATGTAGCTAACACTGCAGCAAGGTCAACCGCCACAGCAGTGGTCATGCGACGGGGTTCATGGCTCTCTTCCTCCTTCTTCCCTCGAGAGGTCCAGAGCACCATTGAAGATCTTCCCTTCGACAGGGAAAAACTTTTTGCCTCCACCACAAACGACATGCTGCATTCGATGAAGGACGCAAGAGCAACCCTCCGGTCCCTAGGCCTCCAGCCACCTGTGACCAGAAGACGACAATATAGATATCAACCTTATCACCGACCACGCTACCCCACATTTTCACAACACTCCTATAGACCACAGGAACAACAACAGCAACAACAACGCCAAAGACCAAGATTCCAGCGTCGTCGTCCTAACTCTACAGGGGCGCTGCAACCCCCTCCAACTAATAGGCAGATTTGAAGCATTGGTCGAGGGTTTAGAAAACAGCGTTCCCACTTCAGCCGGCACACCTGTCTTTGGACACCGCCTACGACCATTCTCTCATCAATGGCAGAAAATTACATCCGACAAATGGGTCATAGAGGTAGTTACAATTGGATACGCCCGCCATCCCCTTCCTCTCCCTCCCTCCCACCCACCCACCCTCCCCGTCCCTCTTCAGGGACCCATCTCACGAGCGACTACTCTTACAAGAAGTGGAGCATCTCCTTCAACTGGGAGCAGTAGAAACTGTGCCAGAACGACACAGAGGGAAGGGTTTTTACTCCCATTATTTCTTAACAGAGAAGGAAAAATGGGGGATGGCGACCAATCCTCGACCTCAGGCGGCTCAACAAATTTGTCAAAAAGCAAAAGTTCAAGATGGTCACTCTCACCACTATAATCCCAGCGCTGGAGCAGGGCAACTGGTTTTCAGCCCTCGACCTACAGGATGCCTATTTTCATGTGACTATACACCCGTCCCACAGACTATTCTTACGCTTTACTCTCGGCTCCCACACATTTCCAATACAGGGTTCTCCCTTTCGGACTGTCCACGGCCCCCCGTGTTTTCTCCAAGATCCTAGCCGTAGTTACAGCCTACCTCAGAAAACAAGGGGTCGTAATATTTCCTTACCTAGACGATTGCCTCCTCAAAGCTTCACTTTCGTCGAAGCTCTCCGATCCATACAGCTTACAATCGATCGTTTCCTATCTTTAGGCCTGCAAGTAAACAAAAACAAATCCACATTATACCCCACCCAACATCTGGAGTTCATAGGGGCATACCTCGACTCCCGGACGGGGTTGCATCTCTCCCACCAGCCCACCTCAATTCTATAAGTCAACTAGCCACAAGGATTCGCAACAGTCCCCAGGTGACTGTCCAGGACTGCCTACAAATACTAGGTCACATGACCTCGTGCACCTCCATCGTTCAAATGCACATATATATATATGAGGTGCTTCCAAGCGTAGTTGGCCACGGTGTACAGACCGAATGTGCACCCTCTAAATAAGACTCTCTCCATACCTGCCCGAGTCAAAGATTCTCTACAGTGGTGGACAATTCACTCCAACCTCTGCTCTGGAGTCCCCTTTCTTCAGCAGGCTCCATCCATCATACTGACGACCGATGCATCTCTGACAGGATGGGGTGCACACATGTCTCACCACACAGCCCAGGGGCTTTGTCTTCAACGAGACCTCTCTCCATATAAATGTCCTAGAACTTCCAGCCATTCGCAATGCGTGCCGTCAATTCCTACCACTGATCAAGAACCAACACGTACGCATAATGACAGACAATATTGCATGTATGTTCTACGTGAACAGGCAGGGGGAAGCTCGATCCCAGTCTCTGTGCCACAGAGGCTATGAAACTCTGGAACTGGTGCATTGCGAACAACATCCGGGTATCAGCGGCCTATCTTCCCGGAGTGATGAATACCACAGCGGACGAACTAAGCAGACGTTTCCCGTGGGATCACGAATGGGAATTAAACGAGCACACCATTCACAACATATTCGCATTTGGTGCTACCCAGCAATAGACCTCTTTGCAACTGCAAAAAACAAGAAATGTACCAATTTTTGCTCCAGAGCAGGGCTAGGCAAACATTCCCTGGGAGACGCATTCATGATCCCATGGCACCAAAACTTACTGTATGCGTTTCCCCGATACCGGTTCTGAACAGGGTCCTGATAAAAATACGAACAGATGGAGCCAAGGTGATCCTAATTGCCCCATCATGGCCCAGACAGCCCTGGTTCCTGTTTCTCACCAAAATGTCGATTCGACCACCAATCCCCTTGCCTCTCATTCCGAACCTCCTATCACAAAAACACGCCCGTTTTCTCCACCCCAACTTATCCATGCCTCCACCTCAAAGCATGGTTCCTACATGGTTCTCCCAAAACGAACTAGATTGTTCTGAACAAGTTCAAAGAGTGCTCCTACATAGCAGAACACAATCTACTCGCACCACCTATCTATGTAAGTGGAAACGATTCACACACTGGTGTTCAACTAAACAACTTAGTCCCATGTCAGCATCTCTTCCGCTCATACTTGACTACCTATTGGACCTTAAGCAATCCGGCCTTTCTTCCAGTTCCATCAGGGTCCATTTAGCTGCTATTACAACTTTTCATGACAAAATTGATGATACTTCTGTATTTGCTCATCCTATCACCAAGCGCTTCCTCAAGGGACTCAAACCCTATACCCAGACATAAAACAACCCACCACCCCGTGGGACCTTCATCTAGTTCTCTCTTGCCTAACCCAACAACCATTTGAACCCCTAGCCACGTGTTCCCTTTTACACCTTCGATGAAAACAGCATTTTTAGTGGCGATTACCTCCGCCAGGCGGGCAGGAGAAATAGCAGCTCTTATGGCAGACCCACCATATACGATATTTTTCAAAGACAAGGTTACCCTCAGGTTACACCCCCAATTTTCTTCCTAAGGTACACTCCTCATTCCACATTAATGAGCAGATTCAGTTACCAACCTTTTTCCCGAAGCCACATGCGAACTCGTTCGAAGCTCAATGCATACACTAGATGTACGCAGGGCCTTGTCTTTCTATTTGGATAGAACCAAACCTTTTAGAAATTCTTCCAGACTTTTTGTTCCATCGCGGAGCGTTCCAGAGGTACACCTATTCTACCCAGAGACTTTTGAACTGGATTTTCTCAGTGCATCGGTTCTGCTATCAGATGAAGAAAGTTACACCTCCAGACGGCATCAGAACACACACCACTAGATCTGTTGCTGCCTCTGTAGCATTCTTACGCAAAGTTCCCCTGGCTGATATCTGTAAAGCAGCTACCTGGTCCTCTGAGCACACATTTGTTTAACACTATGCCCTTACTCAAAGGCCCTCTATCTGATATATGTTTTGGCAGGGCTGTACTATCAACGGCGTTCCTATCAGATCCGAAGTCCCCTACCTCCTTAAGATACATGGCTTTTAAGTCACCTAGAGTGGAGCACCCACAGGGACATCTCTCTCTCTCGAAGAGGTTACTCACCCTGTGCAGTAACTGACGTTCTTCGAGATGAGTGTCCCTGTGGGTGCTCCACTACCCACCCTCCTCCCCTCTACTTCGGAGTTGGGGTAGCCTCCGTTGTAGAGAAGGAACTGAGGAGATTGGCCACGCGTGCGCACTATTATCCTAGACTCACTGCCGGGGGGGGGGGCAGCCTCTGCGCATGCGTGGCCAGTACGAGTACTGCTACGAAAAATCTCCGAGTGAAGGCGCAGGGACGCACCAACACCTAGAGTGGAGCACCCACAGGGACACTCATCTCGAAGAATGTCAGTTACTGCACAGGGTGAGTAACCTCCTCTTCCTGTAAGGAAGATTCCCTCCTTCTGTTGTCACACAAGTACATACAACAGGATCATTGTGGACATTGCTCCACCCATCAAGACTCAGGTTAATAATTTCACCCTCTAGACCTTTTGCACACTGCTCAATTTCTCTTTCATACACTTTATCCAGCAATTTGCCTGCGACATCTGCTCTGTTGGGTGGACTATATCCTGGTCTTAATGACTGAACCATGTTAATGAAGTGTGGATTCTCAATCATACGGAAAGGAGAGTTTGTTGCATAAACAAACGGGGCATTTTTTTCATCAATGACCTCTTTTTGTAATCTGCTGGTTCTTATCACAAACTTATCTATGGTTGTTTCTGGATGATGGAGTTTTTTTTCTTTTTGCTACTGGTGATGTACTGTGGCTATGTGACATACATGATGTGACTGAAACACTATTATTGGCAGATAACTCTGAAACTATAGAAAATGATGGTGATCTTGAAGGTGGATAGTCTTCAGAATCCTGTATGTTGAGGATGGATTCTCTTAAACAAAATAAGTCAATGCAGTTATTTAATTATTATCATACTGCAAATTTAGTGTTACTCATTGCATTTACTGACACTCAGTACACCTCTACCCCGATATAACACTAATTCGGATATAATGCGGTAAAGCAGCACTTCAGGGGGGCAGGGCTGCGCGCTCCGGCGGATCAAAGCAAGTTCGATATAATGCGGTTTCACCTATTACGCGGTAAGACTTTTTGGCTCCCGAGGACAGCATTATATCGGGGTAGAGATGTACTATTTTAAAGGTGAAATTGTAAAAGGAAGATATGCCTATTTCAGCTATTTATTTTTTATCATAACTGCATCTAAAATGATAGTACCATAGAGCAGGGGTCTCAAACTCAAATGACCAGGAGGGGCCACATAGGGACTAGTTCATTGGCCCGAGGGCCGCATCACTGACACCCCCCCCCCTCGCTGCCCCTGGCCCTGCCCCCATTCCAACCCCTTCCCCGAAGTCACCACCCCAACTCCGTCCCCTCCCTGCCCCCAGAGGGTGCAGGAGGGGTGTGGTGGGGGCTCAGGGCAGGAGTGCAGGTGGTGTGCAGGGTGCAACAGAGGGCTCAGCACAGGGAGTTGGGGTGTGGGGTTCAGGAGAGGTGAGGGGTGCGGCAGGGGGTTGGGGTGCAGGGTGCGGCAGGGGGCTCGCGGCTGGGGTTTGGGATGCGGCCCGGGCGTCAGGGTGTAGCAGGGGGCTCAGGGCAGGGAGTTGGGGTGAGGGGTGCAGGAGGGAGTGTGGGGTGTGGCATAGGGTTGGGGTTCAGGCAGGGGGCTCAGGGCAGGGAGTTGAGGGGTGGGGTGCAGGAGGGCTTCGGGCTCTGGCCCAGAGCTGCTTACCTAAAGCGGCTCCGGGGCGCAGTAGCGCCTGCCTGCTCTGGCTCCGGCTCCGGCCCCGCTCCGCGAAGCAGCTGGAACCATGTCGCTGCGGCCCCTCGGGGAAGGGAAACGCAGGGCTCCGCGCGCTGCTTGCCGCTCTTCTAGATACCTCCCCCGAAGCTCCCATTGGCTGCGGTTCCCCGTTCCCGGCCAGTGGGAGCTGCGGGGGGCGGGGGGAGGGCGGGAAGCAGTGCCTGGAAACCAGGGCAACGCACGGAGCTCTCTGCTCTCTCCCCCTCCCCCCCAGCCGCAGGGACGTGATGCCAGCCACTTCAGGGAGTGGCACGGGGCTCAATGGGGCAATCCCGCAGGTGTAGTTTGCCCACCCCTGGCCTGGAGGTAGGCGCACGGGTTACTTGGCGGGCCGCAATAAATAGCCCCGCGGGCCACATGTTTGAGACCCCTGCCATAGAATAACAACTATATTTTTTGCTCAAACATGAGAATTCAAGAATAGTCCAGAAAGACAAGCAGTCCTTAAGAAAGAAGTATGAAATAAAAAAGTTTACCAGCCTGAAGATCCTGCATGTTCAGACATGTTCCTTTCATCATCTTCAATGCAGCTTCCTCCTGAGAAGGAACACTTCTCATGATGTTTCTCATTCAGGCAACCAGGCCTTGCATTTCTTTGTTGCACTGTTTGCATTTTGCACACATGCCTGTCTTACCCACAGGTAGCAGAACTTCATTAAAATATTCCCAAACTGGGTCTCTTTTATGGCCTGCTGCCATAATAGGTTTTCCATTCTAGTGAGAGAATGGTATGGGAGATCTCAAATCAATGAAGGCTACACTCAGAAAGACCTCAAGACTTCTGGAATATGCTGCTGAAACAGTTTCACTTTTGTTTCTACTGTCTGTCCCTCCCTTCTCACGTTTATCTCCAGACTTCTTCTCCTTGTCCAGATTTATTCCACCCCCAACAATCTGCTATTCATTGAACTTTTTAAAACTGCACTTCTAGAGAGGTAAGGGATTGACTCTGTGTACACAGATTTTCAGAGGGACAGTAGGGTTGAGGTCTGTTATTTCTCACCTCTATACATTATTATAAAAAACATTGTTGCTGTTAACAAGTGTGTTATCTCTGGAGACACAAATTCACAGTTTGAGAATCATGCAAAACGAATCATCTTTGATAGTATCTTTCTAAGTGTAGCCTTCTAGACTGAGCATTGAGTCCCATTGGGTAGATAGAAAGATTAACCTAAATAATCTATACAGAACCCCTGGAACCCCATAAGCTTGGGTCCGTAATTCATGAACTATTGGAACTCATTTACAATACTTTTCTTGGAACTCATTTACAAAACTTTTCTTAAATATTACATTAATATATTATCTCAGGGGTTGGCAACCTTTCAGAAGTGGTGTGCTGAGTCTTCACTTATTCACTTTAACTTAAGGTTTCGCGTGCCGGTAATACATTTTAACGTGTTTTAGAAGGTCTCTCTATAAGTCTATATTATATAACTAAACTATTGTTGTATGTAAAGTAAACAAGGTTTTCGAAATGTTTAAGAAGCTTAATTTAATATTAAATTAAAATGCTGATCTTACGCCACTGGCCCACTTAGCCCGCTGCTGGCCTGGGGTTCCGTTCGGCAGCAGGCTTAGCAGGGCCTGCGGGACCCTGGCTGGCAAGGGGCCGGCAGCCAGGACCCCAGACTGGGGGTGGAGGTAGGAATGTAGGGGTGTGTGTGCAGGAGCTCCTGTTTGGTGCTCAGGGTGGGGATGTGGGGGGGGTGCAAGAGTCCGGGCATGGGGTGTGGGGGGGCTGGGTATGTGTGGGGGGTGCAGGAGTCAGAACGGGGGCTGGAGGTGTGTGTGGGGGTGCAGGGGTCAGGGCAGAGGGCTGGGTGTGTGTGAGGTGTGCAGGGGTCAGGGCAGAGGGCTGGGTGTGTGGATGGGGTGCTGAGGTCTGTGTGTGTGTGTGTGGGGGGGGGGGGGGGGTTAGGGCAAGGACCCCAGACCGCGGGTGCAGGTGGGAATGTGGTGGTGGTGGTGGTGCCGAGCTCCCGTTTGGTGCTCAGGGTGGGGGTGGGGATGTGGGGAGGTGTAAGTGTCAGGGTGTGGGGGGGCTGGATATGTGTGGGGGGTGCGGGAGTCAGAACAGGGGTTGGAGGTGTGTGTGGGGGGGTGCAGGGGTCAGGGCAGAGGGCTGGGTGTGTGGGGGGGTGCAGGGGTCAGGGCTGGGGTGCTTGGCTCGTGGGGGTGCTCACGGCAGGGGGCTAGAGGGGATAGGCCCCGTCCCCACCTCTTCTCCCAGGGCCCCGTCCCCACCTCTTCTCCCAGGGCCCCGTCCCCACCTCTTCTCTGCCTCCTCCCTGGAGCAGCGAGCACGCTGCGGCTTGGCTCTCCCCCTCCCAAGGGAGATCAGCTGATCGGCAGCAGGGACGGGGAGGGGCAGGAAAGCACCATGCTGGGGGAAGAAGTGGGGGAGGGGGAAGCTTGGCTGCTGGCAGGACCAAGCTTCTGCCTCCTGCCCCCGCAGGAGAGAGCGGTGGGCGGGGGGCTGAGTGGGGCCAGGACCCTGGCAGGCAGTAGCATGCCATCAAAAATCGGCTTGTGTGCCGTCTTTGGCACTCGTGCCGCAGGTTGCCGACCCCTGAATTATCTCATACTATAGAATTAGAATTTATAATCTCTATTCCATGATGAGATACATTATAGCTCAAAGATAGTTTTAATTAAGATATATCTGTAGATAGGTTTTTTCCTCAAAAAGCATTTTATCAAAAAATCATTGATTTTTATCCACCCTGCAATTTTTATCACTAAAGGAATACATAAGAACATAACGGCCGTACTGGGTCAGACCAATGGTCCATCTAGCCCAGTATCCTGTCTACCAACAGTGGCCAATGCCAGGTGCCCCAGAGGGAGTGAACCTAATAGGTAACGATCAAGTGATCTCTCTCCTGCCATCCATCTCCACCCTCTGACAAACAGAGGCTAGGGACACCATTCCTTACCCATCGTGGCTAATAGCCATTAATGGACTTAACCTCCATGAATTTATCCAGTTCTCTTTTAAACACTGTTATAGTCCTAAGTATCAAGGGGGTAGCCATGTTAGTCTGAATCTGTAAAAAGCAACAGAGGGTCCTGTGGCACCTTTAAGACTAACAGAAGTATTGGGAGCATAAGCTTTCGTGGGTAAGAACCTCACTTCTTCAGATGCAAGTAATGGAAATTTCCAGAGGCAGGTATAAATCAGTATGGAGATAATGAGGTTAGTTCAATCAGGGAGGGTGAGGTGCTCTGCTAGCAGTAGAGGTGTGAACACCAAGGGAGGAGAAACTGCTTCTGTAGTTGGATAGCCATTCACAGTCTTTGTTTAATCCTGATCTGATGCTGTCAAATTTGCAAATGAATTGGAGCTCAGCAGTTTCTCTTTGGAGTCTGGTCCTGAAGTTTTTTTGCTGTAAGATGGCTACCTTAACATCTGCTATTGTGTGGCCAGGGAGGTTGAAGTGTTCTCCTACAGGTTTTTGTATATTGCCATTCCTGATATCTGACTTGTGTCCATTTATCCTCTTGCGTAGTGACTGTCCAGTTTGGCCAATGTACATAGCAGAGGGGCATTGCTGGCACATGATGGCATATATAACATTGGTGGACGTGCAGGTGAATGAGCCGGTGATGTTACTTTCAAGAATACTTTCAAGATAACACTGAACAGCTCACTGATACATAGATACCCTCCCACCAACAACACAGGAAGAAGAACTCCACATGGACTCCTCCTGAGGGTCGAAATGACAATCTGGACCTATGAATAGAATGCTTCCACCGATGTGCACAGGCAGAAATTGTGGAAAAACATCGCTTCAGGACCAGACTCAAAGAGAAACTGCTGAGCTCCAGTTCATTTGCAAATTTGACACCATCAGATCAGGATTAAACAAAGACTGTGAATGGCTATCCAACTACTGAAGCAGTTTCTCCTCCCTTGGTGTTCACACCTCAACTGCTAGCAGAGCACCTCACCCTCCCTGATTGAACTAACCTCGTTATCTCCATACTGATTTATACCTGCCTCTGGAAATTTCCATTACTTGCATCTGAAGAAGTGAGGTTCTTACCCACGAAAGCTTATGCTCCCAATACTTCTGTTAGTCTTAAAGGTGCCACAGGACCCTCTGTTGCTTGTTATAGTCCTAGCCTTCACAACCTCCTCAAGCAAGGAGTTCCACAAGTTGACTCTGCGCTGTATGAAGAACTTCCTTTTATTTGTTTTAAACCTGCTGCCCATTAATTTCATTTGGTGGCCCCTAGTTCTTGTATTATGGGAATAAGTAAATAACTTTTCCTTATCTACTTTCTCCACATCACTCATGATTTTATATACCTCTATTGTATCCCCTCTTAGTCTCCTCTTTTCCAAGCTGGAAAGTCCTAGCCTCTTTAATCTCTCCTCATATGGAACCCGTTCCAAACCCCTAATCATTTTAGTTGCCCTTCTCTGAACCTAGTGCTAGACTCAGTATATCTTTTTTGAGATGAGGAGACCACATCTGTACGCAGTATTCAAGATGTGGGCGTACCATCGATTTGTATAAAGGCAATAATATATTCTCCGTCTTATTCTCTATCCCCTTTTTAGTGATTCCTAACATCCTGTTTGCTTTTTTGACCGCTTCTGTGCACTGTGTGGACGTCTTCAGAGAACTGTCCACGATGACTCCAAGATCTTTTTTCTGATAAGTTGTAGCTAAATTAACTCCCATCATATTGTGTATATATAGTTGGGGTTATTTTTTCCAATGTGCATTACTTTACATTTATCCACATTACATTTCATTTGCCATTTTGTTGCCTAATCACTTAGTTTTATGAGATCTTTTTGAAGTTCTTCAGTCTGCTTTGGTCTTAACTATCTTGAGCAGTTTAGTATCATCTGAAATCTTTGCCCCCTCACTTTTTACCCTATTCTCCAGATCATTTATGAATAAGTTGAATAGGATTGGTCCTAGGACTGACCCTTGGGGAACACCACTAGTTACCCCTCTCCATTCTGAGAATTTACCATTTATTCCTACCCTTGGTTCCCTGTCTTTTAATCAGTTCTCAATCCATGAAAAGGACCTTCCCTTTTATCCCATGACAACTTAATTTACGTAAGGGCCTTTGGTGAGGGACCTTGTCAAAGGCTTTCTGGAAATCTAAGTACACTGTGTCCACTGGATCCCCCTTGTCCACATGTTTGTTTGACCCCCTTCAAAGAACTTAATAATTAGTAAGACACGATTTCCCTTTACAGAAACCATATTGACTTTTGCCCAACAATTTGTTCTTCTATGTGTCTGACAATTTTATTCTTTACTATTGTTTCAACTAATTTGTCCGGTACTGATGTTAGACTTACTGGTCTGTAATTGCCGGGATCACCTCTAGAGCCTTTTTCAAATATTGGCGTTACTTTAGCTATCTTACAGTTATTGGGTACAGAAGCTGATTTAAAGGACAGGTTACAAACCGTAGTTAATAGTTCCACAACTTCACATCTGAGTTCTTTCAGAACTCTTGGGTGAATGCCTTCTGGTCCCGGGGACTTGTTAATGTTAAGTTTATCAATTAATTCCAAAACCTCCTCTAGTGACACTTCAATATGTGACAGTTCCTCAGATTTGTCACCTACAAAAGCCAGCTCAGGTTTGGGAATCTCCCTAACATCCTCAGCTGTGAAGACTGAAGCAAAGAATCCATTTAGTTTCTCTGCAATGACTTTATCGTCTTTAAGTGCTCCTTTTGTATCTTGATCATCCAGGGGCCCCACTGGTTGTTTAGCAGGCTTCCTGCTTCTGATGTACTTAAACGTTTTATTACCTTTTGAGTTTTTGGCTACCCGTTCTTCAAACTCCTCTTTGGCTTTTCTTATTACATTTTTACACTTAATTTGGCAGCGTTTACGCTCCTTTCTGTTTACCTCACTAGGTTTTAACTTCCACTTTTTAAAAGATGCCTTTATCTCTCACTGCTTCTTCTACATGGTTGTTAAGCCACGTTGGCTCTTTTTCAGTTCTTTTCTGTGTTTCTTAATTTGGGGTATACATTTAAGTTGGGCCTCTATTACGGTGTCTTTAAAAAGCGTCCATGCAGCTTGCAGGGATTTCACTTTAGTCACTGTACCTTTTAATTTCTGTTTAACCCCCCCATTTTTGCATAGTTCCCCTTTTTGAAATTAAATGCCACAATGTTGGGCTGTTGAGATGTTCTTCCCACCACAGGGATGTTAAATGTTATTATGTTATGGTCACTATTTCCAAGCTGTCGTGTTACAGTTACCTCTTGGACCAGCTCCTGCGCTCCACTCAGGACTAAATCTAGAGTTGCCTCTACCCTTGTGGGTTCCCGTACCAGCTGCTCCAAGAAGCAGTCATTTAAAGTATCGAGAAATGTGTCTCTGCATTTCGTCTTGAGGTAACATGTTCCCAGTCAATATGGGGATAATTGAAATCCCCCACTATTATTGAGTTCTTAATTTCCCTTAGCATTTCATCATCACAATCACTGTCCTGGTCAGGTGGTCGATAATAGATCCCTAAGGTTATATTCTTATTAGAACATGAAATTACTATCCATAGAGATTCTATGGAACACGTGGATTCACTTAAGATTCTTACTTCATTTGATTCTACGTTTTCTTTCACATATAGTGCCACTCCCCCCCCCTCCCCCCGCACGATCTGTTCTGTCCTTTCGATATATTTTGTACCCCGGAATGATTGTGTCCCATTGATTGTCCTCAGTCCAACCAGGTTTCCATGATGCCTATTGTATCAAATCTTGCTTAAACCATGTTACAAATATTTTAACTCCTGTTATAATAGACATCAAATCTTTCTGTCCCTTGCTTAATTTCAAGTATTAAAGCCTTTATTTTAAAAAAAAAGAAAAATAAAAACTTACTTTACATCGCTGAAATTTTGTTTATGACAAACTGACCAGAGATTATTTTTCCTGCAGATTACCAGTCTGTTTTTTTTCCTTTTTATTTTGTCCACCCAATCCCACCCACAACAAACTACATTTTTACCTGTTCCTGCTATTATGGCAGCAGGTCCTGTGGGATCCCAGTCCTGCCGCAGGGCTCTGCTCTGAAGTAATAAATCAAAACCTGTAAACAGTAGTATTTCAAGGTGTTGAATAAAGAATACTACAAGGGAAAATTGAAGTTGGAGTTCTATGGTAGTGTAAATCAGGCATGCAATTGTCCCTGTATTGTCACTGGAAGAGGCTGATGGCATCCAAAATACCTTGGTATACTAAGCTGGCACAATGTGTTTTGACAAATTAGAAAACATCCTCTTTACAGTTATCGTTAAGAAAATCAAAGGAAGAATGTCTGGATTTTTCTTCACCTTTGTGATGTTTAGATAGCATCCAAGAACCCCACTCAAAAATTTTCTGGTTGATGTTTGTTACAAATACACCTCTACCCCAATATAACGCTGTCCTTGGGAGCCAAAAAATCTTACCGCGTTATAGGTGAAACGGCGTTATATCGAACTTAATTTGATCTACTGGAGTGCGCAGCCCCGCCCCCTTGGAAAGCTGCTTTAGCACATTATATCCGAATTCGTGTTATATCGGGTTGCGTTATATTGGGGTAGAGGTGTAACTAGGTTCTAACTTCCCTCTTCTTCCTGGAAGGCCTGGTGATATCACTGGAGCTATAGCTCGGCCTTGAACCTTTTTTTTCTTCAAGGAGGGAGTTTAGTTGAGGACAGCATGGCTTCAGCCTCTGGGTGACCTGGTTGGTTATGTCCCAAAACATAAGCAAGGACCTTCAGCTAAAAGAGGGCAGTGGCATGAGCAGAACAGTACAGTTGATCTTTTGTCCTTAGCACACCTTTGAAATTTAATACATGCTATCTAGAACACTAGTTACAATGGAACACCATTTTGTCTGTTTTCATGTATTTCTAAGATAACACAGTAAGCACCTAGAATTGTAATTAACTTGTATGACTTACTCAATTAACCATTTATTTGCTGGTTTAGAATATAAAAACACACAACTTCATGTGACATGTGTAGGACGGGGTGAAAGTAACTTAAGGGACTTACCGGTATGCAGGGCTGGGATCCTGAGCAAGAGGGGATGCACTCAACCAGAAGGGGCAGGGCCTCAGGCAGAAGGGGCATGGCCTTTAAATCCCTGGGCCCTTTAAATTGCTGCTGCTACTCTGGGGCACCGTTGATGATTTAAAGGGCAGCAGCTGGGAAATCCGGGCCCTTTAAATCACTGCCAGAGCCCCATGGTAGCGGTAGCTGCAGCGACGGCTGGGAGCCCTGGGGTTCTGGCAGTGATTTAGGGCTAGGGGCTCCGGCTACTGCTGGAAGCCCAGGGCCCTTTTAAATTGCCAGCCTGGGGAAGCTGCCCCCTGCCGGTATGGTTGGCTGTGTACCAGCTCTTGCGGTACGCTGCACCAGACCATACAGGTGTACTTTCACCTCTGGTCTAGGATCATAAGGGAAAAACTGGTGAATTGCACTCGCTTACTCAGTCTGCTGTGACATAACTCATTGCTGTTGGTTGTTCAAGACACACAGATTGTTGTAGTTTGTTTCCACTAGCAACAGCCATCAGACATTTAGCTGAACAAGACTTAATTCTTTTAAATTGACCTACAAGAAATGTATGAAGGCGAATGTGGGGGTGGAATATAGTGGTATGTCAGCATGGTTTCCATTAATATGCGAAGAAGTCTGTGGCAAACCTTGTTCTGAGCCTCATGATCAAATCAGCCAAGGACTTTTTTGTCAACATTAGACCTCCTCCCCTGTTCTTCCTTTTTTCCACTTCCCCAAGAAATTATCTTGAGTTGGGGGCCGGGGAGATCAAGGCTTACTGTGCGGATTGAATTTACTTGGACTTGTATCTAAGTGAATTCTCAAATATTATTAAACTGCAGGATCAGACCCTGGTGAAATGTCTTGAATGCAGTTCTTTCTTTATTAGTATCCTGGTGTCACTTTTGCCAATGCAGCCATTGGGATGTGTCCTTAGTTGTCAGTTAGGCAGGTGCCCACCTATGCAGACCCAGGACTTTCATGTTCAGTTCTCGTTTGTTCTTCTGCAGGCAGGTGCTCTTAATTGTTTTCTGCCTCTCACAGAAACAGCAGCTGGCACCCCAGTTTCCCCCTCCATCAGTCTTGGGTTATTCTGTGGAGCAGAGATTTCAAACTTTTTGCTGAGACCCCCTTCAGAGATTCATGTCCCATATATTCCCTCCTCTTAAGAAGAAACAGGGCAGGGCCAGGGTGCCTGATTCCCGTTGGGGTGGGGTACTGACCATGTGGTAGTTGATGCCTTCTGCCCCCTGCAGGGGTTGAACAGTCTCAGCTGCTGGGATCTGGCTCTCTGCCTATTGTGCTGCCCCTGCCCCCATGTAGGGGCAGCAAACAGGGCTGTGCTGAGGGGCCAGGGTCAGCAGGGTACTGGAAGGATGCAACCCCAGAGTACTGGCCCCTTTCCTGCATGCGGCCCTGTCTGCTTCCCCTGCATAGGCTGCAGATGGGGCTTTGGTCCTATGGCCACACTGAAGGGCAGGGTCAAGAGGGGGCTGTGTGCAGCAGGGATGTCGGTACTCGGTGTGTAGCCTTCAGTTCCACTCTCACAAAGTTCTCACCCCCTTCTCAGCAGAGGAGGGTATGTGCCAGTTAGTGGTTGCTGCAGCTGGGGCAGAGCGGGGGCAAGACAGGCAAGGAGTCTGGTCCTGGCAGCCAAGACCACCCACACAACTCCGTCCATTTCCCTTCTCTGACAGAGCTCCTCTTGACCTTGGCCCTTCAGTGCAGCTTTGTCAGGTCCTCATGCACCAGATAACTTCATCTTGCTCCCTCCACTTGTCCCAAGGGGTCATGCCCTACACTTTAAGAACTCTGCTCTAGAGTAAGGAGAAAAGGATGGAAAAAGAAAAGGGAGAAAATATCAAGAAGGATATTGATAAATTGGAGCGGGTTCAGAGAAGAGCCGCAAGAATGCTTAAAGGACTGGAAAATATGCCTGATAGTAATAAACAGATTAAGCTCTTTGAGTCTTGCTTAACAAAGAGAAGGTGACCTGATCACAGTTTGAGTACGTATATGGGAAACAGAAATTTAACAATGAACTCTTCAGAATAGCAGACAAAGGTCTAAGAAGTTCCAATGGTTGGAAGTGGAGGATAGACCTATCCAGACTGGAAATAAGGTGCACATTTTTCACAGTGATGATGAAGTCCTTTTCCCTTTTCATTTTCTTTAAGGGAGACCAGTAAAGGAGAAAAGCTTCTAGATATGTTCTTTCCAGTTTGCATACTCCTTGGCTGGTTTCCCATGCCACATCAAGCTCTGATCTCCATCATATACCTTCTAGACCAAGAAAAAGATCTGTGGACATGCACTATAGACTTACCACCTAGTTTTCTATCCCAACTGTCTTTTAAGCAGGCCTAGTCAGTAGAACTTGGATCAGATCCAGGTGGAATGGGCTTGGAGTAATTATTTGTAGTAGACCTAGGGATGCTTGTTCTGGGGAAACAGATTTGGCCTGGGGTCACTCTTTTGCTTTATCTCAAGCCTGTGCCCATTATTTCAGTCTGGCTCCCATTCCTGGCTGACAAGTTGCTAGTCAGACCTAGGACTTGTATTTAATAGCCTGGTGTTGAGGTGTAATTGTCTAACCTGTCTCGTGATGTGGCTGCACCACTTCAGATTCCTAGGATGCCTTATGGTGTGGTACCTAGGTAAAATGATTAATGTCTGATCTTTCTGCTTTGGAAATTCATCTGGGAAACAGCCAGTGGGAGGAACAAGAGGAGGAGGACTGGCTGCAAAAATCCTGCTGACACCTGCCTAAAAGCTGAGAAGACTCTGCCCTAGTTTTGCCAGGTCATGGGAAATAGCTAATGGGTTTGTTAGATCTTTCACTTTTTAGAAAGTGTGTAAGTTTCTAATTTAGAAACGTTCACTGTCCTGTTGAATCTTTTACCTTTCTGCTGTGCTCCAAGTCTTACACTTTAACTGAAAAAGCAGTGGAAAAGTTAAATTTTAAACATACCTTCAGTCATCTGAAACTACTACAAAACCCCCAAAGTAGTATACAAGGAGTTTCAGGCGAGTCACACCTGAACTTGCTGTGTGTAGCAATACTGTCGGTTAATGGATCTGTGGTAAAGTTTTACCTTGTTGAAGCATAGACTCATTCTAAAATGTTAACTTCACACTTGAATTTATGAACTGCTTTTCTACAAAAAACAAATTCAGAAAAAAATGTGTTAAAACCTATACCACATACCATATGGGCTTGAGTCCATGCTTGATGGCTGTCACAACAGGGATCAGCTATAAGCTGCTTTCATACACCAACTTTAGCCTTAGAAGCTTATCTATATGTTTTACACTACAAATAATTGATTTTTGTAAATATCTAAAATATGCTCTAACATATTAAGTGTTTTGTCACAGATTACACATAATGAACTGGGGATTCAGTAGTCCAAGGGAAGAGGAATTGTGTGTGTGTGTGTGTGTGAGAGAGAGAGAGAGAGAGAGAGAGAGAGAGAACTCTTACATTTTATGGAAATGTATAAGCAGGGCTGGAGGAAGGAAAGATCCAGGCACAGTGAGTGTTACCTGTTTAACTCGTATGAAGTCTTAAGAATACAGGACAATGCCTAAAATCACCCTTACATTCAGCTCTTATTCAGTTGGTCAGTGATCAACAGCTGCTACCATCTGTAGTTTAAGCATGGATAAGGTCCATGAATTTACTTGTTTTCAAGACCTGTTTGGTGGATTTAGCTGGCTCTGTTAGTTTGTCTGGTAGGAGATTCTGTTCATAAGACCCATTACTGGGGTTCTAGTACCTTGCTCTGAAGCATGAGACCTCAGACTAGGTGGACCATTGGTTATGTTTGGTATGCTAGCTCCTGTATTTATGCCTTGTTGCACCTGCATGTGTTCACTCTGTATGTAATCAGCTAAAGTTCTGACAGTGGCTAGCCAATTTACTTCCTGGCCTGCTGCTGAAGCAAAGCAAAGGACGCTTAGAAAACCCTAGACAATGACTATCTACTTGCCACTTTTTCCTGTGATGGCTGTCTGAGGCAGGTAATTTATCAAAAAGTATAGTTTACAACATTATGGCTGAGAAGGCACTAGCACCGTGGTTACAAGTCTAATGACCAAACTTGAGTTCCTTTGAATAAAAATGGGGCTAAATCAATTCTTCTAGGATATGGCCAAGAATAAGAGCTCTTACCAGCAATGGGATCCCTATCCTATAATAAATTCAGGAAACTTTTCCTTCACTCTTTCAGGGGATACCTTATCTTCAAGTGCAGAGTTGCACAAGGAATATCCATTCAGCTGGTTCTTTTGAGACTTTCTACAGAAAAGTAAAGTTGAACTCTTGGACAAATTTGTTTTCTGCTGAGTATGTGAAGTTCTAAAACATCTTTAAAAAGAAAAAAAAAAAAAACCTTTGTCAAGGTGAGTAGAACTGGTAGACAGGAAGGCAGGTATCTCATCACAGAATATACCACTTCCAGTTAAAGCGAGTTCCAGATTTGTCTGACTCATGGGCAGAAAAGCTGAGCATCTTGTGAAGAAATATGTAGGGAATTGCTATTCATTTATCATGCACTGCAAAGTAGGTGTCATTTTTATCAGCAGATGTCATTGTCTTTGGCTGTAGAGTTCTGCAAACAGCTGTTCTGTCTTGCAACTCTCACCTTTAATTTGTCTTCTATAATAATTAATTCCCAATAATAATTTTAGACTTTGTGTAGGAGAATAGGACAACTTTTGTTCCTTATCTGTATATTCAGCATTGCCAGCTCCCAAGTGTTCAAAAACCAAGTCTGGCTCCAAAAATCAGGACACTTTACATTTCGTTCTATTTATTTGCCCTCTGGTTTTGAAGCATTGAATTCACATTTTCAAGCTTTTCTTGGCAACTGTGACTAGAAACCTTGTTTAATAAAAGCTGACATTCATGAGTGTATAAGCTGGGGTTTAAGCACCAAATATGATCGGACTTGTGATAAAATTGCAAGAGTTAATACACCTCTAGCCCGATATAATGTGACCCGATATAACATGAATTCAGATATAACGTGGTAAAGCAGCGCTCCCGTGGGGCGGGGCTGCGCACTCAGGCAAATCAAAGCAAGTTTGATATGACGCGGTTTCACCTATAACGCGGTAAGATGTTTTGGCTCCCGAGCACAGCGTTATATTGGGGTAGAGGTTTACTAATTCATAGATTCTTTTTTAAGGTCAAAAAGGACCAGTCAATCATCTAGTGTAGTGGTGGGCAACCTGCGGCCCATCAGGGTAATATGATTGCTGGCTGTGAGACATTTTGCTGACGTTGACTGTCTGCAAGCACAGCCCCCCACAGCTCCCAGTGGCCACAGTTTGCCTTCCCAGCCAGTGGGAGGTGTGGGAAGCAGCGGGCCACAGGAATGTGCTGGCCACAGCTTCCCACAGCTCCCATTGACCGGGAACAGAGAATCGTGGCAACTCTGAGCTGCGGGGGGGCCATGCCTGCAGACAGTCAATGTCAGCAAAACGTCTCACGGCCATCAATAATATTACCCTGATGGGCCACAGGTTGCCCACCACTGATCTAATGTAACCTCCATTAGAAGTTCTTCCTTTGAGACCCAATAACTTTTGTTTGACTAAAGCATATCTTCCAGAAAGCATCCACTCTTGGACTTGAAGACTCCAAGAGATGGAGAATCCCCCACTTCTGTTGGCAGTTTGTGCCAATGGTTAATCACCCTCACTATTAAATTCAAATTATAAAGAAATTGTTGTCTGGCTATTTTACAGACATTGGTTCTTGTTCTTCCTTTCTCCACTATGCTAAAGCCCTTTAGTACCTGGAATTTTCTTGCTATGAAGATACTGTAATCAAGTCACCTCTCAATCTTTTTGATACACTTAAAGAGCTCAATATATTTAGTTTCTCTCACTGCAAGGCATCTTTCCAAGCCTGAGTCATTTGTCTCTTGTGTACCCTCTTCTGCTCTTTTACCATCCTTTTCAAATGCAGTTCCGGTATCCACAGAATTCCAGTACTGGTCTCATCAGTCCCATGTATATGGATAAAATCACCCTTCTACTCCTTCCCTGTTTATATATCCAAGGATCTCATTAGCCCTTTTTACCATAGGGTAGTCCTGGGTTTTTTACCACTCTGACCTCTAAATCCTTTCAAGTTACTGCTTTTCAGGATACAGTCTCCCATTATGCTAGTATGGCCTGCGTTCTTTGTTTCTAGATGTATGACCTTACCAAGCACTCTCAGATCACTCTGTATGACTACCCTGTCCTCATTGCTTAATAATTTAATATTAGTACATTTATAGATTATAGGACTGGAAGGGACCTCGAGAGGTCATCGAGTCCAGTCCCCTGCCCACATGGCAGGACCAAATACTGTCTAGACCATCCCTGATAGACATTTATCTAACCTACTCTTAAATATCTCCAGAGACGGAGATTCCACAACCTTCCTAGGCAATTTGTTCCAGTGTTTAACCACCCTGACAGATAGGAACTTTTTCCTAATGTCCAACCTAGACCTCCCTTGCTGCAGTTTAAACCCATTGTTTCTGGTTCTATCCTTAGAGGCTAAGGTGAACAAGTTCTCTCCCTCCTCCTTATGACACCCTTTTAGATACCTGAAAACTGCTATCATGTCCCCTCTCAGTCTTCTCTTCTCCAAACTAAACAAACCCAGTTCTTTCAGCCTTCCTTCATAGGTCATGTTCTCAAGACCTTTAATCATTCTTGTTGCTCTTCTTTGGACCCTTTCCAATTTCTCCACATCTTTTTTAAAATGCGGTGCCCAGAACTGGACACAATACTCCAGCTGAGGCCTAACCAGAGCAGAGTAGAGCGGAAGAATGACTTCTCGTGTCTTGCTCACAACACACCTGTTAATGCATCCCAGAATCATGTTTGCTTTTTTTGCAACAGCATCACACTGTTGACTCATATTTAGCTTGTGGTCCACTATAACCCCTAGATCCCTTTCTGCCGTACTCCTTCCTAGACAGTCTTTTCCCATTCTGTATGTGTGAAATTGATTTTTCCTTCCTAAGTGGAGCACTTTGCATTTGTCTTTGTTAAACTTCATCCTGTTTAACTCAGACCATTTCTCCAATTTGTCCAGGTCATTTTGAATTATGACCCTGTCCTCCAAAGTAGTTGCAATCCCTCCCAGTTTGGTATCATCCGCAAACTTAATAAGCGTACTTTCTATGCCAATATCTAAGTCGTTGATGAAGATATTGAACAGCGCCGGTCTCAAAACAGACCCCTGCGGAACCCCACTCGTTACGCCTTTCCAGCAGGATTGGGAACCATTAATAACAACTCTCTGAGTACGGTTATCCAGCCAGTTGTGCACCCACCTTATAGTAGCCCCATCTAATTTGTATTTGCCTAATTTATCGATAAGAATATCATGTGAGACCGTATCAAATGCTTTACTAAAGTCTAGGTATACCACATCCACCGCTTCACCCTTATCCACAAGGCTCGTTATTCTATCAAAGAAAGCTATCAGATTGGTTTGACATGATTTGTTCTTCACAAATCCATGCTGGCTGTTCCCTATCACCTTACCACCTTCCAAGTGTTTGCAGATGATTTCCTTAATTACTTGCTCCATTATCTTCCCTGGCACAGAAGTTAAACTAACTGGTCTGTAGTTACCTGGGTTGTTTTTATTTCCCTTTTTATAGATGGGCACTATATTTGCCCTTTTCCAGTCTTCTGGAATCTCTCCCGTCTCCCATGACTTTCCAAAGATAATAGCTAGAGGCTCAGATACCTCCTCTATTAGCTCCTTGAGTATTCTAGGATGCATTTCATCAGGCCCGGGTGACTTGCAGGCATCTAACTTTTCTAAGTGATTTTTAACTTGTTCTTTTTTTATTTTATCCGCTAAACCTACCCCCTTCCCATTAGCATTCACTATGTTAGGCATTCCTTCAGACTTCTCGGTGAAGACCGAAACAAAGAAGTCATTAAGCATCTCTGCCATTTCCAAGTTTCCTGTTACTGTTTCTCCCTCTTCACTAAGGTGAGGGTGTATGTACACCAGTCCTAAGTACCTTTTCCCACATGCCCTCTTAAAAGTCGAGCTAGCAGGGTAACATCTCCCCGAAGCCCTCTCTAGGGAAGTTTTAACCCATTTTCTCAAGTAATCTTTCTACATGAAGTGCCTCTGTTTAATTCTCATACAGTTATGTCCCCTAATCCCCCTCTGAGTCTACTTTCATGCTGCCTCAGTCGTCCTTTGTATACTGTCAACTATCTCTCAATTAAAATCTCTGCTTAAAGTCCACTTCTTTTTGACACACCACCATAGAGAAACTTATAAGTTTAAACTGTTATTACTATAAACATCTATTGCTTTGCATATATTTACACCTTCTGCTTACAGTGGGGAAAACTGCACTCTACAGCATTACTTCTCACCATGATATTTTTTTTAACTCTGATAGAAGTTAACTCATAAGCTCCTTGGAGTAAGGACTATCTGTTTGCCTGTAAAGCTCTTTGTATAACTTTATAAACCCTGTTCATACAAGCTTGTCATGTTTCTAGTTCTTATGCTTCATGCCTCTCCTTTTCTTTCTACTAGTTATTATTATTGTTTGCACTGTCATAATGTGCATTTTAAATAGGCGTGTCTCAAGTTTATAGCACAAACTGACTGTGGACTGTGTGAAGCCCATAGCTGTGGGGAAATTACCCAGATAACTAGGAAAAAATTAATCTTGTCCCCCTAAAATATCGTGCACTTTCCTAAGTGGAAATGTCATGTGAGAAATCACTTCAGCTTGTTCTCCTGTATCTACATACAGAAATGTGGTTTCTTTTGTTTCTCAAATGGAGCTATTCAGCTCTAAGTTAATTCATATTGTCTATTTAGATCAATGGTCTCAAGCCCTTAGTTTGGAAATTAACAATCCAGGTGGACAAGCACAACTGGAAGCCTGACCCTAAATTACTGGAATTCGGTGCAAAAGATGGTTTTTCATGTAATCATGCACAAAAAATTGGGGAGATAGGGATTTCTGATTCATGACAGACAGCAAAGATCAGAAACAGTTTCTTACAGCAGCACAGTGCAAGAAAGATTTGGTCCTGGAATTTGAGGAAGCAGGGGTACTTTAATGTTCTGTAACTCAAGCAGAGAGATTCCTCTTTAGGAAGGCAATATGTAGCTTTATTGGTAACATAGTAGGGAGGGAGGAGCTTATTAGCTAGAACTGCCTTTCCGACTGGTGGCATAAATCATTTTAGCAGGACTTTGACACTGATAGCAAGTGTGGAAGACTGCTCTTATTAAGAAAACAGTGCATGCTGGGAAATACCTCTTAAAGATGTAGCAGTATTTTAGACTCTAAAAGTTGCCATATGGCTCTTCCTACTTTAGAGTAATCTGTTTTGTTCAAGTTGAATTTGTAGGGTAGGACTCAAGGAGTTGCGGGGCATCTGCCCAGGGTGGAAATTGAAACTCTTCTCTTTCTTAAGAGCTAAACTTATAGCTTATACTGGTTATCCGAGAAAAATAAGCTATAACAGCAAAACCACCCTTATGCTGGTATAATGCATCTACACTGCCGCTTTTGCTGATATAATGTTGCACCTCCCTCCAACTGAGAATACTACATGGCAAAAGTATCTAATGTAGATCCATCTATAGTAATTTCTCTGTTTGTAGGGGGGAGTGTACTGAAACAAGACCTCGTATAGTCAACTTCACTTTTCTGCAATCAAATAGGAAAATCTTTGCTTTAAGCAGAATTGATTCTCACTTATATAGATTCAAACGTGTGCTCGCATCAGTTTGTTTAAAGAGCGTGCTGATCTGAGTCTGCTAGTCAGACATTCAGCTTTTCTCATATGTGGCCACCAGCAGATTTTTTTTTTTTTTTTGTAGCAGCCTCCAAAACATGGGCGGAGGTTAGGATGGGGGAGCAGCAGCCCCTCCCTGCAGTGCCCAGCTATTGCCCCTGAATAGCTGTTACCAAAGACAGCAAGATGCACTTCCTTGGTGTTTGTGCTGGCACTGCAGGGATCAGTGCCCGGCACTGCAGGGATCAGTGCCCTGCACTGCGCGGCCTCCTCGGAAGCTCTGGGCAGCACCTCTGGAGATGCATGGGGCCAGTGTGTACAGCGCTGGAGGTGGCTCTTCTCAGTGGAGGTGGTTGCGGCATTTGGTCGCTGGGGCACTTCCCTGTGCAGTTCTCCCTCTCGCGCCCAGGCAGGGTACGGGGAGCGTGGGGGTTCCGCAGGTGGCCAGTGAGTTCCTGACGTACCTTCCACAGGGTGGGCTGCCAGGGGAGGCATGGACAGAGACAGAGATTTGTCAGAGAGGCCATCAAAAATTTGTTGGGAGAAGTTTAATGAATGTTTTGATGTTAAATTAAACTTCCTCCACAGTCCATTTAATTCTCAATAGAAAAGCCATTAACCCTTTCCTCACCCCCCCCCCCAAAAGCTTTCCCCCCATCATTCTTGACTCCGATTTGCTTAAATCAAACTCTTTGTATGTTGGTATCTGTTCCATTGTGGTCAAAAGTTTAGTTTCTTTGGCTTCACGTATCAGATTTGTAGCAAAATAGGACTTCAAATAATTTGTACCAAGATCTTACGAAGAATGTTAACAATAAAAACTGCAGCCTGTTATTCAACAAAGCTTAAATGAATTATGTAAAAGGTTCTCTTGGTAAAGTTCAAGATAATGCCATTTATAACTTCTAAACTTTATCTGCTTCCCTAGACTGTAGAACTCTAGGATTTAATCCAATGAGAGAAAAACATTAAGGAGCTTCTATATCTGGAAGAATTAACTGTGAATCAAACAGCCTGCTTCAACATTTAAAACACTGAAATTCTTTCTTCTGGTTTTATAGTCTATATATTGTAATTATCTCCTGATCCTGTCATGTTTAGCCATAAAGATGAGTTTTAAGAGAGCTTGTTTTATGCCCTGAATATCAAGTAAGCATAGGTATGTAACTTACATAAAAGAAATGTCGCAAGTTTGCTGTGTCACCTCTAAACCAATTACTCCATATGAGCAGCTATTATGACCTTTACCTGGTATGTTTACTCTTTAACACTTTATTTATAGCATGTACAAACTTCACCCTTTGATTACCTTTTTGAAGATCAAGATCTTTGTATTTATGGTAGCTTCCTAGTATTGTTTCCATCTTTATGCATGAAAAGTTGCTTTAAAGGAAACAGAGGGATCATTACACAGCTAAATGTACTCTGCACTATAAATACAACTGAACCAGGGTTTTCCTCTGAGACAGCTTCAATTTGTAGTGTAGATGGGACAAGTGCCTTTCCTAACTTGGGCCTTGGCTACACTCGCGGAAGCGCAAGCTGCAAGTACTCCACTTTTCCGAGGGGAATAGCTTGCAGCGGTGCGAGCGAGCATGCAGCGCTGCAGGCGCGGATTACACTGGCGCTTTACAGCGCTGCACTCGCTGCGCTCAGTGGGAGTGTTTTTTCACACCCCTGAGCGCAGCAAGTGCAGCACTGTGAATTGCCAGTGTAGCCAAGGCCTTAGTCAAGCCCTAAGACAGGTATAGTCAATTACTTTTTGTCAAGGTCCAAATTTCTTGGTCAAGGTCCAGACTCCAGAGAAATATTTTTCACATCGCAGTAACAATAATGATGATAAGAAGACAGGTCTACACTGCAAAATTAAGTTGATCTAAGTTAAGTTGCTGTTCAGCTAGTGCAGTAATTACAGTAACTCCTCACTTAGTCATTCCGGTTAACGTTGTTTCATTGCTGATCAATTAGAGAACATGTTCATTTAAAGTTGCACAATGCTCCCTTTATAACGTTTGTCAGCCACCTGCTTTGTCCACTGTTTGCAGAAAGAGCAGCCCATTGGAGCTAGCTGGTGGGGACTTGGAACCTGGAAGGACCAGCAGCCCTCCATCAGCTCCCTGCTCCCATAAGTTCCCTGTGAGGCAGCCACCCAGCAGGCTATCAGTTGCCAGCAATTCAGCTGTCCCTCCCCCCACTGCCATGTGCTGCTCCTGCCCTGTGCCTTGGAGCTGCTCCCTGGAGCCTCTGCTTGATGTGCTGGGGGGGGGAGAGGGTGTCAAATATCAGGGTATTCCCCTTCCCCCTGCTCCTCCCCTCTGCTTACACCATCCTCATAGAGCAGGGGAGAGGGAGGAGGGACACAACAAGGCTCAGGACCAGGATGGAGGGAGCTTGCTGGCAGCAGCTGCTGTCTCAACTTGCTGATCTACTTAAAAAGGCAATGCACTTAGAGTGGCGTCAGAGTACTTAAAGGGCCAATGCAAATCTCTTACACACAGGGTGTGTCTGTCTGCCAGGCTGTCACTCCTCCCTCCATTTCTGCTGCCTTGTAGAGTGTGAGGCTATATTAACAACAATGTGTTAACCCTTGAAATATCCCACCCTCTGGCTCCACCACCTCAACCAAGCTTCACAATCATTGCTTTGTACAGTATTAAATTGTTTTAAAACGTATACTGTGTGTGTGTGTGTGTGTGTGTGTGTGTGTGTAAAATATATATATATATTTTTATATATAAATAAAAATCTTTTTTTCTGGTGAAAAAAATTTCCCTGGAACCTAACCCCCTATTTACATTAATTCTTATGGGAAAATTGGATTCGCTTAACGTTGTTTTGCTTAAAGGTGCATTTTTCAGGAACATAACTACAACATTAAGCGAGGAGTTACTGTACTGTGGAGAGCACAGACCACTGGCTGCATGGAGGTGGGAGATCACTCTGCAGCCTCCCCTCTCCCCCCCTCCTGGACATGGATTTGATGATGAGGCTGCACCCGACTCTGACGCAGTGCAATGGCCGGGCCTGCCTCAGAAACACTCTGAGGCCCTGCCCCTCTGCACCAGGCACGCCAGGTATAGGAAAGCATGCTCAGCATTGCAGGATCCTAGTGGGGAGGCATCCAGGTGTGGGGCGAGGGGGTTCCTGGTAGGGCAATCTGGGTGCGGGCGGCTCAGTGGGGGTTCCAGGTGCGGGTAGGATATGGATGCACAGGGGCTCATTGTGGAGTTCTGGATGCAGGGGCAATGGGACTCTGCAGGGGGTCTAGGTGAAGGTGGTTGTCTGGATGTGGGGTTTTTTATGGGGGATCCAGATGCAGCTGGTTGCGGCTTGGTGGGGGGTGGAGTGTGGCTCGGGGGCGGGGGGGTGAGGCTCAGAATGGGGGTCTGGATATGGGGGATCCAGATGCGCAGAGGTTGGGCGGACGGGGGAGCAGAAAGCAGATGGGGGCAGAGCTTCCTGCAGATGGGGGAGGTTTCTGGGGGCGAGTCTGACTTGGCATCTGAAATGATGCGCCTGCACTGCTGGGCAGGGGTGAGAGACTGCTCTTGTGGCTTCCCTTTACTTCCCCCTCAGTTATTTTTCTTTGGGTAGGCAAAGAAATCTGCGGGGGATGTGAATTCTGTGGCCTTGGAGTGGCGCAGAATTCCCCCAAGAGTAATGTTTGTTTGAGGCTGGGGAATTATTGTGAACTTGAAGCAATGCTCTTTATTTTCCAGCGCTCTGTATTGGTCCCATGTCTACTATCTCTTTCTTATGCTTTTGGGCATCTGTCAAATAAACGTCTAACTGCAAATACTCATGGCCTTGTTCAATACCATTTTGATAATGTTGGCAGGGCCCCCACAAGTCAGGTACCGAAGAAACTGGGTACAGAGACTGAGCCCATGGTGCATTCATCCAGGGGGAATGAAAACTTCCTGTATTCAGGACAAAAACTTGGGGTGTGGTAAATAATGAAGAGGATGGGTCACTGACTCGCAGTGATCTAGCTTGTTTGGTAAGCTTGGTGCAAGCAAACAATACGTATTTTAATACTGCTAAATATAAATGTATACAGGTAGGAACAAATAATATAGGCCACTCTATCCACAGTGACCCCCAAATCTTTCAGAGTCGCTGATTCCCAGGATAATCAGCTGAACATGAGCACCCAATGTGATGCTGTGGCCCAAAGAGCTAATGCGATCCCAGGGTACATAAACAAGGGAATCTAGAGTAGGAGTTAGACCAGTGGTTTTCAACCTTTTTTTCATTTGTGGACCCCTAAACATTTCAAAGGGAGGTGCGGACCTCTTTGGAAATCTTAGACATAGTTTGTGGACCATGGGTTAAAAACCACTGAGAGAGAGGTTATTTTACCTCTGTATTTGGCATTGGTGCCACTGTTGTTTGAATACTGTGTGCGGTTCTGGTGCCCACAATTCAAGAAGAATGTTGATAAATTTGAGAGGGTTTGGAGAAGAGCCATGAGAATGATTAAAGGATTAGAAAACATGCCTTCTAGTGATAGACTCAAAATGCTCCATCTATATAGTTTAACAAAGAGAAGCTCAAGGAGTGACTTGGTTACAGTCTGTAAGTACCTACATGGGGAACAAATTTTTGATTAGTTTTTTTAATCTAGTAGAGAAAGGTATAACACTATCCAATGGCTAGAAGTTAAAAGCTAGACAAATTCAGACTGGAAATAGTGTACATTTTTGATAGTGAAGGTAGTAATCATTAATACAATTTACCAAGTGTCGTGGTGGATTATCTGTCACTGACCATTTAAATCAAGATTGGATGTTTTTCTAAAAAATTTGTGCTAGGAATTATTTTGAGGAAGTTCTCTGTCCTGTGTTATACAGGAGGTACTATGGCCTGTGTTGTGCAGAGTACAATGGTTTCTTTTGGTCTTGGAATCTATGAAACCTATTATGAAATCCTGGCCCAATCCATTGAAGTCAATGGAAGCTTTGCCATTGAGTTAAGGGGTGGGGGACAAGATTTCACCTCAGGTTTAAGAGGAGTACTCCAATCTAGATACCAATCTGCTTTCTTTGAATGCCAAGCTGCCCTGTAATGTTGTTGCTACCATGATCTACAGTTGTAGATTGCTTTCTTTCTAACTTTTTTAAATTTAAAAAAAAGTATATAGAAAAAGACAACTATATACATAAGTGTCTCAAAATGTATTTGCTACTTAATCTTAGCTATACTTGAAACTTTAAATTATATATAATATGAATGCTTAAAATATAAATCAATGGTTTGTATTACACTTTATAAACAGTTTGTTTATAAAAATCCAACTAGTTAAAGAAAAATTAAAATAAACAATGGAAGCAAAATTCAGAGGATGGGGAGGGAACAACTAGGTAGAGAGGAGGTGGAGGTGAGGCTCATGAATTTAATAGGATTATTCCGATACTTCCAGGAAAGCACTCCATAACTCTGAGAATTTTTCATGGGTATTCGTTATGGCACACAATTCTCTCCATGGTGACCAGGCTTATGATGTCTGTGTGCCAGTCTTCGATTGTTGGTCACTTTTTGGATTTCCATTTTTGTAGTGCTGATCTTTTAGCAATTATTAGTGCTCCATTCAGCCAAAGTTTTTCAAATTTGGTCAGCTTCCAGTTAACAACCACTAGGTTTAAAATTACATGTTTTGCTTGTAACAGTTTTATTTGGTAGGGAAAAAATTAATTCTGCTATTTAAGTTCTGCCCAAAACATGTGGGTATAGGATCATTCCCAGAGCATATGTGTTAAGTTAGAATCAGAGCACCAACATTTGTCTGATTTAGCTGTGCCTGTTTTGAACAGTCAGAGAGATGTCCAATGCATCCTTCATATGATTTTCTGTTGAATTAATCTTAAATAGAGGGCCAAGGAACAGTTCAAAGCACTGGCTAAAATTTGTTTCCATTGATTATCAGAGAATGATTGGCCTAGTTCCTCCTCCCTGTTCTTTTTAGGCAATCCATGTTTAATTCAAATTTGCTGGCCAAGTGTGCATTTAGTATTGCCATAGATCTGGCAATCTGGGTAATATTTGGAGAAATGAAAGCAGTTCAAGTGGGTCAGGGTAGTGAAGGTATCAGGACCAGACAGATGGGAAATGGCATGTTTAAGTTGGATGTATTTAGATTGAACCTTTCTTTTAATATTGTAAAAGGGAGGAAGGTATCATTTTTAATGAATTGATGGTCAAAATCCCTGTCTTAATCCAGTCTGCCCAAATGATGGTGTTGCCTTCTATACAGAGTTTCATGTTACCCCAGCTAGAGGTCTTGGTATGTAGAAGAGGGTGATTTTTTAAAATTAAGTAGATATTGTGTGCCAAGTATTTTTGGCTTCCACAATATTGGTAATTCTTCATTAGGGAAATGGTGGTAATCTGAGTGCAGAGTATTGGAAAGGGGTAAAGGAGCAACAAATTCTGCTTCTAGATGGAGTCAGTCTGGGGCTCTACAGCACAAGGGAATGAGCTGCTATGTTGCTTGGCTAAGAATTATTGCCTGATAAAGTTTAAAGTTGGGAAATCTAAAACCACCTGTTCTGACATGGAGCTATAATCTTTTAAAGGAAAATTTGGACTTGTTACCAGCACCCCACAAGAAGCACGGGAACATGTTGATTTTGGTAAAATAAAAGAAGAATATGAATAGGGAGGGAATTCAGAATAAAAAGGATCCTGGGAAGGACATTGATTTTATTTATTTTTCCCCAAAGGGGGAGGGGGACATAGTGCCTGCCATCTTTTTAAATCCTTTGCTAACTGTATGATTAATAGTCAAGGTTAACCTAGCCCAATATTTTTCAATTCCTTAGGGAAGAAAATGCCAAGATATCTGAGGTTAGTCTTTTGCCATCCTAATGTCCCTATAGGAAAGCTGCTGCCAGCTAAATCCAATGAGATCTTCATTGCTTCCAATTTATCAATTTATCTTATAGCCAGATAATTCGCCAAATTTATATATTGTTTTTAAGATATTTGGAATAGATTGAACTGGATTTTTAACAAATAGGAGGATGTCCTCCTACACACAGAAGGATTTTTTTCTCCTGAGTCCCTGATTTGATCCCTTGAATACTTTGGTGTTCATTAATTAGTATTGCAAGTGATTCTAATGCTGTATTGAACAGAAGCGGGGGGAGAGAGGGAATCTTTCTAGTTCCCCAAAACAAATCAAGTGGGGGGGATGTTGTTCTATTTCTTAGGGATTTGTATTTAACAGCTTTATTCATGGAAAAAAAAGGATTTCTCCAACCCAAATTTATCCAGAGTAAGAAACAACTGTTGCCAACTCTGTCAAAGGCCTTCTCTACATCGAGTGAAGTGATTGCATGGGAATTTCTAGAATGGAATCCCATAATGTTAATCAACTGATGCGTGTATCTGAACCGTGTCTTTTTAATAAATCCCACCTGATTGGGGGAAACCATATCGCTGATTACTTTTTCAAGCTTTAGTCAATATTTTTGAAAGTATTTTTATATCAGTTGTGCTTAGAGATGGTTCTATAGCTATTACACTTTTCTGCATCCTTACCCAGTTTTAGTAATACTGTAATTAGGGTTTCCATCTTAGGAGGAGGTAATGTACTTGTCTTTAAGGCATCTTCATGAATGTATAACCATTTAGGAACCAGAATTTCTTTGAGACTTTCCTAGAATCCTTTCAGGAGGCCATCAGGGCCTTTTCCAGACTCGTTTCCTCTATGGCCTGATTATTTCCTCTTATTCCAAGGGAGAGGTCAGCTGGCCTGCTGCTCTTCTGAGGTTGAGTTTTAACAAAATTATTCTGTTCTACTGAGTCAGGTGGTGAATCATGATTAAGAGCCTTGTAGAATTTCAAAAATTGATCACTGATCTTTTTTACATTAGTAATAACCTGCCTTTGTACTGATTTAGAACATCGTTCACTAATTTAGGGTGTGGGGAAAAAAAACCCAAAAACCTGAGCAACGCAACTTGCATCGACTTAAAACTGTGTCCACACCGCACTATATTGGCGGGAGATACTCTTCCACCGACATAGCTTCTGCCTCTCATTGAGGTGGAGTAATTATGTTGACAGGAGAGTGCACTCCCGCTCGGATAGCGCATCTTCACCACATGCATTACAGTGGCACAGCTGCGCCAATGTAGCGTGGTAGTGTAAACTAGCCCTAACAATGGCCGTACTGTGTCAAACCAATGATCCATCTAGCCCAGTATCCAGTCTTCCAACAGTGGCCAGTGCCAGGTGCTTTAGAGAGAATGAACAGAACAGGGCAGTTATTGAGTAATTCATCCCCTGTTGTCCAGTCCCTGCCTCTGGCAGCCAGAGGCTTAAGGGACCCAGAGCATGGACTTGCGTCCCTGACCATCCTGGCTAATAGCCATTGATCCATGAGAGGACCTTCCCTCCTATCCCATGACTGTTTATTGTGCTTAAAAGCCTTTGGTGAGGGAGCTTGTCAAAGGCTTTCTGAAAGTCCAAGTACCCTATGTCCACTGGATCACCCTTGTCCACATGCTTGTTTGACATGCTTGAAGAATTCTAATAGATTGGTTAGACATGATTTCCCTTTACAAAAGTACAGTTGACTCTCTCCCAACATATTGTGTTCATCTGTGTCTGATAATTCTGTTCTTTACTATAGTTTCAACCAGTTTGCTTGGTACTGTAATTGCCAGGATTGCCTCGAGTTTTTTTAAAAAAAAATTGGCATCACATTAGTTGTCCTCCAGTCATTTGATACAGAAGCTGATTTAAGTTAGTAACTATCACAGTTAGATGTTCTGTAATTTTCTATTTGCATTCTACTCAAATTTCAGTGATACTATTTGGGACCTTTGACCTCTCACTTTTAATTTGTATGCAAGACTTTTCCCTGCCCTTTACCCTAATTCCCAGTATGTTCGAGTCTAAAAAGAGCAAATTCGGCTTGTACTGAAATCCATCTATTTACTTCACATGGAAGATTAACTTTTTAAGATTTCTGTGGGAGGGGTAGTTTGCACATTCTAAATTAATAGCTTTAAGTTGTTCAGTTAATTCCAGCAACTGAGCCTGGTTAGTCTTTCTATTAGCAGACTAGGAAATGATCCTCCCTCTAATAAAAGCTTTTAATGTATCCCATAGGGTGGATTGGGATCTCTGTATCGCTAGTTTCAAGCTGAAAAACTGAACTTCTGTGACATAGTTTTGAAAATATTTCTTTTAAAATAGAGGAGTTCAGTGTCCATCTCTGACATGTTCAACCTGTTTCTGGAGGGGAAAATTGTTGCATCACTGGTGCATGATCAGAGATTGTGATAGACTTGATGTCATTATTAAGCACTAAATCCACCAGATGCAGAGAAATGAGGAAGAAATCTATTTGTGACTATGTGGAAGGGGGGGATTAAAATCCTTCACTGTAGGGTTCTGCAACCGCCATACATATGTTAACCATATTTCTTCAATATCATCTTTTATAACATGCTTAGTATGTGATTGTGTATGTTGGGGCCAGCCTGTGTTGTCTAAAAAGGGCCCAACACCTCATTAAAATCTCCTGCTAGGATTGATTCTAGTGGGATATTAATTAATTTGGAAAAAACTTGGATCATCTTTATCGGATCTCTATATATTAATCAGGGTATATACAGAGTTAGATCTTAGCCTTCGCCAAAAAAATCTACCTTCCTCATCTTTATTTACATATTTTCTTTTGTGAAACAATATTGCTACACCTCTGAGTGCAGAGAAGGAATTGTTGAAAACCCTTTTCCCCATCTACTCTGCCTAAGATTCTGTGCCTCCAAGTCATTAAGGTGGGTTTCCTGTAGGAGGAGATCTGCTTTCAATATTTTTAGATGGGTGATAATTCTTTTTTTTTTCTTCATATTGAGTGATTCACCCCTTTGATGTTCCAGGAAATATAATTTATAATATTATCCATGAGGAGTGTTTAGGTCAAATATCTCTTCATCCAGACACCTGAATAGTGTCATTGCTTGGGCCATTGTTAGTTCCAGTCCTAGAAATGGTATATCTGTTTTCCCTTTCACTGGATCAAGGATGTGAGGGGGAAGGGAAAGAGGAGTTGTTAAGGCAGAGCAGAGAAGGTAAGATAGAAAAAGAAATTGTGGTGCAGGATCACTTAAAAATACGTAACTCTTATTCAAATGGAAATTGGACCTAAGGAGGCTGACAAGGGGATGGCCTTGTCACTCCCTCCCTCATCCCCCAGAACACCAATTTGGGATATAACTGGATTCCCTTAGACTATTTCTTCTTTTTAAAGACAAATATCAAGGGAGGGCATGGTTTCAGCTCTGTTCACAACGATGACAAAAGGGGGAAGAAGGCTAGCATCTAAATTTAAGAACAAGTCTATAGTGGATATATAAGAAAGTTATACAAATTATTTAAATAACCTCATTCTAACAAAACTGGACTGTTTGCTGGTAAGGGTTCATTGGCAGAATAGTTCTGCCTAAACTTTGCCCCTGAGCCTTGTCCACACTGCATTATAGTGTAAACGCCATTGACCAAGTATCGCATCAGCAATCTTCTTTAGCGTATGCACAATGTGCCTCAGGTGGCATGTGACCAGGATTCATCACCGAATTTGGTCTGCTGGTTGGATCATTAGCTTCCCCAGCCTGGGCTGGGTACAGACGAGGAGTGCAGTGTGAACTCTGATCCATGCCACATCGGCAATGTAAATCAGCATAACGTTTATAGCAATTCATTTATCGAAATTAAAAACGTAAGGAAATTAACTGAACTAATATTGAAAAAACTGAGTCTCCTACTAACACGTTCTCGGTAATTTGGTGGATTATAACCAACAGGTTTTAAGAATAAGATGGGATTTTAGGAGATGAGATTTCTTTACCATTGAATAATTGACTCAGACATCTAGGCCAGAAGGGATCATCTTGGTCATCTAGTCTGACCTGCACATCACAGGCCATAGAACCTCACCTATCCACTCCTGTAATAGATCCATAACTTCTGGCTGAGTTACTGAAGTCCTCAAATCGTGATTTAAACACTTCAAGTTACAAAGATGCCACAATTTATTCTAGTTCAAACCAGCAAGTAACCCATGCCCCATGCTGCAGAGAAAGGCAAAAAAACCAAACCAACCCAGAGTCTCTGCCAATCTGATCTGGGGGAAGATTCCTTTCCAACCCCGAATATGGCAGTCAAAGTCTGAGCATGTCACTGAGACCCACCAACAAGAGAACTTGAAAAGAATTCACTGTAATTACTCGGAGTCCTATTTTCTGCTAGCGGGTCACAGATGAGCCACGTGTTATTGTATGCAGTCTCAGCATATCATCCCCTTCATAAATTTATCAAGCTCAGTCTTTAAATCAATTAGGATTTTAATTCCTCCACTGCTCTTCTTGGGAGGCTGTTCCAGAAGTTCACTTCTCTGGTGGTTAGAAACCTTCATCTAATTTCAAGCCTAAACTTGTTGGCTAGTTTATATCCATCTTTTCTTGTGCCAATGTTGGCCCTTAATTTAAATAACTCTCTCCCTCGCTGGTATTTATCCCTCTGATGTATTTATAAAGAGCAATCATTTCTTCCCTCAACTTTCTTTTGGTTAGGCTAAACAAGCCAAGCTTTTTAAGTCTCCTCTTATAAGGCAGGTTCTCCATTCCTCTGATCATCCTAGTAGCCCTTCTCTGTACCAGTTCTAGTTTGAATTAATCTTTCTTAAATATGGGAGACTAGAATTGCACACAGTATTCCAGATGAGGTCTCACTAGTGCATTGTATAACGGTAACTACACTTCCCTATCTCTACTGGAAATACCACACCAGATGAATCCTATGATTGTATTAGTCTTTTTCGTGACTGTCATCCACCTATATACCCAGGTCTTTCTCATTTGTTGCTTCCAACTGATCTCTCTCCAGCTTGTAGCAAAAACTCTTGTTAGTCCCTAAGTGCATGGCTTTGCACTATTAAATTTCATCCCATTTCTATTACTTCAGTTTTCAAGGTCATCCAGATCTTCTTGTATGATACTCTGGTCCTCCTCTGTATTGGCCATACCTCCCAACTTTGTGTCATCTCCAAACTTTATTAGCACACGCCCACTTTTTGCACCAAACTCATTATTGAAAATATTAAATAAGATTGGTCCCAAGACTGATCACTGAGGAACTCCATTAGGGACCTGGCAACTCACCTGTCCGTATGACCCATTTTAGTCTCCCCTTTAACCAGTTTATCTTTCAGTTCTCATATTAATCCCCATCTTCTCCAATTTAGTTGTTAATTTCCCATGTGGAACTGTATCAAATGCTTTATTGAAATCCAGGTAGACTAGTTCTTCTGCGTTTCCTTTGACTAAAAAATCAGTTGTCTTCCCAAAGAAAGAGATCAGGTTGGTCTGGCATGATCTATCTTTCGTAAAACCATATTGTATTTTATACCAATTAACGTTTACCTTTAATTACTCTCTTTCAAACTTTTTGTTCTAAGACCTTGCGTACAATTGAGGTCAAACTAATGGGCTGTAGCTTCTTTGATCACTTTTTTTCCTTGGTTAAAAATAGGACTATATTAGCAATTCTCCAGTCACAGGGTATGACCCCCGAGTTTACGTATTCATTAAAAATCCTTGCTTTTGGGCTTGCAATTTCATGTCCCAGTTTCTTTAATATTCTTGGATGGAAATTATAGGCCCCCGATTTGGTCCCATTAAGTTGTTTGAGTTTCACTTCCACCTTTGATTGGGTAATTGGTACTTCCATATCCTTGTTTTCCTTAGCCACCCTGCTCACTCTCCCCAAGTTTTTCAATATACTTATTAAAAACTGAGGCAAAGTATTCAGGTGTTGGGCCATACCTAGATTATCTTTAATCTCCACCCCATCCTCAGTGCTTAGCGGTCCCTCTTCTTCTTTAGCTGTATAAATAAAAAGAAAACAAGAAAAGAACCTTTTAGTATTGGCTTTAATTTCTTGTGCTAGGTCCACCTCTGTTTGACTTTTGGCAGTTCACTTTCTTCCCTACGCTTTCTGACCTCCAAGAGACCACTTTCATTGCTGATCCCTCCCATCTTCCATTTCTGTTAGGCTTTCTGCTTTCTCTTAAAAACCTGTCTGAGATGCTTCTTCGTCCAGTTTGGTCTGCAAACCTTCCCTATGATCTCTTCACCCTCACCCCGCCCTTTTCATAGTGTAACATTCCAATCTGCTAATAGCAGCAGCCAGAGCTGCTGCTGCTACCTGAGTCTAGATGGAGAGCCAGGAGAGTTGAAATTTACTCAGAGATGAGACCTTTCTCTCCACCCGTTCACTCCCCAGCTAGCTCATTCTGCTGGTGAAACCAGGGAAGTTGAAGGAAATAAAACTCAGGGAAAAAATTGTGTATTTGCCCTGTAAGGTTTGTTGCTAGACTGAGAACAGAATTCCAACGGTGCATTGACTGATCTAGTAAAGTTCTTTTAATGCATCTTTGAAAGTAGCAGGAATGGAAATGAAGTAGTCCAAACCAGTCCTTTGGCTATACCAGTGGTTCTCAAACTTTTTTTTGCGGACCACTTGAAAATTGCTGAGGGTCTCAGCAGACCACTTAATGATCTTTCCAAATGTTTGTTCTGTTTGCTAACTATTGTAAAGCACTTTGGATAAAAGCGCTGTATAAAAATACCTTAATAATTAACATTTTTGGTTCTACAAATAAAAGCGAACAACTCATACCTTAATATCCGTAGTTGTACCTTTCTAATGCTATGGATGTGCCCTCTCTCCCGAGCCATGGCAGCCCCTGAGTTGGGGCTGGGAGGGGGGGGGGGGGGAGAGGTCTCTCTCTCTCTCTCTCTCCTCTGCTGTGGCAGCCACAGAGCTGAGGCTGGGAAGGAAAGCTGTCTGTCCCCAGCAGCCACAGCCCTGGAGCTGGGGAAAGTCTCCTCTTTCTCTGGCGGCCGTAGCCCTGCACATCCCAAATTCCCTCCACCCGCTCTTCTCACCCCACTGCCCCCCCACCTACCCCCTATTTCCACCAACACTACCACCTCACCTTACACGTGCATCTTCTCCAGGGTCCAGGCACCTATTTAGTGGCGCCAATTAGGTGGGTGGCCCTTCATTTTCTTGTGTGTGGCCGCCCAGGCGCGCACCTTAGAGGGAACTATCCGCGGACCACCTGAATGGAGCTCACAGGCCACTGGTGGTCCACGTACCACAGTTTGAGAACCTCTAGGCTGAACTATATATCCCAGGATGCACTGTCTCCCCATCCAAAAAGGAGATCATGGTGCATCATGAGAGATTTTGTTTGAGTGCCTCATGGTCCATTTATCCCCCCCGCCCCACCCCCGCATGAGGCATTGTGGTAGCATTTCCAAATAAAAATATTTCAGTTTTTGGCAAAAACTATTTTGATTCTTGTTTTATTTTTGCCAAAATAATAATAATAATAATAATAATAAAAATTTCTGTGGGGAGTTGGGGAATGGTGTTTTCAACCAGCTCTATTTTTGACACCACTGAGAGGAATGTCTTGGAAGGTCTTTCTAGACAGAGCTTAGATGAAGTTGGATGTAAAAATCTGGATTTTTTTTGTCTGTAAATGATTCTGCACCTCCATTACCCCAGGCTGACCACACTGGTATTCGCTATTATAACAACTGCTTGGCTTCTGTCTTGACTTGTCATACCCATTAAGAGTTGGAAGAATCCATTAGCTTCCTTTTAGTTCTTCTCTCTAACATTCTTCAGTTATGTGTAAGCATTATCTGGAGGACATAAAGAAAACAGTGGAGGAAGCCCAGAATCCCGGGGCAACAGCTCTAGTGCAGTTTTCTGGTGCTTTTGCTGATTACTCTGAGATGTGTGTCAAATTTCAAGGTGACTATACTTCTATTCCCTCTCTGATCCACTAAAGGCATCCACTTAAGGCTTCCGGCTCCCAACTGTCACCTCTCTTGAGCTGAGATTTGCGTCTGACTCCTCCCTGACCGGGTATTTTAAGGCCGCACAGCTCCTTGCCTTATACTGTGATATCCCCAGCAAACCAGGTGCCTAAAAAGCCAGTGCCTGTGCTTTGCTGTCTCTCCAAGGGATATAAGCAGCGAATTGCTCACAGTTAAATTATCACACAGCTCTTTCAAACAAGCACTTTTATTCAGAAGGTTAAAGCATTACAGAAAAAGCATTAAAACAATAAAAGAACCTGCATGCATGTTGAAAAGCTTACTGGAGGTCACCACCAATTCCAACCTAGGGTTCTGGTAGGTTTTAGTCCTTCAAAACCCACAACTGGGTTTTTCTTATGGCTGCAAGATTTGGAGGGCTTACACCATTTCCAAGGATTTTTATGCAGTAATGGATTTTGATGGGAACCACTCTCAAGACCAGAAGCCCATAAAAAGTTGTTCATATTCAGAAAATTCCTGTCATTTCCTTTTCACTTAAACATCTTTGGAGACTATTGGGACAAGGTAGGTGCTTGTGCTGACCTAAAGCAATGCACTCATCTCTTTTTTCTAAATGCTTGAGATGCTATGAAATATAGGGAGTCTCCTGTTTATAGATCCATACTTCATCTTGAAGTTTCCTACTGAAATGTCAGGAGAACTCATGAGCTGGTCAGACCATTTTGGCTAGTTCAGTCACAGCCTTATTCTCTGACCATTAATTAATATTTTGGCTCCAGGCTCTGGGTTTCTGATTACGTGTATGTTGCATCTATGGATGTGGTCACGGAGACCTCCTTTCTAAATCTGTCATGGATGGAGGAGGGGGGTCTCTGGTTAAAGTGATGGTCCCAGAAGTTTCAGACTAATCAGATGCTCATAACTTTCCTTTTAAAAATGAGTCAAGCATTTGGGGAAGTTTTGGATCAAGATCTTTAGGGCTTTCAGGTTAAGAACGCCTTTCCAGGACAAGTTAAGTTTTCATCAGTTCCTTACTGGCATTGCTCAGGTCTTCACAGATACCCCGCAAGTCTTGGTACAAGATGAGATTCTGGAGATTGCAAAAAGTAACCGGCTGAAGCTGACTGACTGAGTCCATCAGACGGTCTAGTGAGTTTTTAAATACTAGGGGAGCAAGCTTCTTCCCTGGGCAGAAAGAGTTGGGAGGGGAGATAATTATTTCACTTTTTTCTGTCAGTGGATCACAGAGGACTGCTGGATATCCTCTGTTCTTCTCAGGACAATTGTTAGCTTCCAGGTTCCCACAGATTTTACTCAAAAAATTGAGAAGCAGTGGACAGTGTTTTCTGGATATCAGGCTCTCTTGGAAGTGCCAGCGCAGGTGTGCATTGCAAGGGTTTACTCTATGCTGTTTATCATGCTGTAGACGTATGTCTGTCACTACAGCAGTAAATCTTTGCTGACTGTACAGAGTGCATAGTACTGCTTGGTTGCCTTTCATACTTTTTGTCTAGTCCAGGATAGGTGTGGCAATAGAGTCTGACATTGCCATTAGGATGGAGGTGCTGCCATTTGCAACTTAGTCCTCCATCCTTATTGATGGAAGCAGGGGAATGGTTTTAGTTTTTCAGAGTCTTATGTTTTTGGGAATAATATATAGAGTATTGGAGGTGTTAGTTTCATTGTTAGCTGAGTTTTAAGAGCTTTATTTTTAACCTGTGTCCCTTTAAATTTATTAGATGATTGTTTCTATGTTGTGATTGGGTTTTGCCTGAAAGTTTCTCATGCTGTTGCTGAAGTGAAGAATGTTACCTTAATGTGTTTAGTGAATTGCACTGAGTCATGATAAGTCAAGCATCCTCTAGATGCTGACTTGCTTAAACTTGAGTAATTTTTTCACTAGTTACCTTTTGAGTGGGTGGTGAGTGGAAAAAAGAAAAGAGGGAAAATCACTTCTAAAGGATTTGCAGCACTGCAGGAAATGAAACTAAAACCCTAGTATTCTGACTATTCGTATCTCTATGTGACTGCCCTCACTAAAATCTAGTCTCTTCCCTTCCCTTTCCCATTCCTCCTTTTAAAATTGAACAGTGCTTTTCCTTTTAGCTAGCCCGAGGAATCATTCTTGAGGCAAGATTTACAATAAGGGTGAGGTACTAAGTTTTCCAGAAAGTGACATGACAATAGACTTGTTGTAACTGGAATACAAATTTTGTGATCCAATTAATTGCCGATTTGTTCAATTATATTGTACTGGCTTTCATAATGGGTATATCATTGATTTAACACAACCATTTTAATCGCAAGCTTGAATTTTCTCAGTTGAGCTTCATAGGTGCCACCCAACTACTGGGAAAGGAGACTTCTGTTAGAGGAATGATCTAATTTGAATCCTTTTAATCTTTCCCTTGAGCTAGCGGCAGTGTAGCCTATATCAAATCATTAGTCTCTTCTGACACAAGTGCTCTAACCTGGAATCACCCCACTCTTCCAGAAGCTAAGATGTTCTAAATACATTTCAACTGTATTGTATTATCACAGCCAGCAAAATTTTATATTCTAAGATGCAGTCTTTTGGCAGCAACTAGCCAAATACTTTTATTACTAAAGGCATCTACTTTTGGACATAAGGTTTTGCTGCAAAATACTCTTGTAATTTCTACTTATTGAGTACGTATCTTCAGGTAACAAGGCTAAGAATGCTTCATAGCATGAGGTTAGGATTGATAAATGGCTATTTTTGTCAACTATCAATCTCTCTGAATTGTGGTGTTCCCTCAGATCTCTGTCATCTTTCTTCGAGCCTTCTAAATTATTTTAAGCCATCTTGATGTCTTCCCCATCATTCTGATCATGGCTCCCCTTTGTTCGTCACATCATGTTCAAGCTTATTGTCCTCTCCTTAAGGTTCTTTCCTGTTTAACTCCTTTGTACCTGACCAAGTTTCCTCATCATTTTTGCTCCACCAACCAAGCCAGCCTCTGCCATGCAATTTGTCCACTTCCACACTACCCTTCACACACAGCTGCCTCCTCCAATTTGTCCAAAAAGTCACTGTCCTTCCTTCAGATCCCTTGTTAAGATCCACCTGTACTGTGTTGCGTGCAGTAAACTGGCAACTGATAATAGGTAGGTTGAGGGACAGTGAAGGCTTTCTGATATTTAATTAAATAAAATGTGTCTCCATGCCCAGGTCTACAAACAAGCCAGCGTATGTAACCATGTATTGTCAGTCGTCCTCGTCCTCGTCCTCCAGCTCTCCATTCCACAACTATAGCTTTAAAATCCAATTTAAGAAACTACTGTAAACTCTTTTAGGGTAGGGGCCATGTCATCTTGTGTATTACACAGTACCTAGCTCAGTCCTGATTTGGGCATTTATTCAATACAAATAATGTTTTTGAGAATTGTTAGTGTGTTACATTTTAAGACCAGAATGTATCAGAGCTGCTCTATTACATATTAGTCCAGATGCTTTCCTTCAAGCTAACAGATGGAGATAAACTTTAAATTGTTCTATCTTGTATATAACCGGAGATTGCTCACCATTCTCAGTGATTTCTCGAACAAGTTGAAACCTTTACTGGGAGTGTTATTTAAGGAAGGTGCCTACTTGTTGCCTGTTGATTGTTTCCCTAGATTAAAATGTTAACCTACCACCTATCAAGGAATAGATCCTCTCCTGTGTATGACTGAGGGACTTGGCAGATTTCTGCCATTGATCATGAGCTCAGTCTTTGAGGCACCAGTGTGCCTCCTGAAAGATGATGATTAAAAATAGCAGACATCTTATCCAAGGAAGGAAAGGTATCTAATGCTGAATAGGTTGGAGGAATATGTGTGGTTCTGGGGCATTTCAGGCTGAGACACCTTTCAGGTGCCATAATCGTGACTGGTCTACTTGCATCCAAACTTGGAGGGCACTGAGAATTGGGTCTCTGTCACAGTATGTTTCTAATGATTACCAGGAATGATGGGTTCTACGTAAAAAGCAACAGAGGGTCCTGTGGCACCTTTAAGACTAACAGAAGTATTGGGAGCATAAGCTTTCGTGGGTAAGAACCTCACTTCTTCAGATGCAAGTAATGGAAATCTCCAGAGGCAGGTATAAATCAGTATGGAGATAATGAGGTTAGTTCAATCAGGGAGGGTGAGGTGCTCTGCTAGCAGTAGAGGTGTGAACACCAAGGGAGGAGAAACTGCTTCTGTAGTTGGATAGCCATTCACAGTCTTTGTTTAATCCTGATCTGAGCTCTGAACTGGAGCTCAGCAGTTTCTCTTTGGAGTCTGGTCCTGAAGTTTTTTTGCTGTAAGATGGCTACCTTTACATCTGCTATTGTGTGGCCAGGGAGGTTGAAGTGTTCTCCTATAGGTTTTTGTATATTGCCATTCCTGATATCTGACTTGTGTCCATTTATCCTCTTGCGTAGTGACTGTCCAGTTTGGCCAATGTACATAGCAGAGGGGCATTGCTGGCACATGATGGCATATATAACATTGGTGGACGTGCAGGTGAATGAGCCGGTGATGTTGTAGCTGATCTGGTTAGGTCCTGTGATGATGATGCTGGTGTAGATATGTGGGCAGAGTTTGCATCAAGGTTTGTTGCATGGGTTGGTTTCTGAGTTAGAGCTGTTATGGTGCGGTGCATGGTTGCTGGTGAGAATATGCTTAAGGTTGGCGGGTTGTCTGTGGGCGAGGACTGGCCTGCCTCCCAAGGTCTGTGAAAGGGAGGGATCATTGTCCAGGATGGGTTGTAGATCACTGATGATGCGTTGGAGAGGTTTAAGCTGAGGACTGTAGGTGATGGCCAGTGGAGTTCTGTTGGTTTCTTTTTCGGGCCTGTCTTGTAGCAGGAGGCTTCTGGGTTCTACGTAATCATCTCATGACACTTGACAGAGCTGTCAGCAGAGCTTTGGCACAGGAAAAGAGTCCTGAAGGAAGATTCATGGAGCTTCTTACCGATTGACACAGCAGCACCCAAGAAATTGAACACCTGTTTGATAGTGGAAAGCTTTGCTTTCCTTTGTTCTTATCAAGAAGTGAGCAACAAAATCTGAAGATCCTATGTTGTATTTACTGTACTAATCCAAGGAAGACCACAGACAAGTAGTGATAATTCAGAGGGTCCCTCTTCTTGGGGGTGGGATGGGAGGGGACGGGATGATGTATGTATTGAAAGTGTCAGCAGTGGAACTCTTCCCAAACAGCAAGAGATGAGCCCATACAGTCCTTGTTCTTGTCAGGTTTTTATATTAGAATAAAATGCTCAAGTTAAGACTTTGTGCAGTTCTCAAAGTTGGAGGCTGCAAAACAAACTTAGGTTCTTCTTCGAGTGCTTACTCATATCGATTCCAATTAGGTGTGTGCGCGCCACGTGCACGATCGTCGGAGAATTTTCTACCCTAGCAACACCCGGTGGGTCGGCTGTGGAGCCCCCTGGAGTGGCGCCTTCATGGCGCTGGATATATACCCCAGCGCCCCCTCAGTTCCTTCTTACCGCCCCTGATGGTCGTTGGAACTGTGGAGCGCGGCATAGCTGTTCTCCACTCTCCCTAGCTTATCCTGTTATTTCTGTAGATAGTTGTAGTTATATTTGTTGTGTAGTGTTAGATAGTTATTCATCTTACTTTTTGATAGTTGTAAATAGTTAGCGGAGGTTAAGGGGGTTGTTCTCTCCCTTTCCCCCCGGCGCATAGCCGGGCTCATGCCCAAGGCTCCTGGCTTTAAGCCGTGCGCATCCTGCGCTAAGCCTATGCCCACGAGTGATCCGCACGACTCGTGTCTGAAGTGTCTAGGAGAGTCCCATCAGACAGATACGTGTAAGATCTGTAAGGCCTTCAGACCGAGAACCAAAAAGGAGCGGGACTTTAGGCTTAGGCAGCTCCTCATGGAGGCTTAGCCCGGATCCTCCATCGGTGCGTCCAGCCCCGGCACCGAGCGCCTCGGTGCGCACCGCCCCTGTGGCACCGACCGGTACTGCACCACGGGCAGAGTCGGACAAGGCCTCACGGCACCGGCCTCCTTCGGCACCGCGCCTGCCACAGGGGCCTCGGCGCCGATCCTTGTCTCCGGGACACAAGAAATCCCGCAAAGCGCAGGAGACTGCTGTCCTGAAGATGCCGGCTCCCCCGGTGCCGGGGGTAGAGCCGCGTCCACCTTTGGACCACCAGAAGCAAGTGCCTGCTACACCGTCGACTCAGGCTCTGTGGCCGTTGAGTCCGGTGCGGACTGGATCACCACCTCAGTTGGTGGTGGAGCCTTGTCTTTCGTCCACTCCAGAGACCTTTGCGACAGCGAGAGACCTTATTGCTCTCACGGAGCCGGCACCGCCCCAACCACCGGCACCGTCGGCTCCTCGCGCAGCCCAAATCGAAGGACGCTAAGCGCTTCGATTTGTTTGGGCGTAAGGTGTATTCAGCGGGAGGGCTGCAACTCAGAGCGGCTAACCAGCAGGCGCTCTTGAGCCGCTATAACTTTAATTCCTGGAACTCTATGGGGAAGTTTAAGGAGTTGGTTCCCCAAGACTCAAGGGAAGAGTTCGGGGCCTTAGTGGAGGAGGGTAAGAAGGTGGCACGGACCTCCTTACAGGCCTCCTTGGACATAGCGGACTCGGCTGCGAGGACGCTGGCCTCAGGTATCACCATGTGGCGAGTCTCCTGGCTCCAGGTCTCGGGCTTGCCACCGGAACTGCAGCAGACCCTGCAGGATTTACCCTTTGAGGGCCACGGGCTGTTCTCGGAGAAGACGGACTCTCGGCTGCAGAGCCTCAAGGACTCCAGAACCATCATGCGCTCCCTGGGGATGCATGTCCCAGGGCCCCAGCGCAGACCGTTTAGGCCCCAGCCTCAAAGGTTCTACCCTCCCCCGCCTCTTCCAAGACAGGACTTCGCCAGAAGGCGGGGACGAGGTGGTAGGCGAAGGTCGACTGGCCCTTAACCCGGTCAGAACCAGGGGCCGCCTAGGCCACCTTCAGGCCCTAGGCAGAACTTTTGAAGGTGCGGTCGAGGACGGCGCCCCAGCCACTACCCAGGATCCAGCTCCCTCCTTTCGGGATCGCCTCTCCCGTTTCCACCGTGCTTGGTCCCTTATAACCTCAGACCGTTGGGTCCTTCGCACGGTGGAGAGGGGATACGCTCTCCAGTTTTCTTCGTTCCCTCCCTCCCACTCCCCCTCCCCATCCCTCTTCAGGGACCCTTCTCACGAGCATCTCCTTACACAGGAGGTTTTTGGGCTCCTCTCTATGGGGGCCATAGAGGAGGTTCTGCCAGAGTTAAGGGGCAGGGGGTTTTATTCCCGCTACTTCCTGATCCCCAAGTCAAAAGGGGGTCTGCGACCCATCTTAGACTTACGCAGACTCAACAAATTCATAGTACAGTTGAAGTTCCGCATGGTATCATTGGGGACCATTATCCCTTCCCTGGATCCTGGAGACTGGTTTGCCGCCCTCGACATGAAGGACGCATATTTTCATATAGCGATCTATCCGCCTCACAGGCGCTTCCTGCAATTTGTGGTAAACAAGGTGCACTACCAATTTGCAGTCCTTCCCTTCGGCTTGTCCTCGGCCCCCAGAGTGTTCACAAAATGTATGGCTGTCGTGGCAGCATACCTTCGTCGACAAGGGATACAGGTGTTTCCGTACTTAGACGACTGGCTGGTACGCGGCCGCACCAGAGGGCAAGTTCAAGCTCACGTCCACATAATAGTACACACATTCCACGAGTTGGGCATTCTACTCAACAAAGAGAAGTCCACTCTAGAGCCAACCCAGAGGATAGAATTTATTGGGGCAGTCCTACACTCCAGACGTGCCCGAGCTATTCTACCAGACAATTGCTTTCATACCGTCACAACCGTCATTCGAGGGCTCAGGGCCTTTCCGATTACCACAATGAGGACGTGCCTTGCCCTGTTGGGTCACATGGCCTCTTGCACTTACGTAACCAGGCATGCCAGACTTCGGCTCCGCCCACTTCAGGCCTGGGTATCATCGGTGTACCGTCCTTATCAGGACAACCTAAACATGGTGGTCACGGTTCCGAGCTCGGTTTTGACCTCCCTCACCTGGTGGCTGGGTCACAAGGCGGTTTGCGCAGGAGTGCCGTTTCACGCCCCACAACCCTCCCTGCACATGGTCACAGATGCTTCATCTCTAGGATGGGGTGCCCACCTCGGGGAGTACCATACCCAGGGCCTGTGGACCGCACCCCTACTAGCCCTGCACATCAATGTTCGAGAGCTGATGGCGGTGCGCCTGGCATGCCAGGCATTTCTCAATCTCCTACAGGGCCGGTGTGTGTTAGTTCTCACCGACAACACCACGGCCATGTTTTACATCAACAAACAAGGAGGAGCCCGCTCGTCGCTTCTATGCCAAGAGGCCATTCGCCTGTGGGACTTCTGTATCGCCCACTCGATACATCTCATGGCATCGTTTCTCCCTGGAGTCCAGAATACGCTAGCGGACCATCTCAGCAGGTCCTTCCAGACACACGAGTGGTCAATTCGCCCAGACATCATCTATTCAGTCTTCCAGAGGTGGGGATTTCCCCAGGTCTACCTGTTTGCATCTCAAGCCAACAGGAAGTGCCACGCGTTCTGCTCCCTACAAGGGCGAGCTCTGGGCTCTCTGTCGGACGCGTTCCTTTTAACCTGGAAAGACCACCTGTTCTACGCTTTCCCTCCATTTCCTCTGGTCCACAGGGTACTGCTCAAGCTGCGCAGAGACCAGGCACGGGTAATTCTAGTCACTCCAGCTTGGCCAAGGCAGCACTGGTACACCACACTGTTGGAGCTTTCGGTTCAAACACCGATCACACTTCCTTTGTGTCCAGATCTCATCTCTCAGGACCACGGCCGACTATGTCACCCCGACCTGCAATCGCTCCACCTCACGGCGTGGATGCTCCATGGCTGAATCGGGCAGAGCGGCAATGCTCGCAGTCCATCCAGCAGATTCTGGTGGGAAATAGGAAGCCCTCTACGCGGACCACTTACTTAACCAAGTGGAAACGGTTCTCTGTTGGTGCGAGCAGCGAGCCACGTCCCCCTTGCAGGCGCCTATTCCTCTCATACTTGAATATCTCCTATCCCTAAAACAGCAGGGCTTGGCGATATCTTCAATCAGGGTTCACTTCGCCGCTATTTCGGCCTTCCACCCAGGAGAACTTGCTTCCTCGGTCTTCTCTAACCCGATGGTCGTTAGATTCCTCAAGGGCTTAGACTGGATATACCCACAGCAACGCCAGCCCGTTCTGACGTGGGATCTCAACCTGGTTCTCTCCAAGCTCACAGGGCCTCCGTTCGAGCCATTGGCTACCTGTTCACTCCTGTACCTATCCTGGAAGACAGCCTTCCTTGTAGCCATCACCTCAGCAAGGCATGTTTCTGAACTCAGGGCGCTTACGTCCAAGCCCCCATACACTGTTTTCCATAAGGACAAGGTGCAGCTTCGCCCCCACCCTGCCTTTCTTCCCAAGGTAGTCTCACCGTTTCACGTGAACCAGGATATATTTCTCCCGGTCTTCCATCCTAAGCCACACGCTACTCGCCAAGACCAGCGTTAGCATTCTTTGGACGTACGCAGGGCCCTGGCTTTCTATATTGACCGTACAAAGCCGTTTAGGAAGACGACAGAACTCTTCGTTGCAGTGGCCGACCGGATGAAAGGCTTACCGGTCTCCTCACAATGCCTGTCATCTTGGATCACGTCCTGTATTCGTGCTTGCTACGACCTGGCCGGCGCCCCGATGCCGCGCCTCACCACTCACTCCACGAGGGCCCAGGCCTCCTCGACTGCCTTCCTGGCTCAAGTCCCGATCCATGACATTTGTAGAGCTGCAGTTTGGTAGTCAGTCTACACATTCGCAGCTCACTATGCGCTGGTGCAGCAATCCAGAGACGATGCTGCATTCGGGTCAGCGGTTTTGCACACAGCAATGTCTCACTTTGACCCCACCACCTAGGTAAGGCTTGGGAGTCACCTAATTGGAATCGATATGAGCAAGCACTTGAAGAAGAAAAGACGGTTACTCACCGTTGTAACTGTTGTTCTTCGAGATGTGTTGCTCATATCCATTCCAAACCCGCCCCCCTTCCCCACTGTTGGAGTAGCCGGCAAGAAGGAACTGAGGGGGTGCTGGGTCGGCTGGGGTATATATCCAGCGCCATGAAGGCGCCACTCCAGGGGGCTCCACAGCCGACCCACCGGGTGTTGCTAGGGTAGAAAATTCTCCGATCGTGCATGCGGCACGCGCACACCTAATTGGAATGGATATGAGCAACACATCTCGAAGAACAGTTACAAAGTTCAGTAACCGTCTTTTTTCATGCCAAAGGCAACTTCAGCTTTCATAAGGAAGACTGACTCCATTATCTGATCTCAATTTAGGCAATGTAATTTGTGCACTGATGCCATATTCCTGCAGTTACTTACAGGTTGAGTACATCTGAGCTTTCCAACTTCTGTCCACATTTTGTGTTTCCGGGAGCCTGGTTTAATCACTCAAGATGTACTCAAATTCTATGGTGCTAAGGTCCTAAATAGAAGATGGGGTAAAATTTTCCAAAGCACAGAAGTCAGATGCTTTGGAAAATTACTCGAGTATCCATTTTAATTAAACCTCACCTTCTGTTCTGAAACTGTAAGAATAAAGTTTGGGAATTGATGCAACTTCATCAGCCCCTCTTCTAGAAATGATACTAGTGGGTGTCGACATTAATCATTCTATTGTCAGGAAGCCTTTGTCAGATTATTTAGCAGTGATTTCTATTGATTTAAGTAATTTAGTTAAACTTTGCTATTCATTAGATTCTAAAACCACCTTTCAGTGTAACATTTATGGATACTAGAATTCTTAATACATGGTGACTAAGTTGGATGAACAGATTTTTCTGTGAGCATAGAAAAGGTTTATTTTTGTACCTGTTGGAAATTACTGAATTTTTTTAAAGATGTGTGAAGTAGTGAAGCTTGTGTGTAGAAAAGCATGCATGTCTTTAAACTTACCATTGCCTAAAGTCACTCCTCTTCCTTGCTGCCCTCCGAGTTTGTAGTAGTGAGCCTCCTCCTAGTCAAGAGACACAAGGATTTGCTTTAGTCCATAGGGCCTGCTGTTGAGCAGCATGGTATGCATCCTTTCATCCACTGGGTGAGCACTCTGCCTCCATGCTTACATGCTGTAGCTATGCTGCTGTAGTTATAGACATTACAACGACAGAAGGGTTTTTCTGTGCCTGTAGTAAATCCACCCCCTCAGAGGTGATAGCTAGGTTGTATGGAAGAATTCTTCTGTTGACCTAGCTGCATCTACAGTGGGGTTTAGATCAGCCTAACGGTGTCTCTCAGGGTGTGACATTTTTTCAGAACCCTGAGGGATTTAGCTAGGTTGACCTAAATTTTAGGTGTAGACCAGACTTAAGGTGTGGGTGTGTAATCTGGGTCGTTCGCATGGCAGTACAAAGCACTTCCCTATAGGTTAACAGGTTAGTCTAGGACAGGGGTTCTCAAACTGGTGGTTGTGACCCCTCAGGGGGTCGAGAGGTTATTATGTGGGGGTGTCGCGAGCTGTCAGCTTCCACCCCATGCTTTGCCTGCAACAGTTATAGTAGTGTTAAATATAATAGTGTTAAATATAATTTATTTTTAATTTTATAAGGGGGGGGTCACATTCAGAGGTTTGCTGTGTGAAAGGGGTCACCAATGCAAAAGCTTGTGAACCACTGGTCTAGGATTCAATTTAGTAATCTTTGGGTCTCTAAACCAGCGGTTCTCAAACTTCATTGCACTGCGACCCCCCTTCTGACAACAAAAATTATTACACAAACCCAGAAGTGGAGACCAAAACTTGAGCTTTGGTGCCCCGGGTTGGGGGGCCCCAAGCCCCACCACCCGAGGCGGTGGGGCTCGAGCTTCAGTTTCGGCCCTGGGCCCCAGCAAGTCTAACCCCAGCCCTAGTGAGCCCATTAAAATGGGGTCCCAACCCACAGTCTGAGAACCCTTGCTCTAAAATATTCCTTCTTTTTAACCTAGAAAACCTGATTTTTCCCCATGCACATATTGACAATATTCTTTTAAATGAATTCCCATCTCTTTTTAGCCAGCTTTGGCATTGGTCACTTGTTAAATTCCTCCTCTATCTCTAGATAAACATTAAGGTACAGGTAGAATTGTAAATGACTATTAATATTAGTATTTAAAGATATATACAAGATACAAAAGCCTTCTAATCTTTCCTATTAACGGGAATAATTAATAATATAATATTAATGGTGAGATGAGACAATAGAAGGCTTTTGTATCTTGTATATCTCTAAATACTTAAAGGCGAGGATTTTTCATCGTATAATTTCCACAAGCTGCTTTAACTCTGCCCAGTATTCCCACCTACCTGATGGGAAGCCTTCTATATCAATACTACTAGAACTTTAAAGACATTCTTTAGTAGACACTAAGGGCTGGTCTACACTGGGGGGATCGACCTAAGATACGCAACTTCAGCTACGAGAATAGCGTAGCTGAAGTCGACGTATCTTAGTTCAACTTACCTCGCATCCTCACGGCACGGGATCGACTGCTGCCACTCCGTCGACTCTGCTTCCACCTCTCACCGCGGTGGAGTTCCGGAGTCGACGGCAGAGCGATCGGGGATCGATTTATCACGTCTACACTAAAAAAGCTCAACCCTTAGTTTGAGGTGCTGGAATTCCTACAAGGCTGCTGTCCCTGGATCCTACTCTGTGGCTTCATCTTTCACTTTAGCTTTGTTAGTAGAGTAGGTATCTGATTTTATTTGTGAAACACTGTACCACCTCTTCTGGCTGCTAGATGTAAATCTTGTCTTTTTTCTCTCCTTCCCCTACACCAGGGGTGGCCAACCTGAGGCTCCAGAGACACACGCGACTCTTCAAGGAGCCTCATATTAACTTCTGTATAGGCACCGACTCCAGGGCTGGAGCTACAGGCGCCAACTTTCCAATGTGCTGGGCAGTGCTCACTGCTCAACCCCTGGTTTTGCCACAGGCCCTGCCCCCACTTAACCCTTCCCACCCTCTCCTCTGAGCCTGCCATGCCCTCGCTCCTCCCTGCCCCCCAGAGACTCCTGCATGCCACAAAACAGCTGATCAGTAAATGCGGGGAGGGAGGAGGAGTTGCTGATTGGTGGGGCTGCCGGTGGGTGGGAGGCACTGGGAACAGGGGTTTGGGAGCTGATGGTGGGGGATTGCTGACATATGTACATTGGTAAATTCTGGCTCCTTCTCAGGCTCAGGTTGGCCACCCCTCCCTTATACCCTCCCTTGCTTCCCCAAAATGCCTTCAAGAGCATCCTCACTTCTGGGCAGGGCACATCTACTCATCTGTGCCACTATTTATATTCTCCTGGCTGCTGTTGCCAAGGGGGTGTCCTCAGATTCTATTATTTTCCCAGCCTTTACTTTTGGAGTCTTCCTTACCTAATAATAGGTTCAGTATGTGCCTCTGCTCAAATCATTCCCCATTCAGCAGAGGAGGTTTGTGGTCTGCATACTTGGGAAGTCAGCAGTACAGCTGGTCACGTCTGGAAGGTGTGTTCCTCCACCATAAGATGTAGAAAACTAATTTCCAAAAAATGACATCTTAGATTTCTGCAGAAACTGATGGCTTAGTTTGAGGGAGAGGACCTTAGTTAGGAAAAGCATTTCACTTGTCAGTGCCTAGCAGATGAGTAGGTTTTTACTCCACCATAATCTTGCAAATAGTGGGAGTAGTGTGACTTTAATAATTTAATAAATTACTTGCAGCATTTGGCTTAGTGACAGGTGATAAAGCATACACAGCCATCTCTGCATACTTTTTTGAGAGCAGTGGGTTTAAACAGATTCCAAATGCAGAAACTTCCTTTTGAAGGAATTAATCAAAACATATGTAGTGCTGAGAAAACTTGTTCATGGTTTGCTGTGTTTGATATGCTTGGGCATCCACTGGGTTGCATACTAAGAGGGCACATTATTTAGGTAGATCAGAAATTATTAAATGGCAGAAATCCAAAGCATGCTCTAAAAATGTTTTTGGTGTTTCAATTAATTTTTTTGTTAGAGCCATTTAGGGTCATACTAAAAATGGTGTGAAACTCTCAAGACAGTGGCAAAAAAGTCTGCAGACAGTTTCTACAAACCTATGCCTCTTCTATAAGGAAGCAAACAATCTACTTCTTCTGTGCCTTAAAGATAGCAAAGTCATGCCTCCCACAGGACCATACGTTGCTTTGTAAAGTCTGGCTATCTCCTCTCAGAACACAGCATTTCTCACTGAAGGAATTTTTATTTCATGAAAGAGATGCCTGCATCCAGGATGATAGTCCTGCATCCACAAATAACAAGCCGACAGCAGGGCCAGAAACCTATTTCTTTCAGGAATTTAAGCCACTCTTGCTAGTAATCATCATGGATGTATGTATTTGATGGCAGTCAGTCTCACCACCTATGACTGACATCTACCCCTATGAGTAAGACTAGAGAGAAACTGGGACCTCTACTGACACTAATCACCACCCATACTGGACTACTGAATGTTTTAGTCAGTACAACAGAAATCAAACTACTTTGCAGTATCTTCCTTATGAAGCAAGCTAGGCAAGAATCTTGCTAGTCTCAGGGCTTTTATCAGTATCCTGAATCCTTCAGTCAGGCTTCAGAGTGGGAGCATGGTATAAGGACAACACTTGTTGCTCTGATGGATGATCATCTTCTGTCCATAAGAAAGGTTTATCTGTACTGTACTTTCCTATTGAACCTTTCTGTGGCACTTGATCACCAAATACTCTTCCCAAGTTGCTGGAATAAACTGAAATGGCTCAGGTCCTTCCTTTCAGACTACCCAGAAGAACATAATGGGTGGCAACTCCAAAGCCCTCAGCTTGATCTTCTCCCTTATTATTAAACATGTTTGTCAAGCCTTTGGAGTGCAAGTACCAACAGTGTGCTGCTGATTCCCAGTTCTGAATCTCCTTTATGAAAAACAATAACACTGTGTCCCAGCTTTCTCAATGCCTACCTGGATGAGAGCAGACAGCCTGAGCAGCCCTCTGGCCACTCCTGGCACACTAGGGGTGCCAGTTTAGATTTTGGTGAGGGGGTGCAACTTTAACCTGAAAACTCTAAGGTTTTTTGCAGATAATAATTTAGAAATTAGCTGACAGGAGCACTGTATCTATTTCCTATATAAAGAAAGAAAAAATACTGAAAAAAAAATATTAAATCCATATTTTAAGTTTGTTCTAAATTTACATATCAGGTCATAATACAGCAAGGTATTCCCAAGCCTTGCAGTATCCATTCTGGAGCCTTAACACAGATATCAGAAACACAAGTTTGATACTTTGTACATATCTTTAGTAGAGATAAATACAAATAAAATAAGCTTAAATCTGCTTACTTTCTCTAACAGACACACTCTGTTTTTGTCATTATCTAACTTTATTTTAGTTGTTTTTCACTCCACTAAAATGGCTTTGCTTAATTTTAACAGATGCAATTAAGGGTTTTTTCTCTTTTATAAAGAACTGGAATTTATTTTTTGGATTATTTTGGCAGCATTTGTTTACTGATCACAATCATGTACGTGACTCACTAACATTTGACTCCATCATTATTATTAGTATCAGACTTGGAACCACGTTTATTTTTGTATGAATTTTAAGTTATTTTACAGATATAGCTAAAAATACCATTTGAAAATAAGTGATCTTCATCTGCACAATGTCTAAAGTTGTGTGTTTAGCTAATTTCTGTGTGTGTGAGAGAGTGAATGTGGATGTATGTTGGGGGGAGTGTGTGTGCACCTAAGTGTGTCAGTGCACTGTCTCTTTAGGAAGAGCATTCAGCAGCCTGAACAGTAACGCCAGCAGCACCCACTCCAGACCCAGAGACACCAGCACATACACTCTCCCCCTGACCCGCACCCCAGAACAGCAGAGACTGGGTGCAAGGGTGGGGGGTGGGGGACACCTGGACATCAGTGCCCCCTCCTCCCCTCCCATAAGCTCTGCACAGCAGACGGGAGCCAGGCTCTAGCTCCTGAGCAGCTTGGCCAGAGTGGTTCCTTGGCAGAGAGTGGGGGACAGGAACAGCAGCATCTGTAGACAACAGTGGAGCAGGGCAGAGGGGCACCCCTCCTTTGGAGAAGTTACCAGGCTGGTCTCAGCTCCTCCCTTCTCCCCCCTCCCCCACCCGCAGCATGACCTGTCTGTCCTCTCCAGCCGTTGCCTGGGCTTCCTCTAAACCCCGCTGGCAGTTGGCAGGTCAGGTGAGTGGGAGGTATCAGCACAGCGACCCCTGAATAAGGCACCCTGGATGGCGGCCCAGCCTGCCAACCCCTAAGGCCAGCCATGCTTGCAAATGCCTATCAGAACATATGGTGTACCTCATCCAGTGCACTAAATGCTCCAATAGCAACTATGTGGGTGAAACCAGAAAGTCACTACACTATTTTCACATAGGAAAATAAGACAAAAACACCATATCACTTGTGGGTAAATACTTCACAAAGCAATCAGTCCATATCTGACCTGTATCTTCATCCTCACAGGAAACCTGCACAACACTTTCAAAAGATGAGCCTGGGAGCTTAATTTGTAACCCACTCACAACCGCCTCCCCTCTGACTGCGGAGTGGTGTTAATAGGCCACTTCCAGAGATAAAAGTAAGCCGCTACACGGTGGTACAGCGTACTGGGGCGGCCCGGCTTCCCCAGGTAGCAATTTAAAGGGCCTGGGGCTCCCAGCAGCAGCTGGAGCACCAGGCCCTTTAAATGGCCACCAGAGCCCCACTGCTGGAGCCCTGGGGTAGCGGCAGCGGGGCTCCGGGAGTTATTTAAAGGGCCGGGGCTCCCGCTGCCTCTACTGCCCTGGGCCCTTTAAATAGCCGCCACTACCCCAGGGCTCTGGGGGCTATTTAAAGGGCCAGGACGGTAAAAGCAGGGAGGTCCTGGGCCCTTTAAATAGCCCCCAGAGCCCTGGAGTAGCAGCTGCGGGCTCTGGCAGCGGTTTAAAGGGACCGGGGCAGTAGCAGCGGCCGAGCCCTTGGCCCTTTAAACTGCTTCCGGAGCCCCCAGCTGCTGCTGCTACCCTGGTGGGGGAGGGGGGAGGCACTTACTGGTACAGGGTGGTCGGGGCTGGCTCTGACCCCATCCCTTTCCGCCCAAGACCCCGCCCCTTCCGGGGGCCAGAGCTGGCCCCAATCCAGCCCCGTACCGGTAAGTCCCTGAATTTCTACTTTCACCCCTGGCCACTTCACTTTGAATGGTCACTTGAAAAGTGTTAACTACTTTGCTAAACAATCTGTTCCACTTTGTGTTTAGCTGTGACACTCTGAATGTTTCCCACACATAAAAGAGCTCTGTGTAGCTTGAAAGGTTGTCTCACCAACAGAAGTTGGTCCAATAAAAAATATTGGATACTTCACCCACCTCGTCTCTAAGGAAACACTGACTTTTTCTATGGAACCAAATTTGTATCCCAAGATTTCCAGACACTCCCAGTCTAAAGACTGAGCTTAAACTTGAACAACATTTCTGCATGCAAAAGTACTGTCTTGTTATACCTTCAGTACCTATCTTGTTGTAGTGTCCTGCTTTTCTTTCCAGAAGAATCTTGCTAACCTGCATGTTGCTAATAATGCTTCAGGTCTCTCCTGTTCTTTCCTTGCAGCACATAGTTCTTCTTTGAGTAAAAAGAACAGGAATACTTGTGGCACCTACTGTCCCTTCCAGCCCTACGTTTCTATGATTGAATTTGACCCAATTACCCTGTATTGATCCCAATGGCTTTAATTAGGCTAAAGGATTTTAGTCAGGCGACTGAAGAAGAAGTTACTCACCTTGTGAGTAACTGTGGTTTGAGATGTGTCCCCCTATGGGTGCTCCATTGTAGGTGTATCCATATCCCTGCACCTCAGATCGGTCAAATTTAATCATAGAAACATAGGGTTGGAAGGGACCTTGAAGGCATCAAGTCCAGGCCTCTGTGCTGTAGTAGGACCAAGTAAACCTAGACCCATTTTTATAACCGCCCTCAACATATTGGAAGACTGTTATCAGGTCCTCCATAGTCATTTTTTCTCAAGATTAAACATGACTAGTTTTTTAAACCTTTCCTCATAGGCCAGGTTTTCTAAACCTTTTATCATTTTTTGTTCTCCTGTGTACTCTTTCCATTTTGCTTACATCCTTCCTAAATTGTGGTGCACAGTCCCCCAGCTGGGGCCTGATGCAGAGCAGAGTGGGATCAGTTGCCTCCTGTGTCATACTGTTTGTTTGTGACCTGTGATATACACGAGATCAGACTAGATCTGGGCTCTCAGACTGTGGGTTGGGATCCCATTTTAATGGGGTCGCCAGGGCTGGTGTTAGACTTGCTGGGGCCCAGGCCAAAAGTCCAAGTCCCACTGCCCAGCATTGAAGCCTGAAGGCTTCAGCCCTGGGCAGTGGGGCTCAAGTTACAGGCCCCCTGCCTGGAGCTAAAGCCCTTGGGCTTTGGTTTTGGTCCCCCCACCTGCCTGGGGTGGTGGAGCTCAAGCTATGGCTTTGGCCCTCCACCCAGGGTGACAGGGCTTGGGCAGGCTCAGGTTTTGGTTACCCCCTCCTGGGGTCATATAGTAATTTTTGTGCTCAGAAGCGGTTGCAGTGCAGTGAAGCTTGAGAACTGCTGGACTAGATGTTCTAATGATCCTTTCTGGCCTTAAATTCTAAAACTATGTCAACTTATTATTCATGCATAAAATGGGTCTCCCCCCCCACATAGCAGCAAAAATGTAAATGTGCTATTCTGTAGACTGACTATTTTTTTCAGAATAACTAATCTTCTTTTAAGATTGTTGATATTGGAAATAGTAATTACTTACTGTACACCTACTGTTATCATAGAATCTCAGCGTTGGAAGGGACCTCAGGAGGTCATCTAGTCAACTCCCTGCTCAAAGCAGGGCTAATCCCCAGACAGATTTTTGCCCCAGATCCCTAAATAGCCCCCTTAAGGATTGAACTCTCAACCCTGGGTTTAGCAGGCCAATGCTCAAACCACTGAGCTATCCCTCCCCCCTCTAACGGCTCTTAAAAATCTCAAATGATGGAGATTCCACAGCCTAGGTAATTTATTCCAGTGCTTAACCACTTTGACAGTTGAGAAGAAGTTTTCCTAATGGCCAACCTAGACCTCCCTTACTGCAAATTAAGCCCATTGTTTCTTGTCCTATCCTCAGCAGTTAAGAAGAATAATTTTTCTCCTTCCTCCTTGTAACAGACTCTTATGTACTTGAAAACTGTTATGCCTCCCCTCCCACCCACCCCCAGTTTTCTCTTCTCCAGACTAAACAAACCAATTTTTTTCAATCTTCCCTCATAGGTCATGTTTTCTAGACCTTTAATCATTTGTGTTGCTCTTCTCTGGACTTTCTCCAATTTGTCCACATCTTTCCTGAATTGTGGCATCCAGAACTGGACACAATACTCCAGTTGAGGCCTAATCAGCACTGAGTAGAGCAGAAGAATTAATTCTTGTGTCTTGTTTATGACACATCCGAGAAGGATGTTGGGTGGTTGGTTTTTTTTTTTTGCACAACAGTGTTACACTGTTGACTCATATTTAGCTTGTGGTCCACTATGGCTCCCAGATCCCTTTCCCATTTTGTATGTGTGCAACTGATTGTTCCTTCCTAAGAGGAGTACTTTGCATTTGTTCTTATTGAATTGCATCCTATTTACTTCAGACCATTTCTCCAGTTTGTCCAGATCATTTTGAATTTTAATCCTATCCTCCAAAGCACTTGCAACCCCTCCCAGCTTGGTATTGTCCACAAACTTTATAAGTGTACTCTCTATGCCATTATCTAAGTCACTGATAAAGATATTGAACAGAACTAGACCCATAACTGATCCCTGCGGGACCCCACTAGAAACCGGTGAAGGTGACAAGCTGTTAGTTTGTATGAAATCTAAATAGTCCATCTTTGGAAATTGTCCAGGTTTGGTTAGCAGTAAGTATTATGAAACATTAATTGATTTTATTCTTGCAATCTCATATTTCTTTTTCTTTTTAGATTCTAAAGATCTGCCTTACTGAGTTCTCCAGGAGGTAACCAGCCGCTGTGGAGCTATATTAGGAGTCTGGAGATGGTGCCAAAAGAACTTCATGTTTCTATGACTTGTATTGTAACCTGACTCAGTGATACTTTTGGATATATATTTCTATTCTAAGGAGAAGAGTGTGTACTCCCAATTCTGCCAGTTTACTGGCAGAGATTTTGCGTTGTAAGATCATGGACCATTCAAACAGGGAGAAGGATGAAAGGCAGCGGACAACAAAAGGAATGCCAGGGAGGAGTGGGCATGGTTCTCGACCGAGTTCTGCTACGTCCGCTGGTGTTCTTATGGTGGGACCCAATTTCAGAGTGGGCAAGAAGATAGGGTGTGGGAACTTCGGAGAACTCAGACTAGGTAAGAATATAGCTGTCTTAGTGGCTTGCATTACAGGAGCTTATATCTCATAATTGGTGTTTAAAATCTTAAGATAAATATCCATTACTTTCTAAGTGCTTTTAAATTTAAATAATTTATTCTGGTGTTAAAGCAACATGATTCCACAAAAGCTGATGCAGGTTGAGTGATAGAAAGGGGTGATTGTCACATGCCACAATTTCCTTGCAACTACAAAGTGCTTTTTCTGTGAATATTCAGGTATGTAATGGACTACCTTTGTTCAAGTTTTGGAGTGCTTGCACGTGCACAAATCCACAGCAAGTGACAGCTGTATATGCCCAAAGATGTGAATTCTGAATGCTCCCAGACAAACCTTGTTTAATGCATATGCAGGTTAATTTCTTGTAACCTTTTAAAATCCATTTTGCCTGTTCTAAAAAGTTTTTTACTGACCCTTTGAGCAACACAAACAACTTACTGTTAACATGCTTACTCTTGTTACAAGTAAAATTCATCGAAGGCAAAGGATGTGTTCAATAAAAGATGTTAAGAAGGAAAGTTTTTTGATAATATCTTTGCATCTCTCTCCAAATGGCTTCTCTGTTACTTGGATCTCCAAAGCACAATTTACTGAAGATTATTCTTGCATCTGTCAGAAGGAAAATATCCTTTGCTTTTTGTTCTATTCACCCCTTATGCATTTGCTTCTGTTAAAGGGGTTACATCTCTATTTTGTTTTGCTTCCCTGTATCAGCTGTATGTTAGGTTGCAATATTTTCCGAACAGTTGCATAATTGTTGTTCCTACTTACTTACTAACTCTGTGAAAGGAGCACTCACAGCCTGCTTTGTTTTCTTTTGGATCAACTAGCTTGTTCTGTTCACAGGATTGAGAATAATTTGAAGGCAGTTGGAGAGTGCTGACTTCTGGAGGTCACTTAAAACTTGTTTTAAAGCAACGTTGTTCTAGCCTTGTCGGTCCCAGGATATTAGGGTATTATAATCATTTCTCTCACCAATAGAACTTGGGCAAATATAATATTACCTCACCCACCTTGTCTCTTTGTTTTAAAGCAAAACATTTACTTATGTGGTTGAGATGTTAATGATGAGATGCTCCCAGCCTCTTTGGAGCCATAGAGATCCATTCTTTACCTTAGAGCATGTGTGGTGCCAGTTCTTTCAGCCAAGAAGGCCTGGATGTAGTTCCTCCTGGAACTAGTTGTTCTCTTGTGTGGACTAGAAGGGGTGGTTAATCAGTGCTGTATGTCTCAAGAAGCTGAATAAGTGTCCTCCATGGCATTTTCCCAACTCTTCTAGGTTTGGGATTGGAGGACTAAGCTACAGCTTTAGGGTTACCATTCGTCCGGATTTACCCGGACATGTCCTCCTTTTTGTTCTAAAAATAGCGTCCGGGGGGAATTTGTAAAGCACTCAAAATGTCCGGGATTTCCCCCCTCCCCCGGCAGAGCAGAGCGAGCAGCTGGGAGGGCTGCAGGAAAGTCCCGGGCTGGACTCCGGAGCAGCCGTAGAGGAGCCGGATCCGCCCTGCATTCTGAGCCGGCAGCTCTCCCCTGCAGCCCGGTCCAGCAGCACTGTGCAGGGCCAGGGACCGGGTTTTGTTGTGCTGGGGAGCGCAGCCACGTGTCCGGCTCGGCTCGCACAGAGCCCAACACCCTGTTCTGAGCAGCAGGGTAAGGGGGCCAGGGGGCAGGAGAAGGGGCAGGGAGGTTCTGGAGGGGGCAGTCAAGAAACGGGGGGGGGGCTTTTTGGGGGGAGTGGAGAAAGTTTTGGGCAGTCAGGGTACAGGTAGGGGGAAGGGTCCTGTGGGGCAGTTGGGGGGTGTCTTAGGAGGGGGCAGTTAGGGGACAAGGAACAGGGAGTCTTAGGTAGGGGGTGGGGTTCTGGAGGGCAGTTAGGAGCAGGGGTCCCAGGAGGGGGCAGTCAGGGGACAAGGAGCGGGGGGGTGGGGGGCTGGGAGTTCTGGGGGGGAGCTGTCAGGGGGCAGGAGTGGGGAGAGGGATCGGAGCAGTCAGGGGACAGGGAGCAGAGGGGTTTAGATGGGTTGCGAGTTCTGGGGGGGGCTGTCAGGGGGCAGGAGTGCGGAGAGGGATCGGAGCAGTCAGGGGACAGGGAGCAGAGGGGTTTAGATGGGTTGGGAGTTCTGGGGGGGGCTGTCAGGGGGCAGGAGTGCGGAGAGGGATCGGAGCAGTCAGGGGACAGGGAGCAGAGGGGTTTAAATGGGTTGGGAGTTCTGGGGGGGGGCTGTCAAGGGGTAGGGAATGGTTGGATGGGGCGTGGGAGTCCCAGGGGTCTGTCTGGGGGTGGGGGTGTGGATAAGGGTTGGGGCAGTCAGGGGACAAGAGGCAGGGAGGCTTAGATAGGGAGTGGAGTCCTGGGGGGCAGTTAGGGGCAGGGGTCCCAGGAGGGGGGCAGTCAGGGGACAAGGAACGGGGGGAGGGTTGGGGGTTCTGGGGGGGGCGGGAAGTGGGAGGGGCAGGGGCGGGGCTAGGGCGGGGCTCCTCCCGTCCTCTTTTTTGCTTGCTGAAATATGGTAACCCTATACAGCTTGATACCAGAAGCCCCATGTATTGTGCTTATAGATGATACTGTCTGATCACCAATAGATTACAAAGATTCATAGACTCATTGGAATAATGAAACTCCAGTCTAGTAGTGCATATTGGTGCTGTCCTGCAGAACTGCCATTCAGGTGCAGTGGAAACTACTCTCTGAGATGTTGAAGACACTTATGATGTGACCTCTGACAAGTGGTACATGTGGCTATATTAAAGGCTGACCTCTTTCCAGATGGGAACCTCAAAGTGATATGCTAATTTCTTAGGTGGCTAGCATCAGTCACTTCTCCCAAAGAAATTAGTTTTCATTCTTGCTTCTTTAGCTTTTCTCAGTGACTTGTGGCTTTGGATAAATAATAAATTTTCATTTATTTTTAATGCTGATGCCTTTTGAATCTCCAGGCTTAAAATTTGGACATTTTTCCCTTCAGTGGCCTGGCGGAATGGTGTAATTTTACTTGAGATTAAGAAATGAACGGTCTCACAAGAAGTGGATTGTATGAATGTAGTAGTTTGCATTTATAACTCCTTGTTAAATGGCATGAATCTAAGCATGTTAGTACTGAAATGTAAACTAGTCTGTGATGCATGGAATTTCTGGAGTCAGTGGAATAAAATGAAAATAGCAAAATAATAAAAATAAAAAGCTAGGATCAGAATTAAACTTGGGTTCCGATTTGGGGGGAAATGACTAACCAGCGCTTTGGTATCAGGAGGATGATTCTTAAGAGGTGTTTGTAAGAGCTATGTAAACTTGATCTCATGCATAAATATTTTTTTAAACTAGAAAAAAAAAATTACTAGCCTTGACATGAATGGAACCTGTAGATACTGTAGGCATCTAGTTAGTTCAGACATGACTAATCCCAGGGCTTTTCATATCTGTCAGATGACAAATCCTTTGCCAGAGTGAAGAGAACTTGTGAAGCTAAATTTAGAAAATCATGTTACTATTTATGAGCACCTTAAAACATGCTAGGCTAACAATCCCTGTTCCTCAGTGTTTACAATATAAATGGGACATGATTCAATAAATGAGGGGCATGGATAGGCAAAAAGTGGGCAATGGGAAGAGGAAAAAGCAGAGAGAGAGAGAAACGAGAAGATCTAGTGGCTATGCAGTAAGCAGTATGCAAAACTTGATGGTTCCAGTAACATGTCCGTGCCTTCTCCCCTTTACCTCTTCTCCAAAGCATGTAAGAGCAACAGAGTTGTCAAGGACAACATGAACAGCTTACTTCAAGGAAACAGATGTCTGATGCCATTGGTGATGAAATAATACCTTTGACTTGATGTTGCCCTGGCTGATTTAATTTATGTTGACAGGGCTGCAGATGAAAAAGTCCAAAAACTCAGCTGTTCACTTGCCTCCATAGGACCCTCACAGGTTCTCTCTGGACCAACACACACAACTGGTCACACCCTGGACCTGATGTTTTGTTTAGTTATCAATATTGAGGGCATCACAACCCAGTCACTGCTTTGGCCATCATCTCATTTAAGGCAGAGCTCTACAATCTCCCAAGCAACAAGAAAAGCCCATGATCCTGATTCTACTACCAAGACTAATGGACATCATCAAATTACAAAGCCTGCTAAAGGACAGTAGCACTGAAAGTATAGGACAGGGACTCAAGGATCTGGTGAACCATCATTGCATTCTACCCTTTGACACTCTGACTCCCCTAAACAGCCCCTCCCTCCCCATTGTGCACACGCATCTCGTTGGTTTTCTGACCACCCTGTACCAGATGGTAAGAGGGGTTGAAACTTGAGTGACAATGATGTAAACCTAAGGTTGATAGGATGAAATAAAGAATTCGTCCAAGCCTTTACTGAGATGTATTACAGGCCAAGAGAACCTTTCTGTCAGCCTTCATTGAAGCTGCCAGATCCCACCTGAAGGAATTATCCAGAGTGGTAAACTACTTCAACAGTTCTCTGTGTACCGCTCACAACAGAGTCGAACACCAAGTGCTGTGAAGAGCCATCTTACTCTCATGAAAAGAACATGGTCCTTTGGGAAGGCTTTTCAAATAGCATGGAGCTGCTCCCCCACGCGGGCCAGCAAACAGCCTGCCTGCATTACAGGAGTCAAGTACATTCACTCATCACCTGGTACCGGACACCCTAAAGGAGTGTTGACCAGGAAACTAAATGTGGCCCATGCTCTTCCTGGCTTTTGAAAGTAATGAGGAACTGGTGCCACTCCTGACTGAAATAGTCATACCTCAGTCACAGAAGCAGTCTTTCCTTACTACTTCAAATGTGCAATAGTGTGACTAAGGCTGAAGAAACCCAGCCTGGATACATTGATTTTTAGCTAACTATTGATGAGTCTCTGATCTTGATCAAAGGGAGAAGTCTTGAAGACTAGATTAATATCTTTTGACTCTAGGATTCTAATATGGAAGCTTAATCTCATACGAAGTCCATAAGCCCTGGCTAGAGAACAAGGTGAACATTTCAGTCATTCTGGAAGTATACTGTAGATGGTAAGGGAGGTGAGAGGAATTCCCTAATGAGGACTTTCTTCTTCTGAATGACCTCAAATACATTGCTCAACCGTAAGTAGAATGAATAAGAAATGGTTCCTTTATAATCTGTTTTATGGAGGCACAGGCACTGCCTGGATATAGTTATTACCCAATTACACTATTAAGAAACCTGTGAACCAAAGTCTAGAAATGGAAATGAATGCTCTGAAATGTCAGATGAGATCAGGATATCAGGGTTTCTATCTGTATTTCTTTTTCAAGCAGCATTTAAAAAAGAATGTCCTGGACAGTTGTCTTTTGGACTGGTATACAGCATAGATGGATGTTATTCCATGAAAAGAGTTGTATAATGTTAGTGTCATTTTATAGACAGCAATTTTTATATATTGTGGTCGAGGAATTCCACTGCTTACCGGTAATTCTAAGGAATTGGTGTTCTTGGTCTCAGATTGTAAATTGGGATTCTCAAGTGCTTTCCCAGTGATCATTGTTGCTACCTGATTGCTCAGGTTTAGGTAAATTTAAAACAGTATGAAAAATTTTGGATATCTGCAGGCAAAATAAATTTACCGTTATCCCTGAATGGAAGATGAAAGTGTGAAGTCTTCCCGTCATTGCTTTAATCCTGGTATCCGTTCTATTGCATTGGAGATGTGGCACCAGAGGGCCCAGTTTAGCTAGAACAGAGACCTTTGGTGCCAACCAATGGGATTCTAGAAGTGGCTACCAAAATTTGTTGTTGCTCCTTGGAAACTCAGGGATGTCATTGTGCAGCTGATTGCACATAGGACAAGTCTGCAGATAATTGATCCAGCATCAGTAGGTAGTGGTGTGGATTCCAGGAAAGCTTGTGGTCTGTCTTCAGAAACAAAGCACTGACCCCAGTGTTTTGAAACCTAGATGTCTCGAGGCAATAGTAACTTTGGATGCTTCCTGAGTTGGGGCATCGGCACTAGATTTAGGCATGTTAGTCATTTCTAGGGCTAGTAAGAAATGTGGCACTGAATGTTTCTTAGATTCCAAGACCAGAAGGATCCATTGTGATCATCTAGTCTGACCTCCTGTATAACACAGGCGATAGAACTTCCCTAAAATAATCCCTAGAGTTTATTTTTTAGAAAAACATGCAATCTTGATTTAAAAAGTTCAGTGATGGAGATTCCTCCCAGAACCATTAAAAAGTTGTTCCAGTGCTTAATTACTGACCATTAAAAATGTATGCCTTATTTCCAGTTTGAAATTGTCTAGCTTTAACTTCCAACCATTGGATCATGTTGCACCTTTGTCTGCTTGATTGAAGAGACCATTATTAAATATTTGTTCCCTATGAAGGTACTTACACTGTGATCATCACCCCTTAACCTTCTATTTGCTAAGCTACATTGATCGAGATGTTTTCCAATTCTTTAATCATTCTTGTGACTCTTCTCTGAACCCCTCTCCATTTAGCAACAGCCTTCTAGATTATCCACCACTATCTTCAAATCTTTTTTCAGAGTGACTTCTTCTCAGGATACGGTCCTCCATTCTGTAAATATGGCCTACATTCTTTGTTCCTAGATGTACACGTTTACATTGGCATATTAAAACTTGTTTGCTTGAGCCCAGCTTGCCAAGAGATCCAGATTGCTCCATATCAGTGACTTGTCCTCTTCATTATTTGCCACTCCCCCAATATTTGTGTCACCTGCAATTTTTCAGTGATTGTTTTTTTCCAGGTCACTAATAAAAATAGCATAGGGCCAAGAACCAATCTCTGCAGGATCCCACTGGAAACACATCTGCTCAATGATAAGTCTCTGTTTACAAATTACATTTTGAGACCTATGCGTTAACCCACTTTTAATCCATTTAATGTGTGTCATGTTCATTCTATGTCATTCTAGGTTGTTAATCAAAATGTAATGTGGTACCAAGTCAAATGCCTTACAGAAGTCTAAGCATATTACATCAGCACTGTTACCTTTATTAATCAAGCTTGTAATATTAAAAAAAAATCAAGTTAGTTTGGCAGGGTCTGTTTTTCAAAAACTCTGCTGATCAGCATTAATTACTTTCCTTTAATTCTTTATTAATCAAATCCTGTGTCAACTGCTTTATTATCTTGCCTGGGATCAATGTCAGACTGACAGGTCTATAATTACCTGGATCATCGGATTTAGCCTTTTAAATACTGACACATTAGCTTTCTTCCTGTCTTCTGGAATTTTGTCAGTGTTCCAAGACTTACTGAAAATCAACATTAATGGCCCAGTGAGCACCTCAGCCAGCTCTCTTAAAACTCTTGGATGCAAGATTTTAAAATCTGACTTTAACATTTAACTAATCTACAGCAAGAAACCAGTATAATAGGTATTTCTTCTTCAAGTAGTATCCCTATGGGTGCTCTCCTCTAGGTGTGCATATCCCCATTCCTTGCTCCTTTGATTGGTGATTTCAAATAGTAGTGTCTGTTCAGTCCAGGCTTCCGTCCTACTCAGTCTCATGCACTACATCATAGTAATAGCACTGGGTGGGCAAACCACCATCAGTTCCTTCCAGGGTGGATTTGATTTAAATCAATTTGATTTAAATCACTAGTCAGGAAGAATCGATTTAATCATGGATTTCTACATAAGAGTGCATTCTTGTTGGTGGTTATAACCTTAATGCATATTCTTCACAACTCAGAGATGTAGGTTTCATTTTTAGAAGGTACACACTATACATTTTTAAAGTGATTTATTTTGAAAACTTTTCAGATTAGTTTTACAGTTATATCTGAAAATGAATGATTTATTTACCAGAGATAATCAAAGCAGTTCACCTCCCAATGACTTCATAAATCTCTCTCTCCAATTCAACAGGTGAATCATTAATATTTGGAGGATTTTCTTGCCATGCTGTATTAGGAGGAGAACATCACCAGATAGACATTTAAATTGTTTTGTTTAACTAAAACAACAATGATATGTACTCTGGATTTTTTTTCTTCAACAGCAAACATATAGTAATTTAACAAAACAAGCATAACAATTTTTGAATGTATTTAAACATTGTTTTTAAAAATCAGGTTTGTTTTTGTTAAAATTGTTTTTAACTAAAATAGTTAAATGAAATATTAAAAAAACAAATAAATTAAATTTACTATGTCAGCCAGGTCAACATGAGAAACTTAAAATATTGGTTTCTGCAGCTAACTCAGTCATCTTCACCTTCATTTTCCTGTTTGTTCATAATCTGGAAAAGAAAAACAAGCTTTCCTGCTTTTTCAGGTCCCAAACAATTTCTCAATTTGGGATGAATTAGTCCAAAGGAAGAAAATATTCTTTCTACACCGGCAGAAGCAGCTACTGCTGTTAAAAGTGAAATTATCACTTCAACAGTCTCTGAATCCAAGTGCTTAAGGGTATGTCTACACTACGGGATTAATCCAAATTTACAGAATTCGATTTTTGGCAACCAATTGTATAAAGTCGAGTGTATGCGGCCACACTAAGCACATTAATTTGGTGGCGTGCGTCCATGTACCGAGGCTAGTGTCTACTTCCGGAGCGTTGCACCGTGGGTAGCTATCCCATAGTTCCCGCAGTCTCCTCCGCCCATTGGAATTCTGGGTTGAGATCCCAATGCCTGATGGGGCCAAACACATTGTTGCAGGTGGTTCTGGGTACAGCCTCCCCCTCCCTCCAGGAAAGCAACGGCAGACAACTATTTCGCGCCTGTTTTCCTGGGTGAACAGTGCAGACACCATACCACGGTGAGCATGGAGCCCGCTCAGCTCAAGACAGCAGTCATGAACATTGTAAACACCTTGTGCGTTATCGTGCAGTTTATGCTGAACCAGAACCTGCAAAACCAGGCGAGGAGGAGTCTGCTATGGCAGCGCGGCAACGAGAGTGATGAGGACATGGACACAGAATTCTATCACTACCAGTATCTCAAAGCAATCAGCTGTGCACAGACCCTGCTCAACTACGCCACTGTGACGGGTTGGATCACAGAAACCCCCTTGGGAGCTGCCACCCGATGTGCAAAGACTACCCCTGCTTCTGTTTTCCCTGCCAGCTCAGGACTCCAGCACCCTGTCTTGCTGAGCCAGACACTCCCGTCTGGCTCCAGACACTAGTGTGAATTCTTTTATTTTATCCCATAGGTGAATTTGCAAAAGACACAAAGTTAACAGCAAATCTACCGTGGACAGGCTTTGTTCACTCAATTTGACTTGTTTAGCATCTATTGCATTTTCCCAGTTCTCTGTGAGGGGGTGCCACTAGGACCCAGAGTGTAGAAAATTGTCTGCTGCTGGTGCATATGTATTCTCTCTGCTCTAGACGCACAGATATGGTGGAGTGCTGTGCTGGAGGAAGGAGGGCACAAGAGACATAACAGGCAGGCAGGAGAAAAGGTGAGAGGTAATAACAGAAAGCAGCAGGAGCGAGAGGAGGAGGAGCCTATTATGTACCTCTCTAGTACCCGCAGGAGCCTGGACTGATTAACATCAGCTTCTCAGGGAGCTTCCTGTTTCCTGCTGCTTCTCTGAACCCACTTGAGGAGAACAGGCAGTCAACTGAAGTAGTAGGAGCCAGTTAGGCCATTAAGACGCCGATATCTTCCCTCGCTCAGGCTCTGCTACCAGCCTGCTTATTTGTCCCTTTCAATTGAGTGTTGAGAGCCACTGCAGCTGGCACAGAACAGCAAACACCCCTCTGGGGCAGCATTCAGAAAAAGAAACAAAGCAAAGGAAGCTTTTCTATCTAAGCAGGAAGGAGCTCATCCTGAGATACATAGTTCACGGTGAGCCTTCCGGCCCCAGTGAGGATGTGAGTGGTGAGGAGATGCCTGATCTTCCAGTTAGTCAGAATGCAGGTGACCTGGCAGCTACTGCAGCATCCATATCTCCATCTCAAATGGAGGTAACCATGCACATTCCTGAAGAAAATGTAGATCAGAGAAGAGTGTGGTTGAGGCACAAGAAACAGCTGCTGGTGAGTTTAGTTCCTTAAGTCTAGATGATACAGGACTGTGGACCCACTTGAGCAGTAGCCTGAGGGACTTCCTTGTACTGCATGTGCTACAGCAAGTGAAAAACTTCATGTTCCGAAATCCCCAATGGTGACAAAGTGGAGAGGCCATGGCTTATGTACTCAAAAACCCAGAATGCTACTTACTGTTTTTTTGTTGCAAACTCTTTCAGTCTAATGTTCCAGCCACATTGGGTTCTACAGGAACAAAGGACTGGAAAAATCTGGCTAGAAATCTGGCATGCCATGAGAAGGCAGGAAATCACCGAAGACCATTCCATAGGTGGAAACAGCTAGAGATGAGACTAAGGTTAAAGGCCACCATAGATGATCAGCATCAAGAGAAGATTGCATCAGAGTCTTTTTACTGGCAAAACATTCTGAAAAGGCTCATTGCCTTGTGAGAATGCTTGCTACCCAAAATCTAGCACTGCGTGGCACTTCAGATCAGCTGTATGTGCCAAACAATGGAAACTTCCTTTAAATTGTGGAGCTGATGGCTGAGTTTGATGCTGTACTCCAGGAGAATCTAAGAAGAGTCACCACCCAAGAAATGTGCACACACCACTACCTTGGAAAAACAATTCAAAATGAGATCATACAGTTACTGGCAACAAAAGTCAAAAAAAAGATTGTGACAGATCTGAAGTCAGCAAGATATTACCCTGTTATTCTGGACTGCACACCTGACATCAGCCATATGGAACAAATTACTTTAATGGTGCGTCTTGTAACAACAACAGAACCTAGTGAAAATGTCCCTGCAATGGTGACTGTCAGAGGGGTCAGGGCTACAATAATGGTGCCAACATGAGAGGAAAGAACAGAGGAGTGTAGACACAGATCCGAGAGTTAAACACTCGAGCTTTTTTTGTCCCATGCAGTTCCCCTTCATTGAACTTGGTGGTCAGTGATGCAGCATCAGCTTCTAGTGAGGCTGCTGATTTTTTTAATGTAATTCAAAGCATCTATGTATTTTTCTCTACACCAACTCATTGATGACAAATTTTGAAGCAACATCTGGGAACATCCTCTCTGACACTGAAACCACTAAGGGCAGGTATTCATTACGGGGGCGGGGGGGTCGATTTAAGATACGCAAATTCAGCTACGCAAATAGCGTAGCTGAATTCAACGTATCGCAGCCGACTTACCCCGCTGTAGGGATGGCGGCAAAATCGACCTCTGCAGCTTCCCGTCGACGGTGCTTATTCCCACCTCCGCTGGTGGAGTAAGAGTGTCGATTCGGGGATCGATTGTCGTGTCCCAACGGGACACGATAAATTGATCACCGAGAGGTCGATTTCTACCCGCCGATTCAGGCGGGTAATGTAGACCTAGCCTGAGTGGCACACGATGGGAAAGTTAAGTGGAGATGATAAAGCCTTTCAAGCACCAAATTGGGAAGATAGATGATGCCATAGTTGCCATTATAAAAATATTACTAGGAGTATAAAAATATTGCTCAAGCATGCAGGAGTGAAATCAGGAAGGCCAAATCACACTTGGAGTTGCAGCTAGCAAGAGATGTTAAGAACAACAAGAAGCATTTCTTCAGGTATGTTAGCAACAAGAAGAAAGTCAAGGAAAGTGTGGGCCCCTTACTGAATGAGGGAGGCAACCTAGTGACAGAGGATGTGGAAAAAGCTAATGTCCTCAATGCTTTTTTTCCCCTCTGTCTTCACGAACAAGGTCAACTCCCGGACTACTGCACTGGGCAGCACAGCATGGGGAGGAGGTGACCAGCCCTCTGTGCAGAAAGAAGTGGTTCAGGACTATTTAGAAAAGGTGGACGAGCACAAGTCCATTGGGCCGAATGCACTGCATCTAAGGGTGCTAAAGAAGTTGGCTGATGTGATTGCAGAGCCATTGGCCTTTATCTTTGAAAACTCATGGTGATTAGGGGAGGTCCCAGATGACTGGAAAAAGGCTAATTTCGTGCGCATCTTTTAAAAAAGGTAAGGAGGAGGACCCGGAGAACTACAGACCAGTAAGCCTCGCCTCAGTCCCTGGAAAAATCATGGAGCGGGTCCTCAAGGAATCAATTCTGAAGCACTTAGAGGAGAGGAAAGTGATCAGGAACAGTCAGCATGGGTTCACCAAGGGCAAGTCATGTCTGACTAACCTAATTGCCTTCTATGATGAGATAATTGGCTCTGGGGATGAGGGGAAAGCAGTGGATGTGTTATTCCTGGACTTTAGCAAAGCTTTTGATACGGTCTCCCACAGTATTCTTGCTGGCATGTTAAAGAAGTATGGGCTGGATGAATGGACTATAAGGTGGATAGAAAGCTGGCTAGATTGTCAGGCTCAATGGGTAGTGATCAATGGCTCCATGTCTAGTTGTCAGCCAGTATCAAGCTGAGTGTCCCAAGGGTTGGTCCTGGGGCCAGTTTTGTTCAATATCTTCATTAATGATCTGGAGGACGGCGTGGACTGCACCCTCAGCAAGTTTGCACATGACACCAAACTGGGAGGAGTTGTAGATACGCTAGAGGATAGGGATAGGATACAGAGAGGCCTAGACAAATTAGAGGATTGGGCCAAAAGAAATCTGAGGTTCAACAAGGACAGGTGCAGAGTCCTGCACTTAGGATGGAAGAATCCCATGCACCGCTACAGACTAGAGACCGAGTGGCTAGGCAGCAGTTCTGCAGAAAAGGACCTAGGGGTTACAGTGGACGAGAAGGTAGATATGAGTCAACTGTGTGCCCTTGTTGCCAAGAAGGCTAACGGCATTTTGGGCTGTATAAGTAGGGGCATTGCCAGCATATCGAGGGACGTGATCATTCCCCTCTATTCGACATTGGTGAGGCCTCATCTGGAGTAGTGTGTCCAGTTTTGGGCCCCACACTACAAGAAGGATGTGGAAAAATTGGAAAGAAGTTGGCAGAGGAACTTCACAGTGAAGCTATTTTCCCACCCATTCAAGAATACAAGAGTCACCGCAGAAGACGACATTTTGATTATGAGGCACAGGATAATCCCATAAGGGACCCCAAACAACAATTCAAAGCTGAATTCTTTAACCAGGTGCTAGACTGTGCAATACAGTCAGTTGAAGAAAGTTTCATGCAGCTCAAGGAATACAGCAGTATATTTGGGATGTTGTATGATATTCCAAAACTCCTCACTATACCTGAAGAAGACCTACACCAGCAATGCAGGGCACTAGAGACAGTGTTGACACATGATGACATGTGCAATATTGATGCGAGTGATTTAGGTGATGAACTGAAAGCCCTTTCAAGATACATTTCAGCAGGATCAAGTCCAAAGGCTGTTCTGGAATATATGTGCACAAATAAGATGACCACCTTCTTTCCAAATGATTTTGTTGCTCTGGGCATCCTTCTAACACCTCCTGTTTCAGTTGCCAGTGGAGAACGCAGCTTCTCCAAGCTGAAGTTAATCAAAACACATCTACATTCCACAATGACACAGGAGAGGCTGGTCAGCCTTGCAACTATCTCAATAGAGCATGAGCTGGCCCAGACTGTGGACCTTCAGGAAGCAGTTCAAATCTTTGCAAGCAAGAAGGCACGGAAAGCACCACTTTGATTATTCAAACGATAAAAATGCCAGTGTTTACTATGCAGACAAGAAAAGTTACATTTGCTGTTCAGGCGTTTGAAAGTTGTTACTTAAAATTTTTGAACAAGGCATTTTAAGTTGTTAGTTCTCCTTTATTGGGATAGGTAGCAGAGCAGTACCATGAGAGGAGTAGAACAGGAAGAAGGCAGAATTGAGACCTTTCAAAGTTTTGGCCCAAGCGAGGGAGCATGGGGGCGTCATTTGAGCTCCCCGCCTCAGGTGCGAAAATGTTGTTGGCCGGCCCTGCAAACCAGGCAATTTTTTTTATCAATTACCTCCTTCTGCAATCTGCTGGTTCTTATCGCAAACTTATCTATAGTTGTTTCTGGATGATGAAGCTTTTTTTTCTTTTTGCTACAGGTGATATACTGTGGCTATGTGACATACATGATATGATTGAAACACTATCATTGGCAGATAACTCTGAAACTATAGAAAATGATGGTGATCTTGTAGGTGGATAGTCTTCAGAATCCTGTATGTTGAGGATGGATTCTCCTAAACAAAATAAATCAATGCAGTTAGTTAATTATTATTACCATACTGCTCATTTAGTATTACTCATTGCATTCACTGACACTCAGTACTACTTTAAAGGTGAAATTGTAAAAGGGAGATCTGCCTATTTCAGCTATTTATTTTTTATCACAACTGCATCTAAAATGATAGTACCATAGAGTAACAACTATATTTTTTGCTCAAACATGAGAATTCAAGAATAGTCCAGAAGGAAGACAGGCAGTTCTTAAGAAAGAAGTGTGAAATAAAAAAGTTTACCAGCCTGAAGATCCTGCATGTTCAGACATGTTCCTTTCATCATCTTCAACGCAGCTTCCACCTGAGAAGGAATACTTCTCATGATGTTGTTTCATTTGGGCAACCAGGCCTTGCATTTCTTTGTTGCACTGTTTGCATTTTGCATGCATGTCTGTCTTACCCACAGGTAGAGGAACTTCATTAAAATATTCCCAAACTGGGTCTCTTTTACGGCCTGCTGCCATTATAGGTTTTCCATTCTAGTGAGAGAATGGTATGGGAGATCTCAAATCAATGAAGTCTACACTCAGAGAGACCTCAAGACTTCTGGAATATGCTGCTGAAACAGTTACATTTTTGTTTCTACTCCCTGTCCCTCTCTTTTCACATTTATCTCCAGACTTCTTCTCCTTGTCCAGCTCTATTCCACCCCCAACGATCTTCTATTCATTGAACGGTTTGAAACTTTGCACTTTTAGAGGGAGGTAAGGGATTGACTCTGTGTACACAATTTTTCAGAGGGACAGTAGGGTTGAGGTCTGTTATTTCTCACCTCTATACATTTATTTATTGAAAAACATTTTTGCTGTTAACAAACATGCTATCTCTGGAGAGACAATTCCACTGTTTGAGAACTGCAAAACTAAACATCTCTGATGGTATCTTCTAGACTGAGCACTGAGTCCCATTGGGGTAGATAGAAAGATTAACCTAAATAATCTACACCGAAGCCCCTGGAACCCCATAAAATTGGGTCCGTAATCCATGAACTATTGGAACTCATTTACAAAACTTTTCTTAAACATTATGTGAATATATTATCTCATACTATAGATTTAGAATTTATAATCCTTATTCCATGATGAGATGACATAGCTCAAAGATGTATCTTAATTAAAACTACCTTTAGATAGGTATTTTCTTCAAAAAGCATTTTATCAAAAAAATCAGATTTAAATAAATCCAATTTTTTGGTTTTGTTTTTTTTAAAAAGCATTGATTTTTATCCACCCTGGTTCCTTCTCAACTGCCTCAGCCTGAGATGGAGCCTTAGAAGCTGTCTGTGCTGAGCTTTCCTCAACAGTGACCCCATAGTCTTTGTAGTAGTTTAGTGTAGTCTAGTTGTAATTAGCTTTAGGTAGGAGAAGTAATTTTTAAAAAAATTAAAATAAAAAAAACTTTTCAAACTTTTTTTCTCCTAGTTTTTAAGGACCATTAAAATTCCCCTCCCCCCCCCCCCCCCCGCCTCCTTGGAGCTTTACATCACTGGGAGTTCATGCCTAGTTCTCCTAGTTTTTTTTTAAACGCTGCCTATCATGCCAGAAGGTAATTCCAGTGAGTGACAGATAGTCCCGATGTAACACTGGTCTACAATTTTTGAGAAGTCGTCTGCTTCAGAGATAAAATGTGCTATTTATTATGTATTTTGATGTGCTGAATTCAAATATGACAATTAAAACAACTGATTGGCTACTGTTTCTAAGATATTTAGGTTTTTACATTGTATGTCTGTCTATTGTGTAGATAGTAGAGTTTTAATCATAAATTGTAAACCTAGGTCTCTTCATGTGTTTATGGTTGCTTTACATGATAATATTTCACCTGTCCTGTTTATGTAACACTTTAAAAATCAGCAAAAGGGTTATATAAATAAATTTTTTTATGAAACAAAAGGCAAAAAACTATTATGTACATAGTTTAGTCCTATTCAGTGTCTACTCGGCGCTTCTTGGCTTGTCTCTTGTATTCCTTAAATGGAGCATCTCTTGTCACTGTCCAGCAATAGTCCGCAAGCATTGATGGGCTCCATTTGCCCTGATAGCGTTTCTCCATTGTTGCAATGTCCTGGTGAAATCGCTCGCTGTGCTCGTTGCTCACTGCTCCGCAGTTCGGTGGAAAAAAAATCTAGATGAGAGTGCAAAATACTTTGTGTATCCAGTCTGCAGACCAAGCAAGAGAGCAACAACCTTCAAATCGCCACAAAGCTGCCACTGATGTTGGTCATAGTTTATGCACCTCAAAAGTTGTTTCATGTTGTCATAGGTTTCCTTCATATGGACTGCATGACCAACTGGAATTGATGGCAAAACATTGCCATCATGCAGTAAAACAGCTTTAAGACTCGTCTTCGATGAATCAATGAACAGTCTCCACTCATCTGGATCGTGAACGATGTTGAGGGCTGCCATCACACCATCGATGTTGTTGCAGGCTACAAGATCACCTTCCATGAAGAAGAATGGGACAAGATCCTTTTGACGGTCACGGAACATGGAAACCCTACCATCACCTGCCAGGAGATTCCACTGCTGTAGTCTGGAGCCCAACAGCTCTGCCTTACTCTTGGGTAGTTCCAAATCCCTGACAAGGTTATTCAGCTCACCTTGTGTTATGAGGAGGAGGATGGGAGAAAATGTGGGTCCTGTGACATTGATGGTTCAGGACCAGAAGTTTCATCCTCTTCCTCTTCCTCGTCTGACTCAAGTGAGAATGATTCTGGTGCATCAGGAACCGGCAGTCCTTCTCCCTGGGGTACTGGGCGTATAGCTGATGGAATGTTTATATAATGCACAGTCCACTTTTTCTTCTTTGACATACCTTTCCCAACTGGAGGCACCATGCAGAAGTAACAATTGCTGGTATGATCTGTTGGCTCTCTCCGAATCATTGGCACTGCAAAAGGCATAGATTTCCTTTTCCTGTTCAACCACTGGCGAAGATTTGTTGCACAAGTGTTGCAGCATATGTGTGGGGCCCACCTCTTGTCCTGATCTCCAATTTTGCAGCCAAAATAAAGGCGATAGGCTTTCTTAACCATAGTGGTTATACTGCGCTTTTGTGATGCAAAAGTCACTGCACCACAAACATAGCAGAAGTTATCTGCACTGTTCACACAAGTACAAGTCATCTCTGCTCACTTTGGCTAAACAGAAATATGTGTCCCTTTGCAAAATCAAACACTGACAAATAAGAGAGCACGACCCTGTATGATTTCTAGAGCTGATATAGGGCAATTTGTTCAGCAGAGTGATGTAAGCTTCGTTATGATTGCATCATCCATGACTTCTACGAATAACATGATGCAATTCATATCGTGTATGACGCAATACCAGCTTCAGATTGTATCATTCATTGTTTTGCCTAAAAAGCAAGTACTGTCCAAACCCAGTCATAGATTTATTCATAGATCCCGTCAAAGATGTATTTTAGTCTTCTGGTTTAAATTGAGATCCCTTCCCTTTATAACTCACGTATCCTCCGCCATTCCCAAGTCAAGGGTCGTATATACTGACCCAATAGCATATCTTGAAAACTAGAGCCAATCAACAATTTTAAGCATCATTTTCGTTCTCAGTGACCCAGAATTAGTAAAGTTTGACTACATTTATTTCAGAAGCATTTTGGCTGTAGAGCAGTGTAATCAGTTGCTTCTGGAAATCTCACGTACCCCGAAAGTGTAACTCCTGTCTGGCAATAAAATCGAATGCCAGAAAAAACAGGGAGATCAAAGTACACCTTGTCAGAATGGAGAGCGCTCTTCGCCTGGCCTCTGTTCCAGTCCTAGAGACATTTCCCCCCCTTGCCCTCATACTAACGAGTCTCCGAGTAAATCAGGTACTTCTACTGCCTCAGCAGTGCACTCCCTGGGAGCAGCTAAGAAGAAAAGTCAAGATTCCTTTCATAATGTCTCTGAAGAACAGACCTCTAGCCCTCTGGATAGGGAACCTACATTGAAGAAGCGTCAGTTTCCAATGACACTAGCCATTTCAGCACCCATTGGTCTCCAACCTGATACTCACAAGGCTTTTGGTTCCTCAGGTACTGAAAGAATTGTTAAGCCTAAGGACTCCAAAATGTTGGACTCCGCTAGACCATCGGTACTGACCAGGGAGCAAAGTGATAAAAAGAGGTCTACCTCTTCTCAGTCGGTACTGAAAGACTGGTCAGGCACTCCTTGGACTCCCCTTGGAACATGAAAGGCACTTGGTACTGTCAACTCCCTCAGCAATAATTATTTCTGCTCAGGCCAGTGCCACAGTGCCAACAACTGTTTCAGTACTAAAGGAATTTTGATGTCCTTGACCTCCCTGTGTCCAAGATTCCTGACTCACGATTGTTTAGTACCGATCTGTTCTCAGTACCAAGGACACGTCTGGTACCAATGGACTTACCTCCTGTTTCTTTCAGTTGTCTGCTACTCCTAGAGTAATGTGGAAGAGGAGGATTCCAACTATCTTACCTCAGTTTCTCAAATATCTGTTAAAGGTTCGCCACTTCTCTAGAGGGATACTTTTCCACAGGTCTTTGAAGAAGCCGATTATATTTGTGAGAAATATTTACAGACAACACTTTGTTGGTTTGAACACCCATGGGTCATATGCACCGTCAGCCATACTGGAATCCCTGGGTGGCTTACAATCAGCATTTTTCAAGGGCCTCAAGTACCACATGACAGAGATAGAGACTGTCTATCATCTTTCCTTTCCAGGAGACCTGAACCTTTGAGGAATAGGAAGTGAGAGCTGAATAAGAGGTCTCCCCACATAGCCAACATCTCTTCTTCATCCCCAGATGAAGCTGTTGTTCTACCTCCACCATCCCTGGCCGACTACTTCAGGCAGTTTCAGGATCTTATTAAGAGGACCGCAGACTCCTTACAGATCCTGCTTGAGAAGGTTAGAGATTCTCTTCAAAAGCTGCTTGACATCCTGCATACAGCATATCTGCATAGATTGCCTTTCCTATTATCAAAGCCCTCCTGAACTCAGCAAAGGTAATCTGGCATACGCCAGCCACAATTCTACCCACCTGCAAGAGAGTGGATAAGAAATACTATATTTCCTCGAAGGACTTGGAATTTTCCCAATCCTCTGGTATTTGAGGTGATTGGTGCTGCCCTTCCACATTCATCACACACAATCTTTATCATAGGGTATAGATTTAAAGTGCCTCAACCTGTTCTGGTACAAAGTCATACTTGTCATCCACTCTACTTTTCAGAATCGCCAGCTACCAGATGTTAATGGTGAAATAAATCCACCCAAATTATGCCAAGCTGAACTCCTTTATTGAGCATCTCCCATCAGAGCATAGAGAACAATTTCAGGAGATCATTGCAGAAGGCTGGCTTCTTGCCAGAACATCTCTGTAAGCCTCCCTTGAAGCTGCTGACAGTGCTGTTTGTTCTTTCTCTGTGGCGGTAGTTATGAGAAGAACCTTCTGGCTCCAGCTCTCAGGATTTCCAAGGGAGGTCTAGAATACTGTTGAGGACTTTCCTTTTGGTGGCTCCAAACTGGAAAGCATCGACGCGTCTTTGCACACGTTAAGGGATTCCAGAACCACTCTGTGTTCTCTGGGAATTTATATACCTACTCATAAAAGAAAATTAAGTACATCCCAGACAACTCAGAGATCTCGCCCTGCTCAATTCTCTGGCTCCCAGAGACTGTGTGAATCCCTGCACCAAAGAGAAGTTCCAGAGGAAGAAACTATCTATCTCTGTCTTCTCTTCAGCCTCTAAGCACCAGTTTTGATGGATTATCCTGCCTTCCTCCCCTTGGTGACCACCTTTACAACTGCTGATGAGCTTGGAGGTTTACCATTACAGACGAGTAGTTTTGGCGATCATCTCCACACGATACTCCATCCACTACACTTCCCTCCTGCCTTCCAACCCTCCCGTCCCCGTTTCTTTTCAGGAAACCCTCTCATGAGCACCTTCTAAAACAAGAAATAGCACCCAAGAGTAGGAGAGAGTCTATAGAACGTGTTCTCATGCAACTCAGAGGGAAGGGGTTTTATTCCAGGTACTTCCCGATTCCAAAAAACAAACTAACAAAAACGGTGGTTGGAGACCCATCCCAGATTTAAGCCTACTCAACACCTTTGTGAAGGCACAGAAATTCAAAATGGTAGCACTTCCCTCACTTGACCACGGGGATTGATTCTTTTAGCCCCCAACCTTGAGGATGCATATCTCCATGTAACTATCCATCTCTCCCACAGAATGTTTTAAGTTTCACTGTAGGTCAGGACCACTTTAGATATAGGGTGCTCCCTTTCAGCCTTTCACGTGCCTTAAGAGTCTTTTTGAAATTTGTCAGTAGTAGAGGTGCACCTCTACAGCAAAGGCATGTTGGTAGTCCCTTACCTCAACGATTGGCTTCTGAAAGGTCACTCTCATGCAGAAGCTTTTCTGGCTAATAGCAAGGCCATAGACCACTTCCTCGAGCTGGGTCTACAACTGAACATTCAAAATTCACTTTGACTCCTGTACAAAAGTCGGAATTCATAGACTTTCACTGTTATCAAATCAAGGTACGCTACCTCCCAATGTACAAGTTTGTGGCCCCATCCAATATAGTCAATACAATCCAGTTCAGCTCTCAAACATCAGTCAAGAGCTTTCTACAGCTCCTGGGACATATGGCAGCTGGTACTTTTGTCATGCAAGGTTGCGAATGCGTTGCCTTCAGAGGTGGCTCAGGACAGTTAATTCACTAAGCAGACAGTCTAAACAAACTACTTTCCATACCCACATTCATGAAGGAATTTCTCTATTGGTGGCAACACCCTCAGAATGTCTGTGCAGGAATTCCTTTTGCTCACCTTTCCCCAGCAATATTTATAATGACAGATTCATCCCTGTTAGGTTGGGGAGCACATGTAGACACACTCAAGGCCAAAAGCAGGTGGACACCTCTTGAGGCCATTCTGCACATCAGCTTGCTGGAACTCAGGGCAGTGAGATATTCCTGTGTCCAATTTCTATCATTGATTGAGGCAAACACCTAAAGATCATGACAGACCTGTCATGCACATTCTATATCGGGGTGGCCAACCTATGGCTCTGGAGCCACATGCGGCTCTTCATAAGTTAATATGCGGCTCCTTGTATAGGCACCGACTGCAGGGCTGGAGCTACAGGCACCAACTTTCCAATGTGCTGGGGGGTGCTCACTGCTCAACCCCTGGCTCTGCCACAGGCCCTGCCCCCACTCCACCCCTTCCCACCCTCTCCTCTGAGCCTGCTATGCCCTCGCTCCTTCCCCTCCCCGCCCCCCAGAGCATCCTGCATGCCACAAAACAGCTGATCAGTAGTTGCAGGGAGGGAGCAGGAAGAACTGATTGGCGGGGCTGCCAGTGGGCAGGAGGCACTGGGAGTAGGGGGGTGGGAGCTGATGGGGGGGCTGCTGATGTATTACTGTGGCTCTTTGGCAATGTATATTGGTAAATTCTGGCTCCTTCTCAGGCTCAGGTTGGCCACCCCTTTTCTATATCAACCGACAGGTTGTACTTCACTGCTATTTCAGCAATGGGGCACCCCTCAGGTAGACGAGTTCATTGTAGCCAGGAACAAAAAATGTACACAGTTCTGCTCCAGGGGCAGGCTGGTTCACCAGTCCTGATGGGGATACTTCTTCACTAGTTATCGGGTCTTCTGTATTTGTTCCCACCATCTCCTCTAATATCCAAAGTTCTGTTCTAGATAAAGAAAGACAAGGCCAAGATTATTCTAATAGTCCCAATATGGTCCAGACAGACACGGTTCCCTTACATCATTCAGTTGGCTACTTGCTCAGCGATCACTCTCCAGACTGCCCCTTATCTTCTCTCCCAAGAAAATGGACAGATCCTTCACCCGAATCTGAGTTCTTCACCTCAAAACATGGCTGGCCGTTGGTTCGCAGGATTAGAACCAACCTGTTCAGAGACAGTAAAGAGAATACTATTTCACAGCATAAAACAGTCTACACGTTACACTTACTTACAAATGGACAAGTTTCAGCTACTGCTGTAACCTTAAACACATTCCACCAACATCCTCATTGCTGTCAGATGTACTGGACTACATCCAAGAGTTGAAAAGCTCAGGACTGTTTTTTGAGCTCCATTAGAGTCCATCTGGCAGCCATCATGGCTTTCCACTCCCCAATAGAATGTTTTTCCATATTCGCTCACCCAATGGCAGTGAGGTTCCTCAAGGAAATTGGAAGTTTCTTTCCACAAGTCAAGTGGTCTATCCCAACTTGAGACCTCAGTTTGGTTCTTAAATGCCTTACAAGACTACTGTTTGAGCCAATGGCTACCTACTCACTCCTCCATTTATCAATGAAGAGAGCATTCCTGGTTGTTGTCATGTCTGCTTGATGAGTTGGGAAAGTAGAGGCCCTCGTGGTATCCCCCACCCCGCCTTCACAATATTTTTCAAAGACAAAGTCAGGTTATAACAGCACTCCAAAAATATCCATATTAAACAGCCCTTATATCTTCCTGTCTTTACCCTAAACCTCAACTGGTAAGGAAGAGATGCTGCTTTACACACTATGTCAGGAGGGCTCTGACCTTTTACCTTGGCAGGACTAAATCTTTTAGAAAGTCTTCCAAGTTGTTTCTCTGTGCATCTGTGTTCTAGTACACATTGATTTTTATTCAAGAAGGAGATGTTTTGTCATGTTAATTAACTAATCCATGCACTCAACAAATATTACTTCCTGGACAAATATGTGTAATGTATTGTAAACTGGATATTGAATTGGAGAGTACACGTATAAAATTTGTGATGACTCCAAGTTGGGAGAGATTACAAGCGTTTTGTTGGACAGAATTAGAATTCAGAATGACCTTGACAAATTGGAGAATTGATCGGCAATCAATAAGATGAAATTCAATAAAGTGCAAAGTACTCCACTTAGAAAGGGAAATCAAATGCACACCTTTAAAATGGGGAATAACTGACTCCGTGGCAGTGCTGCTGAAAAGGATCTAGGGGTTATAGTGAATCACTAATTGAATATAAGCCAACAATGTGCTACAGTTGTGAAAAATGCTAATATCATTCTGGGGGTGTATTAACAGGAATGCAAATTGTAAAACCCACAGGAAGTGGGTTGCATTGCTCTACTCTGCATTGGTGAGGCCTCAGCTGAAGTACTCTGTCCAGTTCTGGGAGCCACGGTTTAGGAAAGATGTGGACAAATTGGAGAGTCCAGAGGAGAGCAGCAAAAATGATAAAAGATTTAAAAAACGTGACCTCTGAGGAAAGGTTTATAAACCTACAACAACAACAAAAACCAGAGCATGTATGTTCTTGAGAAAAGAAGACGGGGGGGGGGGGAAGGGGAGCTCATTAACTCTTCAAATATGTTAAGGGCTATTATAAAGATGATGATCAATTGTTCTCCATGGCTGCTGGCACTAGGACAAAAAGTAATGGGCTTAAACTGTGGCAGGGGAGATCCAGATTAAATATAGTTTTTAACTATAATGATAGTTATTCTCTGGAATAGGCTTGAAAATTCCCATTAGTGGAGGTTTTCAAGAAGAAGTTGAACAAACACCGGTCAGGGATGGTCTAGGTTTACTTGGCCCTACATCAGCACAGGGGGCCGGACTTGATGACTTCTCAAGGCCCCTTCCAGCACTACGTTTGATTCTAAATTGAGCCCAAGGATTAAACAAACTTTTTTTTGTTCTAGAACATGTTTGTGGAATGTCTTAACTAGCATTTATCAATGTGTTGATTTAGCTCATTTAATTGGCAATTAAACAGTTACAACAGGACCAGAAACTCTAAACTAGGTATGTCTTTAGATACTTGGGTCCTAGTCTCAGTTTGCGTAACCTCTCATTCTGATATGATACCCACAGAATCAGCTTGCTGATTTAAATCTATTTAAATAATTGACTTGAATTGTGCTTAGTATTTGTTCTCTAGTTATCCTTCTAAAGAGAGGTTGATTTTTAGTGATTGGTAACTATTAAAACATATTGATTTTCAGTTTAAGGCTTGTGCGCACTCGGCACAGTGCAGACTACGGGGCTGTGAATTGCAGAGCATGCCAAAAAGTTGCACTCAAACTACCCTGTGTGGACACTGCTGGCACTAACTAAAAGGTGCCAAGTTCATGTTAACATAATTCTCTATGTTAACACGGAGTCGGTGCCTTTTAGTTTGTATCAGCAGCGTCCACATGGGACAGTTAAAGTGCAACTCTTTGCTATTCGTATCACCATAATCTGCACTGTGGTGCAGAATGAATGTAGCCAAAATAGAGCCTTTACACTAAATTTTGTGCTGCTCTTTGCTAATTAGGAGAACACTGTCTGTACAAATGTGTTTAGGCAATTACTGTATATACTCATTCATAAGCTGAATATTTTTGGTAAAAAAGTGAAGCATCAAAGAGCGCGGGTCGGCTTATCAACGGATCTACACCAAAATTTGATGATTTTAAGCTCTATGGAATTATTGAATTGAATATATAATACATTGTCGTTTTATTTACCTGGAGCATCCGCAGGCATGGAGTCCCTCAGCTCCCAGTGGCCGCAGTTCACCGTTCCCAGCCAATGGGAGCTTCAGGAAGTGGTGGCCAGCATGTCCCTTGGCCTATGCCGCTTCCCGCAGCTCCCATTGGCTGGGAACAGCTAACCATGGCCACTGGGAGCTGAGGGGCTCCATGCCTGTGGACACTCTAGGTAAACAAAACAGTTTATCCTGATGGTCTGGGAGCCAAAGTTTGCTGACCCATTTATTGAGGTCAATACTGCAGCCTTTTAAAGTTGCAAATGCTTTGTTTAGTGGACTAGATGGGCTTGAAATGAATGCTAAAAGAGCAGTGCTGCAGATCTGCATAGGTTTCAGAGTAGCAGCCATGTTAATCTGTATCCGCAAAAAGAGCAGGAGTACTTGTGGCACCTTGGTCTCTAAGGTGCCACAAGTACTCCTGTTGTTTTTGCAGATCTGCATGACATTTGACCCATGCATTTCACAAAATGCTACACCTTAAAGTCAATCAGAAAAATACAATGAACTATAGTACTATAGCACTAGTGTCAGTCCACTACTGTGTAATTTGATCTCTTCATGCGTTTCTACCAATGGACCTTGTAAGTCTCGAGCCAATATGAAAATATAACGCACAGAATCGATGGAATCTCTAATAAAATTTAAATAGCCTGTTATCGCCACAGACATGCCAATCTACAGGGCTGCTTTGAAATAAACAAAGAACAATAATAATTTGACAGTGATAAAGCAGGTGACGTTCCTATATAAAGTCCTACAAAATCTGTAATTAGATGATGATGATGATGATTTTCATACTAGTATTTAAAATGAATGGTGAAATCAAAAGAAAACGGTCTGCTTATCACACAGCGTTCAATTATTGTTGAATATGCAGAAGCAAACAATAATTGCGCACTACTTGTGAATTCTGTATCAATGAGAAGCAAGTAAGAGAATGGTGAAAAAATAAAACACAAAAAGATATGTCAAGAAGCAAGAAAAAATGTCCAACAAGGTGCACTTCATTTCCTGAGCTGGAGAAAGATCTCAATAATCGGGTTGTTGAATGTTGACAAAATGGGTACATTGTCACTAAAACGGGAATTCGTCTGTATGCTCTGCAAATGTCAAAGGACAACAAATACAAGTCAGTAACGCCGTCAGTGTTTGTTGCATCAGTGGGTTGGTGTACTCGCTTCAGGAACCGTCATGGTCTCTGTCTTTGTCAGCGAACAAAGATAGCGCAAAAGCTGCCGAGAGATCTGGAAGAAAAAAATTGAATCTTTCCAAAGGTTTATTATAAAATATAGAAAGGAATATGCATTTGAGCAGTCACAAATAGGAAATATGGACAAAACACCGATGACATTTGATCTCCCGAGCAACAGAACGGAAACCGGTGATGGTGAAAAAGTTTTAATTAAAACCACTGGCCATGAAAATATCCATTTTACGGTGGTTTTATCGTGTTTGGCAAATGGATTAAAGCTCCCTCCTGTTATTTTTAAAAGAAAAACCTTGCCTAGAAACATGAAATTTCCTGCTGGTGTCATCGTACGTGCACACAAAAAGGGATGGATGGATCAAAGTGGAACTGTTGAATGGCTGGAAAAAGTGTGGAATAAGATACCAGGAGCACTTTTCAAGAAACCTGCTATGCTCGTTTCGGACTTATTCAGGGCACACAAGGCTGATGAGGTGAAAAATGTGACCAAAAAAATGAAAACTACTTTGGCTGTAATACCTGGAGGCTTAACTTCAGTTCTACAACCTCTTGATGTCTGCCTGAACAAACCCTTTAAAGACAGGCTACGCAAAATGTGGTCTGAATGGATGTGCTCAGGCATCGCGAACTTGACAAAAGGTGGGAATCTTATGAAGCCTGAAATCAATCTGGTCGCCCAGTGGGTCAAGGAGCGTGGGTGTCCATTCCCTCAGAAAATAAAAATCATTTCAGAAATGCTGTATCAGCAATGCACTCAAAGGGTCAGAAGATGATGCCATATTTGATGATGACACAACAGAGGCTAATGATGAGAAGGAATCTGAGTCTGAAGACGACCCTGCTGAAATCTACAATGACAATGCAGGTGCAGCTGTGACTGAAGCAGAGTTTAATGAACTGTTTGGTGAATCAGAGAGTGATTAGTAAATCAGTAAATGGATATTTAAAACATTGACTGTAATTTTGAAGATGAATACATATTTGTTCAGTTATTATTATAACAACAAGTTTTTTGTTAGATTACATTAAAATAATTCTAGCAAAACTTTTGAGTGTTTCTTGTGAGGCCGACTTTTAAAATGTAGCAGGGGTTGGAAAACTTTGGCTCCAGGCCCATAAGGGTAAGCTGCTGGTGGGTTGGGACGTTTTGTTTACTTGGAGCATCTGCAGGCACGGAGTCCCCCAGCTCCCAGTGGCCACGGTTTGCCGTTCCCAGCCAATGGGCGCAGCGGGAAGTGGCGCCACTTCCCTCAACTCCCATTGGCTGGGAACGGCAAACTGCGGCCACTGGGAGCTGGGGGGCTCCGTGCCTGCCAACGCTCCAGGTAAACAAAATGTCCAGTCCCGCTAGCAGCTTACCCTGACGGGCCAGGAGCCAAAGTTTCCCAACCCCTGAAATATAGGATCGGCTTATGAAAGGGTCATACAGTTTTTGCTATTTTTACCTATCCATCTTGGGGGCTCGGCTTATAAACGAACGGTCTAATGAACGAGTATATACGGTAGTTAGCTTAACTGACATTTATTCTGATTCCTAATTGTTATGTTTTATTATTTTAAAAAACTGACTGACGCATTTCTTAATTATTAGATTAATTTTTTACTTGTAATTTGTTTCAAGCTCTGTTTGGATGGTAATTCCAATTCAATTAAATGCACAAAAACAGTCTTAAAATATTTGTATTTAAGTAATAAAAAAAACTTTAAAAAAATTTTCTTATGTATCCAGCACGCTTTGAAAGGTTATCAAAATGTATTAAACAATGGAAGTATTATCTGTAGTTACTGAATTGAACTTGTTTTGGGTTACCATGTCCTTCAAGATTTTAGAATTAGTATAGTTCATCCTCTCACACCTACTTGATTCTAGACAAGCTTTTCTGCCTTTTCAACTCCCATTGGTTTCTTAACTTTGAATGAAGTAGTTATTGAACTAAACTAGTTGAATAAACTGAAATCAAGAAAATACTGTTTTTGCACTTGCAGAAGAGGCTACTACTTTCAAAAGCTGGTTTAGCACTTCAACAAACTCTGGTTTGATATGCTTAGCCAGTGACTTCTACCAATTCAGTGGTTTGACTATTTAAAATGGCAGCAGATGTGTACTGGTTAATATTTGTAATAGATGATCGGACGTTTAGGCCTTAACATAGGTGGTCATAATCTTCTATTTTAATTTTAAATTCGTTTATTTTCTAAAAAGCCATTAATTTAAATAAATCCGATTTAAGTAAAAAACAGATTTAATTTTTTTAAATCAATTTTTATCCGCCATGAATTAGTGCAAGCTGTTTCTAGTCTAGCTTAGTGAGCTATAATACTTATTGTGGATTATTAATAATTATACCTATGTTGGGTCTGTTCATTGAATTGTCTAAGTTGGTTTTTGCACTTAGTCTAGGAATATTGTCTGTCATACATGTGATACTGAAAGTCTCTCTTTTTCACAGGCAAAAATCTCTATACCAATGAATATGTAGCGATCAAACTGGTAAGTAGAATCTTAATTTAATGATTGTATTACGTAAAAATATCTTGACAGTTGCAAATGTCTTGCACAGAAGGCAACTTTTTCACCCTATACTTATTTTATACTGAACTCTGGCCAGGGCTGGCTCCAGCATTTCTGCCGCCCCAAGCAAAAAAAAAAAAAAAAAAAAGCCGCGATCGGGGCGGGGGGGGGGGGGGGAAGCTGCGATTGGCGGCGGCAGTTCGGCAGCAGGTCCTTCGCTCCTAGAGGGAGTGAGGGACCTGCCGCCCCCGAATTGCCGCAGGTGCCGCCCCTCTCCCTTGGCCGCCCCAAGCACCTGCTTGTTAAGCTGGTGTCTGGAGCTGGCCCTGACTCTGGCTGAACAGAGGTGAGAGCATCCTAGGCTAGGGTAATATGAGAACAAGACTTTTCAATTAGAATAGATGCTTAGAGAATTTTAAAATCATAGCTGTGGCACCTTTCTTAAACTGGAATGATGGCATAGGGGAATATCATGTAGATCCCAGTGAATAGTGCTAACTGTTTGGGTTATCACTTATACGTTCAAATGTTGCCACTTTAGAATTATGTTTGTCTGTGTCCATGATTTCATTGCCACAGCAATATTTTTATTTTTTTAAGTTTGCAAGCCTGTTGTGGCAGGTACTGTGCCTTCCTTTGTACTGCACTTAGCACACTGAGCACTGCCAGAAACACATAATCAACCAGCCATTTTTCTGATTCCATAAAAACCCAAGTTTTTAACATTTAAACTATTCTAATTCTTTAGTTCTCTGTCATTATAGTTGATTCCTAAACAATATCTGAGTAAGCCAGAGTTTATCCATGTCACGTAAGAAGCTTTCCATTTTGTGTTCAGTGCCCAAGTTACTGATAAGTTGTCAGGCTGCAGCAAAACAGGTTAAAAGGAGAGATCAAGCTGTGCAGTGCTCCATATTCTTTGTGAGCAGTGATGGAGGAAGCAGAGGAAAATCTCAGCTGAAAAGAGGTCTCTTTTGGGGATGGTGCAACTCCAAAACTATGGTGTCATACCTTAAACTCATCAAATGACAATGACATGAGTTTGCTAGGGTAGACATAGCCTTGTCTGCCACATCTTCCAAGAGCTCGGTTTCCTTCCAGCTTAATCTGAGGCGTGCCCAAAAATGAGGAACACAGTGCTCCCTGAATTACTTATACCTTCATCCAGACCACCTTATTTATGCATAATCAGGTGGGCAGCTATAGAGGATTTATTACAATGAAAAACGTGAAAAATGTCTGGATTCTGTCCTTTTAGTGGCATGCAATTGACTTTTGGGAATCTGGGTAAAGAGTGCCTGAGTGTTTTCACATGCCCAGTATTATGTGCCTCAAGGGAGATGGTGCTCAGTTCATGTACAATGCCTGTAATACGGAGAACACATGATGTGGGTTCTTGCGTCTCTTCCTTCCCCCAACAGCTGCAGTGAATTGTGATTGCAAAATTTTGTTAAAGAAGCATAGCAAATGGCTGGAATACAGCTTTCCTTTTGATCAGTTGCCCCTCTATAATACAAATAGACAAATTGTGGTCTGACAGTGGTTAAAACATGGGAGTAGGAGTCAGGGAAATTGTCTAACTTGGTTAAGGTCTAGCAGGTCTGCCAGAGCCAAGTCGCCTATCCTCTGTGTCTTGTAAAATAAAAATCATAGAATATCAGGGTTAGAAGGGACCTCCGGAGGTCATCTAGTCCAACCCCCTGCTCAAAGCAGGACCAATCCCCAACTAAATCCCCAAATGGCCCCCTCAAGGATTGAACTCACAACCCTGAGTTTAGCAGGGCAATGCTCAAACCACTGAGCTATCCCTCCCCCCAAACATGTACTACACCAAACTGAGGTGTTTCACAACACTTAATCAGGAAAGAGGTGACAGAGACACTTAACTAAACCTCAACCATTTAGGACCTGTTTCAGGTATTCTTTAATTACAGAAATTTAAACAAAGCTTGAATATATAAATTTCAACTTCCATCTGTGTTACACTTAAAAAAAACAAACCCAATTCAGGTATTTAGAATTCTTAGTCTTGCATTTTATATCAGACAGTCCCTTCATGGGCTTTAGTAGTAGTGTGCAGCTGGTAGATGTTGCCTACTTTTAAGTGTGGTCAGTGTGTCCGTCTCCTTAGGAAGCTCCAAACTGTTGCTTGGAGGAGATTGACCAACTACATGGTTCCAAACCCTCTGTTCTCAAGGCCAGGAAGAGAGAAGCAGAGAGATTTCACTCTCAATTCAGGTAACAGCTAAAACTATCTCTTGATTCCTGAGAGGTCTTCAAGCTACTGAAGGAGCTTCAGAGGTGCATGCCCTTCTCCCACAGGAAGCATCAAGCAATCTAGTTCAGACATTAGAACAAAGGGCAGAATATGAACTGCATGCCCAGCTTCTCTTGTTTTGCACTTGAAGGAGAGCTATGCTACTTCTGTGTACAGGCAGCAGCTGAGAGGAATTCCGCTGACAAGACAGTCCTTCCTTTTTTATGGAGGGAAGAAAGGCAGTTCCTGCCCATGAGAACCTAGTGTTTGCAGGGCATGTTGGTTAGGCATACAGTGCATTTGCTTCTTGGGCTGTCCCATCTCCACTGTTGTTGTTTCTGGTTTTGAGAGTATAGTCTGTGCCTCTGTAAATCTTGGACTTTCTCCTTGGGAGTAAGTCCAAACTATCTGGTCTTTTTATGAAGATCAGGTCAGCAGTAAAGAGAAATGTCCTTTTGCAGTACTTAGTTGGCTGTCCATCGTAAGGGAGGCAAGGACACTCACTACTTTCTTGTAGAGCTGTGTAAATCCTCACTGTTTCTACCTCCACCTGCATCTCTTATGATACTGAGCTAGTTTGGAACCCATAGCTTCCTTTTATTTTTCATTTTGGGGTAAAAACATCAGCCAGACCATTTTGGAGGAATATTTCTAGTTGCTCCCAGCCAATTTGAGGGCTCTCAACGTAGATGTGGTCGTCTTTGTACAATGAGTTCTTTCACTGTTTTGCAAAAGACTTCTTGCAAGACTTCTCCTGTAGTGGATGTTTCTCTTTTTATGCTGTGCAGTTGAAGGCATCCTACCCTATACCAAGGAAGTGTGTATATACTGAGAATTGGGAGTAGATTCTCTAGTCAGATTAATCGTGGCATCCAAATACTGAGCAGAAAATTACTCAGAACCTTTTGACAAAACCACGGCAAAGCTTCTGAAGAAAAAATGCTTCTCGCAAGCAGCCAAAGAATTTCAGTTCTTCTGTTGATTGAAGTGGCCAGATTTCTTGTATTCGTGAAGTAGCTTTGAGTGCATAAATGTTTAGTCACTAACTTGTTCAGATAGCTGTACAACTGAAATAGTGGCACACACGATACCTGCGCGAAATAGGGAGAAATGGGGCCAAGAGTGGACAGCAATGCTTAGTGAAGATACGGTTAAGAGAATGCTTAAGGTGATGACTGGGGAGCTGGTCTAGAGCTGAATGTCTAATTAATTAATTAGAGAGGAAGCATGTTACAGTTGGATCAAGGTGGATTATGAACTGTGAAGGTGAAAAGCCAGGAAAATAGTACTGAGATGGGAAGGGAAGGAAGAGCCCATAATCAAAATCAGGACGTCAAGAATCTTCAAAACACTTTACAAACATTAACATTTCTTTCCATTTTCACAGATGTGGAATCAGAAAAGTTCAGAGCCTACTTTCTGAAAGTTTTGAAGTGTGCAAATGTGTATCTAACTTGCACATACAGCTAATTCACTCCATTCACTGCACATAGAAATTAAGTGCACCTGAAGCTTTTAAAAAGCTGGTGTGGGTGGTGTGCCCAATCTACCTAGGGAGTCTGTCAATACCAGGATTAGGTCTGGTGGGCTCCTCAGATCATACTGTACAATAAAGATCCAATTTGTAAACTTATTCAGTTGAAGAGTGTACATGAAATAGGCTCCTGCAGCTTTAGCAAAAACAGAAATCCAGCTGTTTTCTGCTTTTTCTATACTAAACAGGTTTTATGAAGATTGTTTAGCAATGGTATAAATGATTCCCTTTATGGAAAGAAGCCAGTAATATACAAAGGACTCTTAGACTAATAATTATTACAAGTAGTTCTGTCTTACTCACTAGCAGAGGCTTTCTTTTTAAAATTTTCTTTTGCAATGACTCAGCTGAGCTAAAGTCCTAAGAGACTTTTCCGTCCTTGAAAATAACTTGAAGGTTGACAGGGAAATAAAATAGCTGTGTGATCAGCATATTCTTCTGAAGAAGTTTGCTGTAGGGAGACAGCAAACAGTAGTCTTTTCTTTTTGCCTGCATCATTGGGATCAAGTCAAAGGAGAGAATTCTGTGCAAAATCTCCTACTGCTCTGACTGTTCTTAGGATCCTCTCTGGAATCCAAGAGTCAGTGCTGCAGTTCTGCCTGTATTTTTTTTTATCCCTCCAAAGCCCCCTGTAAGGGAATCTTAGCATTCCACTTAAATTTAAATGGGACGCAAGTTTAGGAATCATGGTATTATCTCTGATAAATTAAAGCCAGCATTCCCTGATCTAATCTATGGAGAGTTACCTTTGTGGGTGTTGGATTGACAAAACTAAGAATCTCTCTAGATATTGTCATGCATCTTCTGAGTTTTTTCTTCTTGCATCTTTCTCTACCAGTTGAAACCATCCTGCCCCATTCCTCTCTGCATAAACACTCTTTGGGTATGTCTACACTACGAAATTAGGTCGAATTTATAGAAGTCGATTTTTTAGAAATCGATTTTATACAGTCGATTGTGTGTGTCCCCACTTAAGACCATTAAGTCGGTGGAGTGTGTCCACAGTACCAAGGCTAGCGTCGACTTTTGGAGCATTGCACTGTGGGTAGCTATCCCACAGTTCCTGCAGTCTTCGCCACCCATTGTAATTCTGGGTTGAGCTCCCAATGCCTGATGGGACAAAAACATTGTCACGGGTGGTTCTGGGAAAATGTCGTCAGCCCTCCCCCCGCTCCCCCCCCCCCCCCCAGGTGAAAGCAAAGGCAATAAATCGTTTCTCGCCTTTTTTCCTGGGTTACCCGTGCAGACGACATACTACGTCAAGCATGGAGCCCGCTCAGCTCACTGTCACCGTACGTCTCCTGGGTGCTGCCAGACGTGGTACTGCATTGCTACACAGCGGCAGCTCATTGCCTTTTGGCAGCAGATGGTGCATTACAACTGGTAGTCGTTGTCTCCTGGGTGCTCTTTTAGCCGACCTTGGTGAGGTCGGTCGGGGGCGCCTGGGCAGACGTGTGCTCCTGGCCGGCCTCGGTGAGGTCATAAATGGGAGATGACAATGGCCAGCAGTTGTACTGCACCGTCTTCTGGCAAGCAGCCGGGAGACTACGATGGCCAGCAGTCGTACTGCACTGTCTTCCGGCGAGCAGCCAGGAGACGACGATGGCTAGCACTCGTACTGCACCGTCTGTTGCCAGCCTAAGATGTATGAGAGATGGAGTAGATCAAAATAGAGACCAGATTTATTTGTATTCATTTGCTCCCCCGCTCCCTCCCTCCATGAATAGTGGGGGAAGGGATAGCTTAGTGGTTTGAGCATTGGCCTGCTAAACCCAGGGTTTTGAATTCAATCCTTGAGGGGGCCATTCTGTGTGACAACCCTGTAAGCCATGTCGTCAGTCGCCCCGCCCTCCGTCAGAGCAACAACAGACGATCGTTTCACGCCTTTTTTTCAGCGCAGACGCCATAGCACAGCAAGCATGGAGCCCGCTCAGATCACTGCTGCAATTATGAGCACTGTAAACACCACGCGCATTATCCTGCAGTATATGCAGAACCAGAACCTGCAAAAGCAAAACCAGGCGAGGAGGCGACAGCAGCGCAGTGACGAGTGATGAGGGCATGGACACAGACTTCTCTCAAAGTACGGGCCCTGGCAATGTGGACATCATGGTGTTAATGGAGCAGGTTTATGCCGTGGAACGCCGATTCTGGGCCCAGGAAACAAGCACAGATTGGTGGGACCACATAGTGTTGCATGTCTGGGACGATTCCCAGTGGCTGCGAAACTTTTGCGTGTGTAAGAGCACTATCATGGAACTTTGTGACTTGCTTTCCCCTGCCCTGAAGTGCAAGAATACCAAGATGAGAGCAGCCCTCACAGTTGAGAAGTGAGTGGCAATAGCCCTGTGGAAGCTTGCAACACCAGACAGCTACCAGTCAGTCGGGAATCAATTTGGAGTGGGCAAATCTACTGTGGGGGCTGCTGTGATCCAAGTAGCCAATGCAATCAAAGAGCTGTTGATATCAAGGGTAGTGACTCTGGGAAATGTGCAGGTCATAGTGGATGGCTTTGCTGCAATGGGATTCCCTAACTGTGGTGGGGCAATAGGGATATGGGTTCCGTCTATCTTGGCACCGGAGCACCAAGCCAGCAAGTACATAAACCGCAAGGGGTACTTTTCTGGTGGATCACAAGGGACGTTTCACCGACATCAACGTGGGATGGCCGGGAAAGTACATGATGCTCGCATCTTCAGGAACTCTGGTCTGTTTGAACAGCTGCAACAAGGGACATTCTTCCCAGACCAGAAAATAACCATTGGGGATGTTGAAATGCCTATAGGACCCAACCTACCCCTTAATGCCATGGCTCGTGAAGCTGTACAGAGGCAGCCTGGACAGTAGTCAGGAGCTGTTCAACTATAGGCTGAGCAAGTGCAAAATGGTGGTAGAATGTGCATTTGGACATTTAAAAGCGCACTGGCGCAGTTTACTGACGTGGATGAACCTCAGCGAAACCAATATTCCCATTGTTATTACTGCTTACTGTGCACTCCACAATATCTGTTGGAGTAAGGGGGAGACGTTTATGGCGGGGTGGGAGGTTGAAGCAAATCGCCTGGCCACTGATTACGCGCAGCCAGACACCAGGACAGTTAGCAAAGTACAGGAGGGCACGGTGCGCATCAGAGAAGCTTTGAAAACCAGTTTCATGACTGGCCAGGCTAAGGTGTGAAAGTTCTGTTTGTTTCTCCTTGATGAACTCCTTCCTCCCTTGATTCATTCTACTTCCCTGTAAGCTAACCACCCTCCCCTCCCCCTTTTGATCACCGCTTGCAGAGGCAGTAATGTCATTGTTGCTTCACATTCATGCATTCTTTATTAATTCATCACACAAATAGGGGGATAACTGCCAAGATAGCCCAGGAGGGGTGGGGGAGGAGGGAAGGACAAGGCCATACTGCACTTTAAAACTTATTGAATACCAGCTTTCTGTTGCTTAGGCAGTCCTCTGGGATGGAGTGGTTGGGTGCCCAAAGGCCCCCTCACCGTGTTCTTGACGGTCTGGGTGAGGAGGCTGTAGAACTTGGGGAGGAGGGCGGTTGGTTACACAGGGGCTGTAGCGGCGGTCTGTGCTCAAGCTGCCTTTCCTGAACCTCAATCATACGCCGGAGCGTATCAGTTTGTTCCTCCAGTAGCCTCAGCATTGCCTCTTGCCTTCTGTCACAAAGCTAACGCCACCTATCATCTTCAGCCCACCCCCTGTCCTCGTGTTCCTATTGTGCTTTCCTGGACTCTGACATTGTCTGCCTCCACGCATTCTGCTGGGCTCTTTCAGTGTGGGAGGACTGCATGAACTCAGAGAACATTTCATTTGTCTTCTAATCTTCGCTAGCCTCTGGGAAGAAGAAGAGAGTGTGAGCGTTGAAACATTTGCAGTTGGTGGAGGGGAAAAAAGGGGAGAGTGGTAGTTAAAAAGACACATTTTAGAGAACAATGGGTAGATTCTTTCACAGTAAACCTTGCTGTTAACGTTACATAGCACATGTGCTTTTGGTACAAGGTCGCATTTTGCCTCTTATTGAGGGTATGCTGGTTTGGTGTGAGAGATCTTTCACGCAGGGCCAGGCAACAGAATTTGGCTTGCAGGCAGCCATGGTAAGATAGTCTTTTGGCTTCTTTAACCTTCATAACATGTGGGAATGGTTTCAAACAGCAGCGCTCTCATTTCCCATACCAAGCAGCCATTGGGTTGGCCATTTAAAATGGGTTGGCCATTTAAAAGGAGGAGGGGCTGCGGTTTTTGGGTCAACATGCAGCACAAACCCAACTAACCCCCCCCCCCCCAATTCTCTGGGATGATCACTTCACCCTTCCCCACACCGTGTGGCTAACAGTGGGGAACATTTCTGTTCAGCCACAGGCAAACAGCTCAGCAGGAACGGGCACCTCTGAATGTCCCCTTAATAAAATCACCCTATTTCAACCAGGTGACCAGGAATGATATCACTCTCCTGAGGATAACACAGAGAGATAAAGAACAGATGTTGTTTGAATGACAACAAACACTGGGACCATACGCTGCCATGCTTTGTTATGCAATGATTCCAGACTACGTGCTACGGGCGTGGCGTGGTAAAGTGTCCTACCATGGAGGATGGAATAAGGCTGTCTTCCCCAGAAACCTTTTGCAAAGGCTTTGGGAGTACATTCAGGAGAGCTTTGTGGAGATGTCCCTGGAGGATTTCCACTCCATCCCCAGACACGTTAGCAGACTTTCCCAGTAGCTGTACTGGTCGCGAATGCCAGGGCAAATTAATCATTAAACACACTTGCTTTTAAACCATGTATAATATTTACAAAGGTACACTCAGCGGAGATCCATTCTCCGCCTGGCAGATCCGGGAGGCAGCCTTGGGTGGGTTCGCGGGGTACTGACTCCAGGTCCAGGGTGAGAAACAGTTCCTGGCTGTTGAGGAAAATGGTTTCTCCGCTTCCTTGCTGTGAGCTATCTTCAACCCCCTCATCATCTTCCTCGTCCCCAAAACCCATCCCTGTTGCGTGCTACTCCATGGACGGAGTCAAAGCACAGGGGTGGGGTAGTGGCGGCTGCACCACCTAGAATGGCATGCAGCTCATCATAGAAGCGGCATGTCTGGGGCTCTGACCTGGAACAGCCTTTTGCCTCTCTGGTTTTTTGGTAGGCTTGCCTGAGCGCCTTAAGTTTCACGCGGCACTGCTGCGGGTCCCTGTTATAGCCTCTGTCCTTCATGCCCTTTGAGATTTTTTTCAAATGTTTGGGCATTTCGTCTTTTTGAATGGAGTTCTGATAGCACGGATTTGTCTCCCCATACAGTGATCAGATTCCATACCTCCTGTTCGGTCGATGCGAGGTCTCTTTTGCAATTCTGGGACTCCATCATGGTCACCTCTGCTGATGAGATCTGCACTCACCTGCAGATCGCCACGCTAGCCGAACAGGAAATGAGAGTCAAAAGTTCGTGGGCCTTTTCCTGTCTACCTGGCCAGTTGAGAGCGCTGAGTTGAGAGCGCTGTCCATAACTGTCACAATGGAGTACTCTGGGATAGCTCCCAGAGGCCAATCCCATCGAATTGCATCCACACTACACCAAATTTGACCTGGCAAGGTCGATTTCAGCGTTAAAACCCTCATCGGGGGAGGAGTACAGATCTCGATTTTAACTGCCCTTTAAGTCGAGAATAACGGCTTAGTCGTGTGGACGGGTGCAGGGTTAAATCGATCTAACGCTGCTAAATTTGACATAAACTTGTAGTGTGGACCAGGGCTGAGTCACAGAATTTACTTCCGCCACTTACAGGAGGTAATCTGGTTAGTGGGTCTACTGGATGGGTAGATTTCTCCTCCAGTTCTGTGTCACAACCGGATTCCAACTTGAAAATGAGGGGCTTATGTAGCAAAGCAGTAGCCTATTTCTGTTCCATGCATGAGCTGAATAGCCTTGATGATGCTATTCCAGCTGTCTCTTTCTAGACATTTAATCATGGATTAATCTCTGGATATTTGAGCAATAGAGATTTCAGCCCAAGGCAGGCCTTTTCTGCTAGGGAACAAAGAGGCTCGATTGGGTTTTGAACAGCATGTAGGCAGTTCAAGTTCCAATCAAGATCTTTCTACTAATTGAAGGGGAGGCCTTAACCTGTAGTTCTTACTCAATGGAAGTCTATGGACATTGGGGCCTAGAAAACTTGCAGGACAGGACATGGTTTGAAAATGAGACTAGAGACTGAATTATCTGTTCAGGTCTGTCCTTCCAGTCAGAGCTCAGCATATTGCATCAGTGTGGGGGAAACTTGTACAACTATTGCCTGCACTGAGTACCTTCTGTGGATGCCTAGAAGTCTTAACTCACTGGGGCTGCATTCCCGCTGGGATTCTTTGTGTTCTGTATTAACCTTCTTTCTTGAAGGCCCTTGACCCGTTAACAATCCTATCATGGCCATAGATCCCTCTCCACTTTCATTATTACTACAGTGTCAACACTGGGTATGAGCAATAGATTAATGCACTAATAGCTGAACCATATTCAGTCATTGGTTTTCAGATGCAGGGTGGATTTGATTTAAATCAATTTGATTTAAATCATGATTTAAATCACTAGTCAGGAAGACTTGATTTAATCATGGATTTCTACATAAAAGTGCATTCTTGTTGGTTGTTATAACCTTAATACGTATTCTTCACAACTCGGAGAGAGATGTAGGTTTCATTTTTAGAAGGTACACACTATACATTTAGAAAGTGATTTATTTTAAAAAGCTTTTCAGATTAGTTTTACAGCTATATCAGAAAATGAATGATTGTTTGGTTATTTCATTTACCAAAGGTAATTGAAACAGATATTTATGAAGTCATTGGGAGGTGAACTATCTCCAATTCAACAGGTTAATCATTAATATTTGGAGGATTTTCTTGCCGTGCTGTATAGGAGGAGAACATCTGATAGACATTTAAATTGTTTTATTTAACTAAAACAACACTATTATGTATTCTGGATTTTTTTCTTCAACAGCAAACATATATAATATTTTAACAAAACAAGCATGAATTTTGAATTTAGTTAAACATTCAAGTTTTTTAAAATCAGGTTTGCTTTTGTTAAAATTGTTTTTAACTAAAATAGTTAAATGAAATATTTAAAAAAATAAAACCAAAAATAAATCGACTGTGTCAGCCAGGTCATGAGAAACTTAAAATATTGGCTTCTGCAGCTAACTCAGTCGTCTACACCTTCATTTTCCTGTTTGTTCATAATCTGGAAAAGAAAAACAAGCTTTCCTGCTTTTTCAGGTCCCAAACGATTTCTCAATTTGGAATGAATTAGTCCAGAGGAAGAAAATATTCTTTCTATACTGGCAGAAGCAGCTACTGCTGTTAAAAGTGAAATGATCACTTCAACAGTCTCTGAATCCAAGTGCTTAAGTGACTTCCACCAGTTCACTGGTGTGACTTTCTTTAAACATCATCAGCAAACATATTTCTTGAATGGTTCACTCTTAGCTCTGAAGTTTATTATAGTTGGCATTATGGAGAGATGATTGCTGGATCTCCATGTCTTAGCCAATTCCTCTTCTTCAGCAGTTAAGGTTTGATCCTGGTACTGAGTATTGAGCATATTTGCAAGAAAATGAGCTTGTCCCGTGGGTTTTTTTTTTAATGCTTGTAATTTAACTCCGTCATTGCATATTTCTCTTTTTAAGATCTCACTCAGTTCCTTCCAAATTTCAACAGCATCAGCAATAAAACAGGTATTTCCCTGAATTTTGTTCAAGACTACAGAAATAGGCTTCAGGGTACTCAGTATGTGTTCAACATTTCTCTTAAGCCCAATGTTGAGAACTTTGGCTGTGACAGTGCCATCTATTTTTTCACGATTTTATTCACAAACTATCATCAGATTAGGCCAGTTCTTGATATATTGCTCAAAACAGTCCACTACTGAATTCCATCACATGTCTTGTGGGAGAGTTAACTTGGTTCCTGCCACTTCTTTCAGAACACTGAAGTCTTTGGCTAGAAGGTGCATCAAATGAGCACTGCAAGCATATTTATTAGCTTGGGACTCTCTTCGAAATAACTTCTTCTCATCTTGGATACATTTGCAGCATGGTCTGTGACCGAGCTGCGTACTAGACATTTGAATTTTTTTTTCACAGTTTGTTATAGCTTTTACTGCTACTTGTAAATATTCTGCTGTGTGTGCATTTCCTGATGTATCAATTGTTTCTGTAAGGAAGATTCCCTTCTTCTGTTGTCACACAAGCACATGCAACAGGATCATTGTGGATATTGCTCCACCCATCAAGACTCAGGATAACAATTTTCCCCTCTAGACCTTCTGCACACTGCTCAGTTTCTCTTTCATACACTTTATCCAGCAATTTCCTGCGAGATCTGCTCTTTTGGGACTGTATCCTGCCTGGTCTTAATGACTGAACCATGTTAATGAAGTGTGGGTTCTCAATCATATGGAAAGGAGAATTTGTTGCATAAACAAACAGGGCAATTTTTTCATCAATGACCTCTTTTTGTAATCTGCTGGTTCTTATCACAAACTTATCTAAGGTTATTCCTGGATGATTGAGATTTTTTTTCTTTTTGCTACAGGTGATATATTGTGGCTATGTGACATACATGATGTGACTGAAACATTATCATTGGCAGATAACTCTGAAACTATAGAAAATGATGGTGATCTTGAAGGTGGATAGTCTTCACAATCCTGTATGTTGAGGATGGATTCTCCTAAACAAAATAAATCAATGCAGTTAGTTAATTATTATTACCATACTGCTCATTTAGTATTACTCATTGCATTCACTGACACTCAGTACTACTTTAAAGGTGAAATTGTAAAAGGGAGATCTGCCTATTTCAGCTATTTATTTTTTTATCACAACTGCATCTAAAATGATAGTACCATAGAGTAACAATTATATTTTTTGCTCAAACATGAGAATTCAAGAATTGTCGAGAAGGAAGACAGGCAGTCCTTAAAAAAGAAGTATGAAATAAAAGTTTACCAGCCTGAAGAACCTGCATGTTCAGACATGTTCCTTTCATCATCTTCAACGCAGCTTCCTCCTGAGAAGGAACACGTCTCATGATGTTTCATTCGGGCAACCAGGCCTTTCATTTCTTTGTTGCACTGTTTGCATTTTGCACGCATGCCTGTCTTACCCACAGGTAGAGGAACTTCATTAAAATATTCCCAAACTGGGTCTCTTTTACGGCCTGCTGCCATTATAGGTTTTCCCTTCTAGTGAGAGAATGGTATGGGAACTAAGCATTTCTGAATGTATCTTCTAGACTGAGCACTGAGTCCCATTGGGTAGATAGAAAGATTAACCTAAATAATCTATACAGAAGCCCCTGGAATCCCATCAGATTATGTCTGTAATCCATGAACTATTGAAACTCATTTACAAAACTTTTCTTATAGATCTCTTTGATTTTTATCCACCCTGTTGAGATGGGTGGTGAATAAGTCTCTCATGCCTCCTCACTTAACAAAAGATATCTAGCTTGGTAGTTACATAGGTGTTAATCTTTCTTGGTGGTGGGGTTTTTTATGCTCTGCAAGTAAAGCTAGCTTTGTTTTGTGTAACACACGGATGGAATAGCTGAGAAAACGTTGGCTGTGAAGAAGTTATTAATTTGAGGTACAGTTTGTACTGGAGCATATAAGATGCTTAACTTTATATTTTTGTAAACCAACAAGATAACTAAATTTTAAATATCAAAGATGGTTGAATATTTAATTTATTCACGTTGGGATATTTAAATGATTCAAAGTGGAAGGATCCAGTATGAGGCGTTTTTACGTGATACATGCAGCTTACAGTACTTGCTCAGAACAAGGTAATATGTTTATACAATTAAGATACTGATTAAAAGAGCAAAATAAATGTGGTTTTGAACAAGCTTCAAAAATCTGTTAGTGATCACCAAAAAGGCCCTGTGGACTTTCAGTGATCCACTGGTTGCGGCTGGTAAACCTCTGGTGTCATTTCTTCCAGAGAATATGCTTACGGGGCCATGGTTGTTTTTTAATTAATTAAAGCTTTGTTGAGCGATGCTTATTTAAAATTGCTGCTCACAACCAGGAACCTCTTTAAATAGGAAGTTCCCCTACCCCCTCGGCACTTCAGATATTTAAAAAGGCGAATTGTCTATAATTAGAGAAGTTCTTCATAGTAAATGATATAATGTTCTTATAGCAGTTTCTGGGTTTTTTTGTCCATTCATTTAGATGACAACTAATAGTTGGTTCTTGTGTTGGACTATTACATGCTGTTGTTTAACTGTCTGGGTGGCAATGGGTCGGCGTAAAATTTAAAAATTTCCATAGAACCAATTTTATTTAAATTTGACCCTTGTTTCCTCACTCTCTGGTTGCAGGAACCAATAAAATCCCGTGCCCCACAGCTTCATTTAGAGTACAGGTTTTATAAACAGCTCGGCAGTGCAGGTAAGTGAGTTTTTCCTCTCATCTCATACAGAATGCTTATGCCTGGTTTTAAAGCAAATGTTACTGTAATAATAAACTGATGTTTGTGGCACATGACTGTCATTTGAAAACTTTATATGGGGCAAATGAATCAGGACTACCAATAGCAATCTTTTAGAAGAGATTTTACTGGAATAGTAATTTAGCATGATAAATAAATCCTATGACGTTAAAAACTTGTAAAGTGACCCACACCCTCCTCTTGTGTAATCTGGGCTATCCAACCACTGATAATCTCTATGCTTGGTGAATTTGATAACTGCGGATGAGGGTCATAAATACATATGCAGTTATTGTCTTCATAATACATGGGGACCTTCAACTGATCTAAAAACAATCTAGAACCAATTTACTTTGTACATACATATGTACAAAGAACTGTAGTATGTCAAGGCACACTCCAGGACTTTCAGTGCTCTGTAACATTTCCCACATGGGATATTACTTCATGGCAAGCTGATGTGCTGTAGGTTCACACCCTGGTTTGTTATGCAGTAGCTTGCTGTGTAGACAAGCCCTAACTTGAGGCCTCTATGCTGTGCTGAGAAGTAGGGTAGGAAGACATCTGTTCACAAGAATACACCACTTCTAAATAGATTGTGATGTATAAGAAATATTCAGGACTAATTTTGATGCTAGTTCATCGACTTAGGGTTTTATATTAAATTTTAAACAATTAATCACTGCTTGGATTACTTCATTGATTGAAGTGGAAACTGCCTTTAGCTTCTAGCAAATGACTCATCTGACCTGTGGTGCCCCCTGCTGGACAAGTCTGGCTCTTCTGAGGTCTGCCTCAAATTTCCCCTTAACTCAGGCTTTCTTAAAAAGTCCACACAATACAGATATTCAAAACGTTTCCCTTTCTAGGGTCCAACTTATTAAGTCCTGCACAAAATCTTTCTAAAGAAAACTTTTATAAAGTCTTCATCCCAGTTTCAGCTGCGCCCAGCCCCTCTTCCCTTAAAGTCTTTCTCTAAAAGTTCATTTTTCACCCCAGTCCAATCTGGGCACAGCCCATCCTTTTTAATGGTCTGTCTTCCCTTCAGAGTTCAAACACTCTTCTGTTCCAGTTCCAAGCTGGACATAGCCCTTTCTGCCTGAGGTCTTCTGCCCTCCCAGCACCTGTTCCCTATTGGTCGGCCTTCTCCACAGCCCTTCTGTGCTGCTATCTTCTACCTGCTATCTTAGGGCCCTACAGGAGCCTTCTTACTCCCTGAAGTGTTGGCAGACATCTGCCACCATCCCACCACTGGCTGTCTCCCCCGTATAAGGCTCACGTGAGCCTTCCCTTAAACCCAGCTGGGCAGCAGGTAATCAGACCTAATGCACTGGAGCCTGCTCCCTTTTGTGCAAGAGCCAGTCACTCTGTGACATCTTTCAATAGGCAGGAGTGTTTGCTTTTGTAAGTTTAAAAAAACAGACTTCTAGATGGAAGGCTCATCAAGGTAAGTGACGTGTCCAAGAAGTGGGCACACACTTCAGTCACAGGGCGTGTACAACAATAAATAAATCAGATGTTTTCCATACTAAGGATACGTCTTCACTACCCGCCGGATTGGTGGGTAGTAATCGATCTATCAGAGATCGTTTTATCGCGTCTCATCTAAACGCGATAAATTGATCCCTGAACGCACTCCCTGTCGACTCCGGAATGCCACCAGAGCGAGAGGCGGAAGCGGAGTCGGCAGGGGAGCCGCAGCCGTCGATCCCGCGCCATGAGGACCCGAGGTAAATCGAACTAAGAAACGTCGACTTCAGTTACGAGAATAGCGTAGCTCAACTCGATGTATCTTAGATTGATTCCCCCCCACCTCTCCAGTGTAGACCAGCCCTAAGGCTTGGTCTACACTTAGTTTTGCTGGCATAGCGATGCAGTTAAAAGGTGGAAAAAAAGGATATCCCAAACTGATTTAGCTATGCCAGCAAAAGCCCTTGTGTAGACAGTTATACCAGCAAAAAATTGCTTTTGTTGGTATAGTTTATCTAATTCATGGAATTGGTATTAGAACTCTGTTACAGGTGTAAGTTGTCTTCCCACTAAAAGGATTTGCTGGTATAGGTATAGCCTAGATAAGGCCTAAATTTGTTTTCCTTTTTTATATGTAGCATTTGTGGTTGGGGCCAGCTGTGGAATTGGAATTCAGGTTTGTGTGTTAGGAACAGGGCAAATACTGAAGTTGCATGTCCAATCAGCTTTTTAATAAGCACTTCTAATATTTGAGAGCATCTAGAAGTTAAAAAGACCATTAAATAGGAAAGAACACATTAAAAGGAGGACCAGCTTTTAAAAAAGGTATTTCTCTGCTTCCAAATTACTGGAAATGTGGGCTGTTGTGAGAAATCCAATAGAGAGGCAGGGTGAAGGCTTTCTAGATCTTTGTTTTGTTGATAAACCAGACTTATCACCTCAGCCCTATTACTGAGGAATTGTGAAAACACACTTATTTCCCTTGGGGATTCTCTATCCCTATTCTACGGAATTAAACTTCCAGCATACAAATCTGATGGCAAAGAATTACCTTTTTAGATTTTTTTTTTATACAAGCATATTCTGGAGTTTGTTGATGACATAAACTGGACAAGCACAGTATGTGTTAGTTTAAAATGTGCAGGCAAAGCAGCCACACTCTTTAATTTCTGCCAGAAGATGAAAAGTTTGTATTGCTGTAATAATTTTGACAGAGGTTCACCAATCGGATCAGACGCTACTGAAAGCAGTAATGGGAGGCAGAAATTACTCTTCTCCTAACAGTGTTGTAGTGCAAAAGAATGACTATTTCAAAATTCCTATCTCAGTGCAGCTAAATATATTATCTCTAGGCTGCCTAAATAAAATGCCCAAGAAGGTCAGAGCACCAGCAGCTGGAAGAAGGTGTGCATGAAAGAATAGAGATGCTGTTGCATCAAAGTGGCAGCTCTGTCAACTTCTTTGCATCCCTTTTCATTGAGGGGATTGAGGCAGGTGTTATTCATTGTAACTTTTGGCTGCTGCTGTAGCCTCAAGGAAGAACTAATTTATGATGCAGCAGACACAAACCAAAATTAAAATTTTTACATACTTTTCCTGAAGAGGGCTTCAAAATGCAGCTGTTTAAAATGACTGTTGTGGCTGGGTTGGTCTTTTAAATGTTTTTTACTATTGCTGTACATGAAGTAGTTCAAATTCCTATATTTGTAGAAATTAGAAGTAGAAGAGACCCATTAAAACATCTGGGCCGTCTTTCTGCTGATGCAGGTTTGTTCTCTACAGAAGATAATTTTGTCCAGTCTAGTTTTAAATGTCTCAAGTAATGAGGCTTCCAACTCTTCCTTTGGGATACTATTTCATAGTCCAATTTATCTGTGCACAAGCGCCAGCTTCCTCCTTGCTTCAGGGGTGCTCAACCCCAGCTCTGGCCCAGGCCCTGCCCCACCTCTTCCCGCCCAATTCCACCCTTCTCCCCAGCGTCTCCTGCATACCACGAACAGCTGATTGTATTGGCCCGGAGGTGCTGGGAGGGAGGGAGGAGGAATTGATCAGCGGGTCTGCTGGCGGGTGGGAGGCGCTGGGGGAGGGAGTTGGCTGCCGGTGGGTACTAAGCACCCACTTTTTTTTTTCCCCATGGGTGCTCCAGCCCTGGAGCACCCATGGAGTTGGTGCCTATTTCTGTTAGGATTTATTTCCCAGTATTTAGCCTAAATTTCATTGATTTCTTATAATCCACACCCCTGAGCGATGTAAATTACATCGACATAAGTACCTGTGTGGCCAATGCTATGTTGGGGAGAGAGCTTCTCCCGCTGAAATAGATACTGCCTTTCGCGGAGATGAAGTTATTATGCTGATGGGAGAGCTCTATCCTGTTGGCATCTTCACCAGATTCGCTATAGCAGCTCCACCACTGTAGCACTTCTAGTGTAGACTAGTCTTCAGATGACCCCACATTTGGGTCACGTCCCTACCCTGTACTCCCATGAGGCATAGCAAATTTCAAAACAATTGGTGTAAATCTACAGATTTTAGGGCACTTAGCAGAGTTGTCTTTTGAACAAAAGGGGCTTCCCCTCCTCAGCTAGAGCAGAGCTGGTATTTCAGTGTATTATACTGAATACCCCCAAGTGATATTGCTTTCCAAGAGAGTTTTGCAGCTCAGCACCAGAGGCATTGTTGCAAGTGTGAGTGCACAGAAGCAATTCTTGAAAAACAGTTACCAGTAAGTAACTAGCCCTTTCCCTGGAGCACTTCCTTTGGTCATTCAAGGTTCCTTCCCCACTCTGAACTTGAGTACAGATATGGGGACCTGCATGTGAATCTCTAAACTGAATTACCAGCTTAGATCTGCTTTTACTACAACCACCCAAATAGTTTGGGTCATTTGGGAAACTCTGTCTTCCCCCCCAAAACCTTTCCCTCCCTGGGTAGCCTTGAGAGACTCCTCTACCAATTCCCTGGTGTACACCGATCCAAACCCCTTGGAGCTTAAAAGAAGGAGGAATTAAGCATTCCCCCCCCCCTTTCCCCCTGCCAATTCCTGGTGAGTCCAGATCCAATCCCCTTGGGTCTTAAAACAAGGAAAAATCAATCAGGTTCTTAAAAAGAAGGCTTTTAATTAAAGAAAGAAAGGTAAAAAAATCATCTTTGTAAAATCAGGATGGAAAATAACTTTACAGGGTAATCAGATTCAAAGAGCCCAGAGGAACCCCCTCTAGCCTTACGTTCAAAGTTACAGCAAACAGAGGTAACCCTCTAGCAAAAAGGAACATTTACAAGTTGAGAAAACAAAGATAAACCTAACACGCCTTGCCTGGCTGTTACTTACAAGTCTGAAATGTGAGAGATTTGTTCAGAAAGATTTGGAGAGCATGGATTGATGTCTGGTCCCTCTTAGTCGAAGATACTGTTTCCCCTGTCAGGGTTGCCCTCATACAGTAATGTTTTCTCCAGTATGCCTTTCTGGGACTGCCCCTTTAAATTTGCCAAACAAGTGCGGCCCAAGTGGTCATTGTGCAGTTGGCTACTGCTTGCTGCAGCTCTCTGCTTGCAAGCTGGTAAGTATCTTTCTTCCGTCAGCTTTTTTGTCTGTGTTGAGTGAAACCTCTAGTGACCTACAACTTTTTTGTTTTTCTTTCTGCCATTTTACCTCAGTGTAGATAGTCATATGAAAGTCTTTGCTTCTAGTCAGTATTCAACTGGCTAGTTCACATAGCCTCCTAGAAAAGGAGCTACTTTTCCTGCCCTTTATGTAAAGGGTAGAGAGTGTGAGGTGTGGCTGCCAGAGGCAGTTGGACTAATTTGTATTTAATAACCTCTGTGCAAACTAACCATATTTACTTTTCCTTCAATGTTGATCTTTTAAGGAGTGGCCCATCAGAAAACTGCCTCAACATGACTACGTCTGAAAGAGGAAAAAAGCCTTTTAAATTGACTCTCCCTGTAGCTCAGTAACGTGAGCCCGAATGAACACTTGTGAGCATGTATCTTATGTAAAGGATGCTGAGGCTGTTCCCAGCCATGTACAATATTGAGGTGAAACAATCTTACTTGCTGGAGGGTAATCACCTGGGAGCTAGTGTTCAGTACTGCATCCATCCACACTCCTTTTGAAGGTGATGGGAGCACCTGGACACTTCCGCCGTGAACTTAGACCAGTTCCAGTCAGGTACAGGACCAAATGGTTAGTCTGAGGCTTTGTTCTATGCCCTGAGGGCTCCATTTAAGGTCATTGCATTCCATGAACCCCTCTTCTTAGAGTGGCAGCTTCTCTACTCTACCAGCAATGGGTTGGCCACTCCTGGCCCTTTCCCTGACCACTGGACTTCCTTCTTGCTGTGAGGCTTTGGTCACGTAATTGGCTAGCCCGTCTCTTTCTGTACTGGCAGGGTAATTGTGACACTTCTCAGAGCCACCCAGGATTGAGAAGTACCTTGCTACTATCCGCCATTAGCATGAGGAAGCCTTGTTTCTGCCTGCCGTGGGTCAGCTCCTTGTCTCCCCGGGCAACACAAGCATTCTTCTCTAGGCCTTGCACATTCTGTTTTCTCTCCAGGTTGGCAGTAGGTATACTCCAACATTTGAGTGTATCCAGCCCCTCTTCTACTGGACACGCACAGTATTCACAGACTTGCTGCTCCCAAAGGAGTAGTATACCCCAATTTATCAGTTACAGTCAGATCACCCCTCCACTTAACACACAACACTTAGGTAAGTTTATAGTGAAAACAAATGAAAGTTTATTTAACTAACCACAAATATTTAAGTAACAGCAACTAGAAATATTGGAAGCAAATGCTTACATATGAAATAAAATATCATGTATTCTAGACCATAAACTTTATTAAGATATTCTTATGTCTAATGAAGTATTGCTCGCCAGTGTTTTTCAGCCAGGCAGGCTGTGACCCTTTTTTCATGAGACAAGCCGTACTGTCTGCTTGTTTCCTAAGGGTATGTCTACACTACGGGATTAATCCGAATTTATATAATTCGAATTTTGGAAACAGATTGTATAAAGACGAATGTATGCGGCCACACTAAGCACATTAATTCGGCGGTGTGCGTCCATGTACCGGGGCTAGCGTCGATTTCCGGAGCGTTGCACTGTGGGTAGTTATCCCATAGCTATCCCATAGTTCCCGCAGTCTCCCCCGCCCATTAGAATTCTGGGTTGAGATCCCAGTGCCTGATGGGGCAAAAAATGTTGTCGCAAGTTGTTCTGGGTACAGCTTCACCCCTCCCTCCATGAAAGCAACGGCAGACAACCATTTCGCGCCTTTTTTCCTGGGTGAATACTGCAGACTCCATACCACGGCAAACATGGAGCCCACTCAGCTCAAGACAGCAGTCATGAACATTGTAAACACCTCGCGCATTCTCGTGCAGTTTATGCTGAGCCAGGACCAGAAAAACGAAGAGAGGAGGAGGCGGTGACGGCAGCGCAGCGACAAGAGTGACATGGACATGGACACAGAATTCTCTCAAACCGTGGGCCCCGGTGCTTTGGAGATCATGTTGTTAATGGAGCAGGTTCTATCCGTGGAACGCCGATTCTGGGCCCGGGAAACAAGCACAGACTGGTGGGACCGCATAGTGTTGCAGGTGTGGGACGATTCCCAGTGGCTGCGAAACTTTCGCATGCATAAGGGCACTTTCGTGGAACTTTGTGACTTGCTTTCCCCTGCCCTGAAGTGCAAGCATACCAAGATGAGAGCAGCCCTCACAGTTGAGAATCGAGTGGCGATAGCCCTGTGGAAGCTTGCAACACCAGACAGCTACCGGTCAGTCGGGAATCAATGTGGAGTGGGCACATCTACTGTGGGGGCTGCTGTGATGCAAGTAGCCAAAGCAATCACTGAGCTGCTGCTACGAAAGGTAGTGACTCTGGGAAATGTGCAGGTCATAGTGGATGGCTTTGCTGCAATGGGATTCCCTAACTGTGGTGGGGCGATAGATGGAACCCATATCCCTATCTTAGCACCAGGGTACCCAGTACATAAACCGCAAGGGGTACTTTTCAATGGTGCTGCAAGCACTTGTGGATCACAAGGGACGTTTCACCAACATCAACGTGGGCTGGCCGGGAAGGGTTCATGACGCTCGCGTCTTCAGCAACACTAATCTGTTTAAAGGGCTGCAGCAAGGGACTTACTTCCCGGACCAGAAAATAACCGCTGGGGATGTTGAAATGCCAATAGTTATTCTTGGGGACCCAGTCTACCCCTTAATGCCATGGCTGTGCATGAAGCCATACACAGGCAGCCTGGACAGGAGTCAGGAGCTGTTCAACTACAGGCTGAGCAAGTGCAGAATGGTGGTAGAATGTGCATTTGGCCATTTAAAAGGTTGCTGGCTATCATTACTGACTCGCTCAGACCTCAGCCAAACCAATATCCCCATTGTTATTTGTGCTTGCTGTGTGCTCCACAATCTCTGTGAAAGTAAGGGGGAGACCTTTATGGCGGGGTGGGAGGCTGAGGCAAATTGCCTAGCTGCTGATTATGCGCAGCCAGACACCAGGGGGATTAGAAGATCACACCAGGAAGCGCGGCGCATCAGAGAAGCTTTGAAAACCAGTTTCATGACTGGCCAGGCTACAGTGTGAAATTTCTGTTTTTCTCCTTCATGAAAACTCGCCCCCTTTATTGACTCATTCTCTGTAAGGAACCCTCCCTCCCCCTTCCCCCAGCTTGCTTTCAAAGGAAATAAAGTCACTATCGTTTAAAAATCATTTATTCTTTATTAATTGATTATAAAATAGGGAGAGAACCCGGGTGAGGTTTGGGAGGAGGATCGGCGGGAAGGAAAAGGCCACTAAAAAAAGGTTAAAAAAAAGGTTAAAAAAAATGACAGCCTTTTGCTTGGGCTGTCCACTGGGGTGGAATGGGAGGGTGTACCGAGCCTCCCCCCCACCACATTCTTACACATCTGGGCGAGGAGGCTATGGAGCATGGTGAGGGGGAAAGGGGGTTATACAGGGGCTGTAGCGGCACTCTGTTATCCTGCTGCCGTTCCTGAAGCTCCACCAGACGCCGGAGCATGTCTGTTTGCTCACGCAGCAGCCCCAGCGTTGCATCCTGCCTCCTCTGATCTTCCTGCTGCCACCTCTCATCTCGAGCGTCCCTCCTGTCCTCACGTTGGTCCCTCCTGTCCTCACGTTCACTGGCTTCTTTCCTATACTTTGAAACGGTGTCCTTCCACTCATTCAGATGAGGTCTGTCACTGCGGGTGGATTCCATGATTTCCGCGAACATCTCTTCTCACGTCTTCTTTTTCCGACGCCTTATCTGAGATAGCCTTCAGGACGGAGGAGGGAGGCTTGAAAAATTTGCAGCTGCTGGAGGGAGGGAAAAAAGGAGAGAATTTTTTAAACAGATACATTTTTCAGAACAATGCTTATACTCTTTCATGGTGACCAACACTATTCACATTACATAGCACATGTGATTTCTGTGCAAGGTCGCATTTTGCCTCTTAATATTGAGTGCCTGTGGCTTTGCTGCTAGAGGTCACAGACGCAGGTCCGGGCAACAGAATTCGGCTTGCATGCGGCCATGGTAAGCCATTGTCTTTCGGCTTCTGCACCCTCCATTCCCACATACCAAGCAAAGCCCATTGAGTGCTGCGGTTTTCCTGTTAACCTTCAGCAGCAGAAAACAAACTAACCCCTCGCCCCACCGCGTGGCTGGTATCCGGGAAGATCCCTGCTAGCCAAACGGGAAAAGCTCAGGGCCAGTTCCCCCCCCGCCCCACGCTTGGCTAACTGCAGGGAAGGATTTCTTTTCAGCCACAGGCAAACAGCCCAGTAGGAACGGCCACCTCTGTCCCCTTAATTAAATTCCTGTATTTCAACCAGGTTACCATGAGCAATATCACTCTCTTGAGAATTACACAGCGAGATAAAGAACGGATGTTGCTTGAATGCCAGCAAACACCGGGACCATACGCTGCCGGGCTTTGTCATGCAATGATACCAGATTACTTGCTGCAAGCATGGCACGGTCAAGTGTCCTACCATGGAGGACAGAATAAAGCTGCACTGACCAGAAACCTTGTGGCAAGGCTTTTGGAGTACCTCCAGGAGAGCTTCATGGAGATGTCCCTGGAGGATTTCCGCTCCATTCCCAGACACGTTAACAGACTTTTCCAGTAGCTGTACTGGCCGCGAATGCATCCCAAGTCCTCAGGACAAAGTAATCATTAAAAAACGCTTGCTTTTAAAACAAGTTTTATATTTTAAAAGGTAAACTCACCTGAGGTCCCTTCCATGGGGCCATGGTCTTGGATGCTGGCTTGGGAGGGTTGGGATGGTACTTCAGTCAGGCTGAAAAAAAGATCCTGGCTGTTGGGGAGAACGGAGTGCTGTGTGCTCTCCGCAAGCTCGTCGTCGTCCTCCTCCTCCTCTTCCCCATCCGCAGAATTCTCAGATGTAGCTGATGAGATTACCCACACCTCGGAATCCACGGTCAGAGGTTGGGTAGTGGTGGCGGCCCCCCCAGAACTGCATGCAGCTCGGCGTAGAAGCAGCGTGTCTGCGGCTCTGACCCGGAGCGACCGTTTGCCTCCTTTGTTTTTTGATAGGCTTGTCTGAGCTCCTTGACTTTCAAGCGGCACTGATCTGAGTCCCTATTGTGGCCTCTCTCCATCATGCCCTTGGAGATTTTTTCAAAAGTTTTGGCATTTCATCTTTTAGAACGAAGTTCTGCTAGCACTGAATCCTCTCCCCATATAGCGATCAGATCCAGTATCTTCCGTACGGTCCATGCTGGTGCTCTTTTTCGATTATCGGCCTGCATGGTTACCTGTGCTGATGAGCTATCTGTGGTCACCTGTGCTCTCCACGCTGGGCAAACAGGAAATAAAATTCAAATGTTCGTGGGGCTTTTCCTGTCTACCTGGCCAGTGCATCCGAATTCAGATTGCTGTCCAGAGCGGTCACTATGGTGCACTGTGGGATAGCTCCCGGAGGCCAATACCATCGAATTGTGGCCACACTAACCCTAATTTGAAATGACAATATCGATTTTGGCGCTACTCCGCTCGTCGGGGTGGAGTACAGAAATCAATTTTAAGAACCCTTTATTTCGAAATAAATGGCTTCGTTGTGTGGACGGGTGCAGGGTTAATTCAATTTAACGCTGCTAAATCTGAATTAAAGTCATAGTGTAGACCAGGCCTAAGTGAAGTCTTCCAAGGTGTGTCTTTGGTATCCTTAGATGGATCAGGATAGTCCTTTGTTCTTTTCATAAACAGGATACCCGCTGTTGATTTTCTTTCTGTGGCCTCCCTCTCCTTGATTTTTGCAGTCTTTTAATCAGCATCTGGCTCTGTGAGAGACACACAATGACCAGACAGAGTGATAAGTGTCTGATACTTCCTGCTTGAAAGGAACCTGTTGAAGACCTGTTATCTTTTGGTTTCCTGTCTTAACGTCAAAGCGGTGAGAATGTAATTTCCAGTATAGATACATATCTCCTTTAACAATATCTGTACTTGCATTTTGAAATAATTGCAACACCCATTGGGCTACTGTTTCTTGATAGAGAACTTACGTGGCATTCTTTGGTGAACTTAAGTGTGCATATATGTGACCCAGGGGATCTTTGTAAAACCTTGTGCACCCCTGTGCCAGTTGGCACCAAGAGGTTCCAGGGTGACAGTATTAGTGTAGAAGTCTACACCAGATAGGGAGTTCCAGTCAGCCCCCAGTTGGGCCCCAGCATGTCTCTTGTGGCTGATGAAAGTGGTCCAAATCCAGCTTTGGTTTCCCTATGCACTGTGAAGGATTCGTGTCCCAGTCACTCGTACATAACCTTTTTCTTGAAGCCTCTAAAGTTAATGTCTGGGCAACAGAGTCATAAGCGCACTCTATTAGTTGTCCTGCCAGCTGCCTCTCCAAGGCTAAATTGGGATCCATCGGTTCAATGCATTTGAAGGTCAGTTTGAAGCTGGTTATTGATGGATTATTGTGTGTGACACTTAATCTCTATCACCCCGTCATCACAGCTGCTGAAAAATCTTCACTGCTGTGTCGTTTTGGTCTGCTGGCCAAGTCCTCCCTTCAGTCAGGGCAGCTCACTCCAGCTGGCCCAATAGAATCCTAACCTTCTGGTACTCAGGTAAGCAGTGTCACAGTTCAGAGCAACTGCACCTGTATTTCCCCCTCCATGGTCTAGCAAGGGCGCACCCACTCTAGGCTCCATGCTCCTCAGCAGTCACTCTCTTGGGTGGAGACATGCATCTCCTGTCCGAGATATTTCAAGGCTGCACAGATCGCTGGCTATACTGTGCTATCCTCCGGTGAGGCAGACTGCCTAAGTGGCCAGCATCTGCGTTTTGCTTTGTCTTCAGAGACTAATAACAGTGTAGTTGCCAACAGTTATAAGTTATCACACAGTTTTTCTAAGCAAGCACCTTTATTCTTATAGTAAATGTGTGATAGAGAAAACATATTAAAAACAAAAACCAGAGATCACTCACTAGCTCTAACAAGAGTTCTGGTTGGTGACTCGTCCTTCAAACACACAAAAGGGTTTTCCTGTGGTCACCAGTTCATGACTTTTGCCCAGAACTAGCTCCCAAGTCTTATGAGTCTTCAGGGGCCAAAAACTTTCTGACCCTTCCCTAAGGATTGGAGCTCCCTTGGACCACAGGTTCTGTCCATTTGTTGGATCAGAAAGAAGGCCCCGAGTCAGTTTTAACTGGAGCTAGTTAACCAGAAACCCTTTCTTTGTCCATTGGTCCCTGGAGAATTCAGTTTGAACTAGTATATGTGAGCCTCTCGCCAGGTGGTGGTAGCTTTCTGAAGTTGTAATAGCCTGAGTGAATTTGCCTCACCACCCTCCATTGTTCTTAGTTTCTGGAGGGCTGTGATCCCTCTAACTCAAGGAAATACGTACAATCCCTCAATAGTATGTAACATTTTCAATTTTAATACAACAAGCTCCTAAAATACTTGAGTTAACCCTTATTGAATTAAGCTTAATTCAATCAGGTTTGTCCAGGATGTTTGTCACAAGCAGTATAGTTGGAATGTAGCTTCCAGTCCCTCTGAAAGCTGCGTTGCTTGTCCAGCCATCCTACATAAATTGGGGCAGCCAGTGTGTCCCATGTGATATGTTGAGGTCATTGCAGTGGGGCCAACTACCTGTTGGAGATTCGTCTCAGATGTTCTCCTGGGTATTCCTGTTAACACTCCCAAATCCTGTTTGAGGAGCCCCCACAAGTGGCATCACAAACTCCCGTACCGGCCTTTGGGTGGGAAACCTTCTTACAGCTTTAGGGAGACGAGTTCACCCAGAAATCACTCAACATCTTTATCAGCAGCAATAGGCTTTATCAGTAAACAGCGCTAGTGTCCCCCCCGCATCAGTTTCTAAATCACTGAAAAACAATCAGGTTCTTAAAAGAAGTCTATTTAAAAAAAAGGTAAAAGAATCACCTTTGTAAAATCAGGATGGAAGATAACTTTACAGGGTAACAAACAGATTCCAAACACAGAGGATTTCCCCTCTAGGCAAAACTTTAAAGTTACAAAAACAGGGATAAAACTCCCTCTTAGCACAGGGAAAATTCACAAGCTAAAACAAAAGATAATCTAATGCATTTCTTTGCTATTACTTACTATTTCTGCAATACTAGATGCTTAGTCCAGATATGGCTTAGGGAGATGTATTTACCCTGCCCTGGTTCCTTTGCTGACTCCGAGAGAACAAAAAAAAAAATACAAACAAGAACCTTCCCCCACAGATTTTGAAAGTATCTTCTCCCCTTGTTGGTCCTTTTGGTCAGGTGCCAACCAGGTTATCTGAGCTTCTTAACCCTTTACAGCAAGCCTGCACAACTCGTAAAGCGGCGAGGGCCATATTACTCCAAAGAAAACAGCTGAAGTCCAAAACCCCCGAGCGCCGCCAACCCCCCCCCCCAGCGCCACCCAGCCCCCCCAAAACACAACACACACACACACACACAGAGAGCGCTGCCCGCCCCACGGAAACAACCCCCCCCAGCGCCGCCGAAAAACACGTGCACACCCCGTGCCACCTGCCCCACGGAAAGAAACCCTCCTTCCCCAGCGCCGCCCCACCGAAACAGCAGTATTGAACCTCGGAAATATGTTATAGCGGGCCCCTAATATAGTATAATTAAGGTAAAGAAAAATGCCTTTTTGCTAGAAGTAGAATAAGATCTTCCCCCACTTTGTAATCAATTGCCCTGCTGAATGAATGAGGTGTGAATGAGGAAGGCGTGGAAGGCAGCACCTCCAGACAGCTGCCACCCTTGGAGAGGGCAGGGCCGGCTCTAGGATTTTTGCCGCCCCAAGCAAAAATATTTTTGGCCACCTCCCCTTTCTTTTTCATGCCCCTCTACCCCCCGGCCCCACCCCAACTCCACCCTTCCGAACCCCTTCCCCAAATCCCCAGCCCTGCCTCCTCCCCCGGCGTGCCGCATTTCTCCCCCCGCATTGCTTCCTGTGGGCCCCCCATGACCTCCCGCCCTAGCTCACCTCTGCTCCGCCTGATCCCCCGGGTGTGGCTCCTGCTCCACTTCTTCTCCCCCCTCCCCCCCCCCAGGAGTGGGAGGGCAGAGAAGCGGAGCAGTGGCGCGTTCAGGGGAGCAGGCAGAGCAGAGGTGAGATAGGGTGGGGGAGCGCAGGAAGTAACGGGGGGGTAGAGGAACCACTCCCCGCTCCAGCTCACCTCCCGCCGGCCTCCCCCGAGCACCCTGCCGCTTGGCTTCTCCTCCCTTCCAGCCTTGCTGCGCAAAAACAGCTGTTTCGCTTGCGGCAAGCCTGGGAGGGAGGCGGGAGAAGCGGAGCGGCAGCGGCACGCTCAAGGGAGCAGGCGGAGGCGGAGCGGAGGCAAGCTGGGGCAGCGAGGGCACTTTTTCCCCATGCCCTGGAGTCGACACCTATGATGGCCAGAATGCCACCCCTAGAAATGTACTGCCCCAAGCACCTGCTTGTTTTGCTGGTGCCTGGAGCCAGCCCTGGGAGAGGGTATGGGAGCCAGACCAGATCAGTAGAACAGGTCAGCCACTGATTCGCCGCTCGCCTCCTCAGTCCCCCTCCCCTGGCTCGCCTACTCACCCCCCCGCCACTGCCTGCTCGCTCGCCTCCTCAGCCCCCCCCACCCCACCTGCCCCCCACCAGTGCCTACCCGCTTGCCTCCTCAGCCTCCTACCCCCCCCGGCTCGCCTACTTACCCCCCGCCACTGCCTGCCCACTCGCCTCCTCAGCTCCCCCTCCCCCGCCACCGGCTCACCTGCCCCCCTGCCACTACCCGCCCACTCACCTCCTCAGCCTTCCACCCGCCCGGCTCACCTACTCATTCCCTGCCACTGCCCGCCCGCTCGCCTACTCAGCCCCCCTCCCTCACCCGCCGCTTGCCTACTCACGCCCCCGCGGGCCGCACAGTGAGCCCATCTACTCAACCCCCACGGGCCACACAGTGAGCCCACATGGGCCGCAGGCAGCCCCCGGGCCGCATGTTGTACAGGCCTGCTTTACAGGGTAAAGAGGGATTTTATGCTACCCTTGCCTGTATGTATGATAGCTTCTTGTTTACAATGTCACCTGAAAGTGAGAACAGGCATTCACATGGCATTGTTGAAGCTGGTGCTGCAAGATATTTACATGCCAGATGCGCTAAAGATTCATATCTTTATGATATTAAGACTGAGTGGATTTGATAGGCTCTTAAGTTTTACATTGTTTTGTTTTTGAGTGCAGTTATGTAACAAAAAAAAAATCTACATTTGTAAGTTGCACTTTCGCGATAGAGATTGCACTACAGTACTTGTATTTCAATTCACCTCATACTATTTATTTTGTTTATCATGTTTACAGTGCAAATATTTGGAATAAAATGTATATAGTGAGCACTGTACACTTTGTATTCTGTGTTGTAATTGAAATCAATATATTTGAAAATATAGAAAAAACATCCAAAATATTTAATACATTTCAATTGGTATTCTATTGGTTAGCAGATTAATTTTTTTTAATCGTGATTAATTTTTTGAGTTAATCACGTGTGTTAACTGCGATTATCAACAGCCCTAATATAAAGACTTTCCAAAATGATTAGATGTTCACAATAAAATTCCTGCCAAACTGAGTTTAGTTTTCAGGAGACAGTACTTAGGAAACAGTTCTACATTGCTACTGGGTTCCACAGAGAATGGAACGGGAACAGAGCTCCATGTGAAGGATAAGAAAAGTTGTACTTGCAGATTCTCTCAATATAGAACAGGAGTACTTGTGGCACCTTAGAGACTAACAAATTTATTAGAGCATAAGCTTTCGTGGACTACAGCCCACTTCTTCGGATGCATCCGAAGAAGTGGGCTGTAGTCCACGAAAGCTTATGCTCTAATAAATTTGTTAGTCTCTAAGGTGCCACAAGTACTGAAGTGGGCTGTAGTCCACGAAAGCTTATGCTCTAATAAATTTGTTAGTCTCTAAGGTGCCACAAGTACTCCTGTTCTTTTTGCGGATACAGACTAACACAGCTGCTGCTCTGAAACCTCTCAATATAGAGCATCTGAACAGCACTGAGTAGGGAAGATATGAGAGAGAGGAATAAATTGATTGTCCTTCATCTGTCCCAGCAGAATGAGCTGCAGAGAAGGATGTTTCAGAGTACATTAAAATATGCAAATATATCTATGCTGAATGTCAGGTCCATTAAGATATTTCCATTTGGGTACATAATTCCTTCTGCACAGCTACTAAAAAAGGAAATACTAATCTGTCAGTGGGATCCCCCACTCCCTAGAAATCGTAGGATTGTAGGACTGGAGGAACCTTGAGAGGTCATCTAGTCCAGTCCCCTGTACTCAAGGGAGGACTAAGTATTATCCAGACCATCCCTGACAGATGTTTGTTTAACCTACTCTTAAAAACTTCCAATGATGGAGATTCCACAACCTCTCTAGGCAATGAGAAAGGACTGATATTTATACCAAAAGCTTTATTTGCCACCCTTACCTCCTTGCAGATTAAGTAGTAGCTTGAACTCTGTAATAACCTGAAGTTGCTTATCTGTAGGGTCACATTGAAAAGTTTGTACAACAAATTGGACTAAATTCTGACTTTGGGGCATGTGTGCCTGAAAAGCTATAGCTAGGAGACCTGTGGAATGAAAGTACTGTATCCTGACTCTGGGTTACCCAAACCTAAGTTTGCCCCCAACGTAGGAATCAGGGGACACAGCCCCTCCATTTGTGTGATTTTTATTAATCACTCCTCTTCATTCACCCCCATTGAGTACTTGTGTTCTTGCTCAGAAGCCCGTGGCCAGCCAGGATGTTGGAACAGATGATAAATACTTTTGCACTTCTAGCACCTTTCATCTGAAGATCTCAAAGGGTATTTCAACAGTGGGCATGATACCACTCAACAGCTTGAGGGAATTAAGGGAGAAGCAGTGGCTTGCTGAGGGTTATATAGCCAGTAACCGTGGCAGTGTGTGGAATAGTAACTAGGTTTTCTGACATAACCACCAGACCACACTGCCTCATGTGCAATATTAACATTTTGAGACCAAATGGGAAGAGAACATTTCCCCTAAAGAAGAAACAAAAGGACTAAAAAGCAGCTGTTGCAATATTTTGGATGTTTGGTGTTTTCTTGCTTCTGGCTAAGAGACTAGTGGTGAAGAGTTAAAGGTTTTCTGAAGTTCTCAATCTGTGGATGCTGCGTGTTCACTACATTTACCATGATAGGGTTAGAATACTGACAGCAAACGTACCATATTCCTATTGTTGCTACTCTTCTAAAGAGGTGATATGGTGGTGGCTGCTATTTCGGAACATTTTTTCACAGCCTTGTCTAAGAAACTATATTTTAGCCTTGTGCTTAGACTCAAAAACAACAAAAGTATGTGTTAGCAAATGTTGACTTTCTATTGGTGGCCAATAGTTGTACAGGAGAGCAAACTCTGCTTCATTGGAACAATCTCAATATTTTCTTACAGCAAAATAGCTAATGGAACCGTTAGACGTTCAAGAATACCCTGGGCTTCTTCCCAGTCTCTAATTCTTAAACCCTTATTCAACATTTTGACCTTAACTTATGTAACTTGAACAGTAAGATGTATTGCCAGCCATTTAAAGGCTTCAGTTTGATGCATTGAGATAGTGTTTAAACATATAACTTGTGCCAGACTGTTTCTGCTTGATGAATGTGCAGTGAAAACAAGTTTATTTCCGTTCAATAGAGACCTATTTTTATACTAATCTGCTTGACATCTGACTTACTCAAAGAAATTGGGCCTTGGCAAAGACTTGGTTCCCAGGAGTTTAGTGTCAACATACTTGCATTGTTTAGTAAAATAGCTTAATTTAGCTTAAACCTGGAGTTTTACTGTGCTGCCACTCATTCTGTGAGCCATATTTTGCCTGGACAGATAAAATATCATGACTACCAAGTGCTATTACTTCCTACCCCCACCCTGCCAAGTTTGAAATTGTTCCTGCAGACACCTGGGGAGAATGTTGAGACCATCCCTGTTTGCCTGGATTTCTCAATCTGTCAGAACCTCATCTGTCTTTAGTGCAGCAACATCCCATAAGGCCTTCATGGCTGAGTGCTAATCACAGTGTTCCTGACCAGCCATATAGCATATGTCAGCAGCAGCCAGGGACCAGAGGAAAGGGTTGGGCCTACTTGCTTCGCTTCCCTAAGATCAAATCTGTTATCCTGGGATACCAAATCCACTGGGTAGTCACACCACCCTGCAGCTGCATCCAGTGTCTCCCCAGCCTCAGCAGCCTTTTGACATCAGCAAAATTGAGTCAAGATTATTCTGCCTTCATTTCGTTTTATGGAAGTTAACACATCCTGTTGTCCTTCTGCTCAGTGTGACCCTTCTGCCTCTCTTCCACATCTTCTGGCCACAATGGATCCTAGCCTTTTCCTTCTTCGCTTCCCCATACTTCTCCCCCTTCTACTCTTCCATCTCTTTCCTTTCCCCGCTTTGTTGCTCTCTCAAACCCTACCTCTTCCCAACCTACACGAGCCCACAATAATTATACTTTGTTCATAAACAAAAAGCAGTATATTGAGTGAAGGATAGTCTCTATATTTTATATAGTATATCTAATGATTCCACTGTTTTTAAAGTTATTTTCAGTCTGCATACCAGTTTTTTCTGTAATGAAATATTTGAAGTCTGTCCATTACTTTTGGGACCCTTTCTGATTTTCTTTGTGTGATGATACTGAATGAGGAAAAAAATCTCAACTTGCTGTTTAAAAAGCAGAATCTTTGTCAGAAATTATACCCAAGAGAACTATATAGGATAATGTAGAGAACAGTCATCCTGTTCATGCAAGTCATTTAGTAGGTCTGTGTATTTTCCCATATATTTGTAGATGTATGCTAGTCTATAGTGTATACTAAATAAGCATCTTCAGAATGCATATATTTTTTGTAAATTTTATTTTCATTCAGCGAGTGCCTTATTTACAATATTCTGTTCACCTTGTGCACCAAACTCTTAATTCTGCCCACCGTTGACTTTTTTGGATTTACTCTGGCACAAATTGACTCGTAAGTACAACTATCTAAATGCAGAGTGAGGAACTGGTCTGCAGGACCCTTCCCTCATTCTCTGAACACCATTCAATAGTGCACCGAATGTAGCAAATTTTCTGCAGTATTCAAAAATTTGATCATGTAATTAAAGACATAATTTAGATTTTAATACCAGAAAGGACCATTATAATCTAATCTGACTTCCTGCATAACACAGGCCATAAAACTTCACCTAATAATTCCAGCATCAACTCCATAACTTCTGGCTGAGCTAGAGCATATTATTTTTTGTAGAAAGGCACCAGTCTTAATTTGAAGACTTTCAAGTGATAGAAAACCCCGCACATCCCTACGTAATTTGTTCCAGTAGCTAATTACCCTCACTAAATTGTTTTCACCTTTTTCTAGTCTGAATTTGTCCAGTTTCTAGCCATTGGATCTTGTTATGACTTTATCTGCTAGATTAAAGATTCCTCAACTAGCAGAAATCTTTCCCATGTGTAGGTATTTGAAGACTGTGATCAAGTTACCTAATACTAATAGCCTTCTATTGTAGGGACTAAATAGATTGAGCTTCTTTAGTCTCTCCCTAGGGAATCTCTCATTGGAATTTCATGGGTTTTCATTTAAAAGAAAAAATTCAAATCATGTAATCTTTTTCTGTTTGTTAGCACGAGAATAATCTGCCCTGCACAAGATGTAAAGTTGGTAAGGCAAGGGTTCCTGCAGAGACTGTAGGAAGGGATCATCAAACTTCTTAGTATGTTCCAAAATTCCACATTCAAAACAGCACCTTTCCTTTAAAATGTTGTTCAACAATTTACTGAACATGCTTGTAGTAATCCAACTAGAAGTCAGGCAATTCAAAACTGACTTCCACTTAGATTTTGAAAAGCACCACTGCTCCAAAAGGGCATCTCCCGGTCAAATTTAAATGTTGCCACCCCCAACATCTAGGCATTCGAGCTGAAAAAATATTTTAAGTTGCTAGAATTATTTTTATAATTCTCAAAACTTTTCTGCTTAAACTTGGAAAAAAACTTACCCTCAGACCAGGCCTGGGATGCTTCAGCAAAAAGTGAAAAGTGTGTAGTTAAAGCAACTGAATAAGGGCCTTTAGAATGGAAATATATAGACAAGCAGGGGGAAAAGAGAGGTCTTGCATTATAAATCAAGAATATGTACTTTTTTTCTGAGGTCCAGAAAGAGGTGGAAGGCAGACCAGTTGACAGTCTCGGGGTGAATATAAAAATGGGGAAAAACAAAAAACAGGGGTGATGTCATGGTAGGGGGTTGTAGTGGTGCAGGTGGCCCACTCCAACAGGGGGTGGGGCAGAAGCAGCCAGGGAGGCTGTGGAAACCCGCAGCTAGTTAGGGCGAGGCTTCTTAAGAGCCAGACAGGAGGCAGCTGCTCTGGCAGCCCAGATATAAGGAGCTACCCAGCAGAGCAGAGGGGAGTCTCTCCCTGACAAGCAAGGGAGGAGGACTGGCTCCCAGGGAGAGCACCTGAGATAGAGCAGTGCTGGGCATGCTCAGGGGAGCAGAGCTTGAGCTCTGGCCTGTTACCTGCTAGGCTGCAGGCCCCTGCCAGAAAGGGCCAAGAAGGTGCAAGGGCCCAGGGGAAGTGACCCAGGGATGACAGACAGACAAGGGGAGAGAAGGAGGGCAGAGAGGCTGCCGCTAGAGGGTCCCTGGGTCGGGATCCAGAGTAGTGGGCAGGCCTGGGTCCCCCCCTTTCTCCTTGCACTGTATCTGGCTGTGGAGGAGCATGGCCAATACAGACTGCAGCTTGCTCCTGAAGTGAGGGGCAAGACTTTGGGTTATGGTTGGCCCCTGCAGTGAGTGCAAGCCAAAGGACTGCCGTGACCCCCAGAAGGGGGGTTGAAAGAAGTAGTGGGCACTGCCGAAGGGCAGTGTCCTAAAGAGGACACCGCCAATCAGAAGAGCAACGCGGGTCCAAAACAGTGGAGTAGAGCAGATAATAGGTAAGACACCACCCGCAGAGGGCACTCCGGAGCTGGACTGAGCTAATTGCTGGAGCAACCAGCAGGAGGCGCCAGCGGTGGTGAGTCATCGATAGATCACCTCAGCAGGAGGAGGTGGATGAGGCACTGCCAAAATAAATAACACAAATATCAAAAATACAAGACCTGGTAATAATGAGGGACTTCAACTACCCAGACATCTATTGGAAAATAATACGGTGAAAGGCAAAATGTCCAGTAAATTCTTGGAAAGTATTAGGGACAAATTTTTGTTTCAGAAGGCGGAGGAAGTAACCAAGGGATCAGCCATTTTAGACTTGATTCTGACTAACGGAGGGATTGGTGCAAATCTGAAGGTTGAAGGCAGTCTGGGTGAAAGTGATCATTAAACAATAGATTTTATATTCTAAGGAAAGGAAGCAGTGAGGGCAGCAGAATGACAGTTGACTTTGTCAGCTTCTTTTTTTTTTTTTTTAAATTAGTAGATTCAGTTCCGTGGGAAGAAAATCTAATCCCAATGCAAAGGAAAAATAGGAAGAATAGTAAGAAGCCAATATGGCTTCACAAGGAGCTCTTTAATGATCTGAAAATCAAAAAGGAACCCTACAAAAGGTGGAATCATGGGCAAATTGCTAAGGATGACTGACTACAAAAGAACAGCACAAGCATGTAAGGACAATATCAGAAAGGCAAGGCTAAGGCACAAAGTTAATTATACTTAGCAAGGTCCATAAACGGTAATAAGGGATTCTGTGAATACATTAGGAGCAAAAGGAAGATGAGGGGAAGTGTAGGTCGCCTACACGAGAGCTGATGATAGACAACATCAAGAAATCTGAGGTGTTTAATGCCTATTTTGCACCAGTCTTCACTAAAAGGGTAAATTTTGACCAGATACTTAAGCAATTAATAACAAGGAGGAGGAAACACAAGCTAAAATAGGGGAAAAATAGGTTCAAGAATATTTAGGTAAGTTAGATGTATTCAAGTTGGCAGGACCTGATGAAATTCATCCCATGGTACTAAGGAACTACCCGAAAAAATATCGGAACTGTTAGCAATTATCTTTCAGAACATATGGAAGATGGGTGAGGTCCCAGAAGACTGGAGAAGGGCAAAGATAGTACCTATCTTTAAAAAGAAGACCTGGACCAATAATAGATCTGTCAGCCGAACTTTGATATCTAGAAAGGTAGTGGAACAAAACAATCAGTTTGTAAGCACCTGGAGGATAAGGAATAGCCACCATGGATTTGTCAAGAATAAATCATGCCAAACCAAACTAATTTCCTCTTTTGATGGGGTTATTGGCCTCGCGGATGGGGAAGAGCAGTTAAATGTGGTATATCTTGATTTTAGAAAAGCTTTAGACACAGTCCCACATGACAGTCTTATAAGCAAATGAGGGAAATGTGGTCTAGATTAAATTACTCTTAGGTGGGTGCAAAACACCATACTCAGAGTACTTATCAATGGTTAGCTGTCAAAATGGGAGGACGTATCTAGTGAGATTCTGTAGGGATCTATCCTGGAGTATGCTTATAACGTTTGCAGATGACATCAAGTGGTGAGGGGTTGCTAGCACTTTGGATGACAGGATTAGAATTCAAAATGACCTTGACAAATTGGAGAATTGGTCTGAATTCAACAAGTTGAAATTCAATAAAGACAAGTGCAAAGTACTAAGGAATTAAAAATCAAATGGATTGCTACAAAATGGGAAATAACTAGCCGAATGGTAGTTCTGCTGAAAACTATCTGGGTGATATAGTGGATCACAAATAAATGTGATCATCAGCCACGCCATCAGGGGCTTGTTCACCTGCACATCTACCAATGTGATGTATGCCATCATGTGCCAGCAATGCCCCTCTGCCATGTACATTGGCCAAACCAGACAGTCTCTACGCAAAAGAATAAATAGACACAAATCTGACATCAGGAATCATAACATTCAAAAACCAGTGGGAGAACACTTCAACCTCTCTAACCACTCAGTGACAGACTTGAAGGTGGCAATTTTGCAACAAAAAACCTTCAAAAACAGACTCCAAAGAGAGACTGCTGAACTTGAATTAATATGCAAATTAGATACAATTAACTTGGGTTTGAACAGAGACTGGGAATGGTTGGGTCATTACAGTAATTGAATCTATTTCCCCATGTTAAAATATCCTCACACCTTCTATGGGTCATCTCGATTATCACTTCAAAGGTTTTTTTCTCTCTCCTGCTGATGATAGCTCATCTTAATTGATTGGCCTCTTACAGTTGGTATGGCTACTCCCACCTTTTCATGTTCTCTGTATGTATAAATATCTTCTTTCTGTGTGTTCCATTCTATGCATCGGATGAAGTGGGCTGTAGCCCACGAAAGCTTATGCTCAAATAAATTTGTTAGTCTCCAAGGTGCCACAAGTACTCCTGTTCTTTTTGCAAATAAATGTGAGTCAACAGTGTGATGCAGTTGTAAAAAAGGTTTATATAATTCGGGAGGGTATTAACATAAGTGTCGTATATAAGACTTTGGAAGTAATTGTCCCACTCTACTCAGCGCTAGTGAGGCCTCAGACCAGTCCACTGTCCAGTTCTGGGTGCTATACATTAAGAAATATATGGACAAATGGGAGAGTCCAGAGGAGAGCCACAAAAATGGTAAGTTCATGGGTGGAGCCCCCAGCTCCACCCATTGCACCCACGCCCTCTCCATGGCTGGAGCTCCAAGACCCCTTGTGACCCCCCCCACCCCCGGGACAGAGCCACAAGTTCCCACCCAGAGGAGCCCCGGGCTCCCCGCTGCCCGGAAGAGCCCTGGCTGGGCTGGCCAAAGCCCCAAGTGGAGGAGCCCAGCAGGGCTGGCCAACCCCCCCCCCCGCCCCAGAGGAGCCTGGGGCTGGTTGCAGCCGTGCTGTCCTCTTCCCCCCCCCCCTCCCCCCGCCCCGCGGGCCGGACCCAACCCACCCACCGCCCAGGGGAAAAGCATCTGTAGAAGATACTTTTGATATGCCCCATGCAGGTTCCAGGGAGGCTGAGGAGGTGGTATGTACCTCCTCAGCCACCCTGGAACCTGCATGGGGCATAATAAAAGCAAAAACTTCGCTGTCAAACCCTGCAACTTGGGGGTTCGGCGGCTGCGACAGCGCCGTGGGAGGCAGAGCCTCCCCTGGCCTATTATGCCTGCTGTCCGTGGGTAGGTAATAGAAAACCTGACCTATGAAGAAACGTTAAAAAAAGGAAGAAAAAAAATGGCATGTTTAGTCTTGTGAAAAGACTGAAGGGGAACCTGATAAGTCTTCAGATGTGTTAAGGGCTGTTATAAAGAGGACAGTGATCAGTTGTTCTCCGTGTCCACTGAAGGAAGGACAAGAAGTCATGGGATTCATCTGCAGCAAGGGAGATTTAGGGCACATCTTCACTGGCAAAGTTACAGCCCTGGCAGTTACAGCACCGCTCAGAGAGCACAGAAGGAAAACCGCTGTTGTGTGTTCACACTGACAGCTGCCTGCGCAATAGCATGTTCACACTTGCGGCACTTGCAGCGCTATTTGGAGCGGTGCACTCTGGGCACCTATCTCATAGTGGCAAAAGAGAGAGGTGCTCTAAGACTTATGGGAATGCGGAGGGGTTCGCGGGGCATCCTGGGTCCAGTCCCAATGCCCCGTTATGCATTGCTTCGCATCCCAGCAGTCCCTGTGCTTCCGTCCACATTTGGCACCATCTTTCAGTGGTTTGTGTACTGCGCACCTCTTTCGGACTGCAGGAATGGATCCCGAACTGCTGACCAGTATGCTGCTCGCTCTGACTAACACATCACGAGTGGCAGTGGAGTTATTCCTTAAACTGCAAGGCAAGAGGAATGCGACCTTGATCTCCCCATGTGAAGTAGCTACAACACGAGATTGCTTCTGGCATTCACAGAGGCACTGACCACAGTGGAACACTGCTTTTGGGCTTGGGAAACAAGCACTGAGTGGTGGGATCACATCGTCATGCACATCTGGGATGACGAGCAGTGGCTGCAGAACTTTTGGTTGAGGAAAGCCACATTCATGGGACTGTGTGATAAGCTTGCGCAAGGACACGAGAATGGGAGCTGCCCTGTGGTTGGAAAAGTGCGAGGCGATTGCACTGTGGAAGCTGGCTACTCCAGATTGCTACCGATTGGTCGCTAACCAGTTTGGATTGGGAAAGTCGACAGTTGGACTCGTGTTGATGGAAGTGTGCAGGGCCGTTAATTGCATCATGCTCCGAAAGACCATGACTCTGGGCAACGTGCGTGACATGGTGGATGGCTTTGCACAAATGGGCTTCCCTAACTGCGGAGAGGTGATAGATGGCATGCATAGTCCAATTCTGATACGAGACCACCTAGCCACAGAGTACATTAATTGCAAGGGGTATTTTGCAATGGTTCTCCAGGTGCTTGTCGATCATTGTGGGCATTTCACAGACATTAACGCAGGCTGGTCCGGAAGGGTGCATGATGCACGCATCTTTCGGAACACTGACCTGTTGAAGAAGCTGCAAGCAGGGATGTTCTTCCCAGACCAGAAGATCACCCTAGGGGAAGTCGAAATGCCCATTGTGATCCTGGGAGACCCCGCCTACCCCTTAATGCCGTGGCTTATGAAGCCATACACCAGGCAACTTGACAGCAGCAAGGAGCGGTTCAGCAACAGGCTGAGCAAGTGCAGATGACTGAGTGTGCATTTGGCCATTTAAAAGCCCACTGGCAATGCCTGTATGGGAAGATGGACCTGGCCAATGACAATATTCCTATGCTTATAGCCGCGTGTTGTATGCTCCATAATATTTGTGAAGGGAAGGGAGAAAGCTTCACTCAGGGCTGGACTGCAGAGGCTCAGTGCCTGGAGGCTGAGTTTGAACAGCCAGAAACCAGGGCTATTAGAGGGGCACCGCACAGATCAGGGATGACTTGAGGCAGCAATTTGAAGCTGAAAGCCACTAATATTTGTTGGTATGCTCGAGATTGCAGTGTTTGTAATGCTAGGAGGTGATTGGTGCACATGATGCAAGAAGGGGGCTTAACATAATTGTATGTTGCTTTGCAGTGCTCTTTTTGCTTTCACTTAATAGAATAAAAATTGCTTTCAAACCAACACAATTCTTTTATTAAAAGACAACAATCTGAGGAGAGAGTCAAACGAAAAAATTAATGAGCAGGGAGGGGGAAGTGGGATGGGCGAAGGGAAGGTCTCCAGAGAAGGAGGGGTCCCGAGACAGCTACAGATTTGTGTATGTCCAGGGATCATACCCAACCTTCTCCTTTGGAGTACAATGCAGCAGGTGCTGTACTTCAGCAGGGCCAAACTGCAGAGGAATGGGTGTTGAGTGCAGTGGGTAGTGGGAGTCCACAGTGCTGGACTGTGAGGAGGGATGAGTGGAATGCTGCAGGTAGAGTGGAGGCAGGAGGCTGATGATAGAGTGTTGGCGGTGTCTGGGGGGCGCACAGGAAACAGTTTTGCAACAGCGGCTGCAGGGGAGGGTGGGCGTGGAGCTGCTTGGTTTGAAGAGCTAGTATCACCTGGAGCGTGTCCACTTGGCACTCCATAACGTTAAAGAGCTGCTCCATGGCTTCTTTCTGGTGTGCCTCATTCTCCTTTCAGTCGCTCTTCTAGCTGTCCTGCCACTCCTTCAATTCTTGTTTCTCAGTGGCGGACTGCATAATAACCTCACGCAGGAAGTTCTCCTTAGTTCTTTGTGGCCGCTTTCTAATTCTGCTCAGCCATTCTTCTGCCAATGACAAAGCAGGAGGCTGGGCTCCCAAGGTCATCTCTGTGAAGCTTAAATGCAACATTTTACAGAAGCAGTATTTTTTGAAACACAGACAACACTGATTCAGTGCTTTAAAACACAGCCAGTACTCACACACCTGTCACAAACGGGCTGACCCCAGGCAAGCACACGTGAGCCACAAAACCCCCAAAATGGTGAGTAGCCGCAGGGGCAGTGTAAATCACTCTTCCCGAACCCTGCTGTACACTGTGCACGTGGCTCTTGGGGGGAACCAGCACTGTAGGTGGGGGCCTGATAATCATTCCTGTCCCCACACTTTCCACAGGATGTGATCATTATGGAAGATATTTCGCTGCTGAGGGTGAGCAGGAAATCAAGGGAGGGTCTTCTCCAAGCCTGTGGCTTCCGCCCTGGCACGTGTGTGCAGCAATTGTCGTCCCCCCACCCCACCCCGTGACGGCACAGTGGCGCAGGAAAGTTACCGTTAATGGGGCAAGAAACAAAGCAGCTCTGCCAAAGAACCTGCTGCAGCAGATTGCCCAGTATCTCCATGAGAGCTTCCTGGAGATCTCTGAGGGAGATTCCCGTGAAGTGAGGGAGTCTATCAACAGCTTGTTCCGCTGCTCAGAATAGGCATGCAGTGGGAGACCAGCCTGCTTTCTACAACCCTCCTGCCCCCAACAAATTGCTTCAGCAATTCCCAAAATCAGATCCACTTACCGGGGCCTCCTCTCCTGTTTGTGCTTCGCCAAGATCAGACAGCTGTGACTGGCTAGGCTCCTCCAGGGTAGAAAAGAGCTCCTGACTGCATGCCTCTCGGGCCTTTGAGCCATCCTCTGCTTCTGGGTCCCTCTCCCCCTCTTTGTCCAAGATTTCCTCCTCCTGGCTCGGTTCACTCTCGACTGGCATGTGAGCCAACGAAGTATCCACAGGGGCCTTCGCAGTGGAAGTGGGGTTGCCACTGATTATCGCGTCCAGCTCTTTGGAGAACAGGCAGCTTGTGGGCGCAGCACTGAAGTGGTGGTTTGCCTCCCCCGCCTTGTGGTCGGCATTCCACAGGTCCTTCACTTTTACCCTACATTGCAATGTGTCCCGGTCATGGCCCCTTTCTATCATGCATCATGAAATCTGTCCGTAGGTATCCTAATGCCTACGGCTGGAGTGCAGCTGGGACTGGACAACTTCCTCTCCCCAAATGCCGATCAAGTCCAGTAGCTCGGCATTCCTCCAAGCAGAAGATCGCCTGATGCGTGGAGCAGGCATGGCCACCTGGAAAGATGCGCTGAGACCACTGCACACATCACCAAGCAAACAGGAAGGGGACTTTCAAATTTGCAAAGGACTGTACAGGGTGGGGCTGACGGTTGGTCACCTGAGGGCAGGGCAGTAGAGTTCAAACTGATGACCAGAGAGGTGAGAACAGGCATTGTGGGACACCTCCAGGAGGCCAATCACAGCTCTATAATCCCCACTGTGTCTACACTGGCACCGCAGTGCTGTAGTTCCGGCACAGAAAGCTCTATGCCTCTTGTTGGGGTGGTGTTTTCAGAGCGCTACAACTGCACAGTTTCTGCACACTAAGTGGCTTGGCAGTGTGTACACCTCGGGAGTTAGTGTAGAAAGCTGCTTTACTGCGCGGAAACTTGCCAGTGTAGACGGGGCCTAAGGGTAGATATTAGAGAAATCTTTCTGAATATAAGGATAGTTAGGTTTCCAAGGGAGGCTGTAGAATCCCTATTGAAGATTTTGAAGAACAGTTTGGGCAGACATCTTTCAGAGATGGTCTAGATCCAGCTCTAGCACCGGGGACGGAACTAGATGACCCTTCGAGGTCCCTTCCAGCTTTACATTGCTATGATTCTATGACAATATTTTCAATAGCTGATGCTCTAGTTCTTTGGAAGTGCAATACATAATTTGGCTTCCCCGATTAAAGCAGTTTCTTCAGTCTTCTTGACTTATATTCTTTAGGGGAGAGTGACATTAAGGAACTTCAAGGCTTTTCCTATTTGCTCGTGTTGTAAATGTTAAATTGGGGTGGACTGAGCAAATCTAAGCTTGAGGAGAGTTTGAAACTTGGCTCAAGTGTATATGAATTACAAGAACGAAACACAATGAGGCATTGTTTACATTCAGTTGAAAACCAGCTTTGTTTTAATACCCTGAAGCTGGTCTGCTGTTAGTCTCTAAGGACTAATGTTTTATCTACTTAAAAATATATAGCTTTTAATGTGACAGTTCCATTGTTCAAAAGGACTTACTGAGCATACACAGTTCAGCATTTTCTTAACATCAAAAGCTTTAACAAAACCCAATTTAACCAAAGGAAGTTAATCTCAAATTGCTGCACAACAATTTAAAGCCAAGGCCATTAGGATTTGAATGCTTGGTGTGATGAGGGCAGTTTCTTTTCATTCTGATTTGATGGTGTCATGATTTCATATTTTAAGTGGTTCTTGTGGATGTCATACATTTCTGTGATTAGTTGGGTTCTGATTTGGGAGCTGTTGCAGTAAACTGTGGCTTTTCTTCCACATTATGCAATTGGCTTAAAAAAATTAATGGAGATATCCTATCTCCTAGAACTGGAAGGGACCTTGAAAGGTCATTGAGTCCAGCCCTCTGCCTTCACTAGCAGGACCAAGTACTGATTTTGCCCCAGATCCCTAAGTGGCCCCTTCAAGGATTGAACTCCCAACCCTGGGTTTACCAGGCCAATGCTCAAACCACTGAGCTATCGCCCCCCGTAAAGCTGATCTCAGCCAAGTAAGTTCAGTCTTCCATGAAGCTGAAAAGTCCCCCCCCACACGTTTCCTCCTTAAATCATGGCAGTTACAGTAACTCCTCACTTAAAGTCGTCCCGGTTAACGTTGTTTTGTTGTTAGGTTGCTGATCAATTAGGGAACATGCTCGTTTTAAAGTTGTGCAATGCTCCCTTCTAACATTGTTTGGCAGCCGCCTGCTTTGTCCACTGCTTGCAGGAAGAGCAGCCCATTGAAGCTAGCTGGTGGGGGCTTGGAATCAGGGTGGACCGGCAGCCCCCCTATCAGCTCCCCCTCCCCTAAGTTCCCTGTGCTGCAGCTGCCCAGCAGGCTAGCAATTGCTGGCATTCAGCAGTCCCTCCCCCAACTGCCATGTGCTGCTCTCCCCTCTGCCTTGGAGCTGCTCCCAGAGACTCCTGCTCACTGTAGGGGGGAAGTGGAGGGCTAATGTCAGGGTGTCCCCCTCCCCCCTGTTCCTGCACCCCACTTACCCCATTTCCATAGAGCACGGGGGACACACAACAGGGTTCAGGACGGAGAGAGCTTCCAGACAGCAGCTGTGGTCTCAGGAAGATGATCTAATTAACAAGGCAGTGTATTTAAGACTGGGGTCAGCTACTTAAAGGGGAAATGTGCATCTCTCTCTCTTTCTCTCTCTCTCTCTCTCACACACACACAGTGTGTCTCCATCTGCTATGCTCTCTCCCCTCCCTCCATGCCTGCTGCCTTGTAGAGTGAGGCTACATTAACAATGAGTTAACCCTTGAGGGCTCAGCCAAATGCTAGTTCATCATTTAGTAATAAGGCATTCCCTGGAAAATATCCCACCCTCTGACTCCTCTACCTCAACCAAGCTTCACAATCATCATCACTGTGTACCAGTATTAAATTGTTTAAAACTTACGCTGCGTAGGTGTGTGGGTGTGTGTCTATATATATATATATAAAAAATATGTTGTGTTTTGTCTGGTGAAAAAAATTTCCCTGGAACCTAACCCTCTCATTTACATTAAATCTTATGGGGAAATTGGATTCGCTTAGCATAGTTTCGCTTAAAGTCGCATTTTTCGGGAACATAACTATAACGTTAAGTGAGAAGTTACTGTACATTAATTCAGTGTTAAGGAGTAGATTTTAAATTTGGAGGTAAGGTGGTCTTACTTCAGCAGGTTTTGTTGTTAAATGATTGGATCACAATATCCAGTAAAATTGTCATGTGACATACTATTTGCCAAATTGTGTTGTGTAGTAACCGTATAGCTAAGGATGAAAGAACCATTTCATTCAAAAGTCACACTTTCTGTAACCTTCTCTATACTAGTTTGAGGTGAAATTTCACATACTTGCTTGTAGCCCAAATTTGAATTGTTCTTGAACGTTTTAAGAAAACCTGGAGCATTTAAATGGGTTAAGTGTATTTTGTTTTAATATTCATAACCAATACATGGAGAAATATTTCTCTGGAAAAATTCATAAGTGTGTGCTGCAATTGATAGAGCTTTTTGATAGTGTAAAAGGGCCATGACTCCATGGCTTGTTCTAGAGCAGTGGTTACCAACCTGTAGATCGCAATCGGCTGGTCGATCCTGGAGCCTCTGCCAGTCGATCGTCATCTCCGGCCTCTAAAAGTCCAGTGGCACAGCAGGGCTAAGGCAGTTCCTGGAAGGGACCAGCATGCCCCCAAGGCTCCTGGGGGGAGCCAGGGGTCTCCGTACGCTGCTCCTGCCTGCAAGCACCACCCCTGCAGCTCCCATTGGCCCAGAACGGGGAACTGCGGCCAATGGGAGCTGTGGGGGCGGTGCTTGCAGGCAGTGACAGCGTGCGGAGCCACATGCTGCTCCCCCCAGGGGCCGCAGGGGTGTGTTGGCCGCTTCTGGGAGCAGCGTGGGGCCGAGAAGGCAGGGAGCTTGCCTTAGTCCTGCTGCGCTGCTGACTGGGAGCTGCCCGAGATAAATGCCGCCCAGCGGGAGCTCACACCCAGCCTGAGCCCCTTACTGGAGCCAGAACCCCGAAGCCCCTCCTGTACCCTGAACCCCTGCCCCAGCCCAGAGCCCGCACCCCCTCCTGCACTCCAACACTCTGCCCAAGCCTGGAGCCCCCTCCTACACCCAAACTCCCTCCAAGAGCTTGCACCCCTCACTCCCTCCTGCACTCCAACCCCCTACCCCAGGCTCAGCCTGGAGCTCCCTCCCACACGCTAAACCCCTCGGCTCGGCCCAGCCCAGAGCCCGCACCCAACCCCAACCTCCTGCCCCAGCCTGGTGAAAGTGAGTGAGGGTGGGGGAGAGTGAGCAACGGAGGGAGGGGGGAGATGGAGTGATCAGGGTGGGGCTTTGGGGAAGGGGCAGGGCCTTGGGGAATGGGTGGGGTTGATCTTGTGTGTAAGAAGGTTGGAGACCATTATTCTAGAGGCACATGTTTCATACTTTTAGGAGTACAGTATAATTGTATGTGCAATTGCATTGCATTCATGACACCATTTAGTTCTGGTTGAGTTGCTGTATTCATTATAAGCACTATTAGGCAGGAGCTTATACCTTAGCTGTTTAAAATTTGCTTCAGGACTCAAGGAAGTTCAGCAAAAGAATCATCCAGAAGAGATTTTGACTTTTAGAAAAATCCAGCTGCCCTAATGAGGCAGTCACCTCTGCATCAAATCTAAATTATTGACTATTGTATTGCAATGGAATGGTCTTTCCATTCTGAGTGCAGGGAAGCTATATAATTAGTGAGGAAGAAGTCATTCCCAGTTACTCAAATAATTATGCTCCAGTTAGCTGTTGGTGTTTTGGAATGATCACTGAACTGTTAATCACAATATAGCTATGTGTGAGCATGAAAATCCTGCTGTATGTGGTAGGCTACTGTAATCCTACTTCTCTACTCAGTTTTCACACTTTTTGCCAGCAACAGGGACACCACCTCAGCTTTTCACTTCCTCTAGCTAAAGCAAGAAAGTTTTACAAGAGGGAAAGCCCAAAAACAAAGCAAGTAAGTCTGTTGAAATTCTAGGTTGTAATGGAATTTATATACAAAATTAAATTCTTTGATTTGATTCCTTCCTTCCTTCCAATCATGTATTTGTCCCTAGCTCTGAAGGAAAGGATGAATAATTAACTCAGTAATCAACTTACGCTAAAACTCCTCGGTGATACGATTATCTGACAAACAGTAGGTACCCTCAAATTGTATTGATATTTTGGGCTTCCCTCTAAGCAGTTGCTTTATATGCAAGCTGTCATCTGCCAGAAATGAGAAAACGACAGATTAAATACATTTTAACATAAAAACCCCAACTGCATTTTATGGAGTGCCCATTGAAATCATTGGCCCTATATAGTTCCGTATCTGGATCTATTCAGTCCTTGTCTTATGTGCTGAAATGTGCAAAAAAGGTATGTTCTTGGGATCATTCTCTCCTCTCACTGAATTGAAATATCATCTCAGACTTGCTTGGGTCTGTAGGCCACTGATCACGCAGCTATGATTTTGGAAACTGCGTTGAATCCGTTCCAGCCTTGGTGGATTTCAAACAGGTGACATAGGAATGATTCTCTCCATAACTCATTCAGTCCTTTGAGCTACCTAATTTTCCTGTATGTTGAAATTCTTAAACAATACTCACTTTTGACTATATGAAGTGCCCCAGCCTAGTGTGTGATCATCTAGGGTTATAATGTACTTCAGAGAAATAGCATAAGCAAAACTAATAAAGAAAGCCCAGCGTAAATGGTATCTGCCATATCAGCTCGAGGGGCTGTCAAGAACATTTAGCTTTAGTTAGGTCCTCTAACAGATTCGCTTTTCACTGCTTTCTTAATACATTTTGAAAGACAATCACTTGCAGCATTTTTCTCATCTTTGGATTGTTATTTACTATGTGTAAAGAACATTTAATGTGTTTGGCTAGAATCATAATTCATTTTTATGAATAAAAATGTAAACATTTCCCAGTAATTTCTCATAATGAAAACAAACTGTGTTTTCACTTGCAAAATGTGAACTGAGTTATTTAGCAGAGCCCAGTTATAATGGCAGAAGATTAGCCTGTACAAATCGTCAAAGAAAATAAGAAATGCCACTGCTACTGATTATTTTCAAAATTACTAGGTGATTAGGTTCCTCTCTCCGCTTGATGGGAAATCTAGATCATTTGGGTTTTTGCTAGTGGCAAGAACAAAAGTTCTCTTCCTTCTATCCCCTTCCCCACCTGTTTTCTATTCCGTTTCCTCTACATCTTCAACATGTAATCCCAAATTGCTCCCCACACTGTTCAATATATTGGATTCAGTATACCAGTTACTTCCTGCTAAGATACAGGAGACATTCTAGTTGTCTCAAATAGATCCAAATTCTTCTAAATTAACTTTTCTTTATGTAGTTTGGGCTGCAGTGAAGTATCAAATAAACACAGAAGCGTGAGAGCAATTTTTGTAAAGTGCAAGAGGCAATAAAATTAAAACTTGGGAAAGCTGCAGGTGAAGACCATGTCCTGGGGGAAACACTGAAAGCTTGCTGTGAGCCTATTGATAAAATTGCTGAACTTTTCAACAAAGTATGGGACCAGGAAAAGCCGCCTGACAATGGGAAAGGCATTATAATCAAAATACCAAAGAAAAGTGACCTAAGCAATAGCAGCATCTCCTTTTAGCGATAGGTAGTCTTCTGCAGTATCTTCATAAGCAGAATAAAGCAAGTGGTTGAGACAAAGGTTAGGGAAGAGCAGAAGATCATTTGTCAACCATATTTTTATCCTAAGAATAATCATAGAAGAGAGCATTGAATAGCAAGAACTACTCATCATAAACTTCATAATTCAAACAAACATTTGATAGCCTCCGTTGTGATTCATTCTAGAACATCCTGAAGTGTTATTGGTATGCCAGCAAAAATAATCAAGGGTTTATAGCAAGGTGCAACATGCACAGTAAAGAAAATGCAGGCTTGAGCGAATGGTTAAACATATTAGAATATTTACATCTTGCAGATGATGTTGCTCTTCTAAGTGACAGCTCAGCCAACATGAAAGTAAAGACTTAACTGTTCTGCATCGCAAAAAAAGGTTAACAGTTATGAAAAAACAATTCTAATGAGAACCCCAGCAACTACCAACTCAAGCATTTCTTAAGAAGGCAAAGGAATACAAGAAGTGAGTCAATTCACATATCTTGGCAGTAACATGCAAGCCAGTGGGGATGTCCAGAAGGAAATGTCACAAATTGGCAAGGCTGCAGCTGTGTAAACAAGATTTGGTCATTGAAAATCTACAACTTAAAGACCAAATAATGAACCTTCAATTGAAATGTTACTTCTATCTTGATATATGGATGTGAAAGCTGGAAATCCACCAACCAATCTAAATGCCTATTAAAGCTGGTGCCTTAGACAAATACTAGGTATTAAATGGAATGAATTGATAACAAATGTTGAGATTCGTCAGTTTTACAGAAAGCTGCAAGCAGGGACTTTCTTTCCAGCCCAGAGGATTACCATTGGGGATGTGGAAATGCCAGTAGTGCTCCTGGACCACCCAGCCTACCCCTTGCTCCCATGGCTCATGAAGCCATACACTGGCTACCTTGACAGCAGCAAGGAGCGCTGCAACAACTGGCTCAGAAGATGCAGAATGATAGTAAAATGTGCCTTTGGTTGCTTAAAGGGTCACTGACGCTGTCTCCTCAGGAGATTAGACCTCATTCAGGACAATATCCCCATGATTATAGCTGTCTGCTGTGCGCTTCATAATATATGTGAAGCAAAGGGGGAGAAGTTTCCTCAGGGATGGAACATGGAGGTGGATCGTCTGTCTGCTGATTTTGAGCAGCCAGATATCAGTGCTATAAGAGGGGCTTAAAGGGCAGCTGTTTGGATCAGGAAGGCTTTGAAGGAGCATTTTAACAATGAGCCACAGTAATGTGTGTTGATTGTAATGTAACAGTGTGGCATTGTTTTTTGGCACCATGTTGGTGAAGACTTGTCAGAGAAGGAACTATCACTTTTGAGGAAAATTGCCTTGTCCTGGTCACAAAAAAAAACATCCTGAAGGATCGCTGCTGCCGCCAAACCTTGTAATGACAGTGTTTGCTACTATAACAATGCAAAGGCACCTATTGCTATTGTCTGTTAGCATCAGTCACCATATTTTGGAGAATAGTAGATTCAGTTTCCATAAGTAGATTTTTATTCCACATCCATGCAAACATTACCCATGTAATGCTGAGGTAAACTTCATGCATACAGGGAAAAGTACCTTTAAAGGGGAAGAAAAGAGAATTCACAAGCACATACACCCAGCTGTGAAGCCTCACTGGTGTGTGTGCAGCTTTTAATGTGTTTCATCTCCGGCGGGGTGGAGTGCCTTGGGTACTGCTGTGGCCCGCCTTGGGTACTGCTGTGGCCCTGAAAGATGTATGGAAAGTGGAGGAGGGGGAGCAAAGGGAGGTCCTGGAATGCAGTTCTCTGTGGGCTGTAGTGGGAGACTAGGATGGATGTGTTCATCCTGGTCAGAGACTGCAGCATGTTTGTTTGCTCCCTGAGCAGTGTTACCTCCTGCTGCCCACTTTTCCTGTCCTCGCTATCTCTCTCTATTTTCTCATTGATTGCTACCCTCCAAGCTCTCTGCTCATAATCTGAAGTACCAGAGGCTTGCAGGACCTCCTGGAACATGTCTTCTTCAGTCCTCTTCTTTCTCCTCCTTATCTGGCCAAGCCACTCCACCGGTGTGCATGAAGAGACCCTCAAGGCCACATCTGCAGCTTGTAAAGAAACCATATCAGTGCACTTACACCCCTTGATCCAAAGAAGTTACAAGCGCAACTTTCTTGCTTTCACTTGGTAGTCTTAGAGCACGGTGGCAGCCCCAGCCATGGTGACCATGGCCTGGGAGGGAAGGGACAAGATGGGATAACAAGTGGGGGTAGCATTGGATTATCAGTACAAGCGCAGAATGCTATTGTACTGAATACTGGAACCATTTTCCACCAGCGATGGTGATTGTAGCTGATATTTCACTTCCGAGGGTAACCATGGCTGCAGTGGAACAGCTCTTGCATGCATCTGGCTGCTGACCAGGTCCATATGCTGTTAGCCTGCACTGCAGTGATGCCTGCTGAAGTAATTGCTGAGTGGCATGACAAAGTATCCTATCGCGGGGGATGAAACCAGGCAGCCCTCCTAAGAAACTTTCAGCAGAGGATTGCAGATTACCTCCAGAAAACTTTCCTGGAGATCTCTATGGAGAATGGTGTGCATAATCAAACTGTTCCACAGGGCTCCCTCTGCCTAGCTGTACAGGGGAATGAGAAGCAGATAGTAAGTGTACCTGTATTGGTTATTTCACTAACTCTTCTAACCTGTTTAAAAAAATAGTACCTGAGCCGATGTGTCCCTGCAGCATTGAAGCAAACTGAGTGAGTACTTTCCAGGGGTTCCCTCCCCTGCATTAGGCTCAGAACAGCTAGACTGCTGGGAGTGGCTAGACTGCTCAAGAATCAAAAAGAGGTCTGGCTCGCCATGCCACTGGATCTCCCTGTCACCTGCCCCCAATCCTCCTCCATCTCCACTTCCTTGTCCAGCACATCGTCCTTGGGGTTCACTCCAGTGACTCCAACCCTCTCCACCCAAAGTATCCACAGAAGTCTTAGCAGTGGTGGTGCGATTGCCTCCGAGGATGACATGCAGCTCCTTATAGAAACGGCATGTCTATGGCTATTTGCCTCCCTTGCCTTCTGGTATGCCTGCCACAGCTTCTTGATTTTTACGTGGCACTGTTACATGTCCCAATCATAGCCCTTCTCTTCCATGCCCCAAGCGATTTGGCCATAGATGTCAAAGTTCCTGTGGCTGGAAAACAGCTGTAACTGCACAGCCTCCTCTGCCCACAGACCTGACAGATCCACCATCTCCGGTGTACTCCAGGCTCTGTGGAGCCGGGCAGTTTCTATGTTAACTCTCTGTGTCAAGCAAACAGGAAGAGCAATTTGAAAACTTCCCGGGGCTTTAAAAGGGATGATGTGTATACCTGTGTATCTGGCTGCAGAGTTCAAAATGGTGAGCAGAGCAGTCACGGTGGGCATTGTGAGACACCTCCTGGAGGCCATTTAGGTCGACATAAGCACATGGTGTCTACACTGACACCATGTCGCTCTATGTTGCATTAAGTTAGAGCAGTGGTTCCCAAACTTTAACAGCCCGTGAACCCCTTTTTCTAAATTGTGAAATCTCATGAACCTCCTTCTAAAAATGAATATTTTCAGGGTTTTAAATTTAAATTTCCTCAGTGTGATGGATGCGCTTGCTTTGCTCTGCATAGCTCTTTGAAGTCCGGAACCTTTGGAGAAAGATAGTCTCCGGTCTGGTTCGGCATCAAGTCTGTTTCTGTATTTCGTTTTCAGATGTGCATACGAGGAAAACGCTTTCTCGCATAAGTATGTTGTTGAAAATGGTAACAAAACTGCAGCAGCTTTTTCTGCCAGAAGGGGGTACTCTTAAACTCAGCCAAAAGTTGATCAATGACAGATTTCTGAAACTCCTTCTCAGTTCGTAATCACAGGAGATCTCAATCAATTTCTCTTTTTCCTCAGTGTTCAATATCTGTGTTGAGAAAGTGGTATCATCAAAAGGGTTGCGAATCCAGTCATTATCACCTGATATAGCTGGAAAGTAATCCCTGAATTTTGTGCAAAGTCCTTTTAGCTGTGCAGTTAGTGCACTGATCCAACTGAAGTTTGTGTTCTGCCAGGAAGTCATGAAGATTACTGAAACACTCAGTTTGATTGTTTTCCAAACAACTTTCCCAGAACTGCAACTTCTTTATCATGGATTCAACTCGGTCTTGCACATTGAAAACTGTTAGATTGAGACCTTGAAGAGATAAATTTAGGTAATTAATTCTTGAGAAAATATCTGCTAAATAAGCTAGGCTCTGGAGCCAGACATTATTTTCCATACAGCTGGCAAGGTGGAAAGGGTGGCTGTTGAAAAAAACTAGGATTTCCGTTCTAAGCTCAAACAAGCGCACCAGGATTTTGCCCCGTGAGAGCCATCTAACTTCAGTATGGGTCAACAGACAATCGTGTATACTACCCATTTCTTCACAAAGTACGTGAAATATTCTGGAATTTGTTGGCCGTGATTTTATGAAATTCACCATTTTCACTGCATTGTCCAGCACTTCCTTCAGTCCCTCAGGCATGTGTTTTGTTGCGAGGGCTTGTCTATGGATGCTGCAATGAGTCCAAGAGACTTTTGATGCAACTTTTTTTTGTTCGAGCTACAAATCCCGTATACTTCCCCGTCATTGATGTGGCCACATCAGTGCAAATGCCTAGGCAACGAGACCAATCTATTTCCTTTTCTTGAAAATATGCATTAGTCAGATGAAGATATCTTCTCCAGTTGTACGTTCTTCCAGTGGTCGGCAAAACAACAAGTCTTCTTCAACCAGACCTTCATTCACATAACGTACAAACAGTAGCAAAATACCTAGATTAGCTACATCAGTTGATTCATCCAACTGTATAGCATAATATGGACTATTTTTCACTCTCTGTACAATTGTGGTCTCTACGTTATTTGACATGTCATTAATTCTTCGTGACAATGTATTATTGGACAAAGGTACCATGTCAATCCTTTTTGCAGCCTTTTCTCCGAGCATGCAATGAACTACGTCTTTTATACATGGACCAATCAAGCTCTCTGCTATGGTATGGACTTCTGATGCTTTTGCTACTCGGTAGCTCATGCGGTATGATGCTTCAAGTGCATTTTCATTATCAGTACTTGCTTTGGATATAAAACTGGTAATGTCACTTTTCCTCTCAGCTAATTTTCACTTGAAAAAATCAACAGGCTTGTCGAGTTGTGCAGGATGCCTAGTTTCTAAATGGCGCCGAAGTAGAGAAGGTTTGAAGCTGCTGTTTGCTAGAACATCACCACAAATCACACACAGTGGTTTTGGACATTCTTGATTACCAATGCATGTAAAGCCATATTTTATATAATCATCATCATATTTTCTTTGCTTTGTTAAGTGACTTTCCAGGACCATCATGATCATTAGACGTAGATTTTCCACAGTGTGGACTTGAGTAAACACTAGCTGATTCTTGCGTCTTTACACTTTCCTTTTTCAGCCACTTATCCATTGAACCTGTGTACAAAAGTTCTAATAAAAACAACACAGAGAGACTGCTAACAACCAACAAACTAGAAAATGAGAAGATTCACTCAAGTCTCACTGAAGCAAAACAGCACTCCAGAGAGAATGACAATTACAGAGGCACCTTAACACTGCCACACTGGCTACAACGTGCTTCCGGTTGGTTTGGCTCCCAAACAGCTTTTCTTCCGCCACGAGGTTTCTCCCTAGGAGGGTGTCCTGCGAGGGACAAATTAGCTTGGACCACCCCCCACGTACAGCATTGCTCCTGCTAACTCTGCCCTCCATGCCAACTTCCCCTGTCTGACAAAGACAGGAGTCTGAGCTGCCACCTGCAGGTCTGGGGGTCTCAGCTGCCACCCTGCCCACCACAGGGCTCAGGCTACTGTCCCCGCGCCGGGCCTGGGCTGCTGGATCCACACTCCCTGGGGCTCCTGCTGTTGGACCCCATTGACCACCCCGGTCAACTGAGCTCCACTGAGCTTGTGCTGCAGGTCCCGCTGACTGCTGGGGCTCGGGATGCTGGCCCCAACTGCTTGGCCCCGCTCTCCCTGGGGTTCTGGCTGCCGGCTCCCCCACTGATGGGGAGCAGGGCTCAGGCTGCCGGCCCCAACTGCCCGGCCCCGCTGTCAAGGGGCTCGGGGCTGCCAGCCCTGCCGGAGCGCTGAGGTTTGGGCTGCTGGCTGCCCCGCTGACAGGGGTCAGGGCTCGAGGTGCCAGCCCCAACTGCCCGGCCCTGCTTTCCCTGGGGCTCGGGCTGCCGGCTCCCCCGCTGACGGGGGTCAGGGCTCGAGCTGCCAGCCCCAACTACCCGGCCCCACTTTCCCTGGGGCTCGGGCTGCCGGCTCCCCCGCTGACGGGCAGGGCTTGGGCTGCCGGCCCCAACTGCCCGGCCCCGCTCTCCCTGAGGCTCGGGCTGCTGGCTCCCCCGCTGATGGGGGGCAGGGCTCAGGCTGCCAGCCCCAACTGCCCGGCCCCGCTCTCCCTGGGGTTCGGGGCTGCCAGCCCTGCCGGAGTGCTGGGGTTCGCGCTGCCAGCTCCCCCGCTGATGGGGGCAGGGCTTGGGCTGCCAGCCCCAACTGCACGGCCCTGCTCTCGCTGGGGCTCTGGTTGTCTGCCCTGCAACCAGGTCCCACCTGCTGCCTCCAATGCTGGGGTCCTCTGGCCGCCATTAATGAATTTTTTCTTGCGAACCCCCTGTAATGTTCTGCGAACCCCAGTTTGGGAACCACTGAGTTAGTGACCAGATGTCCCAATTTTATAGGGACAGTCCCGATTTTGGGTTTGTTTGTTTTTTTTTCTTATGTAGGCACCTATTACCCCTCACCCCCTGTCGTGATTTTTTACACTTGCTATCTGGTCACCCTACACTAAGTGCTACACCTCTCGCTGAGGTGGTAGTTTTAGGTAGGTGTAGCAGGCGAGTTAAAGCAGTGGGAGGAGCATTGTAGTATGCACACCTCCATAGTTAGGTTGATTTAAGCTGCCTTGTGTCGACATAACTCTGTCGTATAGACTAGGGCTCAGAGTTGCAACTAAATACAAGGTCAAACATAGTTCAGCATAAGTGGTTAGTGGATTACAGATTGTTGTAATAAACCATAAATCCCCCTTTGTCCTGTAACTGCAGGGGTGTTAACGGGCCACTTCACTTTGAATGGTTCCTTAGAATGTGTGCTAACCACTTATGCTAAACTGTGTTTGACCTTGTATTGACCCTGTGATTCTCTGAGTACCTTTCCCAGACTTGAGGAAGAGCTCTTTGTAGTTCAAAAACTTGTCTCCTTCACCAGCAGGCAGGGCCGGCTTTAGGCCGATTCAGCTAATTCGGCTGAATCGGGCCCCACGCCTAAGAGGGCCCCGCAGCTGTCCACCCCGCCCCAGCTGACTTCCCCATCTTCTCCTCCCCTGAACGTTCCGCTCCCCTGCTCCTCCCCCTCCACTGCTTCCCGCAAATCAGATGTTCGCGGGAAGTCTGAAAAGAAGCAGGGGCAGGCGGGCAGCAGCAGGTAAGCTGGGGTGGGGGGGCGCAAAGAGGGCTCCAGGGAGGCGCGGCACGGCTCAGTCTGGCCCCGGCCGAGCACCTCCAGCGACTCTGGCTCCAGCCCGGCTCGGGCCCCGGGGCACCGTCCCGGGGCACCGGTTCCGGCTGAGCGCACCGGCACGGCCTGAGCGGCTCTGGCTCCGGCCCAACTCAGGCCCCGGAGCGCTGGCCCGGCCCCGGCCAAGTGGCTCTGCCTCCTGTCTGGCTCGGGCCCCGGGGCACTGGCCCCAGTTCCGGCTGAGCGCACCAGCCCGGCCCTGCGGCGCCAGCCCTGTGGCTCTGGCCCCAGCTGAGCATCCCCGGCCCGAGCGGCTCCGGTGGCTCTGGCTCGGGCCCCGGGGCGCTGTCCCCAGTCGAGCAACTCCGGCCCAGCCCTGGCCGAGCGGTGCCGTCCGAGCACCCCCGGACCCAGCGGCTCCGCCCGGACCCAAACCCTGCAACCCCGGCCGGAGCGCGGACCGATTCCTGGGGGTGGAATCGGGCCCCGCTCTTGCTAAGGCCGGCTCTGCCAGCAGGAGTTTGTCCAAAGAAGATATGTATCAGAGGGGTAGCCATGTTAGTCTGGATCTGTAAAAAGCAACAGAGAATCCTGTGGCATCTTTAAGACTAACAGATGTATTGGAGCATAAGCTTTCGTGGGTGAATGCCCACTTCGTCGGATGCAGCATAAGCATATGCTTGGAGCATAAGCATTCACCCACGAAAGCTTATTCTCCAATACATCTGTTAGTCTTAAAGGTGCCACAGGACTTTCTGTTCCAAAGAAGATATTACCTTACCTGCTTTGTGTCTCTATCCTGGGACCAACATGGCTACAACAACAGTGCCAAAGTATGTTAATTGCTGCTAGAAGCACACTGCCTTCGCTCTGCAGGACTCAAAGCCAGAGTACAAGAGCCATTCTCACCTGCTGAAGGCGGCTCCATGCTGTACACAAGTGAAGTATGCTACTGTAGCTAATCAGACTGTGCAGTAACACTATAGCATTAGCATTTGTTACAAAGGAGATGATTAAATATCTCATCAAAGGAGAAGGAAGATGTTGTAACGAGGGTTGGCAACAACAAGAGAGCTCAGTTCAGAAAGCTAGTGGAGCACTGAGATGGAGAGAAGAGAGCATGAATCAGAAGAGATCATTATGGCAGTGTAAAAAGGGTTGCTGAGACCCCATCTGGAATATGATGAGCAATTTCAAGCACCATTTACGGAAAGGATATGCAAGAATGGGGACAATAAGATAATAAGAATGATTGTGTCTCAGAAGAGAGGTTAGAGAAATTAGAGTGAGGGGTACACTCACATGGATACCACAGTAGTCTGAGGATACGAGGCTCATAAACCAGAAGGGCAAAGAGAAAGGTACTTCAGGTTAATTATATATTAAAATATTCTTGGCCAATGTTTGTTTAAATATAATTTAATACTTCCAATTTACATTTCCCATTTATATTGTTTCACATGGACAAGTCAGTTGAACTTTCTGCTTATAAGGTACTAGCATAATGCTGCAGTTCTGAGATGTAAACAAGTCCCTGCAGTGTTTTTTTTTTATTTTATTTTATTTTTTAACTTTTGTCACTTAATTTATTAGGTGTTTTTCAAAACACCTACCAAATAGGAATTTTAAGTCTAAACTACCTGAAATCACTAAAAAGATGAGTCACTAACAGGAGTTCAGGAGAAATCATTTGTACACAATTTAATTTAATGCTTGGCATGGACTCCAAAAGACAGGAATAGAATCTGACTATGTGAACATAACCAGAAGAGTTGGACACACTTTTGTCTTTTCTCTCTAGAAAAGTCAATATGGACTATTACTGCCTCTTATTTTAATATTGGAAGGAAAAAAAACTGAAAAGCCTACATAATCCAATTAGTATAGCTTTGAACAGGGCCGGCTCTAACTTTTTTGCTGCCCCAAGCAGCAAAAAGAAGCGCCGCCCCGCCGGAACCCTCCCCCCCCCCCCCAAGCGCTGCGCCGCCAGACCCCCCCCCCCGAGCGCCGTGCCCCGCGCCGCCACCCCTGCCAAGCGCCGCACCGCCGGAGCCTGCCCCCCCACCCCCGAGCGCCGCACCGCCCGAGCGCCGCTGGAGCAGCCCCCCCCACAGAACGCCGCGCTACCCCCCCGCCACCCCAAGATTGGCCGCCCCTTACCAGGTGCCGCCCCAAGCATGTGCTTGGTTGCCTGGTGCCTGGAGCCGGCCCTGTCTTTGAAATTTCGTGAGCATAGTGTCATTTACTGTATGCAGAAGAGAGAAGTTGTATGTAGAAGTGGGAATTTTATCTGCTGATTCCCTTTTTTTCTATGCAACATTTTTGCTATTATGGTAGTGGCTTTAATTTTTGGGAACTTCTCACTGAATTTTCGAGGTGGATGATGGATATAATATTTATATTGTGCTAATCCCAGAAGCTTGTTGTGCAGAGGCCTGTACCTAAGTTGTCCAAGATAACAAAAGATGTCTCAGCCTGTTATGTTGTTTGTCAGCAAAAGTTGGAGTCAAATTGACAGATACAAACTGGATTGTTTAAATAAAAAGAACAGTGTTAAGGGGTCTTCTAGTCTCCTGCTAGTTGATAGGGTGGCATGGCAACGAGCTGAAAAGTTCTGGATATGAGAGAAGGATGTTTATGGTAGAAATCAGATGTTTTGATTGGTTAATTCAATTGGAATGAGGTTGCCATCCCTTCTTAAACATTGTTTACCCTATCTGATGGTCACTAAATGGGGAGAAAGGGACACATGGACTGGAAGAAGTAAGCTTTCCTTTACCATCGTAGCGGCTGCTACTCCTACCCTCTCCTGATACCATTGGGCCTTTGTCATTTTGATTCTGAAAGGCATCCTGGCTGGAGCTGAAAGAGGAAACCAGACGACAGTGCTACCTTCATTGACTTCATCCAGCAAGGGGGACAAGTAGGGGTATACTTCCCCCCTCCTCCAATCTGTGTGTCCCTGCAGCCTGGGGAGGGTGGAAGCAGCAAAGCAGCTGGCTGCTGGCTAAGCTCCTCCTCCCTACAGCTGCAACTTGCTGAGTCTCCTTCCCTACTGCTGGAATCCCACCTGTTGCCTCAGCCTTCACCACCTGACTCACCTAAGCAGGGGGTCCACAAAGCAGGCAGCAGCACTGGGGCTCCAGCAGCAGGGAAGGAAAAGCAGCAGCTGTAAGGACAGAGGGAGGAGGTGCTCAACTGGCAGCCAGCCACCCTGCTGCTTCCTCCTTCCCTGGGCTGTAGGGACACAGAGTGCTGCTACCACGGGGAGCTGCTGCATCCTTGCTGCTGGGCATCCCCTCCAGAGGCTTCCGGAGAAATGGGGGGAGGAGGGAAGGGAAGCAAACCTTTAATTTGTGCTTGTTTAATGTCCCCCTCTGTCAAGGCTGTATCCCCACTTTGAACTTTAGGGTACAAATATGGGGGGCCTGCATGAAAACTTCTAAGCTTAACTACCAGCTTAGGTCTGGTCCGCTGCCACCATCCCAAAGCTAATTCTCTTCCCTGGGTAGCCTTGAGAGACCTTCACCAATTTCCTGGTGAATACAGATCCAAATCCCTTGGATCTTAAAACAAGGAGAAATTAACCATCCCCCCTTCTTTCTCCCACCAACTCCTGGTGAATACAGATCCAACCCCCTTGGATCTAAAACAAGAAGAAATTAACCATTCCCCCTCCTTTCTTTCACCAGCTCCTGGTGAATACAGATCCAACCCCCTTGGATCTAAAACAAGGAAAAATCAATCAGGTTCTTAAAAAGAAGGCTTTTAATTAAAGAAAAAGGTAAAAATTATCTCTGTAAAATCAGTATGGAAAATAACTTTACAGGGTAATCAAACTTAAAGAGCTCAGAGGACTCCCCTCTAGTCTTAGGTTCAAAGTACAGCAAACAAAGATAAACACTCTAGTAAAAGGTACATTTACAAGTTGAGAAAACAAAGGAAAACTAACACGCCTTGCCTGGCTATTTACTTACAAGTTTGAAATAGGAGAGACTTGTTTAGAAAGATGTGGAGAACCTGGATTGATGTCTGGTCCCTCTCAGTCCCAAGAGTGAACGAACTCCCAAACAAAGCACAAATAAAAGCCTTTCCCCCCCCCCCCCAAGATTTGAAAGTATCTTGTCCCCTTATTGGTCCTTTGGGTCAGATGCCAGCCAGGTTACCTGAGCTTCTTAACCCTTTACAGGGAAAAGGATTTTGGAGTCTCTGGCCAGGAGGGATTTTATAGTACTGTACACAGGACAGCTGTTACCCTTCCCTTTATAGTTATGACACCCTCCAGAAGCGGTCAAATTAAAATTCCTGCACATGCCTCTGGCTTCATCTAAAATCTGAAGGAACTTTGGGACATGAGACTTGGATTTGTGATCTAGTCCTTCCCTTATGTGTCATTTTCCTTCCTTGCCTTCTTTCTCCTCTCTCTCCCCTTTGTCTTCTGTCTAATAAGAGTTTGGCTTATCTGGCCAGAACTACAGTACTCCACCTTCGCAACACTTCTGTGAACCTGTTGCTGGTAAGGCAAACTAAAAGCAACAAGGAATATTATTAAAATAAAAGCCTTACTCTACGTTTTAGATGTTTAAAGTATTTAGTTTGTGTTTTTAATATACAGCTGACGATTTTTTGCTAGTGGTTATCTTCTAGACCTGCTGCTCACAAACCGGGAAGAATTAGTAGGGGAAGCAAAAGTAGATGGGAACCTGGGAGGCAGTGACCATGAGATGGTAGAGTTCAGGATCCTGACACAAGGAAGAAAGGAGAGCAGCAGAATACGGATCCTGGACTTCAGAAAAGCAGACTTTGACTCCCTCAGGGAACTGATGGGCAGGATCCCCTGGGAGAATAACATGAGGGGGAAAGGAGTCCAGGAGAGCTGGCTGTATTCTAAAGAATCCTTATTGAGGTTGTAGGAAAAAAAACATCCCAATGTGTAGAAAGAACAGTAAATGTGGCAGGCGACCAGCTTGGCTTGGCTGAATGAAATCCTTGCTGACCTTAAACGCAAAAAAGAAGCTTACAAGAAGTGGAAGCTTGGACAAATGACCAGGGAAGAGTATAAAAATATTGCTCAGGCATGCAGGAGTGAAATCAGGAATGCCAAATCACACTTGGACTTGCAGCTAGCAAGAGATGTTAAGAGTAACAAGAAGGGTTTCTTCAGGTATGTTAGCAACGAGAAGAAAGTCAAGGAAAGTGTGGGCCCCTTACTGAATGAGGGAGGCAACCTAGTAACAGAGGATGTGGAAAAAGCTAATGAACTCAATGATTTTTTTTGCCTCTGTCTTCACGAACAAGGTCAGCTCCCAGACTGCTGCACTGGGCAGCATAGTATGGGAAGAAGGTGACCAGCCCTCTGTGGAGAAAGAAGTGGTTTGGGACTATTTAGAAAAACTGGACGAGCACAAGTCCATGGGGCCGGATGCACTGCATCCGAGGGTGCTAAAGGAGTTGGCGGATGAGATTGCAGAGCCATTGGCCATTATCTTTGAAAACTCATGGCGATCGGGGGAGGTCCCGGATGACTGGAAAAAGACTAATGTAGTGCCCATCTTTAAAAAAGGGAAGGAGGAGGATCCGGGGAACTACAGGCCAGTCAGCCTCACCTCAGTCCCTGGAAAAATCATGGAGCAGGTCCTCAAGGAATCAATTCTGAAGCACTTAGAGGAGAGGAAAGTGATGAGGAACAATCAGCATGGATTCACCAAGGGCAAGTCATACCTGACTAACCTAATTGCCTTCTATGAGGAGATAACTGGGTCTGTGGATGAGGGGAAAGCAGTGAATGTGTTATTCCTGGACTTTAGCAAAGCTTTTGATACAGTCTCCCACAGTATTCTTGCCAGCAAGTTAAAGTAGTATGGGCTGGATGAATGGACTATAAGGTGGATAGAAAGCTGGCTAGATCGTCGGGCTCAATGGGTAGTGATCAATGGCTCCATGTCTAGTTGTCAGCCAGTATCAAGCTGAGTGTCCCAAGGGTTGGTCCTGGGGCCAGTTTTGTTCAATATCTTCATTAATGATCTGGAGGGCGGCGTGGATTGCACCCTCAGCAAGTTTGCACATGACACCAAACTGGGAGGGGTTGTAGATACGCTGGAGGATAGGGATAGGATACAGAGGGGTCTAGACAAATTAGAGGATTGGGCCAAAAGAAATCTGAGGTTCAACAAGGACAGGTGCAGAGTCCTGCACTTAGGATGGAAGAATCCCATGAACCGCTACAGACTAGGGATCGAGTGGCTAGGCAGCAGTTCTGCAGAAAAGGACCTAGGGGTTACAGTGGACGAGAAGGTAGATATGAGTCTACTGTGTGCCCTTGTTGCCAAGAAGGCTAACGGCATTTTGGGCTGTATAAGTAGGGGCATTGCCAGAATATCGAGGGACGTGATCATTCCCCTCTATTCAGCCTTGGTGAGGACTCATCTGGAGTACTGTGTCCAGTTTTGGGCCCCACACTACAAGAAGGATGTGGAAAAATGGGAAAGAGTCCAGCGGAGGGCAACAAAAATGATTAGGGGGCTGGAGCACATGACTTATGAGGAGAGGCTGAGGGAACTGGGATTGTTTAGTCTGCAGAAGAGAAGAATGAGGGGGGATTTGATAGCTGCTTTCAACTACCTGAAAGGGGGTTCCAAAGAGGATGGATCTAGACTGTTGTCAGTGGTACCTGATCACAGAACAAGGAGTAATGGACTCAAGTTTCAGTTGGGGAGGTTTAGGTTGGATATTAGGAAAAACTTTTTCACTGGGAGGGTGGTGAAGCACTGGAATGGTTTACCTAGAGAGGTGGTAGAATCTCCTTCCTTAGAGGTTTTTAAGGTCAGGCTTGACAAAGCCCTGGCTGGGATGATTTAGTTGGGAATTGGTCCTGCTTTGAGCTGGGGGTTGGACTAGATGACCTCCTGAGGTCCCTTCCAACCCTGATATTCTATGATTAAAAGGGGATTCTGTAGTGTTAACTTGAATGTGAAAGTTAGTATTAAAAGAAAATGTAGCTGTACCAAAGCTATACAGGTTTGAGAGTGGTAGCCGTGTTAGTCTGTATCAGCAAAAAGAACAAGGAGTATTTGTGACACCTTAGAGACTAACATTTATTTGGGCATAAGCTTTCGTGGGCTAAAACCCACTTCAGCAGATTCATGCAGTGGAAAATACAGTAGGAAGATATAGATAGATAGATAGATATATACACACACACACACACACACACACACACACACACACACACAACATGAAAAAAATGGGTGTTGCCATACCAACCCTAACGAGACTAATTAAGGTGGGCTATTATCAGGAGAAAAAAATTTTGTAGTGATAATCAGGATGGTCCATTTCAAACAGTTGACAAGAAGGTGTGAGTAACAGTAGGAGAAAAGATTTCAGAGTAGCAGCCGTGTTAGTCTGTATCCGCAAAAAGAAGAACAGGAGTACTTGTGGCACCTTAGAGACTAACAAATTTATTAGAGCATAAGCTTTCGTGGACTACAGCCCACTTCTTCGTATGCATCCAAAGAAGTGGGCTGTAGTCCACAAAAGCTTATGCTCTAATAAATTTGTTAGTCTCTAAGGTGCCACAAGTACTCCTGTTCTTCTTTTTAGTAGGGGAAAAATTAGCATGGGGAAATAGTTTTTACTTTGTGTAATGACCCATTCACTCCCAGTCTTTATAGAAGAACGAGGAGTAGTTGTGGCACCTTAGAGACTAACAAATTTATTTGGGCATAGGCTATACAATTTCTTAAACCCCAGTTTTTACCATTTGAATTTGGTGAAAAGTGAACTACAATGGATACGTGCAGTTGCTCTGTAAAGAACTGTGTGCTCTAAAAAGGAAGAAACATTTTAGTAATGCATAATTTGGCAGGAGGGTTAGGAGGTAGTCATGGCATAAGGAGCCTCTTAACTGGAATGCCAGGGGAGAACAAGGGCAGTGGAAGCATGTGACCGTGAGAAGCAGGCCAAGGAAAAGGAGGGCCAGTGAAGGAGAAATAGAGCTCAGGAACAGGTTTGGGTGTTTGGAAAACGAGGAAGGGGTGCAGCAGGTGGTAATTGAAGGTGGGAGGGTGAGGAAGAAGAGAAGAGCAGCTAGTCCCATAGAAAGAGGGGAGGAGTTGATGGAGACAGCACCAAATCTGGGCCCCGGGAGGATACGGGATGGCATAAGGGGGATTATAAGGGAAAATAGGAATGGACAGGGGTTGCAACTAGAGGGAACAGGGGATAGATTAGTAGATCACACTGTCACCAGGCAAAGGCAGGTTTACGTGATTGGGGACTCCTTACTGAGGAGGTTAGACAGGCCTGTGACCAGGGCAGACCCAGAGAACAGAAGGGTGTGCTGTCTACCGGGCGCTAAGATACGGGATGTGAACCTGCGGTTGAAAAGGATCCTAAAAGGAGCAGGTAAGAACCCTTTGATCGTCCTTCACGTAGGAACGAATGACACGGCTAGGTTCTCGCTGGAGAGAATCAAGGGAGATTATGCCAGGCTGGGGAAAACGCTTAAGGAAATCGAGGCTCAGATAATCTTCAGTGGGATTCTGCCTGTTCCTAGAGAAGGGCAGCAAAGGGGTGACAGGATTGTGATGATAAATAGTTGGCTAAGGGAGTGGTGCTATAAAGAGGGCTTTGGGATGTATGGCCACTGGGAGGCTTTCGGGGACAGAAAACTATTCTCACGGGACGGACTTCACCTAAGTAGGGAAGGAAATAGACTTCTGGGAGGGAGGCTGGCACATCTCATCAAAAGAGCTTTAAACTAGGAATTTGGGGGAGACGGTTGGGAGATGTCCAGTTAATCTCCACACCAGATTATAATATTGAGAGGGAGGACGATGAGATAAGAACTGATATAGCCGGGGGGAAGAGATTGGACATAAGGAGGAGGGGGAGGATGGATACTAGACTAATAGGTCAGGTCATACTGGCGGTACGGTGTCCGTACCAAATTGGACAACGAATGTGAGAGAGGCCAAACGGCATAAATTAAGATGTTTATACACCAATGCGAGAAGCCTAGGTAACAAAATGGAGGAATTGGAGCTCCTGGTCCGAGAAATGAAACCAGATATCATAGGAATAACCGAAATGTGGTGGAACGGTAGTCATGACTGGAGTACAGGTATGGAAGGGTATGTGCTGTTTAGGAAGGACCGGAACAAAGGCAAAGGTGGGGGAGTAGCATTGTATGTCAATAATGAGGTAAACTGTAAAGAAATAATAAGTGATGGAATGGATAAGACGGGGTCTGTCTGGGCAATACTCACACTGGGTAAAAGAAGTACTAGAGCCTCCCCTGGGATAGTGCTTGGGGTATGCTATAGACCACCGGGATCTAGCCTGGATATGGACAGAGAATTCTTTAATGTTTTTAGGGAAGTAAATACTAATAGGAACTGTGTAATCATGGGAGACTTTAACTTCCCGGATATAGATTGGGGAACAAATGCTACTAACAATAATAGGGCTCAGATTTTCCTAGACGTGATAGCCGATGAATTCCTTCATCAAGTAGTTGCTGAACCGACGAGGGGAGATGCCATTTTAGATTTGGTTTTGGTGAGTAGTGAGGACATCGTTGAGGAAATGGTTGTAGAGGGCAACCTTGGCTCGAGTGATCATGAGCTAATTCGGTTTAAACTAAATGGAAGGATTAACAGAATTAAATCTATGACTATGCTGAGAGACTGTGTCACACACACTCTAAAAGAATTAAATCGGAGACTAAGGTTTACGATTTCAAAAGGGCTAACTTTAATAAATTAAGGTGACTAGTTAGGGAAGTGGATTGGACTAACATATTTATGGATCTAAAGGTGGAAGGCGCCTGGGATTATTTCAAGTTGAAGTTGCAGGAGCTGTCGGAGGCCTGTATCCGAGAAAGGGAAAATGGTTCGTGAGCAGGAGATTTAGACCGAGCTGGATGAGCGAGTGTCTCAGAGGGGTGATTAAGAAAAAACAGAAAGCGTACAAGGAGTGGAAGATGGGAGGGATCAGCAAAGAAACCTACCTTATTGAGGTCAGAGCATGTAGAGATGGAGTGAGAAAGGCCAAAAGCCGTGTAGAGTTGGACCTTGCGAGGGGAATTAAAACCAATAGTAAGAGGTTTTATAGCCATATAAATAGGAAGAAAACAAAGAAAGAAGAAGTGGGACCACTTAAGACTGTAGATGGAGTGGAGATTAAGGATAATCTAGGCATGGCACAATGTCTAAACGAATATTTTGCATCGGTCTTTAATGAGGCTAATGTAGGGTTTAGGAATAGTGGCAGCGTGACAGAGGGGAGTAAAGGAAGGGGGGTTGACATTACCGTATCCGAGGTAGAAGCCAAACTCGAACAGCTTAATGGGACTCAATCGGGCGGACCGGATGATCTTCATCCGAGAATATTAAAGGAACTGGTGCGAGAAATTGCAAGCCCGTTAGCGATAATTTTTAATGAATCGGTAAACTCGGGGGTGGTACCGTTTGACTGGAGAATAGCTAATGTGGTTCCTATTTTCAAGAAGGAGGGGAAAAAAGTGACCCGGGTAACTACAGGCCTGTTAGTTTAACATCTGTAATATGCAAGGTCTTGGAAAAAATTTTGAAGGAGAAAGTAGTTAAGGACCTTGAGGTCAATGGCAATTGGGACAAATTACAACACGGTTTTACGAAAGGTAGATCGTGCCAAACCAACCTGATCTCCTTCTTTGAGAAAGTAACAGATTTTTTAGATAAAGGAAATGCGGTGGATCTAATATACCTAGATTTCAGCAAAGTGTTTGATACGGTACCGCATGAGGAATTATTGGTTAAATTGGAAAAGATGGGGATCGATATGAAAATCCAGAGGTGGATAAAGAACTGGTTAAAGGGGAGACTGCAGCGGGTCGTACTGAAAGGTGAGCTGTCAAGTTGGAGGGAGGTTACCAGTGGAGTTCCTCAAGGTTCAGTTTTGGGTCCGATTTTATTTAATCTATTTATTACTGATCTCGGAACTGAATGTAGGAGTGTGCTGATAAAGTTTGCGGATGACACAAAGTTGGGAGGTATTGCCAATTCGGAGAAGGATCGGGATATCCTGCAGGGAGATTTGGATGACCTTGTAAACTGGAGTAATAGTAATAGGATGAAATTTAATAGTGAGAAGTGTAAGGTTATGCATTTAGGGATGACTAACAAGAATTTTAGTTATAAGCTGGGGACGCATCAGTTGGAAGTAACGGAAGAGGAGAAGGACCTCGGAGTCCTGGTTGATCGCAGGATGACTATGAGTCGGCAATGTGACGTGGCCGTGAAAAAATGTAATGCGGTCTTGGGATGCATTAGGCAAGGTGTTTCTAGTAGGGATAAGGAGGTGCTGGTTCCGTTATACAAGGCACTGGTGAGACCTCATTTGGAGTACTGTGTGCAATTCTGGTCTCCCATGTTTAAAAGGGATGAATTCAAACTGGAACGGGTACAGAGAAGGGCCACTAGGATGATCCGAGGAATGGAAAACCTGTCGTATGAAAGGAGACTCGAGGAGCTCGGTTTGTTTACCTTAACCAAAAGAAGGCTGAGGGGGGATATGATTGCTCTCTTTAAATATATCAGAGGGATAAATACCAGAGAGGGAAAGGAATTATTTCAGCTCAATACTAATATGGACACGAGAGCAAATGGATATAAACTGGCCATCGGGAAGTTTAGGCTTGAAATTAGACGAAGTTTTCTAACCATCAGAGGGGTGAAGTTCTGGAACAGCCTTCCAAGGGAAACAGTGGGGGCAAAAGACCTCTCTGGTTTTAAGATTAAGCTTGATACTTTTATGGAGGAGATGGTTTGATGGGATAACGTGATTTTAGTCAATAGGTCAATAATGTGCCATCGCTGGCAATTAGTAACAATGGTCAATGATGGGATATTAAAAGTTACTACAGAGAACTTTTTCCGGAGGGTCTGGCTGGAGAATCTTGCCCGCATGCTCGGGGTTCAGCTGATCGCCATATTTGGGGTCGGGAAGGAATTTTCCTCCAGGGTAGATTGGCAGAGGCCCTGGAGGATTTTCGCCTTCCTCCGCAGCATGGGGCAGGGGTCGCTTGCTGGGCAGGGGTCGCTTGCTGGAGGATTCTCTGCAACTTGAAGTCTTTAAATCATGATTTGGGGACTTCAACAGCTGAGTCAAGGTAGAGAATTATTCCAGGAGTGGGTGGGTCAGCTTTTGTGGCCTGCATCATGTGGGAGGTCAGACTAGATGATCATAATGGTCCCTTCTGACCTTAAAGTCTATGAGTCTATGAACTGTTGGGATGGTGACACATAGCTGATGTTACTCTGTGACTTCAGTGAATGGCAGAGTTCTTTTGCTTCATTTGATCCAGCTGTTGCCAGAAACTGTTTCCGCTATGTACAATATGAAATATATTGGAGAGAACTGGTGACACACACTTCCTTTAACTGCTTGCCTAAGGCTTTCCTTATGATGTCTTCAGTTTTGAAACAGTCTGAGAGTTAACTGTGATAAAGGGTTTTTCAGTCATAATTTGAGATATAAAAAATAAATTTCATAGCCTGTTAAGTCAAGTTTAAAGGAAGCAGCACTTAGGAAAGTTGTTTATAATGTATTCCTTTTAAGAAAACTTGAACTTTCATAAAGCTTTTGCTGTCCTGTTTTTATAGTCAGTATTTCATAGGTTCATGGATTGTAAGGTCAGAAAGGAACATGCTGACCATCTAAATGGGACCACCTGCATAACACAGGCAGTAGATTTCACCCATTGTTGGGCTAAATGCAGAAATTCAACTTCTGGTTGAATTGGAGCTTATATTTTAGAAAGACCATGTAGAGGGTAAAATCCTGGCCAGTCCATGTCCACACTGCAATTAGACACCTGTAGCTGGACCATATCAAATGACTTGAACTCATGGGCTTGAGCTAAGGGGCTATTTAACTGCGGTGTAGATGCTTGGGTGGGAGCCTGGGCTTTAGGACCTTGAGAAGTAGTAGGGTCCCAGAGCTCCATGTCTGCACATCAGTTAAACAGCCCCTTAGTCTGAGCCTCAGGAACCCCAGTCAGCTAGCATGGGCCGGCCTCAGTGTCTGACTTCTGTGGGTATGTTTACACTGCAATGAATGGCAAACTCTTATCGACTTCAATGGAGGCAGAATTTCACCCTGATTTAAAGACTGTAATTAAGACATCCTTCTCCATATAGTGTAATCCAGGGGTAGGCAATCTATGGCATGTGTGCCGAAGGCGGCACGCAAGCTGATTTTCAGTGGCACTCACACTGCCCGGGTCCTGGCCACCAGTCCAGGGGGCTCTGCATTTTAATTTAATTTAATTTTAAATGAAGCTTCTTAAACATTTTTAAAACCTTATTTACTTTACATACAACAATAGTTTAGTTATATATTATAGACTTATAGAAAGAGACCTTCTAAAAAATGTTAAAATGTATTACTGGCACCGAAAACCTTAAATTAGAGTGAATAAATGAAGACTTGGCACATCACTTCTGAAAGGTTGCCGACCCCTGGTGTAATCTGTTCCCATGGCTTAATATGCTCACTTAAAAAAAAGAAAAAACACAAAAAAAACTATTTATCATTTGGAGTTCGTCATCTTGAACTATGACCCAATGTAGGGCTACTTTACATAATTGCTATTTGTCATCTTATGTTTGTGTAGATCCCATAATTTTGAGTTCTTTTCCTTGAAAAATAAACTTTTTGCTCTAAATGAGAACTTCAGGTTGCAAAGTCAAAAGTTTTGTTCACTGCTTTTGGTTTGACATCTCACAATAGGTTTTATTTTGTTTGTATAATACTTATGCGGCTTTTTAGTGCCTGTAGCATATTCCATATGAGTTAAGATAGATAGCTTTTTGCAAGATTTCCACTGACTAATCTGGTACGATATATCCTTGCATCAAAGGCCAGCCCTTTATTTAGGGTCAGATATGTTCTTATCCTTTATGTTTAAAAAACTAAGAATGGCCATACTGGGTCAGACCAAAGGTCCATCTAGCCCAGTACCCTGTCTTCTTGACTGTGGCCAATGCCAGGTGCTTCAGAAGGAATGAACAGAACAGGTAAACATCAAGTGATCCATCCCCTGTCTCCCATTCCCAGCTTCTGGCAAACAGAGGCTAGGGACACCATTCCTACCCATCCTGGCTAATAGCGATTGATGGACCTATCCTCCAGGAACTTATCTAATTCTTTTTGGAACCCTGTTAATCTTGGCCTTCACAACATCCCCTGGCAAAGAGTTCCACAGGTTGACTGTGTGATATGAAGAAATACTTCCCTGTTTGATTTAAACCTGCTGCCTTTTAATTTCATTTGGTGACACACACACACACCCCCAGTTCTTGTGTTATGAGAAGGAATAAATAACACTTCCTTATCTACTTTCTTCACATCAGTCATGATTTTATAGACCTCTGTTGTATCCCCCTTAGTCATAGAACAGGGGTCAGCAACCTTTCAGAAGTGGTGTGCTGAGTCTTCATTTATTCACTCTAATTTAAGGTTTCGCGTGCCAGTAATACATTTTAACGTTTTTAGAAGGTCTCTTTCTACAAGTCTATAATATAGAACTAAACTATTGTTGTATATAAAGCAAATAAGATTTTAAAAATGTTTAAGAAGCTTCATTTAAAATTAAATTAAAATCCAGAGCACCCCGGACCGATGGCCAGGACCTGGGCAGTGTGAGTGCCATTGAAAATCAGCTCGCGAGCCACCTTCGGCACGCATGCCATAGGTTGCCTATCCCTGTCATAGAATCATAGACTATCAGGGTTGGAAGGGACCTCAGGCGGTCATCTAGTCCAACCCCCTGCTCAAAGCAGGACCAGTCCCCAGTCAGATTTTTGCCCCAGTTCCCTAAATCCCCTCGAGGATTGAACTCACAACTCTGGGTTTAGCAGGCCAATGCTTTTCCAAGCTGAAAGTCCCAGTCTTATGAATCGGTCTATATATGAAAACTGTTCCATACCCCTATTCTTTTTTGTTGCCCTTTTCTTTACCTTTTCCAATTCCAATCTTTTTTGAGATGGGATGACTAGGTCTGCACGCAGCATAAAAAATGGTGGTTGCTGAGCACCCACCAGCAGCCCCCCTTTCAACATCTCCCTCTCCCCCCAGTGCCTCCTGCCCGCTGGCACGCCCCACCGATCAACACTTCCTCCTCCCTCCCCACACCTCCTGCCCACCCGTCTGCTGCAATCAGCTGTTTCGTGGCATGCAAGAGTCTGGGGTGGGAAGGGGGAGAAGCAAGGACGCAGCATGCTCAGCGGAGGGGGCGGAACGAGGTGGGAAGAGCCGGAGCATGGTTGGAGCCAGGGGGGTGGGAAGAGGTGGGGCAGGGCAAGGGTGGGGCCTTGAGGGGAAGGGGTGGAGTGGGGGTGGGGCCCAGGTCAGAGCTGGAAGTAGAGCACCCCCCGGCACAATGGAAAGTCAGCGCCTGTGGCACACAGTATTCAAGAAGTGGGCGTACAATGGATTTATATAGAGGCAATATGATATTTTTCTGTCTTATTATCTATCTGTCTTTATCTACCTATCTATATAACTATTTAAGGATTTTTTTTAATCGCATCCTCCACTGTCGTAACTGAGTGCTTAGCTTGGAAGGCTGCATTAGAGAAGTTCTGGATTCAACTAGAAGACTAATGCTGCAATTATTCCTGTTGAAATGGAAGATGGTATTGCTCCCTTACTTGGTGGTGGTAGTTTTTTGGACTACGTGGGTCAGTTTCCCACACAGTGGGAGCAGAAACTGATGACTCAGAACCAAGGTATCTTCTAGTGTGAATTGTTTTTTACAAAATGTACACATTGATTCCTTGAACAGAGATCGGAGACTGCATGCAGGCATCTCCAGTATTGCCAACCACAAATGTTCAAAAATCATGAGTCAGGCTCACTAAAATCAGGAGATTATGAAAAATAGTAGATTTGGTTTTTGTTTTTATTTGCCTTCTGCTTTTTGAGCCTTCAGGGTGCAGTGGGGTCACATTTTGAGGCTATTTCCACAGCCACGAGGGCTAGAAATTTACTTTTTTTTTTTTTTTTAAACGAAGGCTGAAATCATCACGTATCCACATGACTCCAGGAGCTGAAGCTTGAAGGAAAACCATAATTATCATGAGACTCATGACAAAATCATGAGAGTTGGCAACACTGTAACCCACACTTGCAGAAATCTTGATTAAAGCACCACTGCCCTTTTACCAAGAGATGTATCTTGGGCATCTGTCTCTCTTGGGCTTTTCTGGAATCTCAGTTTAAACATACTTGCGTTGTTTATAATAGGATTTAAGGCATAGGCGCCAGCTTCCTCCAGGCCCGAGGGGGTGCTCAACCTCTCGCTCCACCTCAGGTCCCACCCCCAACCCCACCTATTCTCCCAAGTCCTGACCCCTGCCCCACCCCGCCTCTTCCCTACCTCCACCCGCCCAGTTCCAACCCCTTTCCTGAGCATGCCCACTCCTCCCCCTTCCTTCCCGAGCCTCCTGCATGCCATGTAACAGCTGATTGTGGCAGGTGGGATGCGCAGGGAGGGAGGGGGAGGAGTTGATCGGTGGGGCGGCAACTGGGTGGGAGGCATTGGGTGGGGGGAGCGGGGAGCTGGCTGTCCGTGGGTGCTAAGCACCAATTACTTTTTTTCATTGTGGGTACTCCAGGGCTGGAACACCCAGAGTTGTTGCCTATGATCTAAGGCAGTGGTCTCCAACCTTTTTATGCCCAAGATCACTTTTTGAATTTAAGGGCAAGCTAGGCTCTACCCTGCCCCGCCCCACTCACTACATCTCCCCTTCTCTCCATCGCTTGCTCTCCCCCATCCTCACTCACTTTCACCGGGCAGGGGGTTGGGGTTCAGGAGGGGAGTGCAAGCTCTGGGCTGGGGCTGAGGGGTTTTCCGTGCGGAAGGGGCGCTCCGGGCTGAGCCTGGGGCAGGGGGTTGGAGTGCAGGAGGGGGCTCAGGGCTGGGGCAGGGGCTTGGGGTGGAGGAGGGGTTATGGGGTGCTGGCTCCAGGAGGGGGGTTGGGATGCAGGCTCCTGCCAGGCGGCACTTACCTCAGGCGGTTCCCGATCGGTGGCGCAGTGGGGCTAAGGCAGGCTCCCTGCCTGCCTCTGCCCCAGCCCCACGCCACTCCCGGAAGGGGCCAATGCGCCCCTGAAGTCCCTGGAGGGAGGCACGTGGCTCTGCGGGCTGCCCCTCTTTGCAGTTCCCTCTTCCCAGCCAATGGGAGCTGCGGGGGTGGGGTGGTGCTTGCAGGCAGGAGCAGTGTGCGGAGACCCCTCCTTCCTTCCTCCCCCGGGCTTGCGGGGGCATGCCGGCCGCTTCCAGGAGTGGTGTGGGGTTGGGGCTGGCAGGGTGCCTGCCTTAGCAGCAGCCCTGCTGCACTGCCGGAGATTGCAATCGATTGGGAGAATCTCCAGGATTGACCAGTCGATCGCGATCGACCAGTTGGTGACCACTGATTTAAGGTATGGTGTTAGCACATACTAGTTACCATGTGTATTAAAAAGTCTAGCCTTAACAAGGCACATTGTGCTTAACACATGTTAAACTAGTCAAGTTGTATTAGCTAATATGCTAAAATCACGCCTTTAAATCTTCATGTAGGTGACACTACATGTCCCTCCCTCAGAACCTGAGCTTTTCACCTGGGAAACCCTTAACTAAAAGCTAGCCAAGTAGGACCACATGGCCTGAAAAGATGAGTCTGGGTATTGATTTTGTGCAGCTGCTTTGCAATACAAAGGAACCTCAGGAAAGATTTGACTGCCCAGGCAAAGGGTACTTTAGCTCACATAGTCCCTTTACTTACTGTCTGTGCGGTGTTTCATCTTGAGTGTTTAAACAGCAACTTAGCATAACATTACCATTTATTACCACAACAAAAGAATCTCTGAACTTGGAGACATGTACTGTGTGAATAAAGTGTTGGAAGCAGGTAGCATTTACATCATAGAATTTGTCTGGCAGAGTAATTGAACGCCACATATAAAATCCTGAATGATACTGAGATGCTCTTGTATCTGTCACTAAATCATGAGTTCCATATAGATTTCTCCATTGAGAGCCACTCTTTACTTACATTGGTTCAGCTTGTAGGGAAGAACTAAATCATAAGGCCAGAAGGATCAACTAATCAGACCACTTGCGTAGCACAGGCCAGTGAACCTTACCTAGCAATTTCTGCGTTAAACCTATAACTTCTGTTTGAGCTATAGTACATATTTTTTTAAATATATCCAGTCTCTATTTTAAAAACTTTAAGGGATGGAGTATCCACTATGTCCCTAGGTAAATTATTCCAGTGTACACAGAGGTCATGTTACCTCTTTACTTGATATTCCCCAGTTTATATATCCAAGAATCCACATTAAATCCCTTAACTGCAGCATCACACTAGGAGCTCATGTTCAACTGGTAATCTGTCATGACCTCTGAATCCTTTTTCATTGTCATTGCTTTTCAGGATATGGTTCCCCATTTTGTAAGTGTGACGTACACTTTTTCATCCTAGTTGATTTTGCATTTGGCTGTGTTCAAATGAGTCCACCTACCCAAGTGATTCAGCTCAGTCTGTACAACTGACCCGTCCTCAACACTTACTGCTCCCAATCTGCTATATTGAGAAGTTCTACCATATCCCATAAAGGAATTTGTTCAATAAGAAAGAAGCATGTGCAGCATCATGCTTATGATAAGCTCCAAGTGGAGGTAATTCTGAAAGCAGCAATACCTAATAAATAATGATATATCATTTTTTTGTGATTTTAACCACCAGGGCCGGCTCCCTGGTTTTGGCCGCCCCAAGCAGCCAAAAAAAAAAAGTCGCGATCTGCGGCAGCAATTCAGCAGAAGGTCCTTCGCTCCATACGGGAGTGAGGGACCGTCCGCTGAATTGCCACCAAATAGCTGGACCTGCCGCCCCTCTCCGGAGTGGCCGCCTCTCTCCAGAGTGGCCGCCCCAAGCACCTGCTTGCCAAGCTGGTGCCTGGAGCCGGCCCTGTTAACCACATTCTGGGAGGAGAGAAGTGATAATGGTCAATTCTGAGTACCTGAGGTGATGATCTTTCAACTGCAATTTTTGTCCTTTTTGAAGACATCTTATTTCTTAAAGGATTCAACTTTTTGGCTATTTTGAAAGAGATGGGTGAATTCTTGTGCATTTTTTTCTTCCTCTGAGTATTTTGTGTTCATACAATTTTGAATTAAATTTTTGCTGGTTTAATTTATCTGATTAAATGAAATGCATGTTTACACTCCAGCGACTAGCCCCTGTCCCTGTTCTGCCAGATTCTCAGCACAAGGCAATGTTTTACCTTCTCATCCAGAGCTGGCAGTCAAAGAATGAAACTATCATATTTGGCTTCCAAATCAGAGTCTTCTAGCCAGGTTGTAAAAGCCCTCTCTGTCAGTCCATGCCACTGACCATCCAGAATAATGTTTGCCCCCTCAAATTACTGTTACCTGCTTTAGATAATGAACATTTTTGAAAATAAATATTTCAATCTGAGGTACATGACTGGCTCCTAGAAACTTAGCTACATCTGTCCCTGAAAACACACAAACCAGATCAAGTGTATGGTAGCTTCACTGAGTAGCATGAACGCAGATGCAGTGCAAGGAGCCTCACTTATGCCAGTTTTATTCCTGTTGTTTGGATGGTTCTGGAATAAGTCCCAGTTACTGGTTATAGTATAGACATACTTGCTGGGTCTCTTCAGGATGTCTTCATACAGTTCTTTATTTTCTGAGCTATTTATGTTCAGTTATTTTGGGACATCTTTGAATGACCTGTTAATTCCCTCTGACAATGTGGGTGAGATAATATCATTTATTGGACCAACTTCTGTTTTTGAGAGAGACCAGCTTTCTAGCCACACATAGCTCTTCCTTGGGTTCCTCTGGCTTTTGACCGGTTCTGTGTCTCAGCATTGGAACCAGATTTGCAAACTATCAGTATACAATACATGCTGCTCTCCCACTGGGCTAGACTCTGCTTTTAATGCACTGTATAAAAAGAAAGGCTTAATGATCAACATTTGTATAGCAGCTTATGTTTTCTGCCTCAACTAAATCATATCCCTTGTACAATATAATACTACAAGAGAATCAATACAACTAAGTAGTGTTGTCAGACAAAGTTGTATTTAGGTGAACAGTTGGCTTCTTTTTTGGTCTAAGGAAAGCTGGTTGAGGAGCAATATTAAATAGATTCTAAATCTTCATTTCCCCAAATTCTCACTGGAGTTAAAAGTGAGGGGAAAAATTCCAGGGATGAGAGCACTTTGGAGGGGGGATTTTTTTTTTTTTTAAGTAGCAAATGGGATGCACTCCAAAGTCAGAGTATTAATTGGATACAATTGTCATATCTCCCTTTGCACATTACTTCATGAAGAGTGAATTTGAATAATTATTCATGTAAATCATGGTACTTCGCGCTGCTTTAGTGGTGGTGCTCTTATCTTGATAAACAAGAACTCAGCTTCCTGTCCAGGGCACAGGGATTGGAAATGCGATAGAAAACCAGGTTAATGTCTACATGAGGAATGCCTCAAGATGCTCAATGGCAATCTCTCCAACCAGCCTCTGCAGCCTCTGATGGCAGATTGTATAGATATTAACTTTAATAATAGGAGTGCTTGAGGGTGGGGAGAAATGGAGACTAACCATGGAAGCCTACATTCATGCACTGACAAATATTTCTCTTTTGAAAAATTCTTAGACAAGAATGATTTCAGTTGTGCATCTTTGCAGCCTGTTTGCATGTCTAAAATGCAAACACTTTGAAACTGAGGCAATAAATCTGGTGGGATTACTAGTTTGCTTGGCAGGACAGCTGCTAAACGAGCAGAGAATAGAAAGATATTAAGAGAATCCATATGCTGCATAATCCAAATGTCAAGCAATGGTGACTGCCAAGTTACCTATAGCATAAGTAAATTAGGTTTGGTAAAGTGAGTAAAGGATTGCAGGAACCCTTAAAAACAGTGGGAACCCTTCAAAACTTGGCATTTACCAATATTACCATTTAGATGTTTCGGATAATAACCCCTTTTGGTAAGTACAGGACAGACCACAGATGGCAGTTTAAAAAAAATAAATAAATAAAAAGCAAACCATAGGGCAAATGGTCATTTTTTAAAGGCATTCATGATGAATACCAGCACATCCAGTGTATCACTTTGCTAACAACTGGAAGTGTTTGCAGGTTGTGAAGCATGTGTTTGGCCCTGAGTCTTGCCTCTCAACTGTTTAGAGAGAATTAGACCAAAGAAACTTTCCATTGATCTTTTTTGGAAACATCTGACATAATAATAAATAGCATTACACCACACAGAGTCCTCCAAAGATAACTAAGATCAGACTAACTTTAGAAATATAAGTGCTCTTCCATCTAACATGTTGAACTGAGTATGTGTGAGTCTGACATCACAAACTTGAGGCTTTTTGGTCTTCCCACCAATTTGAATCCTGGATCGGGTCTCCCGTGGAAAAGGTTTGCTGGTATAGCTGGACTGCCAAACCTTCCTAATGCAGACATAGGTTATACTGGCAAAAAAGTGCTTTTGCAGGTATAGTTTATACTAGTTTGGTAAGTGAAATAAGCTATACTAGCAAAAGCACTTGTATACCAGTACAGCTGTTCCTACACTAGGGCTTTTGCTGGTATAGAAATGTCACCAAAAATCACTCCCTTAACCAGCATTGGCTGCCAAAAGCCAGGCAGGGGAAACCACCAGGTGTGAGAGGTGTGTTGAGCTAATGTGAAGTTAACACCTTTTGAGACTCTCACCCAGAAAAGTAAAATTAGACAAAAAACCCACGCAGATGTCTAGAGACCTTTACCTGGACCAATAGCCTTAAAGGGTGGAAACAGGGTGTTTTCCCATAGACTTAACAAGTACACCACAAGAGACTGATGTGCGTACATACCTGTCATCAGTACGCACATACATGCTAGCCTATGGGGTAAGGGTACCCTAACATTTCTGTGGGTGAGGAATGCAATTTGGGCATAAGAGGAAGGAGGTCCAGCATTTGCCCTATAAAAGAGGTAATCCACCTCAATAGAGGCGCGCGCTTTCTCTCTCTCTCTGTTCTCCATTTTCTCCGTTCTTACTTTACTCCATCTCCATTTCTCACTATCTCCATTCTCACTTTACTCTATTCTCATTTACTTCCTCCACTCTATCTATCTACGATGACTGCTACTATTTGTACGCTATACTTGTCCTCCTTAAACTTTAAGTTTCAAGGGAACTAGGATAAGCTTGGTTTCCCTAAGTTTTATTCTTAGTTTGATTGTTAGGTTTTGATTTAAGTTTAAGTTAGTTAAGTAAACCCTAGTCAGCTTTGATAGCTCTTTGCATTTTCTAAGCACTGCATCCCTCACTCAAGAATTGAGAAACCTGAACCACAAGTCTGTTCCTGTGTCTCTTACCACCAGGTTATCAAGGAAGGGTGTGAGTATATTAACCAAAGCTTTGTTACACGTAATACTATATTATCATATGTATCTTTTGAATAGCAGTAATGCAATTGTAACTTTGTAACTCTGGGTATTTTACCATTTACTTACTATTATTGATTTTATTAAAAAGTCTTTAAAACTATATCTGTCTCAGTGTGAGCTTCCTGTCATACCCCCGAGGGTCCTTTATAAATTCTGTGGAGCCTGATTCAGGACAAGAACTTTTATCTTCTGATCAAACAAACTAAACCCATACTAATTAATATTAATAATTATTATTAATATAATTAAATTAATACATTAAATTCCCATATTATCCCAATTAATATTATCAGTACACCCTAAATCAGGCTACAGGTGTCTGTTGGTGAAGTCCCTCAGGAAGCAGGCAAGACAGCTGCAGAACAAGGTGGCTCATCTGCATAGCATCCAGGAACATGAGGACTTTGAGAGGATGCACATGGAGACATCTGGGATGGAGGATGCTATCCAACTACAGATGACTACAGCAGCACAAGTGGAGGAAGGAAAACTGGCTGCACTGCAAGGAGGAGACTAGCTGTTGGCCACCTCAGGCAATAGACAGTGCTTCCTCCACCACCCCTCCCAAGTCCCTGTCCATCTAGTTGAAGAACCAGTATACTGCACTGTCAACATGTGGTGAAGAGCAGAACTCAATAACTAAGGAGGAGAAACCATTTGTTCCCAGGCTGGGAGGTTTGCAGCTACTGCATCCAAGAGAAGAAGACAGCGTGCTTGTAGTTGGGGACATCCTTCTGAGGGGAACGGAGGCATCCATCTGCCAACCTGACATGATGTCCCAGGAAATGAACTGTCACCCTAAAGGTCATGTCCAAGACATTATGGAAAGGTTGCTGAGGCTCATCCGCCCCCTGATAACTACCCCATGCTGCTCATCCGTATAGGCACTCATGGTGCTGCCATGTCTGACCCTGAACAGATCAGAGATCTGGGAGTCAGGGTGAAAGGGTCAGGGGAGCAGATTGTGTTGGAGCAGTTTGTAGGGGAGCAGTGGAGGATAAGGACCCAAGCAGGGACACATGCATCGTGGAGATGAATTCATGGCTGTGCATATGGTGTCAATGGGAGGGCTTTGGCTTCCTTGACCGTGGAATGCTGTTCCAGGAAGATGATCTGTTGGAAAGAGTTGGGGGTTCACCTGACCAAAAAGGGGAAGAGCATCTTTGTGCACCAACTCACCAACCTAGTTGAGGAGGGCTTTGAACTGGGTTCAGTAGGGACAGGTAACAAACGCCCAACAGTAAGTATAAAAAAGGTGAACTTAACAGAGGGTTAAATATTGGTGGGGGAGCATGGAAAATTACACTAGGGTCATAGGAGTGACAAGGAAAATCAGTGGGGGAATCCATAGGCGTCGGTTTCCTCCTGGCCTGGAAATGCTCAACCCCCCTGCTCCACTCCAGGACCTGCCCCCACCCCACCCCTTTTCCCAAGTTCCCACCACTGCCCTGCATCTTCCCGCTCCTCCTCTTACTGGCCTGCACTAAAGAGTTTGCAGCCTAAAACAATAGGATAAAGGATGGGGGAGAGAGAGAGAGAAGAGTGGTGAAGTAACTTGCCCAAGATCACGCAAAAAGTCAGGGAATAGCTGGGAACAGAACAAAGGTCTGAATCCTAGTCCAGTAGCCTATCCACTAGACCAGAGGTTCCCAAACGGTGGTACGTGTACCAGTGGTGGTATGTGAGCTTGATGTTCCATCCATTCACTTACCAGCAAGTTAAGAAAGTGGTTCATCATGAGCTAATAAAGTTGCTTTACTAAACTGTGTACTAAAGAATTATTTGTTTTGTGTGGTCATTAAATGATAAGTCATCATTTGGAATAGGAACAGGGTGCACTTTTCACTACACAAATCGTACAGAACAAGAGGAGCTATCCCTTTAGAGTGGACCCACTACCTTGTTGCCTATGTTAGTCGTCCTTATACAAAATTATATGTTGGTCATTGAGTGGGGGCAGGGTTGTCTTTTATTTCCATACTGCAAGTATTCAAGCTGTGTGGGGAAGAAGGGAGGAGCTGGTGTGCCCTCCTCCTTCCCAGCGTTGCCATCTTTCTAGTTGGCAATCAACCTGACCATGCTTCTGCCAACTGTTGTCTGCACCTCTTACCATTGCACTCATGGTTTTCAGAAAAATATTATAAATGAGTGAGTGTACGAGTTCTCTTGTGGTGTGTAAAGTATCATAAGGGCAAAATGAAATGAATTTTGGCCTTGTAAAAATATATTCACATACTTCTGTCTCTTTTAAAAACCCTTTGGTTTCACCAACTGCCCTTTTCATGCTTGCAACCGGGAGGCAAGCTCTATCCCTTCTCGTGAAGGAAATGAGGCAGCATGGGGAATAGAAAAATGGTTTCTGTGTGGGGAAATCCACTTGGTTTTAGTGAAACAAAACCCTGCAGTCAAAGATTCAGTAGGTAGGCCTAAGCATGTTCATTGTTTATACCACATAGTTGTTTCATTAACATGCCAACACTTCAGGTGACATGTATTGCATCCATCCCCCTCAAGGGACCCCTGTTGGCAGAACAGGATAGAAGTAGAGGGTGACTGCTTTAGATTGGATCCATGATCCTTTTCCCTCCCATTCCCCAAAGCATCAAGAGAGAGACAACCTCAACAATGGAGATACAGGGTCACGCTGTGGTTGCCTAACTGTTGCCGTCACTGATGTTCAGGACCGTTTTATTTGCAAGTGGAGATGGATTTTGTAAAGAGCTCCACACAGAGAAGGAGCTTTGGGGAGTTGTGGATGGTGGTATTTAGGAGGATACACACTGAGCCCCCATGTTTAGCGCAGGGGGTTGTTAAAGCTACCTTACTTTCTCTTTTTCTAATCCTTTTGGGCTTAACAATTTCCTCTTGTATCCCTATCTTTGACCTCTTCTTCATCTGGGAACCCACATTTTTCCTAGTTCTGCCTTCCCCCCCGACTCCACCCGTCTCTGGCCTGTGTTATACAGGAGGTCAGACTAGATGGTTCCTTCTGCCTTTGGAATCTGTGGAATCTATTAATCTGTCTTTCGCCTTTTTTGTTGCGTCTACCAATTCCCCTGCCCCCCTTCCAATATCCTTTGCCATTCTTCAAGCTCTTCCTCCTGTTGCTTCAGTTTCCTCCTAGTGCTCATCTTCAGTCACTTGGTTTCTTTTTGTTGCCCATGCTGGTGGATGGGTTTCCCAATATCCAATTCTCAGAGCCTCCAATCTGCCTCCTCTTTGTCCCTCCAGCATTGTTGGTGACCTGCTTCTATGTTATTGGAACCCAGTATGAGATATGGGGCACCTGCTGGGAAGTTAGAAAGAATGAGTGCCAATATGATCTGACAATAAAGCGTACCAGCTAATTCTAGTTGTGTACATTGAGATGACCCAATCCTTACTAATGAGGTGTTACTGGTCTCTGAAATGGGATATTTAAAACCCTGCTGGAGCTGACTTGGCCCAGTACTACTCATGCTCTGCTCTTTGAATTGGTTCTGTAGCGAAGAAAGCGAACACTATTGAGCTGGACTTCTCTTTTCTAAAAGAGATGGTACATTCTTTTTATTGTCTTACCTCAATTGTTTGGATCTAATCCAAAGATCCATTAAGTGTTTCAGTCCACAAAGGTCATCCTCTCAACACGGTAAGTGTTTGTGTAGCTGAACATAGAACATAAAAATTCTGGTGGCTAGACATGCAGTTTCTGTAAGTACTTTAAGTACATCATAATTTGTTCTGGTGACTGGCAGACTACAGTATAAATCCCCAAAATTAATGAATTAACATAAGTGAACACACACGATTTTAAAAAACAGAGAATAATCTTTGACAAACAGTACCCTGTGTGAACAAAGCTTTAGTTATACTGGACGAGCTTTAGATATACTTCATAGTAGGCTAGTAACAGTTCAGTAGGATTGTTTTAGTAATAAGAAATCTCTGTACAACATTCATTGCATTTTTAAGAACTGGGAAGTGCTATTGTTTATGTTGTGAATCATGCATTGTGTGGATTAGCTGGATTTTCCAAAGGTACAGTAGAGGCAAAAGTTACTGTAGTTGTGAGTTTGCTCTAATTTTACATGTCCTCCTTCACACCACCTTTCCTTGTGTGGAAGAGAATAGTTTGTGATCAAGTAACTAAAAATGGTATAATATACAAGTATGCAGAATTAAGGTGTATGGGCTACCTTAATTCTGGCACTTCCTAAATTTTGAGTAAATGATTCTTGCAACTTAACTTCCAATATAGTCTTTTTGCCTGGAACAGAATATGTTATATATACATATTTAATCCTTTAAACATCATGTAATATACTGTTCTGGGATTCTTTGGCTTCACTGATGTCTGAGAACAAATTGTTTAAACAAACATCTAATTCTTGTCTATGTGCGTAATTAATGTTATCTGAGCAGCCGGTAATCTATCTTTTGTATGTTAAAAATGGACAAGTCAATTTGGCATTGGGCTCAACTCTTTGAGGTTGTTTCAAAATAAGTATCCCCACTCCCCGTTACCATTTGAAACTGTTTATGAAGCAAAGGCTGAAAGCATATTCTACAATAAAATACAATGCTTCCGCTGCATTGTCTCAGACAGATGCAAGGAGGCTGAGTTCCTGTACTAGAAGAAACCTTGGAGTGCTAGCTGTTGGCCAAAATCACATAGCATTGAATCAACTCTATATACCGATCAATTAGAATTCTTTCACAGGGCAGCAAATTCAAGAAGTGCAACTCTGCTTTGACAATGAGGAGTCCTTGTGGCACCTTGGAGACTAACAAATTTATTTGGGCATAAGCTTTCGTGGGCTAGAACCCACTTAATCAGATGCATGGAGTGGAAAATACCATAGAAGGGGTGTGTGTGTGTGTGTGTGTGTGTATATATATATATATATATAGTACATGAAAAGCTGGGAGTTGCCTTACCAAGTGGGGGGTCAGTCTAACGAGACAATTCATTTAACAGTAGAATTCCAAGGGAGGAAAAATCCCTTTTGTAGTGGTAATGAGGGTGGCCCATTTCAAACGGTTGACAAGAAGGTGTGAGTAACAGTAGGGGGAAATTAGTATGGTAAAATTAGGTTTTGTAATGACGGCTGCCACTCTGAAACTCTGCTTTGGTTTGTTCAGTGAGTGTTCAAAACAAACCAGTGCAACAGGAATCTGCAAGATCAGCCTTGTGTTGACTGAGCCATTGTTTCCCCCTTTCTGGTGCCCTTTGGAAAAGGATTTGCATTTATCATCCAATGTTGTCATCAGAGATGAATATACATTTTGTTTTATTGGCATGTTAAAAATGTATTCCTGTGCCTTTTTGTGAAGGAGTGTTGGCGGAGAGAATTGACTACAGTTAGCATCCACTTACCAAGGATTTTGTGTATGATTTAGCAAAATAATTTTACAGATAAGCTTAACTGATTTAATAAATTTTTTATTTCACTGAGTGAAATAAGATATAAAGATTAAAAATCTTTGCATTTTTAAAGGAGAGATTACTTATATAGTGCTTGTATGTGTTTAATTATAACTGTTTTATTAAAATGTATGTATATTAACATAAAACAGATTATGTAAAGCTATGCTGAAAACAACATACATTGGTTTACAAAGGAGCCCTTTCTTGACCATATTTTTTTTTAAAGTAAAAAGGTTTTACCTCTTTCCAGCTGCTTGAACTAGTCACAACATAGACTTGTTTGGGGTTCGTGGCCCGCAAATGTTTAGTTGTAAAGCAGGGAACTTCTTACAAATATCTTCTATGACCCAAACTTTTGCAGTGCTAGAATTAGATATTTCATATGCTTATAGTATTTGTTGCCCTAAAATCCATATGCTTTACAAAGGCTTACTTTGAGAAGAACATATACTGGTGTGCACTTCTTTCCATCCATATCAATAAATACATGTGGAAACTTTTTTCTGCTTGCTGTGCAAGATCTGTAATGGGGACTATGAGTTAAGCAATAAAAATAAAGCTTGGGGACAACAAAGGGTCTGACTTGATAGGAGTAATACTAGTGCAGTCCTGCTCACTTGTTTAATTTTTCCCCCTGTTCTTACAGCTGAAGGCCTCCCCCAGGTGTATTACTTTGGGCCATGTGGAAAGTACAATGCCATGGTACTTGAACTACTTGGTCCTAGCTTGGAAGATTTGTTTGACCTCTGTGATAGAACGTTCACTTTGAAGACGGTATTAATGATAGCCATCCAGCTGGTGAGTAGTGACATTGCTGGCAGGGCCTCTGCCACCTTTTTTGAACTATTGCAATTTGTGTTATAACCAAATATCTTAACTATTGATGGGTAAAATTAATAGCCATTGGCCTGTCAGCCCTTGCTGTAATACTCTCTTGAAGGATTTATTATTCAGACATAACAGTCTGAATGGGGTACAGACTCTCTAGATATGGGAGAAAACTACTACTTCCTCCAAATGTGAATAACATTCTTATTTGGGAGGGAGGGATGGTTAGTTCTCTGCTCTCCGCACTCTGTACTAAGCTCTGATTAGTCTTTAATCACTTTCTGGATCATTAATATGAACGGATATTGCCACTCCTTAAGTACAATTGGTCAGAGGGTCATTGAATACCTAGTCCTCAGCTGAGCAGATTGTGTCGTTGCTGTCCCGAGCATCAAGAGTAAATCAGAATGGGGAATTCTGTAAGGTTCCAGGATGTATTTGAAGGAAATATTCCTCTAGCAAGAAAAAGTCAAGCTGTAACTATCCTATTAAACCACTTAATGACTTGTTAGCTGTGGAGTAGGTTCATATTAACACTGAATTACTCCATGCATTTAACTGTAACTATGGTGCCTTGAAACATTATAGCATAACATGAAACAAATGCAGGGAAACATACACTGTATTAAAATAACACTAGTCCTCACTAAGTGATGTAAATGGTGGAGTTCAGAATCCAAGCAGTTGGTAACTCACAACCACAACACCTCCCTGGTGATCAGTGTGTGTGTACTTCAATACCTGGGCATGACAAAGTGAGACTGTTTCAGTGACAGGTTTTAATTTTGATTTCCTTGTTTATATTATGCTTTACAGTGAATCTGAATTAAAACACTATTTTAATTCTTATCCAGACCCAGCCATTGACTTGCTGTATGGGAACATCGCTTTGCTGTTTGTGACTGTTTTCCTTCCCACCCCGTGTCTTGTCTATTTAGATTGTAAGCTCTTCAGGGTAGGGGGGACTGTTTCCTTCTATGTGTTTGTACAGTGCCTCAGACAATGGGGCCCAGATCTCAGTTGGGCCCTCTTGATGCTACTGTAATAACAATACGTAAAAATAATAATGTAGCTGTTCTCTATATTGTGTCTGAGAAGTTCACTGTCAGTTCAGATGTTTAAATTAACTATCCGAGGGAGTGGAGGAATGAAAGATCACTTGGGCCCAGTGCACTACCATAGTAAATATAATCATGGTTGAACTTATCAGATCCATTCTTGTTTGTATAGCACAAATAGGTTACAGCTGTGAAAGAGAACCTAGCAGTTTTAGCCTAGCAGTTTGGCCATAGCACCATCTACATTACAAATGATAGCACCATTTTCTTTAGGAGAGTCTGGTCCCTTTTCTCCTGAGCTATGTTTCCTTTTCCAATTTCACCCGCTGTTCTCAGCAGTTTGATCTGCAGGGTTGGCCTGAGAGTCCAAGATCAGCCCAGATGGTTCCTGTAATGGCCCTCCTTACCCTGCACTCTCATCTAGGATCAGCAGGACTAATCACTGTGACCGACACATCTCAGGCTCTTCGGTGCATGTGCAGCAAGTTACAAACTGGCAGAAAGCTGCCGCATCTTGTTTTTCATGCCAAGTGGTCAACTTCCTATGACATATTTAAAAATAAATCTGTTCTGTGAATAAATATGAAGAGCTAAGTACATGGCTAAGAAACAGCTAGGGGGTAGAATGGGGGGGCTTAGATTTATAGATTTGTGAAGGGAGTAAACAACCAAAAGGGAGAGGAATCCGTTATTCAAGGAATGTAATTAGGAGTAATGGTAGAAATTACAAAGTAAGTGTTAAGCTCTACATCAGGAAAATCTTCCTGGCAATGAGACCTATTAAATTGTGGTATAGTTTCTCTAGGGAAGAGATGAAACCCTCTTGTTTAGAACATTTAAAATTAGACTACAGGATAGGATATAATCCTGCCTTGGCAGGAAGATGAACTAGGTGGGTCTTAATGTCTTTGCCATCTCCAATTTACACTCAAATACAATTAGATGGAATCTTAATGGCTTTTTTTCTTACTATAATACACCTGTATTTCACATACGTCTTTACCTCGATATAACGCTGTCCTTGGGAGCCAAAAAATCTTACCGCGTTATAGCGAACTTGCTTTGATCCGCCGGAGTGCGCAGCCCCCCCCCCCCCGAGCACTGCTTTACCGCGTTATATCAGAATTCGTGTTATATCGGGTCGCGTTATATCAGGGTAGAGGTGTACCTTAAAGGTAGTGTAATAAATGTGTGTGTCGAAGCAGTTTTCTCTCTTTCTTCCGTATTGAGAATTTTATGGGTATATTAATCCTGAATAACTCATTCATCTTTGATGCTTTATATTGTCCCCTTAATAATATCAAGCTGACGTAACTTTCTCCTGGCCACAGCTGCAACAGAATCCCAAGATAATTTATTTCAAGGAAACAACATTCCTGAAGTGAGACAAAGTTTTAAAGTTTAAAATGGCTTCTTAAGAATTGCCAGTCCCAAAATTCACAAACCATGAGTCAGACCCCAACAGATTACGATTATTTAAAATGATCAGATCATGCTTTTTGTCTGTATTCTGATTTTTGAACTCCCCTGCCCACCCCCAAGGTATGTGACTACAGCATTGTCAAACTATCAAATTAATCATGAGTAATGTGATTTTAGTCTTTGTTGTAAACATTCTTGCTAGAGAAGCCAACCAAGATCAGGTCCCCATTGTGTTGAGTACTGGACAAAGAGGAGACAGTCCCTGCCTTAGAGATTACAATCTAATGCAAATCATAGTGGTGAGATTGTGATACAGAAACGTGATGTGTATCCACTGAACCCATTTCATATAGGGGTCACCAAACATCCAACACATAGGAATGGCTTTTAATGCCTGTTGAGCTGATCTGGATTCAAATAGAGGAGCTACAAATCAGACTCTGTACTTCATTAGCAATGCCCTGAGGCATATCATCCCCCATAAACACTAATTATACACCTTTGAGAATGGGGATTACTTTCTAGAAGGTAAAGCTTACTAAATCAAACCGTGATCTTTTGGCGCTTACACAGGCATGGTCTTCCATTCTCTGGACACAAGAGCAAAATCTCCCACATGTTGCTGTCACTCTCACTAGAGTAAAGTGCCCCATCCGGTTCTTAAAGGGACAGCTCCTATTAACCAAAATACAAATGCTAAACATACAATAAAAAAAGATTTAACACAACTTCCAAATTCACTTCTAAATACAATGCTTTGTGATCTAAAATGATTCCAACAATTACTCCTGGATGCTAGCACTAATGCTTACACATACATACTTTTTTTTTTTTTTTTGCGTCCAGAAGTCATCAGCACATGGAATTCAGAACCTTCATATCTTCACAGGTCTCTTCTGCTTCAGCTATAAATACATGGGTATAGCTATACTAGATTAGATCCAAGGTCCATATAGTCCAGTATCCTGGAACATATAGAAGTAACAGGTGTGGGGAAACATGCTGTTTTCTCTGTATGGACCAGCCCATACAGGGGGAGACAACACACACTTGGCTGGAGGGTTACACAACTATTAGTGAGGTGGTAGTGGAATGCTGGACATCCTATAAAGGACAACTACTGTGTTAATTAAAAACCCTGTGATTTGGAAAATCTGCATTGGCTTATGTGGACTAGATAATTTTGCTGCAATAACTGTCTCCTGGCATGGTGTAGAAGTGGAGAGTGGATGATAGCTGAACATGGAGCCTTTCAGTTTATAGAACTAAAGAATTGGAAATAGAAAAAGCAGTAGAATTTCTTTTATATCTTCCCTCCCTCGCACTTCATGGGCTCTGGATGTAAAGGAGATAGATCAGTGTTTTACAATGCTCCTAGAATGCATTAATTCAGTGACTATATAATCTAAAATATGTTTGATCTTTCCAAACTCCCACTTTGTCCCCACCTACTCATCTTGCTGTGAAAGTACTTTTTAAAAAATAAATTCAACAAGGTAGTGCTGGTTTTAATTTGAGCATTTTTTAAAAAAAAATTTTTTAAGTTGACCATCCTGTTAGCCAAATGGGCTCGTTTCCCCCTGGAGCTACCCAATTACCCCAAGGAGGCACGGGAGTCTAGAAGACGGCTTTCAGTTTTTATTAACCAGTCAGCTGAGTGGGTGCTCTCCTCGGCTAATGCCAGAGAGAGAGCCCCTTACAAGCGCAGAGCAAACCTTTTTATACCTAGTAACAAGACCATCCCAATAAATGACCTATCCTGGTAGTAAAGACAAAATCAAGCAAAGTACTCATACTGCATTTTAAATCTTACTTTGTATGGAGGGTTAGCCAGCCCTCCAGCCCCTTTTAAAGGGACACTTTTCCAGGTTGAATTTATTACAAACATACCTTTTGATCTTCAAACCTACCAGTGTGTGAGACAAACAATTGAGATGTGACACAAATGGCTGAAATGTGGAACATCTGTTGTTATGTGTCATGCCATAATTATTTTATAATGGTTGTTAACTATAAAACCTGATTTAAAAGATTTTTTTCTGTGTGTGTATTAAATTACTTTTTGAAAGAAAACTGAAAAAAGTTTCAGCATGTAGAAATTGATTCTTTGCATGGCGTCTGCATATTGCCATTTATGAGGTCAAGGTACTCATGCTGGGAGCTCCTAGAATCGTCTGGAAAACAGTGTCTTTTGGGTCCACTTGCCTATCCTTCCACCTTTTATCCTGGATGGCTCGGAGAATATAAAACAAGGAGTGGCACAACCACCCTTTAGTTCCTTCTAACTTCTGAAGGTCCAGTGAGTTTAGATTGCACACGCTATCCTCAGTGCTTTCCTGATTAGTTGTTCTTATTTCTATTTCTTCTCTTTTGGGGCAAATTTTGTTTATAGCTTATTAATTTTTTTAGTCACATTTTTCTTCTAAAAGTAAAGAGGAGGAGATGCCCGACTGGCACAGGCTTTGTCTGCACTTAGGAGTGGGAGGGCTGCCTCAAGCCCCCCTTACTGATGGAGGAGGCTCTCTGGGCCTGGTCAACTAAGTCTGGCAGTCTGTAAATAGAGATTGGTGTAGGGATCTGGTCACAGTCAAGATCCCCTGGTCTGTTCAAGGTGACCGAGGAGACTTAGTTATGTGCCTAAACCATCTCTCTGGACATTGGATCTGGATCTTCAGAACTCAGATCCTTCAGCCAAGTGTTGACCTGAGGCTGCAGAACCTGGATATAGATCCTGCAGCAGAGCATGGATGCCGGGGTCACAAGATCCAGATACCATAGCTAAGTTGGATCCATAGTTGACACATTTTGGATCTGGATCCAGAGGCAGAAACCAAGCTTGCAGCTGGATCTAGCAGTCAGACATGGATCCAGTGTTAGCATTTGGATCCAAATTTGACAGCCATACAGGAAAAACTACTAACCACAGTTGCTAAGAAGGGATCACATTGGCTGGGATCAAGCCAGCATGAGGATCAACTGTCACTAGTCTAGTGGTTCTATACTGGATCTACTCAGGTCGATAAAGTCCAGTACTGCAGTTCCAACACCATGATCTTTGCGAACTGCTTTCCTTATTGATTCTGTGTACATCATAGTGGTATGAGCAAGCAGATCCATTCTGGAGATCTTCACAACGCTGGAAGGGGAAATTTCACACATTACAGGCTTTTATAACATATTTTGAAGGACAGATTAAATTCAGAGGTAATTGGAAAAGCAGATGTAATGCATATGCATTCACCAAAGGTAGATCATGCCAGACTAACATGATATTCTTCTTTAAGAAGATAAGTGATATTTTTTTAGGCAAGGGAAATGCAACAGATCTAATATAGCAGGACTTCAGTTAAGCATTTGACACTCTAAAATTAGAGAAGATGGGGATTAGTCAAGAATTGTAAGGTGGGTAAGGATTTGGTTAAAGGGGAAAAAGCAACCAGTTGCTCTGAAAGGTGAGCACTGAGACTGAAGGGAGGTTACTAGTGAAGTGCCTCAAGGATCAATCTAGGGACAGATCTTATTTAATATTTCTATTACTAATCTTGGCACCAAAAATAGGAGTATGTTAATGAAACTTATTCATGTTACAAAGTAGGGAGACATTGTCAATACAGAGAAACATGAGAATATTATATAGGAAGAACTGGATGACCTTGAAGACTGGAGTAACAGAAATGGGATGGAATTTAAAATGCAAGATCATGCACTGAAGGTCAAATAAGAATTTGTGCCATATACTAGGGTATCATCAGTTGGAAGCGACTCAGGAGGTGAGAGACTGAGGTGTGTTGGTTAATCACAAGATGACTGGGCTATGAAAAAGACATCCTAGGATTGCATTTGCATCAGGTGAGGCATTTCCAGTAAAGATAGAGAAATACTTCAACTATTTCCATATTGACTGGATATGTCACCTCAGGACAGGGTGCAGAAAAGTTTCTAGACACTATAAATTACTGCTTCTTGGAGTAGCTGGTCCTGGTACCCACAAGGGGAGAGGCAATTCTTGATTTAGTCATAAGTGGAGCGCAGGATCTGATCCAAGAGGTGAATATAGCTGAACCACTCAGTAACAGTGACCATAATGTAATAAAATTTAACATCCTTTTTGGGGGGGAGATACCAAAGAAGCCAACCATAGTAGCATTTAACTATAGAAAGGGAAACTACACAAAAATGAGGAAGCTAGTTAAACGTAAATTAAAAGGTACAGTCACAAAAGTGGCATGCTTGGAAGCTGCATGGAAACTTTTTAAAAACACCATAATAGAGGCTCAAATCAAATGTATACCCCAAATTAAAAAACATAGTAAGAGGACCAAAAAAGTGACACCATGGCTAAACAACAAGGTAAAAGGAGCAGTTTGAGGCAAAAAGGTGTTCTGTAAAAATTGAAAGTCAGATCCTACTGAGGAAAGTAGAAAGGAGCATAAGCGCTGGCAAATCAAGTATAAAACTATAATTCTTCATCATCATATTCCTATTACATTTAGGGCAGTGATGAAGCTCCTCCACTCCTGTCTGTTTCTGGCAAGTCTTTCAATGGTTCCCCAGCTGTGCCCAAGGTTTTTCAGGTCGGCTTCCACAGCTCTTTGCCATGTTGTTTTTGGGCGGCCTCATTTTCGCTTGCCTTCAGGTGTTCTCTTATTGCTACTCTGGTGATTGAATCATTTTCCATCCGAAGCACATGACTGATCCATCTCCAACACCTCCTGGCAATGATGGTGCTCAGATCCTCTTGGCTGCACTGTGTCAATAGATCTTCGTTTGAGATTTTTCTGGGCCAAAAGATACGGAGGATTATTCTGAGGCAGGTTGTATGGAATGAAGACAGTTTGGACATGTCATACTTTCTCATTCCCCAGCATTCTGCACTATAAAGTAGTGTTGAAAGTACGCAGCTCTGATAAATCTTGAGTTTGGTTTTGGGGTTGTATTTTGATGATTTCCAGATGGTCTGTTTAAGCTCCTGAAGGTGTTTCTGGCTTTATTGATTTTGTTCCCTATGTCCTGGCTTGTTCCACCGTCCTGGCTGATGGTGCTGCCCAAGTATGTGAATGTTCCTACATTGGTGAGAACATAATCCTCTATCCGTACTGGTGACGGTGAGGCAATATTAAAGGTCATGATATCTGTCTTATTGCGGTTGATTTTCAGGCCAGTTTGCTGGCTGAATGCATTGAGTCGAGTTGTTTTTTCTTGTATATGGTGTGTTGGGTATGTGATAGGAGAGTGACATCATCTGCGAAGTCCAGGTCTTCAAGGGATGAGAAGAGTGTCCATTTAATGCCTCTTGGCATGTCTTCTGTTGTATGCCACATTACCCAGTCGATGGCAATGTTGAAGAGGATTGCAGACATTATACACCCCTGACGTACCCCTGTTTTGACTTCAAAACTGAGCTCACTGTGATCAGCACTGCATGTAAAGTTGAAATAGAAGCTTTTGATGATGTTGATTATATGGAATTTCTTTCCATATGCCTGCAGAATGCACCATAGGCTGGTCCTGTGAATGCTCTCAATTAGGCAGGCTTCCCCACTCCCTTCCCCCTCCCCCCCCCCCCCCAAAAAAAATGGAAAGTAACTAGCAAAAGACTCTCAAACTAACATCAAAAATTTAAGTATATCAGATTCAGGAAGTATAATTAGGTTAAAAAAAATGTTTTTATGCAGGATAGGTCCATCACTGACTATTAGCCAACATGATCAGGGATGCAACTCCATGCTTTGGGTGTTCCTAAGCCTCTGACTGCCAGATGCTGGGACTGAATGACTGGGGATGGATCAGTCAATAATTGCCCTGTTCTGTTAATTCCCTCTGAAGCACCTGGCATTGGCCACTGTTGGAGGACAGGATATTGGGCTATATGGACCATTGGTCTGATCCAGTATGGCCATTCTTATGGTTTTATGTTCCTAAGTATTAATGCCATTTTACTAGGCACTGGTAAGACCTCCTCTGGCATACTGTCTACAATTCTGGTAATCCATGTTCAAAAAAGATGAATTTCAAGTGGAAGAGGTGCAGGGAAGAGGTACTGGGATGATCAGGGGAATGGGGTGTCTAGGAGACTTAAAGAGCTTGACTTGTTTAGTCTTGCAAAACAAAGGCTGAGAGGATAAGATTACTCTCTAAAAATATATTGGGGGTAAACACCAGGGAGGATGAAGTGCTATTTAAGTTCTTTACAACTGACCATGAACGAATTTAGGCTGAGGTATGCACGGTGGCTTGCAGGATGCTGGTGTGGTCTGTGCCAAGTATGGCATATAGTTTGTAAAAGCGGCAGGTCTGCAGCTTGGCACCAGACAGGTTGTTGGCTTCCCTGGCCTTGTGATGTGCCTGGTGCAGTTCCTTTGCTTTCATGCAGCAGCGTGGCTGATCCCTGGCCTACCCTTTGCCTATATCCCCTGTGTGATCTGTTCATGGATGTCCATGTTTCTTCGGCTGGTCCGTAGCTGTGCTTGCACAGCCTCTTCTCCCCACAGGCCTGGGAGATCCAATATGTCCTGTCTACACCAAGCAGTGTCTAGTGTGTGGAGCTGGCCTGGTCAGTTGTGGAGTTGCACACCACAAGGAAGAGCTGCTAGGTGTGCTTGCCAAGCTGGGCAATCAGGAATATGTTCATGGGGCTTTAAAAGGTGATGGCTCACACATCTACACTCAAACTGTGTTGACCTCAATAGACTGACCATGCCTCCACGCCACTCAGGGAGGTAATTTTACTGCATTTCTCTATCAGGGCACTTACGTCGGCTGGAGACACATGCTGAAACAGGTTAACACAAGGCAACTTAGGTTAACCTACATTTGTAGTGTAGACCATGCTGAGAGTGGTTGCACTGCAAAACGCTCGAGCTGCACAGAGTGATTGGATTAGCTGCACAGAGTACCTGCATCCCCACTGCATCCTAGCTCAAGCATCAGCAGCACTCAGGATCAAACCCACATTCCTCTAATGGACTAGCTCGCTTGAGTTTTAAACACCGTTACTCGAGCTTGAGACTTGTATGTGGATGGAAGTCAGAGTTTTATGCCTCAAGCTAACTCTGCAGTGAAGACAAGCCCTAAGGAAAAACAGTTGCTTATGGCAGCATTGGAAATGTTGGGCCATCTATGGAATGTGGAAGTGTAAAGGATGTTAAGTCTTTTTCAGGAGTAGTGCCAGCACAAGAGTAGGGTTGGGCAGTAATAACCCTTTAATTCATTGATTGTCTGAAAGTTTTTTTGCTATTTCTAAGTATTGACAGCCGACATGACTAAGTTATTATTATTCTTAGTGTGGTTACATAGGAGACATTTTTTCCCCTTAAGAACTTGGCATGGTCTGAGGCAGCATATGGGATGAGGGAGGAGATTGGTGAGAGCAGGAGCAGTAAAGAGAGGCAAAAGAGAGACAATTCTCAGTAATCTGGATTTAGAAGTGTTTTTAAAAATCAATACAAAAATGTCTGGCTATTTGTTTGATTCCTGCATGGAATCATTCCAAGAGTCATGCTCTGTTGATTATGTGCATTTAAAAAAATCCCCTCTGATTTTTACATATTTCATTCCTTCATATAAAATAGATGGAGTATAATGTTGTGTTTAGAGCAGGGGTCTGGGAGTCGAGAATTCTGGGCACTGTTCTCAGCTCTGTATATGACTCTCTGACCTAGGGCAAATCATGTAATCTCTGCCTCGGTTTCCCTATTTGTAAAATTCCATTTCTTATGGTGTACTATGAGTTTTAATGTTTGCAAAACACTTTGAGATCACTGGATGTGAATGGCTCTGTTAATACAAAGTATTAATGGGCCATTAGCAAAGTGTGATTAGTGTACTGGATATGAATAACGTTTGTCTCATACTTTTGCAGATATCTCGAATGGAATATGTGCATTCAAAGAACCTCATTTACCGAGATGTCAAGCCAGAGAATTTCCTTATTGGCCGGCAAGGCAATAAGAAAGAACACATCATTCACATTATCGACTTTGGATTGGCCAAGGAGTACATTGATCCTGAAACCAAAAAACACATACCTTACAGGGAACACAAGAGCCTAACTGGAACAGCAAGATATATGTCCATCAATACACATCTTGGCAAAGGTCTGTTCACTTCATACTCACTTATTATGCTTCTTACTCTTTTTAGTAAGAGCATTACATTCTCCTTTAGAACTCCAACTATAGATTGGCCCATGGTGTTCCAGTATCAGTCAAGCCATTTCTAAACTATTAAATAGTATATGCATTTATCATGACGGTGTCTTCTTTTAAAACTAGGCAAGGAAAAATGCAGGAGAATATACAGAAGGGAACAGTTCTGCACTAGTGGAAGGAGAGGTTTGAGTAATAATTTTATATAAACATTTAGAGCAGCAGTTCTCTTCTGCTGCACAGTTCTGTGTATTTGTTCAGTTTTGCCCAGATCCTTCCATTTTCAGTGGTTGCTGAATCAGTCTGTTACTTTGTGTACTGTTAGTAGAAGGGAACAACTGAGTTTGCTTAATTTTCCTAGGTTTCAGAGTAGCAGCCGTGTTAGTCTGTATCCACAAAAAGAACAGGAGTACTTGTGGCATCTTAGGGTATGTCTACACTACGAGAGTAGTTTGATTGTACTTAAATCGAATATGTGGAATCGATATTACAAAGTCAAACATGTATATCCACAATAAGGACAGTAATTCGATTTTGTGAGTCCACACTAATGGGGCAAGCATCGACATTGGAAGCGGTGCACTGTGGGCAGCTATCCCACAGTTCCCGCAGTCCCCGCTGCCCATTAGAAATTCTGGGTCGAGCCCTCAATGCCTGCTGGGGAAAAAAATGTGTCAAGGGTGGTTTTGGGTAACTGTCGTCATTCAACCGTCTCTCCCGCCCTCCCTCCCTGAAAGCGCCGGCGGGCAATCAGTTCGCGCACTTTTCTGGTGAGTGACAGTGTGGACGCCACTGCACTGCGAGCATGGAGCCCGCTGTGACCATCGCTGCAGTTATGGCCGTTGTCAACACCTCGCACCTTATCATCCACCTTTTCCAGAGGCAGATGCTGAGAAATCGGGCGAGGAGGCTATGGCAGCGTGATGAGGACACGAAGTCTGAGAGTGGCACAGACCTCTCACAAAGCACGGGATCCCGCGCTTTGAACATCATGGTGGCAATGGGTCATGTTGATGCTGTGGAACGGCGATTCTGGGCCTGTGAAACAAAGCACGGACTAGTGGGACCGCATAGTGCTGCAGGTCTGGGATGAATCACAGTGGCTGCAAAACTTTCGTATGCAGAAGGGAACTTTCCTGGAACTTTGTGAGTTGCTGTCCCCTGCCCTGAAGTGCAAGGACCCCCGGATGCGAGCAGTCCTGACTGTCCAGAAGCGAGTGGCCATAGCCCTCTGGAAGCTTGCAATGCCAGACAGCTACCGGTCAGTCGCAAATCACTTTGGCGTCGGCAAATCTACCGTGGGGGTTGCTGTGATGCAAGTAGCCAACGCAATCGTTGAGTTACTGCTGTCAAAGGTAGTGACCCTTAGACACATCCAGGTCATCATAGATGGCTTCGCCGCGATGGGATTCCCAAACTGCGGTGGGGCTATCGATGGAACTCTCATTCCTATCCTGGGACCGGACCACCAGGCCACCCAGTACATTAACCGAAAGGGCTACTTTTCAATGGTGCTGCAAGCACCGGTGGACCATAGGGGACATTTTACAAACATCAGCATAGGATGGCCGGGCAAGGTTCACGACGCTCGAGTTTTCAGGAACTCTGGTCTGTTTAGACGGCTGCAGGAAGGTATTTACTTCCCAGACCAGAAAATAACTCTTGGGGATGTGGAGATAGTGATCCTCGGGGACCCAGCCTACCCGCTAATGACCTAGCTCATGAAGCCCTATACAGGCGCCCTGGACACTGAAAAAGAACTCTTCAACTACCGTCTGAGCAAGTGCAGAATGGTGGTGGAGTGTGCTTTTGGATGTCTCAAGGGGAGATGGAGAAGCTTACTGACTCGCTCTGATCTCAGCGAAACCAATATCCCCATTGTTATTGCAGCTTGCTGTGTGCTCCACAGTCTCTGTGAGAGCAAAGGGGAGACCTTTATGGCGGGGTGGGAGGTTGAGGCGAATAGCCTGGCTGCTGATTACGCCCAGCCAGACAGCCGTGTGATTAGAAGAGCCCAGCGGGACGCGCTGTGCATCCGGGAGGCTTTGAAAGCTAGGTTCCTCAGTGAGCAGGGTAACCTGTGACTATTAAGTTTGTTTAAAGAGAAGCTGAACCTGCCCCTGTTTCTTTACCCACTTACTGTTGATTATCCTCTCCAGCTACATAGCCGATTCACCCTGTCCCCCCCCCTTCCAACACACATTTTAAAATAAAATAAATGGAACTTTGTTAATGAACATGAAAACCACCTCCCAGACTGACCAGGGTGCCTCGTGACTGCAATGTGTGTGTGACCTTCTGCTGAACCTGCCCCCGTGTCTGTACCCTGGTAAAGGTGACTGTCCTCTCCAATTACCAACCCCCTTCCCCCCCTTCAAACACACTCTCCCCTAAAAGAACACGATGGAAACAGTAATTAACAGAAACGTATCTTTTATTAGCAACTACACAGTTAGGGGATGAAACTGGGACGGGGGCTTGGGTGAGGCGGGAAGGAAAGGACTTATCAAATTTTTGGGAATGAGAGCCTTCTGGTACTTGAGCAGTCTGCAGGGGTGGAGTGACCGTTTTCACGGCCCCTGCCGCCCCTCCTTCTTGGGACTTTGGGTGAGGTGGGTATGGGAGTTTGTGGCGGGGGAGGGCGGTTAGAGATAGACTGCAGCAGGGCTCTGTCCTCCTGCCTCCGGTCCTGCAGAACATCCACAAGGCGCCGGAGCGTGTCCGTTTGCTCCTTCATTAGTCCAAGCAGCGTTTGAGTCACCTGCTGCTCTTCCTGCTGCCACCTCTCCTCCCGTTGGCTGTGTGCTCGCTGGTATTGCGACATGTTCTCCCTCCACTGGGTCTGCTGGGCTGCATCAGCTTGGGAGCAGCCCATAAGTTCTGAGAACATGTCGTCCTGTGTCCTTTTCTTTCTCCGCCTAATCTGCGCCAGCCTCTGCGAGGGGGATGCCAGGGTGGGATGGGAAAAAGGGAGTGAATTCCTCACAAAGATAATTTTTTATGAACAATGAACATAGTCTTTCTCTGTGAACAAGACCATGCACAGCACCTATCACATGCGCACTCAGGATAAGGTCGAATTTTCGGCCTTCGCATTCAGTGCCTGGGGTCTTGCAGTAGAGATCAGACAAGCGGAGCAGGACAGCGGAATTCGGGTAGCAGGCTGACATGGTAAGCCGTAGACTTTTGGCTGCTTAAAACTTAAATTAAAGGAGTGTCCTCCTTTCATGTTCAAAGCAATGCTCCTATCGTTGGGCAGTTCCTGCTGCCGGCAATCCGGCAAGCATGAACTCTGCCCCTGTCCCACCCCCTCGCGGCTGTCCCCGGGAAAGATCCTGTATGCTGCCCCTCTCCCGCCTCCACCGCGTGGCGGTAAACCGCCGGTGACGGTTCTGTAAAGGAACAGGCAAGCAGACCCAATAGTAACATTCCCCTAATTCTAAACAGGTCACCATGAGCGACATCACTCTGCTGAGAATTTCTGAGACCGAGAAAGAACGCATGCTGCGTGAAAGCCAGCAAAAACCAGGGCCGTATGCCGCCATGCTCTGCAAGGCAATGATCCCAGAGTACTTGATGATAGCCTGGTGAGGAAAAAGAACAGGAGTACTTGTGGCACCTTAGAGACTAACAAATTTTATTAGAGCATAAGCTTTCGTGGACTACAGCCCACTTCTTTGGATGCAGTGGTCCACGAAAGCTTATGCTCTAATAAATTTGTTAGTCTCTAAGGTGCCACATGTACTCCTGTTCTTTTTGCGGATACAGACTAACACGGCTGCTACTCTGAAACCTGTCATTATGGTGAGGAAAAGTTTCTTACCACGGAGGACACAATAAGGCCGCTCTCCCCAGGAACCTCATGCAAAGGCTTTCCAATTACCTCCAGGAGAGCTTCGTGGAGATGTCCCATGAGGATTTCAGCTCCATCCCCGGACATATAGACCTTCTTTTCGAGTAGTTGCACTGCCAAGGACTAAAACGTTAAGCGCCTAGGGCAAACTAATCATGATAAACCCATTGTTAATATTCCTGTTCTGTTCAAAATAAATGTTTACATGTTTAAAACACTTACCGACTGATCCTTCCCCTGATTCAGGGTCTGGGTTAACGCCTGGGGATGGTTGGTAGGGGATCTCTGTGAGGGTGATGAAGAGATCCTGGCTGTCTGGGAAATCAGCGCTGCCTCGTCCTCCTCCTCACCTTCCTCATCTTCCCCGTCCACTAACATCTCCGAGGAAGCAGCCGTCGACAATATCCCATCCTCAGAGTCCACGGTCAGTGGTGGGGTAGTGGTGGCGGCCGCACCTAGAATGGAATGCAGTGCCTCGTAGAAATGGCATGTCTGGGGCTGGGATCCGGAGCGTCCGTTTGACTCTTTGGTCTTCTGGTACGCTTGTCTCAGCTCCTTGATTTTCACGCGGCACTGCGTTGCATCCCGGCTGTATCCTCTCTCTGTCATGGCTTTTGAGATCTTCTCGTAGATCTTTGCATTCCATCTTTTCGATCGCAGCTCCGAAAGCACAGACTCATCGCCCCACACAGCAATCAGATCCAAGACTTCCCGATCAGTCCATGCTGGGGCCCTCTTTCTATTCTGAGATTGCATGGTCACCTCTGCTGGAGAACTCTGCATCGTTGCCAGTGCTGCTGAGCTCGCCACGATGTCCAAACAGGAAATGAGATTCAAACTGCCCAGACAGGAAAAGGAATTCAAATTTTCCCGGGGCTTTTCCTGTGTGGCTGGTCAGAGCATCCGAGCTCGGACTGCTGTCCAGAGCGTCAACAGAGTGGTGCGCTCTGGGATAGCTCCTGGAGCTATTAGCGTCGATTTCCATCCACACCTACCCTAATTCGACATGGCCATGTCGAATTTAGCGCTACTCCCCTCGTTGGGGAGGAGTACAGAAATCGAATTTAAGAGACCTCTATGTCGAACTAAATAGCTTTGTTGTGTGGATGGGTGCAGGGTTAATTCGATTTAACGCTGCTAAATTCGACATAACCTCCTAGTGTAGACCAGGCCTTAGAGACTAACAAATGTATTTGAGCATAAGCTTTCGTGAGCTACAGCCTACTTCATCAGATGCATCTTCTTACTATATGTTCCATTCTATGCATCTGATGGAGTGGGCTGTAGCTCACGAAAGCTTATGCTCAAATAAATATGTTAGTCTCTAAGGTGCCACAAGTACTCCTGTTAATTTTCCTAAATATTTTACATTTCCTTGACCTCATTTTACAGTGTCTCGTTCTCCCCGGCCCCTGCTTCAACCTTCCATAATAAAGGAGGGTTGTCTCTTCAGCCACAGAAACAAGTAAGAATCTTGCTCTAAACACTTGCCAGTCTCAGAGAAAGTTGGAGCAGCTGGCAGCTTGTTGGGACTGTTAGATTATCTAGCCCATCGCATGCCTCCTCCAAATAGCAGCTAAAGTAGGAGAACGTCTCGCTCTGGTTTCCACTACTTTTAACAAAGCATCACTTGGCTTTGCCTGATTTTAATATCAGAAACTTACTTTACCCTAGTGACTAAAAAGTTGCTGTTCTAAACTTGAAAATAATTGCTTTTGAAGTTCCAAATCAACTCAATTTTACTAAATATTTATGTTCCCTTAAACATCTAGGATAATGGAACAGTTTGCGAGTGGCCTCTGTAGGTCCCCATTTATGAGATCAAGGCAAATACACTCCTTCTGGACGCTTCTGGAGAGTGGTGTCTGTTTGGGCCAATCCCTCCTCAGTCTCTTATTTTATAGCCTCAGAAATGTACACAAGGAGGTAGGCGGGACAGGGAGTGTGAATAGTCCCAATGGATGCTGCTCTTTAGAAGAGTTAGAAAGCTGATGATACAGATTTCTTGATCCTACAATTGGGAATGTGCAGAGGCTGTTCTCAAACTCCACTAACTGGTGAATAACCTTGATTTTTATTGTTGATGAACACTGACTTGTAAGTATGCAGGATGTGAAAGGAAATATTTTTAAAAGTTTGGGTGATTAACTATTGCCTTCAAAACTATTTTTGCACCAAGTCACTCAAGTCCCAAAAGGAGAATAGTACTTGTTTTTATGTTTAAATTATTAATTATATAATGGATTTATTTTAATTGCAGCTTTTCTAGCTTACTTTAAAGGCCTTGCTTCTGAAAAGTAAAGTTGTTTCTAAGATTTTTTTAATTTTGGGAAGGTGGTGTTGGGTTCTTATTGTCTTACGTGGAGAGTTGTGCCACCTAGTGTAGACAACATGTTAAAACATCGTACAGTGTGTATATCATCATAACTACTTAAGAGGGGCCTCTTGTTACAGGAAGATGTAACAATTGAGACTCTTGTAATAGGTTGGAGGCATTGCAGGAAGCCATGGTATGAGTGGTGTCTTGCTAGTGAATTTGACGCAGATGAAGTTTCCTCCTGTGTAAAGGTGGGGAGAGTGTATAATCAAAGTCCTCTCTAGATCATCATTGCTAATTTCTTGGTAATGATTTAATGTTGAGCATTGTTATTCTAATCAAACTGACTATGGCATTTTTCCAGTCCTTTTCCAGGGTCAAAGATCCTGACTCTTTTGCTGATAACTGTATCCATATTGTAATTATTTTCCCCATTGAATTAAGAGTTGTATCCTTCCTATTTACAGCTATATCAGTGACATGCAGTAGTTGCCTTTTTAGCCTCTCCTCTTCACATACTATTTTGAGAGCTATATTTGCTATGTAGTTTCCACGACAAGTCATGCTGTGCAAAGAACTGCTTGCTCCTCTTCATGCAAATTACACAGCACAGGGACAGCTCTTTAAGCATATTGTGTTTCTACATGTGGGTTGGATGACTGGATTTGCTCCACATTCCTGGCTCTGAATGTGTGAGCTGCCTGCAGGTGGAAGTAATGGCAAGCTGGTCTGTAACCTAACTTAACTTCAGTTTTTTAATTCCTGGGGAAAGCAGATTGATCCATAAACTGCATCTTAGAGTTCAGAAGTTTTTCTAAAACATCATAAACTAGAAATCAAACAGGTTGAAGCTGGGGTCTCCTAGCTTTAGTTAGTTTTTAAAAATACTTACATTGTGTTTATCCTCATTCACTGGCCTGAAGCTTTACTCTGCTGGACAGCAGCCTGCTCACAAAGAAGGGCTTTGAAAATTTGAAATCAAGCATTTTGGCTCATGTTGAACTATACAAGGAAAAAGCCCCATTTGTATCTGAACTAATAAATGAAATGCTTAGGATTGGTGTCCTCTATTGCATCGGTTCTCAAACTTTTTCATAATGTAGGCCTGCATCTTAATGGATTAACTTATGGACACCTCCCCTCCCACCTGTGATTATATGGACCACCTTCTCTTCCATTCACAATCATATAACATCTTTGTGGCAACTACAGCAAACACTTGTAAGGAAAAGAAACAGGGAAATATTTATTTTTAATTGCTGTGATGTAATGAGCTATAAAAACAGTTGGAAAAGAGCCAGCAACATGTGACCTATCCAGTCTCTACAGGATGGTCATCAAATGCTTCAGACCACCATCACTCTTGAGACCACAGCTTGGGGACTGCTTTACTCTTGTACTATTGCTACTTTAATCCTCCATTTTGATCTGAGTGACACAAGAATTTTAACGTTCTCTATTGTACAGTATGTCCAGCCTTTGTGTAGACCAATTACCACTAGCTGATTTTTTTTTTTTAATTTGGCATTTATTTGCTTTGGCCAGTTTTAGGTATTCTTATACAAGAGAATGATCTGAGCTATAATAATTTTTGAGCATATGGAAAGAAAAGTAAATAAAGTTTTCATGTAATACATTATTTCAGAAATAAATCTGGTTGCTGAACCAGTTAGTTTTACTTCAGTAGCTGAAGCAATAACATGTGGTCTCTTGTACCTTTCAGAGCAAAGTCGGCGAGATGACTTGGAAGCCCTTGGCCACATGTTCATGTATTTTCTTCGAGGCAGTCTGCCCTGGCAAGGGCTCAAGGTATATGTTCAAATGTATCACTTAGTGAATTTTAGACAGCAAAATCTACTTTCTTGGTCTCACATTTTTCATTCTTCTCTGCCGGAAGGTGAATCTTTTAGGAAAATTTGAGCAAAATCTCTTCATTTTCTTTGAGATCCAGGAAGTGGATGGGAAGACTCTTCTGGCTGTGTGTGTTTAAAATAAAAAAATAAAACTAACCACACATGGGCATAGTGACCAAAGATTGAAGCTTTGCAAAAATGTACCGTATATACTCATTCATAAGCCGAATTTTTTTAGTAAAAAAGGGAAGCACCAGAGACGAGGGTCAGCTTATGAATGGGTATAGAGAGGGAGAGGTGGGACACAGCCCCTTCCCCCAACAGAGGGAGCAAGGAGAGGCAGCACAGCCAACAGAGACAGAAGGGAAGAGGTGGGGCCAGAGTCTCTCCACTTCTGGCCACGCTGCTCTCCCCACAGCCTCCAAAGCAGCTGCAGCTCTGGGGCTGGCAGGCTGCAGCCCTGCCGCTCAGCCCCACCTCCCAGAGCATGCTGAGGCCGTGCCGCCCAGCCCAGCCCGCCGGAACATGCTGCGGCCGCGCCACCCAGTTTGCCCTGCCGGAGCAGCTTCAGCCAGGCCAGAGACATCCTCCCCTGGCCCTCGCCAGATAAGGTGGGAAGGGATGGGATGGGGAGAGTGTGGGGGTCCCAGGCTAGGGGTGGGGTTATGTGGGGGGTGGTCACAGGGGTTACTCCCCTGACTCCCAGCTTCTCCCCCCCCAAAAAAAATTTCCCCACCAGTTGCTGTCCCGGCCAATCAGGGTAAGCAGCTGGCGCGCCAGGACACTTTTTGTTTACTTAGGTTTACCTCCATGCCTGCGGACGCTTGAGGTAAACAAACCATCTCAGCCCACCAGCGGCTTATCCTGATGGCCCGGGAGCCAAAGTTTGTTGACCCCTGAATTATAGGGTCGGCTTATGAACGGGTTATAAAAATTTTCCATTTTTACTTATCCATCTTGGGGGGGTCGGCTTATAAACGAACCGGCTTATGATCGAGTATATACGGTAATTATCTCATTATAAACTAATGTCTCTGCTGTGTGTGTGTGTGTGTGTGTGTGTGTGTGTGTGTGTGTGTGTAAAACCTTTGGAATATGATTTGACAGCTGTGACTGTTTGAAAGCTGCACATGGAACATGGGCACTAAAATTTAAGCCTACACTTACATGGTTAAGGGACACATCCTGCACTACTTTCTCAGACAAACTCCCATTGACTTCAGTTGAAGTTCTTCCTCGATGCAGAGTTTGGTCCTAAGTATGCAATAGTTGCTTCAAGGAACTTAGGGCTTGTCTTCATGCGCTACAGCAGTACCGGCTCAGCTGCGCTACTGTAATGCTTTAGTGAAAACCTACTACACCAATAGGAGAGCTTTTGCCCTCGACATAATTAATCCACCTCCCCGAGAGGCAATAGCTATATTGACAGGAGAAGCTTTCCCATCAACATAGCGTTGGCTATATGGGGGGTTAGTTCGGTATAGCTACATTGCTCAGGGATAGATTTTTCATACCCCTGAGCAACATAGTTATACTGATACAGGTTTGTAATGTAGACCTGCCTCAGACTATACTGTTAAAATGATCAGCACTAGTAAGCTACACCAGTGCACTAGTTCCTAAGCAAGGAGCTTATTAATATTGTTGATGCAGCCTTTAAGTGCTGCAAACTTATTTTTCTTTTATAAACAAAAAAGGCTACTACAACTGAAAGACTAGAGGGGGAAATGTTTCTGCAGGGTGCCCTCTGCATATTTCTGTTTATTCCTGTTCTTGAGAAGTGCCTCTTCAGAGTGACACATTTATGAAGGAAAAAAGGAAGGTGGGCAGAGTGTGAATGTGCATAGGACACCCTCAAAGAACCACAATTACTGTCAAGTGACCTCTCTTCCTCTGTTTTCAGTTTGTTTACTTGGTTAATTTAACAGCATTTTGTATACAGTCACTTTCTTCAATTGTTTGAGAGGCCTTCAGAGAGCATCAGAAGACAGAGACACTTTAAAAAGTAGGAAAACATGACCAGATATTGACAGGGGGACTCAAAGGGAAGTGTGGTATCTGAATCTATTTTTAAAGCTTTTTTTAAAAAGAGATTAGATTTCAAATTTACGGACTACTTTTAAAACACAGTTCTGCTCTGAAAAGTCAGTGCATAAAACATCTTACTCAGACCCTTGTATATTCAGCCAACTCTTCGGATTTAAATAATAAAAAGAAATATACTATTTTTTATCTTGTTAGCACTGCAGAGCCAATATCACTTTGGGAGAGTGAGTTGGATTCTGTACTGAACAGCACAATTGTTAACTAAATTCCAATTACAGGGGCAAAAATCTATTCTCATTTACATCTTTGAAATCTGCTGCAGACAGGGTTACATATGGTAAATGAGGGCCATATTATAGAAGCTTTTGAGTGGAGATGTGTGAGCCAGAAAGAATTCTTCTTCAAGTGCTTGTTCACATTAATTCCAATCAGGTGTGTGTGTGTGCGCATGTTCACGTTGGCCAGAAGATTTTTCCCTTAGCAGCATCTGTCGGGTCAGCCTGGGCGCCCCCTGGAGTGGCGCCCTCATGGCGCCTAATATATAGCCCTGCCGACCCGCCACCCCTTCAGTTCCTTCTTACCACCAGGGATGGTGGCTGGAATTTCCCTTGGCTCTTGCTCAGCAAGTTTCTTCTCTATTCCGTTGTATATAGTTAATTCTTAGTGTTGTTCGAGTTAATAGTTTAATATAGTATAGTGTTTGTTGGTGGTTCCTCCCACACACTCTGGCCCTGGCGCCATGGTATGCCGCGGTCCCCGGGCTCAAGCGCATGCTGAAAAGTGACCTACACTCATCGTGTCTACGGTGCCTGGGGGAGACCCATCAGAAAGATTGTAAGATCTGCTGCGAGTTCCATCTGAGAACACTTAAAGAAAGGGAACAGTGGCTCAAGTTGATCCTCATGGAGGCAGCCCTACGCACCCACTCCGACCTGGGCTCGAGAGACCCGACTCCAACAGCAGCGTCCTCAACGCAGAGCGCCCTGTTGGCGAGTTCAGTACCGAGGAAGGACTCCTCCAGGGAAGCTCGGCACTGTCACAGCTACTCCTGGGGCCCATCTGACAGTAAGCACCGCTCTCACTCTCCGGTGCCTCAAAAGAAGAAAAACCCGGAGGACTCTTCTCCAGCTAAGCCATGAGATGTGTGACCCCAAGCGGGCCACTCCTCGGCATCTCCTTTTGGGACCGTGTCAACTCCTGTCCAGGTGTGACAGTCGACTCCGGCCCCATCTCGATCACCGGTGCCTACGCAGCAGCTGCAACTCGCGTACACACCGGAAGCGTACCAGGCTGCTCAGGACCTCCTCCACCTGATGGCACCGTTCTCGCCTGCCAGGGAGGAACTCTCAGCGCCGACAGAGCCACGTCCTCCGGTGCACTCTAAAGGGAAGCCGGCTATGATATCAAGACGCCTTCGGCTTGTCCCTGGGCACCTACTCATTCCAACAGAGAGCCTACCAGCTCCCCAAGCTCTCAACATTCGAGGCATCAAGCATCGGCTCCTCCATGATCTTCGGTGTCTGAGATCTCGGAGTCAGAGTCCGACTCCTATTGCTCGAGTAGGAGCAGAAATCATAGAGCGAGGTCGGGTAGAGACAGAAAAGAGCATCAGGCGTGGCCTCCGCAGTGGCAGAACCCGTCTCAGTGGCCTTTCTGGACCCCCTGGGCTTTTCACCAGGGTCAGGGAGGAACCCAGGGCCCACCCAGCAACATCTTCAGTGGCCTCAGCCACTTTTGTGCCGCCTTCCGCTGTGCATCTGCCCTCGGCACCTATGGTCCCAATGCCTTTGCATCATGCTCGGCTCCGACTTCGGCACCGGCCTTCATGGCATCGACGCACCTGTCTCCCACGCTTGCACCATTGTCGACGTCTACCTCGATGCAGGCACCTACGGCCCCAGTACCGATGTTGGCACCAGGCCCCCCCTGACTCTGGCAGCTCCTGTGAGCGTGCCAATGTAGCTCCCTCTGGTGAGACTGATGCCGACGCCAACACCTGTTACAGCACCACTTCCTCCAAAGCTGCCCCAGGAGTCACGTGACCCTCTCCGGTGCAAATGGTAAGGAGCTTCCACTACCGGCACATGCTTCCTCCTCCTTGTCACTGGACGACGCGTTGGCAGGGGCGGCCATAGCTCCTGCATTAGAGGATAACAGTCCCACAGCAGTTGCTCTGCAGGGCTGCCCAGGGTCTGAGCATCAAGGTTGAGGAGGCGGTAGAGGAGGCAGATCCCATGATGGACATTCTAGCACCTCGGGACCTTCACGGGTAGCCTTGCCCCTCATAAAGACAGTTGTGGACACCACTAAGACCCTGTGGCAGACGCCGGCATCCTTGCCACGCACTGCCAAACGCAATGAGCAGCGGTATTTCTTGCCCTCCAGAGGCGTTGAGCATCTGTACTCCCACCCGCCTCCAGACTCGCTGGTGGTCAATGCGGCTGACCAGTGGGAGAGACCGGGTTTCCAAGGTCCTTCACTCACAATGGGTACTCTTATAACACCTGTGCAGCAATGGCGAAGTTCACGGAGTTCGTTCCTTCGGATTCTCGGTCGGAGTTCACCGCCTTGGTGGAAGAAGGGAAACTAGTCTCCAGGGCCTCCTTGCAGGCAGCTTTAGACACTGCAGATGCTGCCACTAGAGTAGTGGCGTCAGGGGTGGCTATGCGCCAAGGAGCCTGGCTGCAAGTCTCAGGGTTACCCTATGAGGTCCAGCAAATCATTCAGGACCTCCCGTTTGAGGGTGAGACTTTGTTTTCAGAGAAGACAAATGACTCCACAGCCTAAAAGACTCCCGAGCCACCCTCAGATCCTTGGGCTTGCATACCCCCGCCACACAGCAGAGACACTTCCTCCTGCAACCTCCTCAAAGGTTCCAGCAGCAGAACCGCCAGGACAGTTCTCAGAGGAGGAACCGGAGCGGCAGGAGGAGGCAACACCCTTGTGCTAATCAAGGCTCTGGCTAGCCCAAACCACTCTCTGGCCCTAAGCCGGCCTTTTGAAGGTGTGATCGAGGACGGTGTTCCAGACCAGAGAATGGATCTACCCCGCCTTACCTTTTCCTCACGACTATCCCTTTTCTACCATGCATGGTCCCATATCACGTCGGAGCGCTGGGTGCTCCGCATGGTAGAGAGGGGATACTCCATCCAGTTCTGTGCCCTCCTGCCCTCCCAACCCCCTTCCCCGTCCCTGTTCAGGGATCCTTCTCACAAGCAACTTCTCATTCAGGAGGTGCAGTCGCTCCTAGCACTAGGGGCGGTGGAGGAGGTTCCACTGGAACATGGGGGCAAGGGCTTCTATTTCTGCTATTTCCTAATACCGAAGGCCAAAAGCAGCCTCAGGCCTATCCTGGACCTGCACGACCTCAACAAGTTCATGAGAAAACTCAGGTTCCACATGGTGTCCCTGGCCTCCATCATCCCTTCACTGGATCCAGCAGACTGGTATGCCGCCCTTGACTTGAAGGATGCGTATTTTCACATAACAATCGCGCACAACCACAGAAAGTTCCTCAGGTTTGTGGTCAATGGTTCCCATTACCAATTTACTGTCCTCCCATTCCGCCTGTCAGCAGCACTTCGAGTATTCACCAAGTGCATGGCAGTCGTCGCTGCCTTTCTGTGGAAACATCCGGTACAGGTGTTTCCGTACCTCAATGACTGGCTAATCAAAGGCCGCACCAGGGCTCAGATGGAAGCTTAGGTGGCATTTATCAGAGCTACCTTTGAGAATCTGGGCCTACTACTGAACAAAGCCAAATCGACCCTGTCCCCAGTCCAGAGGATAGAGTTCATAGGGGCGGTACTGGACTCAACTCAAGCCAGAACATTCCTCCAGCAGGTGAGATTTCAGGCTTTCAACATCATGATCCAGGGACTCAGGCAGTTCCCCACCACCACCGTGAGAAATTGCCTGAAGTTTCTCGGGCACATGGCAGCCTGTACGTATGTGGTACGACACGCCAGACTCAGGCTTCAGCCGCTTCGGTTGTGGCTTGCGTCAGTGTACAGACCTGCCAGGGACAGCTTGGACAGGATCGTGACACTGCCTAGCCCTATCCTCGACTTGTTCTGGCGGACGTTCAGCAGGTGTGCTTGGGAGTTCCCTTCGCTGCCCCACAGCCATCCCTAGTGCTGGTGACGGACGCGTCAGATTTGGGATGGGGCGCTCATCTGGGGGACTGCAGGACTCAGGACCTCTGGTCACAGACAGATCTTTGTCATCATATCAATGTCAGGGAGCTCAAAGTGGTGTGCTTAGCGTGTCAGTCATTCCGCCCTTATCTAGCAGGTTGATGTATATCGGTTGTGACAATACGACTGCAATGTTCTATATCAACAAACGGGGGTGCACACTCCTCTCCCCTGTGCTTGGAAGCCCTCAGGCTATGGGACTTTTGTGTAGAACACTGAGGCGATCTAAAGGCGTTGTACCTTCCTGGGATCCAGAACGAGCTGGCGGACCACCTCAGCAGGTCGTTCCACAGCCACGAGTGGTCCCTTCGCCTGGATGTTGCATGTTCAGTCTTCCAGAGGTGGGGCTGTCCCCTGATCAACCTCTTCGCGACACAACAGGAAGTGTCAGCAGTCCTGCTCCTTCTGGAATCAGAGTCCGGGTTTCACAGCAGACGCGTTCCTCCTCCATTGCAGGGGAACTCTTCTATACGCCTTCTGCCCATACCGCTCGTCCACAAGGTCCCGCTCAAGATCCACAGAGACCAGGCTCGGGTCATTCTCATAGCACCAGCCTGACCCTGACAGCATTGGTACACGTCTCTCCTAGACATGTCCGTGGGAGCCCCGATTACCTTGCCGCTCTTCTTGGACCTTCTCACTCAGAATCACGGGTGTCTCCAACACCCAAACCTTCAGTCACTCCATCTCACAGCATGGAGGCTCCATGGCTGAATCCGTTTGAGCTTTCCTGTTCAGAACAAGTCAGACAGGTCTTTCTCGGCAGTAGGAAACCCTCTACTAGGGCCATGTACCTGGCCAAGTGGAAGAGATTTTCAGTCTGGTCAGCACAGCGCGACTTGCCCCCCGTGCTAGCCTCAGTGCCCCACATTTTGGATTATCTTCTCCACTTGAAGCAGGAGGGTCTCTCCTTGTCTTCCATAAGAGTGTGCCTGGCTGCCATCTTGGCTTGCCATCCAGGGGTACAGGGCCCTTCCATTTTTGCTAACCCTCTGGTCAGCCGCTTCCTGAAGGACCCTGACAGGTTGTACCCACACGTCTGCCAACCGGTTCCTGCTTGGGACCTCAACTTGGTCCTTTCTAGGTTCATGGGGCATCCCTTTGAGCCTTTAGCAACATGATCCCTGCTCTACCTTTCTTACAAGGTCGCGTTCCTGGTGGCGATAACTTCAGCCCGGAGGGTATCTGAGCTCAGGGCTTTAACGTCGGAGCTGCCCTACACCGTATTTTTAAGGACAAGGTTCAGCTCGGACCCCAACCGGCCTTCCTCCCGAAGGTTGTGTCACAGTTCCACCTCAACCAGGACATTTTCCTCCCAGTTTTCTACCCTAAACCTCATTCAAGTAGCAGGGAGCAGAGGCTCCACAATCTAGACATCTGCAGAGCGCTGGCCTATTACGAGAGGATGAAACCGTTCAGGAAGTTTGGTACAGATCTTTGTCGCAGTAGCAGACAGGATGAAGGGACAGCAGATTTCGACCCAGCGCATTTCATCATGGATTGTGGCCTACATTAATGAGTGCTACAATCTAGCAGGGATTCCAGCACCCCCGATAATGGTGCACTCTACAAGGGCGCAAGCTTCATCAACAGCGTTCCTGGCTCAAGTCTCCACCCAGGAAATCTGCAGGGCAGCAGCATGGTCATTCATACACACTTTGGCCGTGCACTATGCGATTACTAGGCAGGCTAGAGATGATGTGGCCTTTGGTAGAGCAGTACTCCAATCAGTGGACAGCTCCAACCCCACCTCCTAGATTTGGCTTGGGAGTCACCTGATTGGAATCGACATGAACAAGCACTCAGGAAAAAAAACGGTTACTCACCTTTCGTAACTGTTCTTCAAGATGTGGTGTTCATGTCCATTCCAATACTCACCCTCGTACCCCTCTGTCAGAGTAGCCGGCAAGAAGGAACTGAAGGGGTGGTGGGACGGCAGGGCTATATATTAGGCACCCTGAGGGCGCGACTTCAGGGGTCGCCCAGGCTGACCAGACAGATGCTGCTAAGGGAAAAATCTTCCGGCCAACATGCACGTGCGCACGCACACACCTGATTGGAATGGACATGAACAACACATCTAGAAGAACAACAGTTACGAAAGGTAAGTAACCCTTTTTTCTTTGCACTTAGGTTCTAGTTTGAATTTGCGGTGCTAGCAATTAGGAAATTCTCTTGTAAACTGAGAATTTGATGACTATTTGTGTAGTAAATCCACTGAGACACAAAAATGGAACACACAATGGAATTTCTACAGCTCATGTCTAGTAGCACAGGAGTTCTCCACCTTTTTCTTTCTGAACCCCCCCACCCCAAACATGCTAAACTCCACAGCCCACCTGTGCCACAACAACTGTTTTTCTGCATATAAAAGCCAGGGCCAACGTTAGGGGTAGCAAGCAGGGCAGTTGCCTGAGGTTTCGTGCCACAGGGGGCCCTGCAAAGCTAAGTTGCTCAGGCTTTGACTTCAGCCTCTGTGGGGTGGCAGGGTTCCGGGGAAGCTGGGGCTTCAGCCCCCATGGGGCCATGTAGTTCCAGGGCAGCTGAGACTTCAGCCCCCAGGGGATGGCGGGACTCAAATTGAGAACTGCTACAAAAGCAAAGTTAACTCAGCTGCATCTTACTTGTATACTATTCTGTGTTCTTCTTTTCCTTAAATATGTAACAAAAAGTAATAATGTTATGTTGGAAGGGGTTAATGGCTGCCATCAATCACGGATCTGACTAAAGTCAATAGGTATAATAAGAACACTTCAATCAGTCTAAAAGAAGCAGCAACTAAATGCCTCTTCGTGTAGTGATAGCTGAATCAAATGAAACTACCACCCAAGGCACTGGTCAGCATGTCAGGACAAGAGCAGAAGCTAAGCCATGTTGCCTATGGGGTGTCCCTGGAGACTGTTTGCAAGTGCAGGGGCTTTGGGATTGATTTGTTGCAACAGTGTGTGTCAGACACAGAAAACTAGTAAACACTGCGAGAAACCGTCATGAGCATGGCCCTGAGAGGGAACAGGAACAGAGCTCCTGGGGTAACAGAACTAGTTGGAAATGCAGGCTTGGGGATTATGGACAAGGAAACTCTGTTTGTTCCTACTTCGTTCAGGAAAACAGGACTTTGGTTACATTCTTCGTAAACATGATTTCCCCAGAGAAATATCTGATTCGTATAATTAATTTCTCTTCCTAATGGAAACAACCTGGCAAGACTCTGAATATTGGCTAACTGCCAATATTGGACCAAGAGATCACACTATCTTAAGTGACACGTTTGAGTAAGAATACCAATAAGTACTTATGAGGCTATCAGAAAATGAAGTTTTTAATTGCCAGACTTTCTGTGGCCTTAATCATGAATCATTAATATTTTGTTAGAATTTTTACATTTAATTCTTAAATTAAAAGGGAAAAATGTAGTGCTCTTTTAGGATGTAATTTAAAGAGCTTCAAGCTTTTTCTTGTCTGAGAAATATCAGGAATATCACTTCTCAACTTCCCTACTTCTGCTGGGGACTCAATGGAAGATGGGATAGAGGTTTGTGGGAAAGACTACTGAGCTGAAACTTGAGCTACTGCTTTCCCAGCCATTTGGAGATGCTTAGTTAAACTCTTTGGGTTAAAATTTGTTAAAACCTGTAACACAAACTCAGGCACTCAGCTAAGGTATTTTTCATAGTCATAGATTCTAAGGCCAGAAGGGGGTCCACTATAATCGGCTAGTGTGACTTCCTGTGTAACAGGCCATAGAACTCCCTAAAATAATTCCTAGAGCAGATCTTTTCAAAAAAAAATCTAGTCTTGATTTAAACGTTGTCAGCGATGGAAAATCCACAATGACACTTGATAAGTTGTTCCAATGGCTTATTACTTTCACTGTTAAAAAAGATTATGCCTTATTTCATTCTGAATTTGTCTAGCTTCAGCTTCCAGCTATTGGCTCATGATATACCCATCTCTTCTAGATTGAATAGCCTATTATAAAATATTTGTTCCCCATAGAGGTACTTACAGACTGTAATCAAATCACCCCATAACCTTCTCTTAGTTAAGATAAATAGATTGAGCTCCATGAGTCTATCACTTTAAGGCATGTTTTGTAATCCTGTAATCCTCTCCTCTGCACTGTCTCCCATTTATCAATAGCCTTCTTGAACTGTAGACAGCAGAAATGGACACAATATTTCAGCAGGTCCTTTAAAACTCTTGGATGCAACTTAACTGGCCCCACTGATTTAAAAATGTCTAATTTTAGTAGTTGCTGTTTAACATCCTCCTGAGATGCTAGTATAATGGAAAGAGTTATTTGCTATGACTACATTATCCTTTTTTTTTAATACAGAACTATTTATTGAACACTTCTGCCTTGTCTGCATTATTGATAATTCTACCATTTCTATGTAGTAATGGACAAATACCATTGTTAGGATTCTTTTTGTTCCTAATATACTTTTAAAACTCTCATTGCCCTTAACTCTGCTGGCCATACCTTTCTTCTATTGTCCCTTTGCTTCCCTTATCAATTTTCTGCCATTCCTACCTTCTGATTTATATTAGTGACTATCACTTTCCACTTTCTTGTATTTGTTATATATAGTGTTTTTTAATTGATGGGATCAGTATGAGAACCTGATTAGGATAAAATAGAAACCCTGATTACATCTGATAAAAATGTTATATACTTCTGATTAAATGTTCTCTCTCTTCTAATGGAGGGCTGGAAAGTCTGTAGCTCAGGTTTCAGTCTGTTTTGATCTCCCTTTCCCACTCTGGTTTTCCAGTGGGACCTCCATGAAGAGAAGTAAAGCCCTATTTGTGAATGTGTTATTAAAACACAAACACACAACTTTTAGATACTCTATAAATCATAAAGAAGCAATAAAAATATCAAGAATATTTTTCTTTGCACTTCTCCTATACTTGTCATTTAAAGTGTTTCTTTGGCATTTGGTTCCTTGCCCCTCGACTTTGTGGCAATTACTTTTACAATGTTCTGATAAGGTATATTTGTTTCCACATATTAGTCTCTCTTCCTCCTTCCCTTTCATGATGTATCTAACTTTTGTCATTGGACTCTGTGTTCATTAAATCACTGTGTATAATGATACTTTTTTTCCCCCTCACACAAAATGTTTAAAACCAGACAGACTTTAAAGTAGGTTAGTTTGCTTAGGCTCCCAATTACATGGTTTGTTGTATGTTCAGCTTACTTACGAAATGCAAATGTTTTAACAGTCACACTTAGTATTTGAGTCTCCAAGTGCAGATCGATGTGGGAATAATCATTTAGACACAGGGTAAATTGCTCAGGCACCTTCCGACCCTGCAGATGCCCTTCCCTTAGAGTGGGAATGCATGTTGGGCTGTAGCAGTTGAACTGAAAGGAATTGGCAGTTACACGCCAATTTTAATTTTATGTATGATCATAGATGCCTGCCGCTTTGGGTGAGGGATCTAAATGTTTTGGAAAATGTTGATCACTCTACTGTATGGTTGAAGAATGGGCACTTCTTGAAAGATCTATGATCTGATCCATTATTTGAACATTTCAGTGGTTTAAGATCAATGATGAGTGGATGGACTTATTAGGCTGAGGAAGCAATTATTTCCACAGTCATCACCTTGACATCTGCTTCCAGACGTTGTATCCTCCTTGAAGCACTTTGTTTTGGGTTACAAATTCTTAAAACATCACATAGCTTCACCCCAGCCTAATCAATTACAGGCTGTAACACTGTGGCCACTTACTGCCTCCCAAGCACTCCATCATGGCCAGAGTTGCCACTGTAGCCATAGGCAGCGAGTTCCATATCCACGTGGTGCTCGGGCACCAGCAATATACAGAGCCCAGGGGCCCAGCTCCACCAGTATTTGGGGCCGGGAGGACACCTGGCCCCCCTGCGGTCGTTCCCCCCCCCCCGTCTCCCCCCTCCGCGCACCTTCCCAGGGCTCGGGAGCAGGGCTGCTACTCTGAAAACTGACACACTGTCTCTTCCATGCAGCTACATGTTGCCTCCCTGCAGCAACTGCTGCCGCAAGGTCCTAGTGCCCCCCATCTCCACTGCCAGGGCAGACTGACTCTGGGCCTGCCCTTCCACCTCAGACAGGCAGGACCCTCCAGCAACACAGGGCCTTCCCTCACCTCCCCCCGGCCCAAAGTCACCGCTCCTGCCCCATGCTGGGCAAGGAGGTAGCCCCATCCCTCACCCCCCAGTGAAGCTACAATCAGGGGCAACAGCAGGGGAGGAGGCGCACGCAGCACCCCCTGGCACCCACCATGGAGGAGGCAAGGGAGATTCCTGGACCTGAGAGAGGCCCTAGGAGCACATGCAGTGACCGTGTGCTGCTGGGGGGGCAGGAAAGGGGGGCTGCTCCCCCAGAGCTTGCTGCTGCCCGCAGGGAAAAGGCTGGTGGGAGTCCTCCTCTCTGGCCCCTGTCCCGGAGCAGCCTGCCTGCACAACAAACTCATCCCCAGCCCTTCCCCACCACAGAGCCCACACCCCGAGTCAGAGCTTTCACCCCCCCACTGCACCCTCTGCCTGAGCCCCTCCAGCACCCCAAACACCTCATCCCCAGTCCCAGCCAGAGCCCTCATCCCCCCCACACCCTGACCCTCTGCCCAAGCCCTGAGCCCCTCCCATACTCCAAACCCCTCATCTGCAGCCTCACCCCTGCACCCGCTCCCTCTGCATCCCATCCCATCCCCAAACTCCCTCCCAAAGCCTGCACCCCAATCCCCTGCCCCAGCCTAGGGCCTGCACCCCAGACCTCCTCCCCCACCCAAACTCCCTCCCAGAGCCTTGGGCAGGTGGGGGGTGGAGTTTGGGCAGGGGCGGGTTCTGGGCACCCCCAAAATTTCTACAAACCTGCCACCCCTGTCTGTAGCCATCCTGCCTCTGTTTCCCTTTCGTTTGCGCCCCTCCCCGCATGAACTTGCTGTCTCCAGTGACCTTTTAAGCTCAAGCCTTTAATTCACTCATCACCAGTTCTCCTCAGGTTAGGAACAGAGTCTGTCAAAAGCAGATCTCAAAAGTCCCCAAAAAACACAGTTTTTCAGCTTGTCTTCCCTTCTTTAACTCTCACTCGCAGTTTTTATCTGGCCAGGGCTCTGCAGGAGCCACACTTGCTCCTCTTAGCTGCTCCTTCCACCAGTCCCAGCTCCACAGTCTTTTGTTTCCTGAGCTTCCCCTGCTTTCTGTCAGGCTTCCTTTCCTGCCTCTGGTAGTCTGAGCTACTCTCTCAGCCACATCCTCCCTGGAATCACCTGCTTTCTCTCAGGTGGGGCTCATCTTGTAATCATGACTGGCTTAGTCCCAGGGTCTCCAGCCCACAGGCAAACCACCCTGTTACACACACCAAACACTTCTCTTGGAGGAGACTTGCTATAACATGCTATGGCCTTGTGTACACATGAGTTATTTCAGAATAACATAGGGTATGGTTTTAAAGGGTATGTCTACACTACGGGATTAATCCGAATGTACAGAATTCGATTTTTGGCAACAGATTATATGAAGTTGAATGTATACAGCCACACTAAGCACATTAATTCGGCGGTGTGCATCCAAGTACCGGGGCTAGTGTCGATTTCCGGAGCGTTGGACTGTGGGTAGCTATCCCATAGTTCCCGCAGTCTCCTCTGCCCATTGGAATTCTGGGTTGAGATCCCAATGCCTGATGGGGCCAAAAACATTGTCGCGGGTGGTTCTGGGTACATCTTCCCCCTCCCTCCGGGAAAGCAATGGCAGACAACCGTTTTGCACCTTTTTCCTGGGTGAACAGTGCAGATTCCATACCGCGGCAAGCATGGAGCCCGCTGAGCTCAAGACAGCAGTCATGAACATTGTAAACACCTTGCGCGTTATCGTGCAGTTTATGCTGAACCAGAACCTGCAAAACCAGGAGACGAGGAGTAGCCTACGGCAGCACTGCGACGAGAGTGATGAGGACATGGAATTCTATCAAACCGCGGGCCCAGGCGCTTTGGAGATCATGCTGTTAATGGGGCAGGTTCATGCCGTGGAACGCCGATTCTGGGCCCGGGAAACAAGCACAGGCTGGTGGGACCGCATAGTGTTACAGGTGTGGGACGATTCCCAGTGGCTGCAAAACTTTCGCATGCATAAGGGCACTTTCATGGAACGTTGTGACTTGCTTTCCCCTGCCCTGAAGTGCAAGAATACCAAGATGAGAGCAGCCCTCACAATTGAGAAGCGAGTGGCGATAGCCCTCTGGAAGCTTGCAACGCCAGACAGCTACAGGTCAGTCGGGAATCAATTTGTAGTAGGCAAATCTACTGTAGGGGTTGCTGTGATGCAAGTAGCCAAAGCAATCACTGAGCTGCTGCTACCAAAGGTAGTGACTCTGGGAAACGTGCAGGTCATAGTGGATGGCTTTGCTGCAATGGGATTCCCTAACTGGTGTGGCGATAGATGGAACCCATATCCCTATCTTGGCACCGGAGCACCAGGGTACCCAGTACATAAACCGCAAGGGGTACTTTTCAATGGTGCTGCAAGCACTTGTGGATCACAAGGGACGTTTCACCAACATCAACGTGGGCTGGCCGGGAAGGGTTCATGACGCTCGCGTCTTCAGGCACACTACTCTGTTTAAACGGCTGCAGCAAGGGACTTACTTCCCGGACCAGAAAATAACTGTTGGGGATGTTGAAATGCCTATAATTATCCTTGGGGACCCAGCCTACCCCTTAATGCCATGGCTGTGCATGAAGCCATATACAGGCAGCCTGGATAGGAGTCAGGAGCTGTTCAACTACAGGCTGAGCAAGTGCAGAATGGTGGTAGAATGTGCATTTGGACGTTTAAAAGATCGCTGGCGCACTTTACTGACTCGCTCAGACCTCAACCAAACCAATATTCCCATTGTTATTGCTGCTTGCTGTGTGCTCCACAATCTCTGTGAGAGTAAGGGGGAGACCTTTATGGTGGGGTGGGAGGCTGAGGCAAATCGCCTGGCTGCTGATTACGTGCAGCCATACACCAGGGCAATTAGAAGAGCACACCAGGAAGCGCTGCGCATCAGAGAAGCTTTGAAAACCAGTTTCATGACTGGCCAGGCTACCGTGTGAAAGTTCCGTTTGTTTTTCCTTGATGAAAACCCACCCCCTTGATTGACTCGTTCTCTGTAAGCAACCCACCCTCCCTCTTCGATCCCAGCTTGTTTTCAAAGGAAATAAAGTCACTATCGTTTAAAAATCATGCATTCTTTATTAATTGATTATAAAAAGAGGGAGAGAACTGACACGGTAGCCCGGGTGGGGCTTGGGAGGAGGATAGGAGGGAAGGAAAAGGCCACTAAAAAAGTTCAATGTAATGACAGCCTTTTGGTTGGGCTGTCCACTGGGGTGGAGTGGGAGGGTGCACGGAGCCTCCATGTCCCCCCCCCCCCCCCGCGTTCTTACACGTCTGGGTGAGGAGGCTATGGAACATGGTGAGGGGGGAGGGAGGTTATACAGCGGCTGCAGCAGCACTCTATCCTCCTGCTGCCGTTCCTGAAGCTCCACCAGACGCATGTCCGTTTGATCACGCAGCAGTTCCAGCGTTGCAGCCTGCCACCTCTCATCTTGAGCATCCCTCATGGCCTCACGTTCACTGGCATCTTTCCTATACTTTGATACCGTGTCCTTCCACTCATTCAGATGAGCTCTTTCATTGTGGGTGGATTCCATGATTTCTGAGAACATTTCGTCTCGCGTCCTTTTTTTTCGAAGCCTTATCTGAGATAGCGTTCGGGACGCAGGAGGGAGGCTTGAAAAATTTGCAGCTGTGGGAGGGAGGGGAAAAAGGAGAGAAGTATTTAAAAAGATGCATTTTACAGAACAATGCTTATACTCTTTCATGGTGAACAACCCTATTCACATTACATAGCACATGTGATTTCGGTACAAGGTCGCATTTTGCATCTTAATATTGAGTGCCTGCAGCTTTGGTGTTAGAGATCACAGACGCAGGTCCGGGCAACAGAATTCGGCTTGCATGCGGCCATGGTAAGCCATTGTCTTTCGGCTTCTGCAGCTTTCCTACAAGCAGTGCCCTCCTTTCCCACATACCAAGCAAAGCCCGTTGAGTGCTGCAGTTTTCCTGTTAACGTGCAGCAGCAGCAACCAAACTAACCCCCCCCCCCCCCCCGCATCCAATTCTGTGGGATGATCGCTTTATCCCTCCCCCCCACCGCGTGGCTGGTATCAGGGCCAATTCCCCCCCCCCTCGCACCCCGCGCTTGGCTAACTGCAGGGAAGGATTTCTTTTCAGCCACAGGCAAACAGCCCAGTAGGAATGGCCACCACCTCTGTCCCCTTAATTAAATTCCCCTATTTCAACCAGGTTACCATGAACGATATCACTCTCCTGAGGATAACACAGTGAGATAAAGAACGGATGTTGCTTGAATGCCAGCAAACACTGGGACCATACGCTGCCGGGCTTTGTCATGCGATGATACCAGATTACTTCCTGCAAGCATGGCATGGTCAAGTGTCCTACCATGGAGGATGGAATAAGGCTGCATTGCCAAGAAACCTTGTGGATAGGCTTTTGGAGTACTTCCAGGAGAGCTTCATGGAGATTGTCCCTGGAGGATTTCCGCTCCATCCCCAGACACGTTAACAGACTTTTCCAGTAGCTGTACTGCCCAAGTCCTCAGGGCAAAGTAATCATTAAAAAACGCTTGCTTTTAAATCATGTTTTATATTTACAAAGGTACACTCATCGGAGGTCCCTTCCATGGCCTCATTGTCTGGGGGTTGGGAGGGTGCTTCAGTCAGGCTGAGAAAAAGATCCTGGCTGTTGGGGAGAACGGAGTGCTGTATGCTCTCCGCAAGCTCATCATCATCCTCATTTTCCCCCTCCGCAGAATCCTCAGGCATGGCTGAGATTACCCCCGCCTCGGAATCCACGGTCAGAGGTGGGGTAGTGGTAGCGGCCCCCCCTAGAATTGCATGCAGCTCAGCGTAGAAGCAGCATATCTGCGGCTCTGACCCAGAGCGACCGTTTGCCTCTTTTGTTTTTTTGGTAGGCTTGTCTGAGCTCCTTCACTTTCACGCGACACTGTAGTGAGTCCCTATTGTGGCCTCTCTCCATCATGCCCTTGGAGATCTTTTCAAATGTTTTGGCATTTCATCTTTTGGAACGTAGTTCTGCTGACACGGAATCCTTTCCCCATATAGCAATCAGATCCAGTACCTCCCATACAGTCCATGCTGGTGCTCTTTTTCGATTCTCGGACTGCATGGTTACCTGTGCTGATGAGCTCTGCATGGTCACCTGTGCTCTGCACGCTGGGCAAACAGGAAATGTAATTCAAAAGTTCGCAGGGCTTTTCCTGTCTATCTGGCCAGTGCATCCAAGTTCAGATTGCTGTCCAGAGCGGTCACAATGGTGCACTGTGGGATAGCTCCTGGAGGCCAATACCGTCCAATTGCGGCCACACTAACCCTAATTTGAAATGGCAATACCGATTTCAGCACTACTCCCCTCATCAGAGAGGAGTACAGATATCGATATTAAGAGCCCTTTATATCGAAGTAAAGGGCTTCGTTGTGTAGACGGGTGCAGGGTTAATTGGGTTTAACGCTGCTACATTCGAGATAAACTCCTAGTGTAGACCAGGCCAGAGTGGAAGAGCTATTCCAGAAAACCTGTGTGTGGATGCTCTTATTTCTAAATGAGTGCCTTTTTCCTGAATTAGCTTAATGCACTACCAAAGTTTGTAGATAGGCTCTGAGAGAATGTAAAGACTTCCTCAAATTAAAGAGTTGATCTCTCCAAGGAAGTGGGGAGGAGTGTGTCTCTACCCTGTGTGGTCTGCCTCATACATTCCCTTGCCTGCAGGCCACACATATTCTTTGACTTGATCTAAAATAATGCCGGACAGATTATTGTATTTTCACACTTCCAGATTTCTCCCACCATAGAGCTTTGTTCTCCCCCTTCCAAACTAAAACCTTGAGGAGAATCCTTTCTAGTGCTTACACTGATACTTCTAACATGTTTCATTCATAAAGGAGTATTTTAAATAATTCTTGAGAAACTGGAAACTGGACTCTCTGGAACAAGATACTGAAATGCAGACTGAGCAGCTTTGTTCTTGGGGTAGTGATTGAAGTGGAGTTCGCTGCTTCAGGATGGACACACTCAGAAAATCATAACTGAGTGTGTTACTTCATATTCTTTCCTGGTAACCAGCTATATAGTTAATGTAGTCTAGACAGTAGACAAGTGTGTAGTAAGGGACAGTTAATCACATAATAAATCAAATGTAGCCAGGTTTTGGCAGAAATGAAAATCTGATGCTAACCAATGTGCCAAAGTCAGGCTGGGGAACTGCAAGAGAGCAGTGGAAGGCAGATACATTAGCCCTAGAATGATAAAGACCCTTTTTCAGGGGTGCCATTTGGGGAGGACGGGCGGGCTCCTCACCCTCCCCCACCGCCCGGGTTTCATACCAGAGATCTGCTCACAGTGCATGTCCTGTCCCCAGAGGAAGCTCTTAACTGCAACACAGCTTCTGCTCTTGGGGTAGGGAGTTTGTTTATAACCAGAGGCAGGGTGATTAAGATAACAAAAGGCTTGTCATTAAATTAAATTAAGGATTGTTAGATGATCCCAAAAGCATTGCCAGGCATTCCAGTTAAAAGATAGGAAACAAAGTTTTCAGACTAGAGAGAGGTAAATGGGGATAAACATTGAGGTGGCAAAATTTGCAGATGATATAAAAGTATTCAAGATAGTTAAGTCCACAGCTGACTGCAAAGAGTTTCAAAGGGATCACACAAGCCTGGGTGACTGGGTAACAAAATGGCAGATGAAATTCAATGTTGATAAATACAAAGTAATGCACATGGCAAAATATAATCCCAACTATACAATCAAAATGATGGTGTCTAAATTAGCTAAAACAACAAGGAGTCCTTGTTTTCCCTACTAAAAATAAATTTGTTAGTCTCTAAGGTGCCACAAGGACTCTTCATTGTTTTTGCTGATTCAGACTAACACAGCTACCACTCTGAAACCTCTAAATTAGATGTAACCTGTCAAGAAAGAGATTTTGAAGTCATTGTGGATAGTTCTCTGAAAACATCAATGTGCAGTGTCAAACAAAAAAGTTAATGGTATTGGGAATCATTAGGAAAGGGATAGATAATAAGACAGAAAATATCATATTGCCTCTATATAAATCAGATTTGGACACCCATCTCAAAAAAGATATATTGGAATTGAAAAAGGTACAGAAAAGGGCAACAATTAGGGGTATGGAACAGCTTCTGTCTGAGGAGAGATTAAAGAGACTAGAACTTTTCAGCTTGGAAAAGAGATGACTAAGGGGGGATATGATAGAGGTCTAGAAAATCATGAATGGTCTGGAAAAATTGAATAAAGAAATATTATTTACTACTTCGCATAACACAAGAACTAAGGGTCACACAATGAAATTAATAGGGAGCAGATTTAAAACAAACAAAAGAAAGTATTTCTTCACAGCATTTCTGTGGAACTCTTTGCCAGGGGATGTTGTGAAGGCCAAAATTATAACAGGGTTCCAATAAGAACTAGATATGTTCATGGAGGATAGGTCCACCAATGGCTCTTACCCAGGTTGGGCAGGGATGCAACACCATGTTCTGCATGTCCCTACCCTCTGTTTGCCAGAAGCTGGGAGTGCGCAACAGGATGAATCACTTGATGATGACCTGTTCTGTTCATTCCCTCTGAAGCACCTGGCATTGGCCATTGTTGAAAGACAGGATACTGGGCTAGATGGATGTATCTGCCCCCTGCTGTAACCCACTAGACCCCACTCCTCTCCCAGAGCTGAGATAGAACCCAGGAGTTCTGACGGGGTGTCTCTCTCTGCAGAGTTAATAACAAAGTAAGAATATACATTACAATTTTAAATCTAACCAGTGTCTCTTAAATGACTTGCCACAAGATGTCAGAACACGTTCGTATTAGAGCTGAGTGGGTCTAATATTTATTTTTTTCTTTTATATAGGAATTAGATACAGTGTTCTTGTCCGCTAATTGCTAAGTTATTTGCCAAAAAAACTAGAGTTTTCAGGTCCCTAAGTAGTCCCTGGAATCTCAGGTTTCAGAGTAACAGCCGTGTTAGTCTGTATCCGCAAAAAGAAGAACAGGAGTACTTGTGGCACCTTAGAGACTAACAAATTTATTAGAGCATAAGCTTTCGTGGACTACAGCCCACTTCTTCGGATGCATCCGAAGAAGTGGGCTGTAGTCCACGAAAGCTTATGCTCTAATAAATTTGTTAGTCTCTAAGGTGCCACAAGTACTCCTGTTCTTCTTTTTCCTGGAATCTCAGTTAAAGTTGCCCTTCCCCCACCAAAATCTGAAATGTTGCCCCTGCCCTTTTTCCTATAAGCTGATAAGGGGTTAACTCAGGTCAAATAGGAACACCTGAGTAACCAAAGCTGAATGCCTGTTTAGGGGAAGGATTTGTGCCCCGGGGCCAACAAGAGGAAAACACCTCCCCAGTGAGGTGGTGGGGAAAGGGATTCCCCCTTTGTTTTGTGTTTATAAATTGGTTTATTTTTATTTGGTGGAGGAGCATTCCTTGGGCCTGCCTTGAGGCCTACCTTGAACATACTGATAAGAAAATATGGAGAGGGAAGGCAAACACTGTCCAGAGTGGGGCTGATTACCTCACTAGCGCCAGAGGGGGAAGTGCTAAGTCCATTGAGACAGAGGAGGTGCCTTGCCACACCAGGCTAACTGAGTAGTTGTTACTTGCTGAGCAGCTAGACGTTCTGTTACATGCACTAAGGTGAGAGCCCAAAATGCCTTGTCTAATAGTTGATTTTTAATATATTAAAAACTCATTCTCATGAAGGCGTGATGTTCAGCTAATATCTATAAGCTTAAACATGTTCTCCCTTTCAGATCTTAGCGATACCTTCAGAAACTCTCTAAGTAGTCTTTGCTCATAGCAAGTGAATTGTACAATAGCTGCTTTATATTTGTGTCTCATAAAGTGCAGTTTGGACAAAAAGTTCTTCTATCCTGATATGTGCAAGATTCTGTATAAAATACCTTTTGTTTTCACCCTCATAGCGAGGTCAGTTACCCTGCTGTTGGATTCTGTCTTTATACTTACGCTTCCTCTTTGTACCCTACAGGCTGACACCTTAAAAGAGAGATATCAGAAGATTGGGGACACAAAGAGAAACACTCCAGTTGAAGTTCTCTGTGAGAACTTTCCAGGTAAGGCCCAGTTGGAATTGTTATACCAGTTGTACTGTCTGTGTAAGGTGTCGATTAGGAACTGGACATAACCCATCCTATTGTATCATAGAAGATTAGAGTTGAAAGAGCCCTCAGGAGGTCATCTAGTACAACCCCTGCTCAAAGCAGGACCAACATATTTGTTCTGTCAGAAAATATTTGAATGCTGTTTGTTACATTGCTACTGTCGATGGCAAACACCTGGAGCTGCTACTGTGAATCAGTAGTGTGCTCTGTTCGCTCACTCTTCTCCAATCCTTCAGTCCTTACTTGCAGTTAATTGCCAACACAGTTCTTTGTACTGAGGTGGTTGGAGAATGCTCAAGTGCCCGCTTTTGCTCTTTCTTCTGTGAAGAGGAATGCAGACAGCAGCCACCACTTGGCCATCTTCCAAAAAAGAGTGTCTCATATTTGTCAATTGCCTCTCTCAAGTGACTGCCTCAGGTATACGGAGTTTATTCTCTGCAGAGGTCTGATATTTTTGAAGCAGTGAAAGAACTGGGTGGTCAATTTAGCACACCTTAGGTGTCAACCTTGAACAAGTTCCCTCAGGTGGATACTCACCAGGCCACCGGCACCGGCTTCCTCCAGGCCCTGGGGGTGCTCAACTCCCCACCACCACCCTCCCACCCCTGCTCCACCCCAAGCCCCACCCCACTCCTTCCCCAAGTCTCCACCCCTGCCCTGCCTCTTCCCGCCCCCACTCCATCCCCGCCCTGCCACTTCCCACCCAGCTCCCCCCCAAGAGGAATAGCAGGCACAATAGGTAATTATTGTTGTTTTAAGTAGCACTAACTTCCCAGCAGGATTTTGGTCAGAAATCCACTGGGTCCCAAGGTGAGATATGCCTTTGCAATTGGCTTCTCCCTTGTTCTGCCCTCTTCCATCCTCCACAAAGTGGAGCTGCTGCTTCTGGTTGCTGGTTTGGAACCTTTGCTGTCCTCCAGGCTTCAGATCAGAGCATAGCATATATGGCCTGATGGCAGCAACAAGAGAGGGAATTCCCTCTCCCATCCCACCCCCGTCCTTTCACCTCAGTGAGTGTGAACTACAAAGCCAATCTGCACCATTTCAAAGTTAATATTGCTAAGCAGGGGCAGTTCAGTTTTTCTGCCTGTAAAGTGTAGGGTTTCCATATTTCAGCAAGCAAAAAAGAGGATGGGAGGAGCCCTGCCCTAGCCCTGCCCCCATCCTGCCCTAGCCCCGCCCCATCCTGCACTAGCCCCGCCCCTATCCCTCCTACTTCCCCCCCCTCAGGACCCCCAACCCTCCCCCCCTCCTTGTCCCCTGACTGCCCCCTCCTGGGACCCCTGCCCCTAACTGCCCCCCAGGACTCCACCCCCTACCTAAGCCTCCCTGCCTCTTGTCCCCTGACTTCCCCCTCCTGAGACCCTCCCCCCATCCTAACTGGCCCCCTAGGACTCTACCCCCTACCTGTCCCCTGACTGCCCCAACCCTTATCCACACCCCCACCCCCACACAGACCCCTGGGACTCCCACGCCCCATCCAACCATTCTCCACCCCCTGACAGCCCCCCCCCCAGAACTCCCGACCCATCTAAATCCCTCTGCTCCCTGTCCCCTGACTGGTCCAATCCCTCTCCCCACCCCTGCCACCTGACAGCCCCCCCCCCAGAACTCCCAAACACCCCCCCCACTCCTTGTCCCCTGACTGCCCCCTCCTGGGACCCCTGCTCCTCACTGCCCTCCAGAACCCCACCCCCTACCTAAGCCTCCCTGTTCCTTGTCCCCTAACTGCCCCCTCCTAAGACCCCCCCCAATGCCCCCCATGACCCTACCCCCTACTTGTACCCTGACTGCCCAAAACCTTATCCACACCCCCACCCCCAGAAAGCCCCCCCCCCGAACTCCCGACCCCCCCCCCCGTCTCTTGACTGCTCCCTCCAGAACCTCCCTGCCCCTTCTCTGACCCCCTGGCTCCCTTGTTGTTGGCCTTCGCCTAATGTCTCTGTGAGCTTGCTCAAGAACGACCTGAGCCGTTTGTCCCGGCACGCTGGGCAGCAGTGGGGGAGGAGCTCCAGACTGCCGGAGGCGATCTGCGAATGCAGGGAGGGAGGGAGTGATCTCTGCTGCAGGGGAGAGGAGGAGGGGCTCTCTCTGGCTGTCAGAGCCCCAGTGGCACCATCCGGCCAGCTGCCCTGTTAGCTGCGCGTGTTCTGCATGGGGGTGAGGGGGGGGAAGTCCAGACATTTACAAATCCCCCCCGGACACTATTTTTAGCTCAAAAAACCGGACATGTCCGTGGGAATCCGGACGAATGGTAACCCTAGTAAAGTGACTAAATGCAAAAACCATGTTGATGCAACATTAGCAGTAGTATTATGGTGGCATCTAGAGGACCAAGCCTCATTGAGCTCTTCACTGTGCAGACATAACAGACAGTCCCTGCCCTGAGAAGTGCACAGTTTAACAGTGTGAATTTGAACAGGGCAGTGAATTCAAAAGTTATGGATCCCACAGTAACTAACTCCTCAGCACATATAAAGTGCTAAAAAGCTTTAGGTCAAAAGTTAACTGGACTAGTAATCAGAATATCGTATGTGTAAGGTAGCAAGTTAATGTTACTCATTATGACTGTTGTATGAACAACTTATCCATAATATAACAATTGAATTTTCTGCATACAATATACATTGGATGGATTTTGTGGAGAATATGCTGACATTTGGATTCCTGATGCCTTTGCTTTAGTGCTTCCCAACTCTTCCATCATCATACCATTCATGGTGCATTAACATAGCTGTGTAGTTCTGGGCAGGGACAGTCTTTTTGTTATGTATTTGTACAACACCTAACACAGAGGAGCCCCAGTCACAGACTGGGCCCCAGTGTGCTACTGCAGTTCAGCTAATATAAATCTCTTCCCCGCCCCCCCTCCAAGTAACTGCACGCACATACTGTACATAGCCTTATAGTGCAAACATCTCTACAAGAGCAATATGGTGACTGTCCTGGGATGGTCTCATGCCTTACCTGGCTACTTGAAGTCACTGTATGCCACCACAACAAATACTGTGTGTATGCTGTTGAGACTTAAAATTGCATTTATCACAAAACCACACGTTTTTATTAATAATTGTTGCATTAATTAATGTGCAAAATAGAACTTACATACTCAAATTAAAAATCTTCAATCCAGGGGAGGGCAGCAGGTGTCTGGAGCAGGCGGAAAACTTCACCTTTAAATAGTGTTTTAAAATTGTAGTGCATGTAAAGTATTATTTATTAAAGCTTTTTTTAAAAAAGGAAAGCAGGTAAGCACTGGACAAGGTAGTCAAGGCAGTTGTTTCATCACATGATGCTGTGAAAAGGATCAAATGATTCTAAAATTAAAAAAACTCAGCTCATTCAAACATTAAAAGAATCAAAATAAACAGAAAATATTGCTAGGTTTTGGAGAGAGACTTTCCTGGAGATGCTAGTGTGGGAATGAACAGCAATCAAACATGGTGGCAGATGAGCTGGCTCAGGATGGCAGTGTGTATTGCCTGGCAAGAGACCTATGTTTGATTCACAGGGTCAGATCCTTAATTTGAGATGTCATAGCTCAAACTGAAGTCAGTGGAGCTGTGACCATTTACACCAGGGGTTCTCAAACTTGGGGTCAGGACCTCTCAGGGGATCGTGAGGTTATTAGGTGGGGGGTCGCGAGCTGTCCGCTTCCACCCCAAACCCCGCTTTGCCTCCAGCATTTATAATGGTGTTAAATATATAAAAAAGTGTTTTTAATTCATAAGGGGGGGTCACCAGTGAAAGGGGTCACAGTACAAAAGTTTGAGAATCACTGATTTACACCATCTGAAGATCTGCTCCCCCTCCCCCCATCTCTTCCTTTGCCTGGCCTACAGAGGAAGGGGGATAAGACTGGTCTGTCATTCAACAGCTACCATATGTCTCCAGCCAATGAAGCGGTGCTGGCAAATGACTCTAGGGAGCCCTATAAGTCAGAAGCATGCTGACTGTGATGTGGCACGTAAAGTTGGGGGAAGTGACGCACTGTTCAAGCTTCAGGATTTGGGCATGAGGAGGAAGATTTCCAGGAAAATGTGGTTTTCTTGCTTCCATAGCCTTTGATACTGTTAAACTAGCACTGCTTTTATGTATTGTGCTTTTATGTATGTATTCCAGCAGGGGATGCTTTTGTGCATATTTTTTAATATATATATATATATACTTTACCCACTTCTATTCAAACTCCCCCTAGTATCAGCTCTGCTTTTAAAGATGCACCTCCTCTGACAAGATCACTTTCATCACTGCTAAAGACTGGAAGGCCAAGTTTGCCCAATACACTGAGAAGCCAGGTGGAGGCTATCACAAAGACTAGATCCCACCAGTTGTATTCCTCTCATGCTGTAGAGATTTGTAATCTGTACAGAGATATGGCGTGAGCAGCAGGTGACTTTACTGTGTGTGCTGCTGTAGGTTTTTTAGTCTGGGCCGAGATATTGATGCTCCTTTTTTCTCTTTTGTCCTTGCCTTTTTCCAACAGAGGAGATGGCCACATATCTTCGTTATGTCAGGCGATTAGACTTCTTTGAGAGACCAGACTATGATTACTTACGAACTATCTTTACAGAACTATTTGAAAAAAAAGGCTACACCTTTGATTATGCCTACGACTGGGTTGGCAGGCCACTGGTAAGTTTTGTTTGCAAAACAAGCACCCTCCTTCCAGAAATAAGTCTCCTAGTCCCTCATGGTTGCTTTTCCAGCTGTGTGGGCATATAAGAATTTCCTTTAATAGCCTCGAAAACTAATTGCAGCCTCTAGTGCAGTTGGGGAATGGAAAACTGAGGGCTGGGATGGCTTTCCTTCGGAAATCGTAATGGATCACTCTCCCTGTCAATCAGGAGAATGTGTTTATCTTTCTCCTGATGGAAATTAGCACAGGGGATCTTCTGCATCCCTGTTGGAACCTTAAACACCCTTCCCTATTTGCCTCTGGTTTTACTCCTCCCCATCTCACTTTCTGGTTCAAAGCCCATCACACTGCTGTGCAATGCCTGCATAGATCACAAGATTCTCCCTCTCCCTCACTGAGCATACTATAATGAGGCAATCCAATCTGAGTGTCCCATATCGCAGTTTCAGATCATACCACTGGAACAGCTGGCAAATTTTAAAACACATTCATGTGCATATTAACATTAGCTACAGAGTATTTTGCTGCAGTGACACTTCTTCACGTTTCGTACACAAGATCACAAAAATCATTACTGGATTGTTTGGCAAATTTGTTTTTAAATTAAATATTACCCTTCTCAGTCAGACTTGGATGCTTCTATGGTTCCATCTCTCAGGACCTTTCTGTTTCAGAACATAGTTACATTTAGGGTGGACTCATAATGAGCCACATCTGCCCTAAGGAGTCGGCAATAATTACCCTGTGGCTTTCTGTAGTGTTCCAACACTTAACAGGCTGGAGACTGCTGCCCCTGTTACAGAATGATTAGAAGACATGGCTTTTAGACGCAGAATCTCCTGCATGTGGACACTTTCGTCAAGTTTGGTTTTGTCATGAGAAATAACCTCTCCCATTACAATGGTCTGAGGATTCTAAAAAAGGGCAAATCCCAATGCCAGCGCGTTTTCAGATTGGTCTTCTAATCGTGATGAGGGCCATAGGGGAAAGGGTAAATGCAGAATGCTCACATTCTAGAGTCTGCTAACTCCTTAACTTCCACCCTCTCCTTTTCTGAGCGTGCTGTCATTGTTCCCTTGTTCATCAGCTTGTAGCAGAAGATTAGTGCCCTGGTCTGTCATCACCAAACAGAACATGCTTTTAAATTTTGGGACCATCTGTATGCGGAAAAGCTTTGCCAAGAGGCCCACTGATGCCTCTTGGAGAACTCTCATAAAACATATCTATGTAGAATCCATTCTGCTGGTTGCTTATGCAAAGGACAGTTTGTGTCCAAGGTGCATAGCCAGTCGCTTACTATGCTTTTGGGCCACTCTGCTTTTGTGGTTTTTACATCAATATTCAGTCATTATATACAACATTTCTTATGTTTGCTTATTTTGCACAGTAATATTATCTTTTAAAAGGAAGTCATTCTCCTTGTAAATCTCATTTCTCTTCACTGATGTTTAATTTCAGAGGCAATGGGCAAAAAGCCCATTTTAAGGCAAGTTTCCTATCACTCCTTTAACAATTCACCATTGGTTGCTATGGAGATCATGAAGTTACAAGCTGGGATTATGATTTAGTTGGGAACTAAGCAGATGAAGTCTTAATTAACACATCCTGTTCCTAAAAGTAGGAAGACATGAGATGAGGAGGAAAACAATATGCATAAAACTATCCTTATTTGCAATCGTAATTAACTCAATTTAATCTACACTAAAGTGTGTTCAGATACCATGAAGTTGGGTACCTTTATAAATGTATATAATAACAGTATTGTGTTTCAGTTTACCATGAGATGTTAGTGGCTGTAAATGTCCAGCAAGCCTTTGAATCCCATAGAGATTTTACAGCATCTGCTGTGATTCTCTTTGGCTGTTCAGACTATTTTAGACCTATATTTTCCTCGTTCTTCCACACTGAATATGAGCTAACCTAGTAGTAGAGCCTATGCATGCATGTAGATTGGGAGTGGAGCCTAACCGAGGCGTTGGTTTCAATGTATAATGGGTGCTTTATTTTGCAGCCTACTCCAGTGGGGTCCATTCCTGTAGATTCTGGGGCATCTGCAATAACAAGAGACAGCCATGCACATAGGGATCGACCGTCACAGCAACATGCTCTTCGAAATCCGGTGCGTTACTTTACCACTGTCTTTGCTTTCGCGTATTCTCATAATGCCTCCCCCAGCCCCTGTTTGTGTGGAGGGAAAGAGGAGTAAAAACCTCTGGTGAAGTTTAATATGCATAAAATGCATAAAGTGAAGGCTTAAAACGCTCCAGTTCACAAAAGTAGGTCAGTGTTTAATTCCACCCTCCATCCACCTATGGGATGTCCGGAGACCATTGATGATGACACTTACCTCACTTCCAGCAAGTAAATTTCCTCTTAATTTAGGAAGGTTATAGTTTGAACTGAATTTTATTTTCTGTGAGAAAAATTGCTGACATGCTGTTTATTGCAATAGAATTGAGGAGGTGCATGACCTACGTGTATGGAATTAAAGGTCTACAGTTTCAAGTGGATCATTTTTCTTCTAGTTTGTATTTAAAAAAAATATTTTTACTCTAGAAGGTTGCTGGGCTCTATTCCCAAATTTAAGGATAAAAAGTCAGTCTATGACGTTCTCCATTTTTTTCCTTGATGTCTTTTTCATATTTCATTGCTGTTGAGAGTTTGGATTTTCCATGTTAATGCAGAACATATCAGAAGTTCAGCAGACCACTGGAACTGCTAGTTCCTTGTTAGAGCGGTTGGTACTCCATACCTCCCACAGTGAGTGGTTCTCGGCTCGCTGGGCCTTTCTCTCCACCTGCATGCTTCTTTTGTTAAAGTCCCTACTCCATAGACTATGTCCTCACCTATTCCATGTTAACTGTTTTGTTGGTGGTGTGGATTTAACAATGCTTATTGCAGTAACCTGTCTAGACTCAGCTTTTCTTGTTCATGCAGCTATCCTCTGAGTGGAAGAACAACAAATTCAGACCAGAAATACTTCTAAAGCTGTAGGTTAACCATAAAACAGGAATGTATTTCCCTCCTGAGAAGTGTTGCTTTTTGGCAGCTGGATTTTTAAAATAGTTGCATGTGAAGGTTTATTTTTATGCATGCTTATTAGTGCAAATTGCTGTGTAACAGGGGTTCCATAGTAACCTGCTTTAAAATGTGTTAGTTAATAAATACACTGTAGTCCCTTCATGCTGGGTTAATCTGAGTGGCAGCTTCTGACTGCCTGCTCCTGCCAACAGACTTTGACACTCTGTGCATACACAAAGTATCTCCTGTTTTACTTTTTGCTGCCTGGAAGACATTCCTGGCTTAGCTTTCAGGCATATTTCGTGCACATATTTGTAGTCCATAACACGTCTTTCATGTCCTAATAATGACACTCGAAGATAACTTATTCCTTGTTCTTTTTGTTTCCCCCCTAAATAAACCCTGCTAGTATATGGCACAGCAGTGTCCCTAATTCCTGCATAACGCTGAGAATGAACAGCCCATCTCTCGAGATGTTGAGATGTCATCCAAGTATTTGACTGGAAAATAGTTAAGCGGTAACTTCCTGCTTTGGAATTCGTTTTGTACAAACATAACAGTTCCTCCTCCAAGAGATGATCCTCTTAAATGCTGATCAAACCACTTCTTTGCAAAAAGTCACTTAAAGAAACTTCTAGGGGCAGTGGAATTGAGGCATGTGCGTTTGGGTAGAGTGAACCCTCCTGAACTCCAAGGGTGATTGTTTTATTTTTACTCCCCTGAATGCAAGTGAGTCTTTTACCAACCATTGGCACCAAAACCAGGCAGCGTGTCGTAGGTCCTATTCTCTCTGCAGTTGTTCCATTTAGACAGCTACAGTCAATGTGCTTATTCTCTAGCAAAGCTGGGCTGCTCTGTGAATTGGTAGGTGGCAAGAGGATGGTCAGAGTTTTTAGGAACTCTTCCTCCAATTCCATGTGCATCATCTCTGCCATGTAACATGACCTCACTGAGCTCAGGTAGTGAGGCTCAAGGCCACTCCTAAACTGGTTCAAGGTGCATTGTGCTGCATAGCCATAACCCAGTGGTCTGGTCCTAATGGCCTCTTCTAAAGAGTTTCTTTTGAAAGTAAGAAGATTCTAAGCTCTGAGGCAGAGGTGTATTTCCTTAATGTTAACATTGTAAGCTACTATTTCAGCTACCTGTTTAGATCCACACAACTCTATTATAAGGAGCAGCTCTCTGGCATGTCTATTTTCTATCCACTTCTTGAATCTAGAGGCCTATGTGATTCTAACAGAACTATTTCTAAATTTGTCTTTGATTTGTAGCAGTGAAATACATTTCAAGGAAAGTGCATCTGTAGTAGTTTCATGTGTATCGGGATGGTACTCCTGAAGCAAGTGAGAGTCAAGCCTGACCCGAGAAATTGCGGGAAGGGATTTAATCAAAGGGAGGTCCTGAAGAGACCATCCTAGTAGAAATAAGACTTTGCCTTTGTATGATCTGAGGGCGGTGCAGTGTGTGTCACTCAGTGCTTTGCCATGGTATTCTAAAGCAGTGGTTCTCAACCAGGGGTCCAGGGCCCCCTGTGGAGGCTGCGAGCAGGTTTTGGGGGGGTCCTCCAAGTGGAGCCAGCGTTAGACTTTCTGGGGCCCATGGCAGAAAGCCGAAGCCCCACCCCGCATGGGGCTGAAGCCCAGGGCCCTGAGCCCTGCCACCTGGGGCTGAAGCCAAAGCCTGAGCAACTTAACTTCGTGGGGGCCCTGTATTATGGGGCCCCAGGCAATTGCCCTGCTTGCTACCCCCTAACGCTGGTCCTGGCTTTTGTATGCAGAAAACCAGTTGTGACATAGGTGGGCCATGGAGTTTTATATCATGTTGGGGGGGAGAGAGGGGGCTCTGAAAGAAAAAGGTTGAGAACCCCTGTTCTAAAGGATTTAGAAACGAGGAGTCCTTGTGGCACCTTAGAGACTAACAAATTTATTTTGGCATAAGCTTTCATGGGCTAAAACCCCCTTCATCAGATGCATGGAGTGAAATATACAGTAAGCAGAATATATATTACAGCACATGAAAAGATGGGAGTAGCCTTACCAAGTGGGGGGTCATTGCTAACAATTCAATTAAGGTGGAAGTGGCCTATTCTCAACAGTTGACAAGAAGGGGTGAATATCAAGGGAGGGAAAATTACTTTTGTAGTGCTAATGAGGCCAATACAATCAAGATGGACGTCGCCCATTTCCAACAGTTAACAAGAAGGTGTGAGTATCAGCAGAGGGAAAATTACTTTTTGTAGTGACCCATCCATTCCCAGTCTTTATTCAGACCTAATTTGATGGTGTCCCATTTGCAAATTAATTCCAGTTCTGCAGTTTGTCATTGGAGTCTGTTTTTGAAGTTTTTTTTGTTGAAGAATTGCCACTTTTAAGTCCGTTATTGAGTGTCCAGGGAGACTGAAGTGTTCTCCTACTGGCTTTTGAATGTTACAATTCTTGATGTCTGACTTGTGTCCACTTATTCTTTTGCGTAGAGACTTTCCATTTTGGCCAATGTACATGGCAGAGGGGCTTTGCTGGCACATGATGGCATAAGATTCACTTCCTCTGTTGTCCTCCTAAATCAGGAAACTAATAGGAGCATATATCTCCTACTGCTACGAGAGAGAAGGCTGAACCTCTGACTAGGAAGGTGCCATTGTTAGCGACTGTTGCTAGGTGGAAGTTAAAACAAGCCAGCACAGACCTAATTGTGCTGAATGTTTTTAAAAGGCAGGTGCTGTAGCTTTGAAAAGAGAAGCCTGATTAACTCTCCATTCTGCTTCCTTTTGCAGACTCTGCTATTTAGTTCTCAGCAAGGTTCAGGATTTGCTAGTTGAAGGGCCGACAAGTTTGCTCAAAGATAACCTAGCTCCTTTTTTCCTGTGTGTAACCGCCTAATATTCAGACTCTCACCCAGTTTGAACAAGGACATTCAGCCTGTGTGGCTGTGCTCTTCCTCCAGCCAGGATAGGGCTCGCCTTTCACATCTTGAGGAGAGTAATGTTCCGAGGGAGCATGGTAGGATAGGGAGGCAGGGAACTGGATTGCAATCTTTGATTAGCTATTTCAATCTCATTGCTCATATCTTCTACTTACTTGAAGTAACTCCTACAGTCCTTCATTCTCCCACCAAAGTAAAGCTTGCTAATTTGATACATTTGCATTTTTAGTTTCTTTTGTTCAATATACCTGCTCTCAAACTGGGTGAAAAGTTAATCAAAATCTAAAAATGCTCTTCTTCTGTTTCCAGCTTTCTTTAATGTTTGGTTTAAATTTGACACATTTGCTTAGATTTAGATGGTGTCCATTGCTACAGCTTTGGAGCGGTTAATGTAATCACAAATAGTGACATATCTATTATGAACTTCAGAGTTCTTCAAGGAGACAGCTCTGCTCATGCGTATTGGGTCTGACTAACAGCACAGCTCTGTCATGTCCTACAGCTCCCCCTGCTACTTCAGTCTTGGGGTATGTCTACACTACGGGTTTAATGCGAATTTACAGAATTCGAATTTTGGAAACAGATTGTATAAAGTCGAATGTATGCGGCCACACTAAGCACATTAATTCGGCGGTGTGCGTCCATGAACCGGGGCTAGTGTCGATTTCCAGAGCGTTGCACTGTGGGTAGCTATCCCATAGCTATCCCATAGTTCCCGCGGTCTCCGCCCATTGGAATTCTGGGTTGAGATCCCAGTGCCTGATGGGGCCAAAAACATTGTCGCGGGTGGTTCTGGGTACATCCTCCCCCTCTCTCCAGGGAAGCAACGGCAGACAACCGTTTCACGCCTTTTTCCTGGGTGAACAGTGCAGACGCCATACCATGGCAAGCATGGAGCCCGCGCAGCTCAAGACAGCAGTCATGAACATTGTAAATACCTCACGGGTTATCGTACAGTTTATGCTAAACCAGAACCTGCAAAACCAGGCGGTGAAGAGTAGGCTGTGGCAGCGTGGCAGCGAGAGTGATGAGGACATGGACATGGAATTCTATCAAACCGCGGGCCCCGGCACTTTGGAGATCATGCTGTTAATGGGGCAGGTTATAGCCGTGGAACGCCAATTCTGGGCCCGGGAAACAAGCACAGACTGGTGGGACCGCATAGTGTTGCAGGTGTGGGACGATTCCCAGTGGCTGCGAAACTTTCGCATGCATAAGGGCACTTTCATGGAAATTTGTGACTTGCTTTCCCCTGCCCTGAAGCGCCAGAATACCAAGATGAGAGCAGCCCTCACAGTTGAGAAGTGAGTGGCGATAGCCCTGTGGAAGCTTGCAACGCCAGACAGCTACTGGTCAGTCGGGAATCAATTTGGAGTGGGCAAATCTACTGTGGGGGCTGCTGTAATGCAAGTAGCCAAAGCAATCGCCGAGCTGCTGCTATGAAAGGTAGTGACTCTGGGAAATGTGCAGGTCATAGTGGATGGCTTTGCTGCAATGGGATTCCCTAACTGTGGTGGGGCGATAGATGGAACCCATATCCCTTTCTTGGCACCGGAGCACCAGGGTACCCAGTACATAAACTGCAAGGGGTACTTTTCAATGGTGCTGCAAGCACTTGTGGATCACAATGGACGTTTCACCAACATCAACGTGGGCTGGCCGGGAAGGGTTCATGACGCTCGCGTCTTCAGGAACACTACCCTGTTTAAAGGGCTGCAGCAAGGGACTTACTTTCCGGACCAGAAAATAACCGTTGGAGATGTTGAAATGCCAATAGTTATTCTTGGGGACCCACCCTACCCCTTAATGTCATGGCTCATGAAGCCATACACAGGCGGCCTGGACAGGAGTCAGGACCTGTTCAACTACAGGCTAAGCAAGTGCAGAATGGTGGTAGAATGTGCATTTGGATGTTTAAAAGGTTGCTGGCGCTCGTTACTGACTCAGTCAGACCTCAGCCAAACCAATATCCCCATTGTTATTGCTGCTTGCTGTGTGCTCCAGAATCTCTGTGAGAGTAAAGGGGAGACCTTTATGGCGGGGTGGGAGGCTGAGGCAAATCGCCTAGCTGCTGATTACGTGCAGCCAGACACCAGGGGAATTAGAAGATCACACCAGGAAGCGCTGCGCATCAGAGAAGCTTTGAAAACCAGTTTCATGACTAGCCAAGCTACGGTGTAAAAGTTCTGTTTGTTGAAAACCCGCCCCATTGATTGACTCATTCCCTGTAAGCAAACCACCCTCCCCCCTTAAATCACAGCTTGCTTTTAAAGGAAATAAAGTTACTATCATTTAAAAATCATGTATTCTTTATTAATTATAAACATAGGGAGAGAAGCGACAAGGTAGCCCGGGTGGGGTTTGGGAGGAGGATAGGAGGGAAGTAAAAGGCCACTGAAAAAAATTCAATATAATGACAGCCTTTTGGTTGGGCTGTCCACTGGGGTAGACTGGGAAGGTGCACAGAACCTCCCCCCTGCGTTCTTACACGTCTGCGTGAGGAGGCTATGGAATATGGTGAGGGGGAGGGAGGTTATACAGTGGCTGCAGCGGCACTCTGTGATCCTGCTGCCGTTCCTGAAGCTCCACCAGATGCCGGAGCATGTCCGTTTGATCACGCAGCAGCCCCAGCGTTGCAGCCTGCCACCTCTCATCTCGAGCGTCCCTCATAGCCTCACGTTCACTGGCATCTTTCCTGTCCTTCCACTCATTCAAATGAGCTCTTTTATTGCAGGTGCATTCCATTATTTCCAAGAACATCTCATCTCGCGTCCTCTTTCTCCGCTGCCTTATCTGAGATAGCCTTCGGGACGGAGGAGGGAGGCTTGAAAAATTTGCAGCTGCTGGAGGGAGGGTTGAAAAAGAGGAGAGAAGTTTTTAAAAAGATACATTTTACAGAACAATACTTATACTCTTTCACGGTGAACAACACTATTCACATTACATAGCACATGTGATTTCAGTACGAGGTCGCATTTTGCATCTTAATATTGAGTGCCTGCAGCTTTGGTGTTAGAGATCACAGACGCAGGTCCGGGCAACAGAATTCGGCTTGCATGCGGCCATGGTAAGCCATTGTCTTTCGGCTTCTGCGCCCTCCGTTCCCACATACCAAGCAAAACCCGTTGAGTGCTGTGGTTTTCCTGTTAACCTTCAGCAGCAGAAAACAAACTAACCGCCCCCCCCCCCCCCCGATTCTCTGGGATGATCACTGTACCCCTCCCCCCACCGCGTGGCTGGTATCAGGGAAGATCCCTGCTAGCCAAATGTGAAAAGCTCAGCGCCAATTCCAACGCGCGCGCGCGCACGCACACACACACACTTGGCTAACTGCAGGGAAGGATTTCTTTTCAGCCACAGGCAAACAGCCCAGTAGGAATGGCCACCACCTCTGTCCCCTTAATTAAATTCCCATATTTCAACCAGGTTACCATGAGCGATATCACTCTCCTGAGGATTACACAGCAAGATAAGGAACGGATGTTGCTTGAATGCCAGCAAACACCAGGACCATACGCTGCCAGGCTTTGTCATGCAATGATACCAGATTACTTGCTACTAGCATGGCATGGTCAAGTGTCCTACCATGGAGGACGGAATAAGGCTGCACTGCCCAGAAACCTTCTGCAAAGGCTTTTGGAGTACCTCCAGGAGAGCATCATGGAGATGTCCCTGGAGGATTTCCGCTCCATCACCAGACATGTTAACAGACTTTTCCAGTAGCTGTACTGGCCGCGAATGCATCCCAAATCCTCAGGGCAAAGTAATCATTAAAAAACGCTTGCTTTTAAACCATGTTGTATATTTTAAAAGGTAAACTCACCTGAGGTCCCTTCCATGGGGTCATGGTCTGGGATACCAGCTTGGGAGGGTACTTCAGACAGGCTGAGAAAAAGAACCTGGCTGTTGGGGAGAACGGAGTGCTGTGTGCTCTCCGCAAGCTCCTCCTCCTCCTCCTCCTCTTCTCCATCCGCAGAATTCTCAGGTGTAGCTGATGAGATTACCCCCGCCTCGGAATCCACGGTCAGAGGTGTGGTAGTGGTGGTGGTGGCCCCCCCTAGAATTGCATGCAGCTCAGCGTAGAAGCGGCATGTCTGCGGCTCTGACCCGGAGCAACCGTTTGCCTCTTTTGTTTTCTGATAGGCTTGTCTGAGCTCCTTGACTTTCACGTGGCACTGCTCTGATTCCCTATTGTGGCCTCTCTCCATCATGCCCTTGGAGAGTTTTTCAAAAGTTTTGGCATTTTGTCTTTTTGAACAAAGTTCTACTAGCACTGAATCCTCTCCCCATATAGCGATCAGATCCAGTACCTCCCATACGGTCCATGCTGGTGCTCTTTTTTGATTATCGGCCTGCATGGTTACCTGTGCTGATGAGCTCTCTGTGGTCACCTATGCTCTCCTGTACTGGGCAAACAGGAAATAAAATTCAAATGTTTGCGGGGCTTTTCCTGTCTACCTGGCCAGTGCATCCGAGTTCAGATTGCTATCCAGAGCGGTCACAATGGTGTACTGTGGGATAGCTCCCGGAGGTCAATACCATCGAATTGCGGCCACACTAACCATAATGCGAAATGACGACAATATCGATTTCAGCACTACTCTGCTCGTCGGGGAGGAGTACAGAAATCGATTTTAAGAGCCCTTTATTTCTAAATAAATGGCTTCGTTGTGTGGACAGATGCACGGTTAATTTGATTTAATGGTGCTAAATTCGAATTAAACTCATAGTGTAGACCAGGCCTTGGAGTAGATAAATTGACCACTTACATTGTTGGCCACATTGATTGACTACTTTAGCAATTAGCCACATCAAGGTGCACATTTCTAGGGTATTAATGGATGTGTTGAGTCACAAATGTGGAATGAACTCACGGGAACAAAGGACCGTCACAGACCTCGCCAGCTTTCACTCCAAGCAGAAGGTGCAGACTGGCCTTCTGATATAAATGCAGAGCAGCATGTACATTAAAAACACTTCACTAAACACACAGTTCTTCACCTGGTAAGAGGTTGAGGGAGATAGCAAACGTGAGATGTTAGTCATGCCATTTAATGAACTGCTGGATGGCACTCAGTTACGGTGGTGGTGAGGTTGCTATAAGAACCTGGATAGAATAGAATAGGCATGTAGATGAAGGTAAAGCGCCTGAGAAATGCAGCAGTATAGCAATGCACATCCTGGCCTGGCTCATTTCCACTAGCTATTTTTTAAAATCTAGAGACCATTTCAACCATTAATATTTTAATTTTTAAAATCAACTTTTCTGTGAGTTCCAACGTCTGTCTTGAGGTAGACATGTTGATGAATGTTCCAGATGGACTCTATGGACCTTTCTTTTCATTATCTGAAAATCACCTCTTTTCCTTGGTGGAAGAGGTAGTGATGAGGTGTGGCGTCAGGAGCCCCTGGACTATAGAAAACCCTGGTTGATGCCTCACTAAGTGGGAAGTGCCCTTGTAAAAAACTGACCTTGTGATGTGTGGACTGCTGGATAGCTCTTCAATTTTGACTCTTAAAGGAGTCTTCTTGTCACAAAGGGCAGCAGAGCCAGGAAAATGAATGTCTCACAGTGCAAGGACTCCACAGCAGATTGCTGCCTCTGGTTCCTGAAGGGGAGAGGATGCTAATTAAAGCAAGAATATGGCTTTTAAATGATATGTCCTTTTAACACAGTAGGGGCTGTGAGTATGGGCAGATGAAGCTGAACCACAGGGACTTCCAGTTTCATGTACATACTGTGAGAGTTTCAGCCTTGCACCATAGAGATCTAGTGACATCACCACTTGTCAAGCTGTTAACTGCTGCTTTCTCTCAGCGATGGCAACCTCTATGGTCTGCCTGTCCGCTTCTCGCCCAAATAGCACTGTGCCTTTTCCCATGCTGCTCTGTTTCAGAAACATTCCCTGTCAAAATTTCTAAAGGCGCCAGCCCTGTAATCCTTTCAAACCTTCCTCTGTCATGATGCCTAGAAGGGCATGAGTCTGGCCTTGATTAGATAAGGAATGAACTGAAACGTCTGTTTTGTTAAACTCTGATCGTTTTGTTACTTCATCCTCCCTTGCCCTGGCTGTGCAAACAAGTAACAGTGTAATCCTTGATTGGGGTCTCTAGGTGCTACCATAATGCCAGTAATGTCCAAAAAGGCCTTGCTGGCCAATCTATGTCCAGAGTGGTACTCTGATGCACCTCAGTACTGAACTGCAACCCCCTCACAGCAGTTTGTGTTGTGCTCCTACACAACTTGTGATGCTGCACCCTGGCCTCAACTATTGGTTTAGATCAGGGAGAAATATGGTGGCAAAACAGTGGTGTTAAATACCCCAAACCTGAGGCAGAGTAGAAATTAACAAAAGAAAAAACTGGAAGGATGCACTCCAAACAATGTACAAACAAACCCAGGAGAGGTGCAGCAAAGCAGAAATCAGATAGGACCACTATGAACAGAGATCCATTCTGCAGCCTGGGTTTCTTACCTGGAAATCTTATCACTTCATGCACCAATCCTAGGCTCATCAGGAGGGATGAGAGCCCTGCCTTTCCCCTCCACCATAAATGAATGAGATGCAAACCACATCACCTGATATGCATGTGCAGGTGACTAACTCACTTCCCTCAACTACCTCCATCCAGCCCAACAAAAAACACTGGCTCCAAAGCCAGTAAGTAGCAGGAGGTACGGTACTCTCTCTAAATCATCCCATCTCCTGGAGGTTTACATATGGCCTTATACAAACTTACCACAAGATTCCCTTCCCAGCCCAGAAGGGATGAGAAGCCTCTGCCCATTCATCACTAAGGACCCTGATCCAAGACTCTTGTGTGAGGCATAAGATACTGGCTGAAGGCACAGATCTTCAGACCATTTCCTATATTGTTGGAGAGTACTTTGTTCTACTTCCATTGTTTGATGGGGGGGGGGGGGAAGTTTCTCTTGTACCCCTGTTGGTAAAGTTGTCTCAAAATGTAATTCCCTGCTATACTTCTGTGCCGGGGTTTATGTCTTATTGAGGATGCATATGGCCAGGGTAACGCTGTGAGCTACTGCTGTTAATTTCCTTCTGTTCTGGGAGAGATTTGTGCCTTGTGGGTATTCTCCATGATGAAATGGTGACACTGGACAAGCTGTGCAAAGTCCACTTGATCACCAGACTTCTCCACTGTGATGTAATCAGTTTCTTCTGGAAACTTTTTCCATTGTTCCTTCCCATCCTCTAAAAGAACTAACTATACCTGGAAAGTCAACCTAAACTACAAATCCCATGTCAAAATCTGACCTTTGGAATAGGTTCCTCATTGGTTCGCAGGCACATCTCCTTGTGAATATTACAGCCATTGTTTTCTGTCCATTTTCTTTCTCCTTCCCTTTTCCCTCTCTTGTTTTCTGGGGATTTTTTGCTGTTTTGTCACTCCTCCTCCCCCATTCTCTTTTGCTCTTATTTTGTGGCACCCTCTCCCTGTTTCGTTCTTGGCAGAAGGCTACATGCTGTTTGGATTTGAGATGTTCACTAGTAGCTGTAAGAGGCCAGGTCACAGACGGTATGTTGCAGTTGAGCTGAGTGCCATAGAACAGCTTGGGCCAATAGACTTCCTGCCTGAGTCTGTAGTCCTGTACACGAGCTGCTCCTGTGTGTTGTTTCAAAAGGACAAATTATACAAAACAAAGACCAGAGAATGGAGTGGAACCAGAAACGAGTTCAGATTCATCTTCACTGTACTTTACTAGGTACTTTCCTAAGTGAAATCTGTTCTTAAGATGTCTGTATCAGCCTCAAAGTGATCAGGTGCTCAGAATATTTATCCTTCCCAAAAGCATTTTGTACCATGGAAAATTATTTCTGCAGCAGAGCATGTTTTGACAAAGCATAATTAAAGAGTAATTCATTTTAGCCCACTATTAGCCAAATCATAGATTAGTGTGAAGATCTTTGCTTAACTTTGGGTTAATTGACTGACTTAACATGCAGTTATACTCTCAAGTATCAGTGATTTATCCTGTGTTCCCAGAAGCAACTAAACATTATTTCTCTCCATTTAAAACAAAAATGAATTGTTGTGGCAAGTTCTGCCCTCAGATACAGGTACCCAACTCAGAAGGAGTTGATGGGAGTCATATGGCTATTTCAGAATCTATAACATTTAATATATGTGCTAACCTGTAATCTTTGTAAGTAGTGTAGAACTAAGCTGAGCTCTCTGATTATGGTTATACATCAGGCCTTTCCTCCTAGAAAAGTAAAAACTTGCAGGTAGGCTGGCCAGGGCACCTGGGAGCACAAGACCCTATGCAGCTAAATGATTATAGGCACACTGAGCAGATCACGCTCAATCTGTCCTAAAGAGGGCAGCTTGTGGCCTTGGAGTATGAAAGCTTCAGAAAGCCACCTACCCTGTTAAGCTAGATGTGTCATTTTGTGCCAGGGACTATCAGAGCTTCCAATAGCCGTTGTTTGACTTCTTCGCCTTCCGTTACTAGACACCAAGAGGGCTAAACCTCCAAGCTTGACTGGAGTATGGAACTTAATGTAGGCTCTAGCTGATCGCAACAGCATCAGATCTTAACCCCTGCTGCAGCAGCCATTAAAGCTCGAGTTACTGCTCTGTGTGCTGCCTTTAGGTCTATTCATTTTTCATCTTCAATGGGTATTAATGCACACACTTATGTCTAAGTATCTACATAGTGATTCTGTGGCTGTCCAGTGTAACATTGGAGCACCTTACAATCATTAATGGATTTTATCCTTAAAACATCTAGCAGTCAAAGGCATAATGTGATTCAATGGCTAGACACTGAAGCTAAACCAATTCAGGGTAAAAATAAGTATGCTACTGGCCACACCACTCCCAACTGCAGACATGTTTCTGTTAGCAGTAAGTAGCTGCCAAGCTTGCCTCTTCCAGAGACATCTGCACCCCGGTCAGCATGATGCTTGGTAGTAATTCCATTTTAAGCTCTCTGCAGCAGGAAGTGTCTTTCCGTGATTTGCACAGTGCCTAGGACAATGAAGCCTCTATCCCTAACTGGCATGTCTGCAATATAAATAAAAACTAGGGTGGGGGAACAACCACAAGAGGAGACGGAGAAGATCGTCACGAGCAGCATGAAGCAAAATACACATCAGAGAGAGAAAAGGAATAAGCAAGAAATAAGATGATGAGGGAAGGGAGTGGAGAACAGACAGAAAAGGATGTCAGGCTCATGTTGGGGTGGGGGAGGGTGGACAGGGGATGGACTATACAGAAAAACAGGAGAAAGGGGTGATGACAGCATGTGCCGGGGCCGGGGGGGGGGGAGGTTCCCAGTTGTTTGTGTCCCAGGGAGACTCCAGTTAAAACAGTTAGGAATCACTGCTATAAAGTGTACTGAGATAAAAGGCGTTCCATTCATATAAGCTAATGTGACCTCCTTCAGACCCCTGAGAGTTGGAGGGGGAAGGGAGGCATTGCTTCCCCAGACTGTTCTGTGCCAGTAACTTCATAAAGAGGAAAATCTGACTGTAGATCTGCGCTGCACAGAAAAACCTGCGGCACCACGTCAATTGAGTCAGGCTTGCGGGACTAAAAATAGCAGTGTAGATGTTCAGGCTTGTGCTAGCTCCTGAGCTCTGAGACTCTGCCCTCTCGCCCAGCAGGTGTCAGACCCCGGCTCTGAGACTCAGTGCCATAGGTCTCTTACTGCAGTGTAGATGTACCCTTAGGTGCTCCACAGTGTTTTTAAATGTGAACACTCCTGGCCACTTGATCCCTTTGAAAAGTACTTTGAGTCCTAGGGGAAGACTCCTGAGGTGCATGTCTTTATCAGCTCCATATTGCCACTTCTCCAGGAAACTACAAATAGTTCATTCAAGTTGGGGGGGGAGACCCCACAAGACTAGTAATACATGCAACTTTTAACTTACCAAGGGCATTGCCCAGGGAAGTAGTGTCTCACCAGACGCTCTTCTGCCAATAAATCTGTAATGAGAGTGTTAACTTTTTCTGGACACTAGAGTACACTGTCCTCTTCAGTCAATTCTTCTGGCGCGAGCCTTCTCCTTTCACCCCATACTGGAGAGCATAACCCCCTAGGGCTTGAGCCTGGGGAAGCAAGTTTCTTACAGCTATATTGTCCAAAACCAAACCGTACAGTAATATCAATCTGTTTACCTCACAACAGAATCCAAGACCGTGTTTCAAACCAGACCTCTGGGTTCTGTGAATTGTGAATCACAGCATATTCAATGGGTGGCTTTCAAAAAGGTCTTCCCCTGCTCCTCCAGCTTCAGGCAACAGTAGTCTCAGCCGTAAACCACATTCTTTTGTTTCCAGACTGTTTTTTTCAGGAGCACAGTGAGTTCATTTGTCCTCTTTGAACTAGTGCTGGTTCTCTTGCATTTTCAACTGCACCTTTCTCGTTCACCTTCACTTTTCATTAATAAAGGTGTGCTTAATTGTCCATATGCTGTGGTAATCTGAAAACTCAAGCCTTAGATATCTGTTGACCTCGGTCTTAGCTCTCTGCTCAGGACTTCGTCTCAGCATTCCTCGCCTACATCAGTATTAGTCACATTTCATATCAGAACAAGAAAGTATTCTACCATCTTTGTGCCTGAGATTTCACATATGGCCAACACCCTCACTGCTTCAGATTGTGCAGTCAGTCCTCTACTACCGCCACAGAACCAACGTAAGTTCAGAAAGTCCAGAGCCTCTTGTTTTTTTCTCATTAAAGAGAGAGAGGATGGAAACCATATAACTTGTGCAAATCAAATACAAATTAGGCTCAAAGCTATAAATTCTGAACAGCCCTATGGGGTATGTGACACTCATGAAAGGAATACCAAGTGTCCTGCCCTAGTAGCACTGATCTGTGTGTGTGTTTTGTGGTGATAGTAATGCAGCTAACGGAGTTCCATTGGCTGACTATTGTCATGTAGTCTACTGCTGTGGGCTTGTCTAAATCAGTGGTTCTCAACCAGGGGTACACATACCCCTGGGAGTACACATAGGTCTTCCAGGGGGTACATCAACTCATCTAGATATTTCCTTAGTTTTACAACAGGCTACGTAACAAGCACTAGCAAAGTCAGTTCAAACTAAAATTTCATACAGACAGTGACTTGTTTATACTATACACTGAAATGTAACTACACCATTTATATTCCAGTTACTTTTTCATTTTACCATATAATTATAAAATAATTCAAGCAATATTTCAGTAACAAGTATCAGGGGGTAGCCGTGTTAGTCTGTATCTACAAAAACAACAAGGAGTCTGGTGGCACCTTAAAGACTAACAGATTTATTTGGGCATAAGCTTTCGTGAGTAAAAACCTCACTTCTTCGGATGCATAGAGTGAAAGTTACAGATGCAGGCATTATATACTGACACATGGAGAGCAGGGAGTTACTTGTGAAGTAACTCCCTGCTCTCCATGTGTCAGTATATAATGCCTGCATCTGTAACTTTCACTCTATGCATCCGAAGAAGTGAGGTTTTTACTCACGAAAGCTTATGCCCAAATAAATCTGTTAGTCTTTAAGGTGCCACCAGACTCCTTGTTATTTCAGTAACAGTGTGCTGTGGCACTTTTGTATTTTGATTTCTGATTTTGTAAGCAAGTAGTTTTTAAGTGAGGTGTAACTTGGGGGTACGCAAGACAAATCAGACTCCTGAAAGGGATGCAGTAGTCTGGAAAGGTTGAGAGCCACTGGTCTAAATGAACACTTAGTTCATGGCAAGCTGGGATGTAAATGAAAGCCATGCTTGCATACGGCATGCTAAGTGTCCATGTGGCTCCAGCTGCTGTGCACTGGAAACTCCTTAGTGCACTTTGATCTACACCACTTTGAAAGAGAGTAGATTGAAGTGCACTAGGGAACTTCTAATGCCCAGCAGTAGTGTCCACATAGGTACTTAGTATGCTGTACAGTAGTGCAGTGTAAATTTACAGCCAGCTTGCCACAAATTATGTTCCTGTAGATAAGCCCTGAGAGCATGGAGAAGAATTTGAATTAGTCTCTCCAGTTTAGAGAATGTTCCATCTCTATTGTTCAGGTAGCTGAATTAAGCTTCCTAGTAAAGTATTTCTAAGCGGATGCCAAGCACAACAGTCTCTCACCATTAATTTGAGCTAGTTTTACTTTGTGAGAGGTACTGATTGCACTTGGGGCAGAAAGAGCATGTAGAGAGTCTACTCTTTGTGCTATATTACAATCTTTAGATATAGCTTGTATCTCTCTTCCCAAAAGTTATACTTTGTGGACTCCACTGTCCAGTTATATTAACTTCTGCAAAGGTATATGAAACGCACTAAGAAAGCGAACATACAGAAAAACTGACCTGATTGTTTAGATGGAATGTGTACCAATAGTGTTCCATTCTTCTCTCTAACCAGTCCTTCTCTTTCCCCTTACTGATGCTTTTTTACTTTTGTTTAACACACTGGTTTGATAGTTCCCATGGTTAGATGCGTTGGCCACATATTGCATAGAGAAGACCTTTGTTTTTATGGGAACATGTGATTTTACCATTATGTAGCAAGCCATTGTTTCTTCTGTTTCAGTGGCTAATACTTGACGTTTCAGGAGTAGCTAAGGGTTTGTCTACACTGGCACTTTGTCGGCAAAACTTTTGTCATTTGGGGGTGTTAAAAAAAAAAAAACCACACACACCCCTGAACAACAAAAATTTTACAGATGAAAAGTGCCAGTGTGAACAGCACTTTGTCTGCAAGAGCACTCTCCTGCCCCTCGTGGGGGGTGGAAATTTTCTGTCGGCAGGAGAGCTCTCACCTGCCGACAAACAGTAGCTACACTGTGTGCCTTTTAGCAGCATGGCTGTAGCGGCACAGCCGTGTCACTAAAAACCTCATAGTGTAGCCATAGCCTACAAAACTTTCCAGCTAAGTAATGGTAGCTGAAAGCAATGGCTTTGACCTCTTTGACTAGTTTAGTACTCTTGTCTCCATTTGGAAGAAGAGAACATTATAACAACTTCTGATTTACTGGGGCTTGTTTTCAGGCGAAACTCACATTTGCATTACTGGGTGTGTTTTGAAACCAGCTCCTGGTATAATAAACATGCTTCTCATCAGACATCTTGCAATTTGGGCTCCTGGACTCAAAAGCCCTATGTCCAGTGGAGGCTGGATTTGTGTGTCTGACCCCACTGCAGATAAGCTCTAGCATCTGTGTCCTGACAGGCCTAGTTAAAAATATATTACAGTTCCATTCACTAGTTTGTAAATTCCTTTGTCAAAATATCTAAACAGAACCCATACTGAAGTAGCTCAGGTGTGTTCTGAAAATTCATTTCACCATTTGCTCGGTTGAATGAATCCTCTCCAGCATTTACTGCTCTCAAACGTGCAATGTGTTTGGTAAAATGAACTTTTAACCAACCTAAATGTTCTTTAAATGCCTTGCTTTTTTCAGTGAACTAACCCCACTAACTATTATATTCTCATTGCTTTACCTTGGCTCACCTTTATCTTTCCTTCCATCTCTTGCTGTCATGCTTCTGAATGCCTGAGCAGACGGCGTCATCAGACCGCCGAGGAGAGTGGGAGATCCAGCCAAGCCGGCAGACAAATACCTCGTACCTGACATCTCACTTGGCTGCAGACCGTCATGGGGGATCAGTACAGGTATTACCTCTTCCTGACCTGCACAGCTTTGCTATCAGAATCTGCTTAAAATTCCTGAAGCCTCATTGAATCTCAGCTACAATATTCCTGTGATCAGGAGAACTGTGTGCATTCAGAAGCAATTGTGCTTTTTGGGTTCTCTTCACAAAGCAGACAAGCCCTGCCCTGCAGTAGTTTAATGCTTAAACTATAGTCTCATGACACCCAAGAGGACCAGTGACTGGTCAACTGAGCTTCTGTTACAGTCCCTGCAATATCTTTCTACCAGGAATTATTTAAAATAAGATATATGGAGTGATCTACCAAAACTTGATTGTCAGATAAACTGTTAACTACAGTTTAGTATATGAAAAAATACTATTCCTGTTTACACTTGTAACTAGCGGAGAGAATACGGAATGGGATTGTGGACTGACTATACAATCCTCCAAAATGATGTAATTAAGCTATAAGACAATTCGATGTGTTACTGACAATTGACATAAACCTAAGTGGGTTGTTGCATACAAGCACAAAAGTGCTAGGAAAAAGTTACTGCTCTTCTAGTTCAGTTTTTATATGTAGACTGTGTGTGAGCAGATGGTTGAATGCATCTTATGAGATATATCCAGGGAGGGCATCACTGGGTTGAGTGTAGTGATGCACTGTAGAATGGCTAGTGGGAAGAAGAGGTAGTTACTTTTCCCCTCAGATTGATGAGAGTAGCACATTAAAATGCTGTCACTAATGGCATTGATGCTACATTGAGGTTCTGTTGACATTGTATTTCTCCAGCTCCCCAATGTATTACCTCATAATTGTTTGTTTGTATTTGAGAAGCAGCCTAAGGTCTCAGTCAGGGTTGGGGCCCAGTTGTACTAAGTGTAAGCTCTGTGGGGCAGGAGCTGTGGCTGTTTCAGAGATAGGATGTAACAAGCGACGTAATAGTGGTAATGAAGGTAGAATGAGTAACAGTAGTAAACGCTATAAAGGTTAACATTATGCACAATTCCTTAGTTCCAAATCAGCTGAAAAGAGTTTTCTTTTTCATAAATCAGCTGTCTCGTACTGCCTTCCAGCCTAGCTAAGAGTAACTTTATTACACTAGTAACAGGGAGGAACTGATGTGTAGAAGTGAATGTGAGATTTTTTCCATAGTGTGTGCCAGAACTGGAGGAAGTAAGAGAGGTCTGAGCCTTTGAGGAATTGAGCCCTGTTACTTTTTGAAAATTCTTCAGAAGCATTATACACATCGCACAGTGAACTAGTTGGTTTTTAATTCACTCTGATATGGGGGGGTGTTTTACAAAAGTGCTATTTGAATATTCGGTCATAAAGGATTGATCTGCATACTGTTTTTCTCCCTTCTTCCTTCTAGGTAGGTACTATGTGCACCACAGAGTAAACACTTAGCAAAAGCCAAATACATTTCTTCTACACACATGGTTATGATCATGCCATACGGAATCCTTTGCATCCTCCTTCAGGAGGTACTTTAAAGGTGTTGCTTCTCACCAGCCAAAATGGCACATAAGGTCTCTCACTGGCTGAAGAATGATTGAGCTCTCATTTCATAGTGCTCTCAGAACTCTGTAGAATCCCAACTGAAAGTGCAAACTACAGACACTACTGAGAGAGTAACATCACCAGTTAATTAATCATTGTTTATGGGAGTCTCCTCCTGGGTGGGATGGTACTATTCTCCATGTGCAGGTCCTAGCCAGACTGGCCATGAGGTGACTCTTACACTATATGGCATGCTTACAAGCCCCCTTTATAGGTGCGCACTAAGAGATCTAGAAACTTTAAAGCCTCCCAAGAACTTCTGTGTGGAAAGACTGCTTGCAACTTTAATACCAATTCTTGCTGAGGTATAAATCTTTGCTGCTAATAGTTGGCTAGATTCAAGGGACTCTTGTTTTTTTTATAGTCCAGCATGTTAGTGGGTCTTTTCACATAGAGAATTCTCTGGGCACCTGGGACATTGAAAACTGGGATGAGGAATTTGTGTCTGCAGGATATCTGTGGCTCTGTTCTACATTGACTCAGCGTTTGTCTAAACAAGGAAAATTTATAGACACATATTATACCACTACAGCTATACCGGTGGTATACCCTGGGTGGACACTCTTATTTCAGAATAAAAGTGCCATTTTCCAGTTTAGTTTATCTGTGAAAGTGATATAAGCTAAACTGAAAAAAGGCACTTTTATTCTGAAATAAGTGTGTCCACAGGAGGCATTATACCGGTATAGCTATACGGGTATAATTGTACCAATATAGTTATGCCGGTAAGGGTATGTCTACACTACGAAATTAGGTCGAATTTATAGAAGCCGGTTTTATAGATATCGGTTTTATACAGCTGATTGTGTGTGTCCCCACATAAAATGCTCTAAGTGCTCTAGTCGGCGGACCGCGTCCACAGTACCGAGGCTAGCGTCGACTTCCGGAGCGTTGCACTATAGCGTAGCTATCCCACAGTTCCCGCAGTCTCCGCCGCCCATTGGAATTCTGGGTTGAGATCCCAATGCCTGAATGATGCAAAACAGTGTCGCGGAGGGTTCTGGGTACATGTCGTCAGGCCCCTCCCCCTCCGTCAGAGCAACGGCAGACAATAGATTCGCGCCTTATTACCTGGGTTACCTGTGCAGACAACATACCACGGCAAGCATGGAGCCCGCTCAGATCAGCTCACCGTCACCATATGTCATCTGGGTGCCGGCAGACGTGGTACTGCATTGCTACACAGCAGCAGCATCTAACTGCCTTTTGGCGGTAGACGGTGCAGCTTGACTGGTAGCCGTGGGGCTGGCAGCCATAGGGCTGCATTGCACCAGCCCCTTGCCTTTTGGTAGAAGATGGTATATTACGATTGGTATCCATCGTCGTCGTACTGCAGTGGCTGTCAATCATGGGCACCTGGGCAGACATGCAACTGTCTTGATGATGATGGCTGTCAGTCATAGTATGCTATTTTCTGCCAATCGCCCCGTATTTTCTGCTAAGCACCCAGAAGAGGCCAAGGGCGATCTGGGTGCTGGCAGACGTGGGGCTGCATTGCTACACAGCAGCAGCCCCTTGCCTTTTGGTAGAAGATGGTATATTACGACTGGTATCCATCGTCATCGTACTGCAGTGGCTATCAGTCATGCTGCACCGTCGGCTGCCAGCTTAAGATGTAAAAAATAGATTTGTTATGTATTCATTAGCTTCCCCCTCCCTCCGTGAAATCAACGGCCTGCTAAACCCAGGGTTTTGAGTTTAATCTTTGGGGAGGGCATTCTGTGTAACAGTTGTTTGTGTTTCTCCCTGATGCACAGCCACCTTTCTTGATTTTAATTCCTGTACCTGTACGCCATGTCGTCACTCGGCCCTCCCTCCCTCCCTCCTTCCTTCCCCTGGTCCGTCAGATACTAGTTTCGCACCTTTTTTCAGACCAGGCGCCATAGCTAGCACTGGGATCATGGAGCCCGCTCAGATCACCGCGGCAATTATGAGCACTATGAACACCACGTGCATTGTCCTGGAGTATATGCAGAGCCAGGACATGCCAAAGCGAAACCCGGACCAGCCGAGGAGGCGATTGCAGCGCGGCGACGAGAGTGATGAGGAAATTGACATGGACATAGACCTCTCACAAGGCACAGGCCCCAGCAATGTGGAAATCATGGGTGTTACTGGGGCAGGTTCATGGCGTGGAACGCCGATTCTGGGCACGGGAAACAAGCACAGACTGGTGGGACCGCATCAAGCTGCAGGCATGGGATGATTCCCAGTGGCTGCGAAACTTTCGCATGCGTAAGGGCACTTTCATGGAACTTTGTGACTTGCTTTCCCCTGCCCTGAAGCGCCAGAATACCAGGATGAGAGCAGCCCTCACAGTTGAGAAGCGAGTGGCGATAGCCCTGTGGAAGCTTGCAATGCCAGACAGCTACTGGTCAGTCGGGAATCAATTTGGAGTGGGCAAATCTACTGTGGGGGCTGCTGTGATCCAAGTTGCCAGGGCAATCAAAGACCTGGTGATATCAAGGGTAGTGACTCTGGGAAACGTGCAGGCCATAGTGGATGGCTTTGCTGCAATGGGATTCCCAAACTGTGGTGGGGCCATAGACGGAACCCATATCCCTATCTTGGCACCGGAGCGCCAAGCCACCGAGTACATAAACCGCAAGGGGTACTTTCAATGCTGCTGCAAGCCCTGGTGGATCACAAGGGACGTTTCACCAACATCAACGTGGGATGGCCGGGAAAGGTACATGATGCTCGCGTCTTCAGGCACTCTGCTCTGTTTCGAAAGCTGGAGGAAGGGACTTTCTTCCTGGACCAGAAAGTAACCGTTGGGGATGTTGAAATGCCTATCATGATCCTTGGGGACCCAGCCTACCCCTTAATGCCATGGCTCATGAAGCCGTACACAGGCAGCCTGGACAGGAGTCAGGACCTGTTCAACTACAGGCTCAGCAAGTGCCGAATGGTGGTGGAATGTGCATTTGGACGTTTAAAAGCGCGCTGGCGCAGCTTACTGACTCGCTCAGACCTCAGCTAAAAGAATATCCCCATTGTTATTGCTGCTTGCTGTGCGCTCCACAATATCTGTGAGAGTAAGGGGGAGACATTTATGGCGGGGTGGGAGGTTGAGGCAAATCGCCTGGCCGCAAATTACACGCAGCCAGACACCAGGGCGGTTAGAGGAGCACAGCAGGGCGCGGTGCGCATCAGAGAAGCTTTGAAAACAAGTTTTGTGACTGGCCAGGCTACGGTGTGAAACTTCTGTTTGTTTCTCCTTGATGAACCCTCCCCCCCACCCCTCACCCGGTTCACTCTACTTCCTTGTAAACCAACCACCCCACCCTCCCCTCCCCACTTTGAGCACCGCTTGCAGAGGCAATAAAGTCATTGTTACTTCACATTCATGCATTCTTTATTAATTCATCACACAACTAGGGGGATAATTGCCAAGGTAGCTTGGGATGGGTGGGGGAGGAGGGAAGGAAAAGGACACACTGCATTTTAAAACTTTAACTCTTATTGAAGGCCAGCCTTCTGATGTTCTGGCAATCATCTGGGGTGGAGTGACTGGGTGGCCGGAGGCCCCCCCCACCGTGTTCTTGGGCGTCTGGGTGAGGAGGCTATGGAACTTGGGGAGGAGGGCTGTTGGTTACACAGGGGCTGTAGCGGCGGTCTCTGCTCCTGCTGCCTTTCCTGCAGCTCAACCATACGCTGGAGCATATCAGTTTGATGCTCCAGCAGCCGGAGCATCGACTCTTGCCTTCTGTCTGCAAGCTGACGCCACCTATCATCTTCAGCCCGCAACTTGCTCTGTTCATCCCGCGATTCAGCCCGCCACCTCTCCTCATGTTCATATTGTGCTTTTCTGATGTCTGACATTGACTGCCTCCACGCATTCTGCTGTGCTCTTTCAGCGTGGGAGGACATCTGGAGCTCCGTGAACATATCGTTCCGCGTCCTCCGTTTTCTCTTTCTAATGTTCACTAGCCTCTGTGAAGGAGAAACATTTGCAGCTGGTGGAGGAGAAGGGAGAGGTGGTTAAAAAAGACACATTTTAGAGAACAGTGGGTACACTCTTTCGTTACAAGGTCGCATTTTTCCTCTTATAGTGAGGGCCTGCCGGTTTCGTGAGAGATCACTCACGCAATGCCAGGCAACAGATTTGGCTTGCAGGCAGCCATGGTAAGCCACAGTCTTTTGGCTTTTTTAACCTTCTTAACATGTGGGAATGGTTTCAAACTGCAGCGCCCTCATTTCCCATATCAAGCATGAATTGGGTTGGCCATTTAAAATGGGTTTGCAATGTAAAAGGAGGGGCTGCGGTTTCCGGGTTAACATGCAGCACAAACTCAACTAACCCCCCTTCCCCTCCACACCCAATTCTCTGGGATGATCACTTCACCCCTCCCCCCCCCCCCACTGCGTGGCTAACAGCGGGGAACATTTCTGTTCAGCAGAGCAGAAACGGGCACCTCTGAATGTCCCCTTAATAAAATCGCCCCATTTCAACCAGGTGACCGTGAATGATATCACTCTCCTGAGGATAACAAAGAGCGATAAGGAATGGATGTTGTCTGCATGCCAGCAAACACCGGGACCATACGCTACAATGCTTTGTTATGCAATGATTCCAGACTACGTGCTACTGACCTGGCGTGGTAAAGTGTCCTACCATGGCGGACGGGATAAGGCAGCCCTCCCCAGAAACCTTTTGCAAAGGCTTTGGGAGTACATGAAGGAGAGCTTTCTGGAGATGTCCCTGGAGGATTTCCACTCCATCCCCATACACGTTAACAGACTTTTCCAGTAGCTGTACTGGCCGTGATTGCCAGGGCAAATTAATCATTAATCATTAAACACGCTTGCTTTTAAACCATATGTAATATTTACAAAGGTACACTCACCAGAGGTCCCCTGTGTGCCCTCAGGGTCTTGGGTGAGTTTGGGGGTTACTGGTTCCAGGTCCAGGGTGATAAACATATCCTGGCTGTTGGGGAAACCGGTTTCTCCGCTTCCTTGCTGCTGTGAGCTATCTACATTACCTCCATCCTCATCTTCCTCATACCCTGAACCCTCTTCCCTGTGTGTTTCTCCAGTGAGGGAGTCATAGAACACGGTTGGGGTAGTGGTGGCTGCACCCCCTAGAATGGCATGCAGCTCCGCGTAGAAGCGGCAAGTTTGCGGCTCTGCCCCGGACCTTCCGTTTGCTTCTCTGGCTTTGTGGTAGGCTTGCCGTAGCTCCTTAATTTTCACGCGGCACTGCTGTGCATCCCTGTTATGGCCTCTGTCCTTAGATTCATAGATTCTAGGACTGGAAGGGACCTCGAGAGGTCATCGAGTCCAGTCCCCTGCCCGCATGGCAGGACCAAATACCGTCTAGACCATCCCTGATAGACATTTATCTAACCTACTCTTAAATATCTCCAGAGATGGAGATTCCACAACCTCCCTAGGCAATTTATTCCAGTGTTTAACCACCCTGACAGTTAGGAACTTTTTCCTAATGTCCAACCTAGACCTCCCTTGCTGCAGTTTAAACCCATTGCTTCTGGTTCTATCCTTAGAGGCTAAGGTGAACAAGTTTTCTCCCTCCTCCTTATGACACCCTTTTAAATACCTGAAAACTGCTATCATGTCCCCTCTCAGTCTTCTCTTTTCCAAACTAAACAAACCCAATTCTTTCAGCCTTCCTTCATAGGTCATGTTCTCAAGACCTTTAATCATTCTTGTTGCTCTTCTCTGGACCCTTTCCAATTTCTCCACATCTTTTTTAAAATGCGGTGCCCAGAACTGGACACAATACTCCAGCTGAGGCCTAACCAGAGCAGAGTAGAGCGGAAGAATGACTTCTCGTGTCTTGCTCACAACCCACCTGTTAATACATCCCAGAATCATGTTTGCTTTTTTTGCAACAGCATCACACTGTTGACTCATATTTAGCTTGTGGTCCACTATAACCCCTAGATCCCTTTCTGCCGTACTCCTTCCTAGACAGTCTCTTCCCATTCTGTATGTGTGAAACTGATTTTTCCTTCCTAAGTGGAGCACTTTGCATTTGTCTTTGTTAAACTTCATCCTGTTTACCTCAGCCCATTTCTCCAATTTGTCCAGATCATTTTGAATTATGACCCTGTCCTCCAAAGCAGTTGTAATCCCTCCCAGTTTGGTATCATCCGCAAATTTAATAAGCGTACTTTCTATGCCAATATCTAAGTCGTTGATGAAGATATTGAACAGCGCCGGTCCCAAAACAGACCCCTGCGGTACCCCACTCGTTATGCCTTTCCAGCAGGATTGGGAACCATTAATAACAACTCTCTGAGTACGGTTATCCAGCCAGTTATGCACCCACCTTATAGTAGCCCCATCTAAATTGTATTTGCCTAGTTTATCGATAAGAATATCATGCGAGACTGTATCAAATGCCTTACTAAAGTCTAGGTATACCACATCCACAGCTTCACCCTTATCCACAAGGCTCGTTATCCTATCAAAGAAAGCTATCAGATTGGTTTGACATGATTTGTTCTTCACAAATCCATGCTGGCTGTTCCCTATCACCTTACCACCTTCCAAGTGTTTGCAGATGATTTCCTTAATTACTTGCTCCATTATCTTCCCTGGCACAGAAGTTAAACTAACTGGTCTGTAGTTTCCTGGGTTGTTTTTATTTCCCTTTTTATAGATGGGCACTATATTTGCCCTTTTCCAGTCTTCTGGAATCTCTCCCGTCTCCCATGATTTTCCAAAGATAATAGCTAGAGGCTCAGATACCTCCTCTATTAGCTCCTTGAATATTCTAGGATGCATTTCATCAGGCCCTGGTGACTTGCAGGCATCTAACTTTTCTAAGTGATTTTTAACTTATTCTTTTTGTATTTTATCTGCTAAACCTACCCCCTTCCCATTAGCATTCACTATGTTAGGCATTCCTTCAGACTTCTCGGTGAAGACCGAAACAAAGAAGTCATTAAGGATCTCTGCCATTTCCAAGGACTTCATGGCTTTGGAGACCTTTTCTAATATTTTGCCATTTATTTTACTGCTACAGAGTTCAGCTAGCACTGATTCATCTCCCCATATGGCGAGCAGATCCCGTACCTCCTGTTCGGTCCATGCTGGAGCTCTTTTGCGATCCTGGGACCCCATCACGGTTACCTGTGCTGATGAGCTCTGCATGGTCACCTGTGCTCTCCACGCTGGGCAAACAGGAAATGAAATTCAAACGTTCGCGGGGCTTTTCCTGTCTACCTGGTCAGTGCATCTGAGTTGAGTGTGCTGTCCAGAGCGGTCACAATGAAGCACTGTGGGATAGCTCCCGGAGGCCAATAACGTCTAATTCCGACCACACTACCCCAATTCCGACCCACTAAGGCCGATTTTATCACTAATCCCCTCGTCGGAGGTGGAGTAAGAAACCGGTTTAAAGGGACCTTTAAGTCGAAAGAAAGGGCTTCGTCGTGTGAACGTGTCCAGGCTTAATTCGATTTAACGCTGCTAAAGTTGACCTAAACTCGTAGTGTAGACCAGGCCATAGGCTTCCCTTTATGCCGACATAGTAACACCACCTCTCTAAGCAGTGTTGAGCCATAGTTGACTTATTGAGGTTGATGTAGCTTGAATGTAGATGCTGCATTATCTGTGTCGACCCTAAGAGTCCTCTAGCAGCTGTTTCACAATGTCCGGCACTGACTGCTCTGGGCACAATTGTGAACTTCACTACCCAGGAGTCACGGAGATCAGGAAGCCCCCACCCTTTAAAGCCCTGCAGATTTTTAAAATGCCTTTTCCTGATTGTCCAGCTTGGCAAGCACATCTAGCAGCTCTCCACTGTTGTGTTCAACTGCCCAGCTGACCATGCTGGCTACGTGCTCCAGACAGGCTCTGGCTTGAAGTAGAGAGGAGATATTGGATCTCCTGGGTCTGTGGGGAGAAGAGGCTGTGCAAGCACAGCTATGGACCAGCTGTAGAAACATGGCCGTCTCTGAGCAGATTGCACGAGGAATGCAGGAGAAGGAATATAACAGGGATCAGCAGCAGTGCCATGTGAAAGCAAAGGAGCAGTGGCAGGCATACCAGAAGGTCAGGGAGGCCTTTGATCCAGAGCGAAGCCACAGACCTGCCACATTTACGAAGAACATAACGCCATACTTGACAGAAACCCCACCGCCACCCCACACGCCACCATGGATACTTCTGAGGAGCCCGAGTCACAGGCCCCTGACGTGAACAGCGAGGACAAGAAGGAGGATGGGGGACATGCGGCTGAGGGGTCTAGTTATGCTGTGACCCAAGACCTGTTTCTGACTCCACTGCAGTCAGGCCAGTCCTGGCAGTCAATCAGGGGCGAGCCTAATGAAGGGAAAGGAAAAGTGTGTAAATTTATTTCCCATTACTCTGCTGGAACCCCCAACTTAGCAGGACACAGCTATCAACTTTTCATTAATTTACTGGTACTAGAAGAGGCAACAAAACAATTAAGCCAGGTACCGTTATCTGCTTTTCATTCCTTTGTACAGTTAGGCAGGGGACCATGCAGTGCAGTTTATGTATCTAGGGATGCCCCTTGAATCCTCCTAAGAGATTTCAATGAAACTTTCATGGAGGTCCTCTGCAATCCTCTCCAGCAGTTTTCTAGGGATGGCAGCCTTATTTCTTCCTCCACGGTAGGACGGTTTCCTGCACCAGTCAATGATAACTTCAGCAGACACCATTGCAATACACAGGCTAGCAGTACACAGGCTGGGGCGGCGTCAGGACGCCAGCAGCAGCTGTGTTCTCTGTGCCTTTGTTACCCTCAAGAGTGTGAGATCAGCTAAAATCACCACCACCTGTGGAAAAGGTGCCAGTATTCAGTGCCAGTGTCCTGTTACTCATCATTTCATGCAACCAAGCAATTCCTTCCTCATTTCCCTTACCCCTGGCAGGCCATAGTCACCATGGTAGGATCTGTGCGTGGTGCTGTGCACAAGCACTCCGAAGCAGAGGTGTCAATAAGCATGTCTTGTTTAAAACTTCAGGCATGCACAGGAAGGGAGTTCTGTATCTTAACCTTCGCTTTTTGTTGTGACTTTAGAACTGTTGGAAATGGGTGACATCCACCTTGATTGCATTGGCCTCATTAGCACTACAAAAGTAATTTTCCCTCCCTTGATATTCACCCCTTATTGTCAGCTGTTGAGAATAGACCACTTCCACCTTAATTGAATTAGCCTCATTAGCACTGACCCCCCACTTGGTAAGGAAATTCCCATCTTTTCATGTGCTGCAATATTTATACTGCTTTCTGTGTTTTTTCACTCCATGCATCTGATGAAGGGGGTTTTAGCCCATGAAAGCTTATGCCCAAATACATTTGTTAGTCTCTAAGGTGCCACAAGGACTCCTCGTTGTTTTTGGAACCTCTGTGTTTTATCTGTAGCTGCTGCCATTGCAGCCTTCAGGGGATCCCCTCCACACTCTCAGAATGCCTGAGTCAGATAAGGAGGAGAAAGAGGAGGACTTGGATGACATATTCAGCAAGATCCTGCAAGTCGGTGCTGCACTAGGCTGTCAGCAGAGGACCTGGAGGATGAATATTCCAGACAGCCTGGAGAAGGAAAGAGCTGACAGGAGAAAGGCCTGGGAGTCAGAGGAAGTTGCACCAGTTTATAGTGGGGCTTCTGCTGCAAACACAGATAATCCAGGCGCCTGTGAATCTACAGTTTCAACAGTCCCAGGCTTGCCTCCCTTTGCAGTCCATGGAGAACACCAGTATAGTATCTCCCTATACCCCCCCCCCCAAATATTTCACATGGCATCAGGGACCACATCCCTACCCCTGCTATGGCACATCAGGGGACAGTAAAGATAACGAAGCTTCACATACACTGACCTGTGAGAGCCACAGATGATGTGTGTGTAACCAAAATAGACATAAATGTTCCTTTCCTTTTGTTAAATTCTGTTACATTAAAATCTTACTAAATTTATTAATTTGCTTTTAACATGCACAGAAGTTTTGAAGTGTGTTTGTTACTCAATAAAACTCTATTGTTTGGAAAATAATTCATCTTTATTAGTTCCCAATTTATGTTGCAGAATGACTGGTGGTATCAAAGACATCCACTTACTTTTACACTGGGACACAACTCACAGGGTCAGTGACAAAACACAGCATAATAATCATAAATGTACAGCAAGCATCACAGCAGTAATCAGTGCTTTGTCAGTGTTCTGTTCATAGGTGTGCACCAAGCACCACACAATTCCTAAGAGGCCCCAAACTTCAGGCCTAGGTAGTGCACAGTCCACCACAACTGTGGCTTTCCGTTAAAGTGCTCTTTCAAAGCCTTCCTGAGCCATGTAGCTGCACACTGAGCTGTTATGATAGCCCTTGCATTGGACTATTCAAATTCAGCAGACAGCTGCTCCACCTCTATCCCAACGGCAACTTTTCCCCTTTGCCTCACAGATATTGTGCAGGACACAACAGGTAGCTATAGCCATTGGGATATTTTTCTCACAGAGATCCAGTCTTTTGAGTAAGCCATGCTATCCTCCTTTCAGTCTACCAAAAGTGCATTCAACTGTCATTCGGCACCTGCTGAGCCGATAGTTGAATCTTTCCATGGTGCTGTCCAAGTGGCCAGTGTACAGCTTCATGAGCCGGGGGGATAGCTCAGTGGTTTGAGCATTGGCCTGCTAAACCTAGGGTTTGAGTTCAATCCTTGAGGGGACCATTTAGGGATCTGGGGCAAAATAATCTCTCCGGGACAGTACTTGGTCCTGCTGTGAAGGCAGTGGTCTGAACTCGATGACCTTTCAAGCTCCCTTCCAGTTCTACATTTCTATGATAACAGGAGATGATTAATGGGCTTGCACATTTGCATGAAAATGGCCCCACAGTGGCTTTTCCAACTCCACTGTGGCAGGTTTCCACAGTGCCATCATCACTCGCTTCTCCACTGTCAGTCCAGCTCTCATTTTGGTGTCTCTGTGCTGGAGAGGTGGGGCAGGTTTGGCACATAGATCCTTGCACATCCGAGAGTTCTGCAGCCATCATCCCAAGCCTACGTTACATGTGATTCCACCAGCCAGTGCCCAGTTCTTGGGCCCAGAAGTGGTATTCCACTGTTTGCAGCTGCTCCTTGAGCACCACCAAGAATCTTGAATTGGTTCTCACTATGTCCTACAGCAATCTGACCTCCAGGAAATCATCATGTTTCCCGTGGCTCTTCTTGCGCCTGTAAATACTGAAGGATCAGAATGTCCTGTGTTTGCAACACACTCATGGCAAAAGTACAGAGTTGTGCAAGCTGCATGCTTCTCTCACAGATGGCAGTCAGTGATGAGTCACGCATGGGTTCATGGGATTTTCAAAATAGGTGCAAAATTACGGGATAGAGGTGACATTTTGGGGTGGAGAAAGTTGCATGATGAGAACTTGACCCCCTTGCTCCCAGTCACTGCTGCGGAACTCATTTCTGGCCCACCATGCATTGCCAAAACTTCCAAAAAAAAAAGACAGTGCACTGGAAGGTGGCGAGTTGCCTAGTGGGATGCTGCATCGCATGGTACACCGCACTGTGCTTTGACACAAGCACTCCTGGTGAATATGTGCGGTGACAACGCAAGTGCCAAGTATGCACCTGCACAAGCAAGATGCTAACTTGCTAACTTTATGTCAATGTCGCTTGCATCAGCAAAAGTTTGTCGTGTAGACATGCCCCTAGAAATTACAACTAGGGGATGGCTTCAATTAACATTAAAAATTTCATTAAGATGATGTTAAAAAAAAAAGTGAACAGAGTTTGAGCATAGAAGTTTCTGGTTATCAGGGAATAACGTACAGATTATCAAGGGTGCAAAGTTTGGTTTAAGATCAGGTGGCATAAGGAATACATAATCTGCAATATCCGATTGGGGGTAAAGGGTTAACCTTAGCAAAATCTTCCGGGGCACAGTGGGGGCTGAGGCCCTACATAAATCAGCTCATTCCAGAGTAGCAGCAGAAGAGGCAACACTAGTGAAGGTGTAAACAGCACCAGGGTCAACAGCTGAGGAGAAGCAACACTTGGGAAAGGTACTGAATTTGGAAGTGTTTGGGCATAGGCTGGGTGGGGCCAGCCACCCTATAAACATTTCCCAGAGAGAAAAAGGACACTTGGGGCACACACAACATGGAGAACTTACAGGGAAATGGGTATCTATATGGATAAAATAAATACCAAGCCACCTTTAAGAACTGCTACAATTTTGGCTTCCTTCTCCCCCGCTCCAATATTTCTGGTGCTCAGGTCATCCTAGCCCAACAGGGAGTACCTGGTAACACCATGAATCCTGACATCTGACAGCAGCGTAGGCCATACTGCTTCCCCGACTTAGTTATCACCATTACAATTTCGGTCTCTAACTCTTCCTAAATGTGGGATAATAGCAAGTGATATGCATGGTACTTTGTCTTTGCCTTCTAACAGGGTAATAGGAGTGGGAGCAACCATACATCATTCACCATTTGGCCAGGATGTGCAGTCACTTCAAGAATCTGCAGTTGTAAAGGTTTTCAGTAGTACTCAAGAGTCCCTGGTGCTTTCCAGATGAGTGTGGAAGGCCAACCAGAGTAGCTACAGTCTGGTCTTCAGTGAACCTGTTCCATAGTCATTGTCATCATAGTTGCAGTTGCTGTAGTATGGTGACTGAGTTTCTCAGAACCTCCTCCTTGTTCTCCTGGCTACAGTATCTCAGACTCTTAGGAGCTGGAGAACTGGGTGCTTTAAAACCACCAATAGTGAGAATTGTTGAGCGGCCTATGATGTGAATTATATTGAGGGAAATGGAAATTAGAGTTCAAGTGCACACCTTGCCACAAGAAAATTATTTTAAGCAAAATAATTCACTTCTCTGAGGAAAATGAGGTAGAGTATGTTCCCAAATCAGTTCCTCTGCCATCAGTGGCAGTGACTAGGGCAGAGGAGTTACTGACACTCAGGCTACTAGTGGACCATATTCAGGTGGTGCCTCTATCAGTTTGGTATCCAAGTGCTAAGGAATCCATTTTGCCTCCACAAGATATCTTGTTACCTAGTGTCAAAACACTTAGGGCTTGTCTATACTTACCGCGCTGGTTCGGCGGCAGGCAATCGAACTTCTGGGTTCGATTTATCGCGTCTTGTCTGGACGCGATAAATCGAACTCAGAAGTGCTCCCCGTCGACTCCGGTAATCCTGCTCGCCGCGAGGAGTACGCGGAGTCGCCGGGGAATCTGCCTGCCGGGTGTGGACCGCGGTAAGTTCGAACTAAGGTACGTCGACTTCAGCTACGTTATTCACGTAGCTGAAGTTGCGTACCTTAGTTCGATTTGGGGGTTTAGTGTAGACCAAGCCTTAGACCTATTTTGCGTTGAGCTCTTCAGCTGATCTTTCCATGGTGCTGTCCAAGTGGCCAGTGTACAGCTTGGAGTCAAAAGCTTGGGACTCAGAAGTTGGTGACTTTCGAAAAATCTGATGTAAAAGTGTTGGAGGAAAATATTCAGCAGAAATGTACCATATAACCAGATGTTACAAGGGTGGAAGTAGGAGTCATGGGATGAAACGAAGAAAAATTAGTTTGAATATAAGAGACAGATTGTGGCACAGCCTCCCAAAGGAAGTGGTGGAAGTCCCATCATTTGATCCATTAAAACAAGCACGGTGAAGAACGTATTGTAGAGAACAGGCCTACTTCGGCACTCAATCACTGTTGTGGGAAGTCTTATTGAATTCTACAGACTTCTAGGAGAGTGTACCGTGGCCAGGAGGAAGGCGTCAACAGTAGAAAGTGCCTTGTACTCATGCTGTAGGTTTTACATGTTCTTCCTACAGCATCCATTGTCAGGACAGACCTATCACTCAATTGTGAGCTGCTGATTAACCCTGCCAAGAGACTTCATTCCTAGCTGCTTTTGTTTTGTGTTTCAGGTGGTCAGTTCGACCAACGGAGAACTAAATGTTGACGACCCAACAGGGGCACACTCCAATGCACCAATCACAGCACAGGCCGAGGTGGAAGTGGTGGAGGAAGCTAAGTATGTTTGCTTTACAAATAGGCTCTTCACTGATATGGTTTTAAATCCTCTGTATTTGAAAGGAGTGAGATTTTTACCTGTTTAAATATTTGATGCTTGTATCCATAACTTTTCCTTTAATATCGCTGCTTTTTGCATGGTACCTCAGTGTTGCTGCTGCCTCTTTTTTCTGTGATGCCTGGAGAATGTAACTTTTGGCCAGAGCATGCGTTGCAAACGAGATGATGGTAAACAATAATTGGAAAATCAGATGTGTGACTCCTGGTGCATCTTCTCTGATCTGGAGGTGTCTCCTCTGCTCCTGCTGTGTGCACAGCCCTGGGTCAGTGAAGGAATTGTCAATGTAGCAACATTGTATTCCTACCTGTGAGAGCTAGGGGCCATGTAGGCAGAGCGGTCTGAAAATAGCCCTTGCAGGGCTTTTGCTATGAATCTTCCCTGATCCAGTCCAGTAGGTGCTGAAAGAGGCTGAAACTGTAAATAGCCCTTCTGCTGGTGAGGCTACTAAATCTCCCTTCGAGCTGCCAGCGTGGGGTAGCAAGATGTTCCATCCATAGCTTGTCAGGAAATGGGGCAGGGGGCGGGAATTGCTGTCTTGGCCATTGTGCTTCTCTTGCATGTGTGCTGCCCTCCGGCACCACTGGGTGGCACTTTGCATGATCTTTGTTAATCAGGAGCTAGGACTGGAGCCTGCTGTCCACATGAGCAGCAGCCCAGCTCCTGCCCCCTCCTCTGAACCAGGAAGGGCTTTGAACCCCGCTGAGCCACTGGCAGGGGGTTGAAGGCTCAGTCATGGCATGACAAAACTGACTTCCCCCATAGAGGGCTGAATGGCTTGAAGGCTGCCTTTGAACTGGCTCATGTGCCGGGAATTGCTCCGTGATCTGGGCTAGAGGTGACGGCGGGGGAGAACATGCAGCGTCATATGCCCCTTAGATTTGCTGCTTGGCATGTACTGAGCATGCTCAGTAACACTGCCCTCACTCTGCCTCTCACTACTGGCAGGCACAGGTCATCTCTGATCTGGGCCACAATGTGGCTCAGTGGAATTCTTATTGCTTGGCAGGCATTGTGTTTCTTGGCCTTTTTTTTTTTTTTTTTTTTTTTGGGCCGGGGGGTGGGGGGAGGGGGAGTCTTTTGCTGGAAATGGATTGAAGGAGGATAAGAAACTGCCAGTCCTGGGTCAGAAAGGGTTGAGGTGCAAAGTATCTGTCAAGCTGGATTCAACGCTGAGCACCAGTCTCACCCCTGCTATCCCTGAGAGTGAGTGGCTCTTTGTCATCATCCATTCCTGTGCCCCTTGGAAATCACTTCCACAGTGCCCATCTCACCATTGACCCATGTGGGTAGTGAGCTACAATAATCATCTTGCAGTGAGGAGCCCTAGTAACATCTTTGTGTTCCCTTCCCAGCCAGGGGATGCAAGAGCTGAAGGGCTCTATGCATCCTGTAAGCTGGGCAGCTACAAAAGGGCAGCTTGCGGTGTTGGCCACTGCCCAGTATGGACAGTGCAGCCAATAGGGACTACAGGTCCTAGCTGTCTTGATCGGAATGACTATGCTGCATTGCTTGCTGGGACGTGTAGTCCGTGGGCTGCACCTCTAGTAGAGCACAGTGGCTGCAGTCCAGTTATGCAAATTCCATAGATGTGGCCTTCAGCCTCCTGATGATTTGCCAACACAGCCCTCAGCTGTGCACAGTTTGGGCCCCACTCCAACTTATGGCCAGCTGTAAGAAAGGATCAGCAAGAGTCCCTTTGGGGCAGGGACTGTCTTTTTGTTGTGTGTCTGTACAGCACCTAGCACAGTGGGGGCCTGGGCCATCACTGGGGCTCCTCGGTGCCACCACAGTACAAATAATCAATATATCCTATTAGCCTGTCTTGGCACCAGCAGTTATTTGCTTTATTGTGAGGAGGGACAATGGTTAGGAGTCAGTTTCCCCTTTCCAGTCCCTAGGTTTGTGTTTTGAGTCTTTTTGGTGATCATGTGGCATTCCAGTGGGGACTGTCTTGTACTGGCTGATCTAGTCATGATTACCCTGTGTAGACTACTGGGTTCCTGTTAATAAGCAAGATGACCTCTCGTCTTTCCCTGCAAGTTGTCTCTGTCACACAAGTCCAAACTTGTCTTCCCTTCAGTTATCTGAGTACGTCAGGAGGCTGGAGGTCTTGTGGACACAGGCAACCAGAAATGTGCTCCCAGTTGGCCTGGTGCTACTGCTCTGTAGTAAGGTGGGCCACTCAGAGGGAGGGCCCAGGGCTAGCTGGATTGCCTGGCTCCCTGTCAGTTTTTGAGGTAGTGTGCTGGGAAAAGTGGAGCAGTGTCTCACCTCCCTGCATCTGTGGGCAGACAGGGAGAGCCAGGGCAAATGCTGCAGACTCCGCTTATGCTGGTGGTGTAAGTGAATGAAGGGGCTCCCCCTCCCCAGCAGCTGTGGTCAACATGTCCTCTCATCCATGCCATTAGCCACCTGCACACAGCCCTTGTCTGACTGTGGTTTGGATCCCCTTCCTGGTGGGCCAGCCACAGACTTCCCTGATGGCATACTCCTTGTTGACACTCTGATGTCCTGGTATGTTTGTCCCAGGCCACAGGGCAGTGAAAACACATCCTACTTCTCAGCAGTGACTTGTCAGGGTATCTCTTGCAATGAGCAGTGGGGCCTCAGGTGAAATAGGGAATAGAGAGAGTGGGTGGGCAAGGCATATGTGTCTGCCAATCTGCACTGCATGTTTGCATGGCTCGCAGTGACATGCTTTCATCCCACCTCTGTGAACTAATTGCTCTTTCTTCCTTTCTGTGTTTTTCTCTCTACACACTCTCTGTAGCTGCCTGAAAATGCTCAACTTGTGGTGAGTCCCTCTCTCCAGTCCCCGGGCAAGGGGGAGCGGACCAGACTAGACTGGGATTGGCAAAATCAAACCAACCAAAACTGTCTAATAGCTGCACAAGTTAGAAATCAAACCCAGTGCAGTTATTGCAAATACAAGGGTGGGGAACACATGCAGGATGGGCGTGTGTGTGTGTGAGAGGAGGCCGCAGTAGGCCAACCAATTGAACTAATATTTGGACTGATCCATTGAAAGCTAAAAAGAATTCTCATCCTTTATCTGTTCAGCTTAATGTATTCACCAAACATGCAAGTGTATGAGCAGATAATGTCTAAAGGAGTTGGGCAGAGTCCGGACCAGGCTGAAAAATCTCTCATGGGAATTCCTCACAACAGATGGTTCTGCATGGAAAGCTGTGTACACCATGCCAGTCTCCTGGGAGCTGTGTGCTTGTGGCTCCTTCCATGGAAGACTTGCTTATATGAAAGTGAGCAGGGCAGGGTTCCCATCATCAGATCGGTGGTCGAGAGCCATGGTCCTCAACCTCTTCCATATTGGGACCTCCTGCCTCCTAGCTGGGACCTTCCTCTCATTTGGCAATCTGGGAAGGGCAGGGTGATCATGGCCCACAGGCTGAGAACCCCTAATCTTGCTCCAGGTTGGTGGGGAGTAGGTGGTTGCCTTCAAGAAAGTTTCTGCAGCTCAAGGACTGGGGAGAAAAACCAGGGTTTTCATCTAAAAGGGCACACAGGCTGGAGTAGCTGCTTTCTGAGCCTGCTGTTGGTGTTATGCTCTTCCCCTTTATCACCATTATTCTTGAGTTCCAGTGGGGATCCTAAATAGTAACACTCAGCACTTTTAGAGTATGGAGTGCTTTCCGAGCACTAGCTAAACTTTAATCCTCAGGACACCCCTTTGAGGGGGACATGACCCCCTAGTTTTACAGATAGGGAAATTGAGGTGCAGAAGTGAAGTGAGTTGTCTTAGATAATACAGAAGATCAGTGGCAGAGCCAAGGATAAAATCCAGGAGTTCCAGACTCTCAGTCCACTCGTTCATCTTGCCTCACAGTGGGTTTTGAGGGAGTCCATGTTCAGCTACAGAGACAGAAGTAGAATGTAGGGAGTTTAAACCTCACGGCCCCATGTGTGGTGAAGAATGTCCCTGCATGGTGGCAGACTGGTCCTTCTCTGCCCTCCTCTCCACTGGCACTGCCTCCAGTATCTCTGGCATCTCTTTGGCTTCTCTGTGTGTCGTACTCTGGGGCTGTTCTTAGACATTGTCTGCACGCACAAAGGTCACATTCTGTATAATTGTCAGCCTGTCTTACTCTTTTTTATTTTGTCGTTTCTGCCTCTGCCTGTGTTTACAACTCTCAGGACTTCCTTTCCTGAACCCTTCCAAACTGAGCAACGGGGCCCTCTGTCTGAGCAACGGGGGCCAAAAGAGAGCAAAGGAATTGCCAGGAAAAGAGATGGCTAAAAAGAGCAGCTAGAAATCAGTCAGGCCCTTGAAATCTGGGGCAGTGAGTGAATCTTGGCCCTGGGTTCTCCTTCCCTGATCAGATACATGTTTGGTAATCCTTCAAATGTACTCCTGTCCTGTTTCTCCCCATGACAGTTCCCTTCTCCTTTTACTGGTCCCTAAGTCCTGAAGGAAGGTGGTTACTGTGGGAGGAAAACAGTGCTACTGGGTAGTTAAAATGAGTGAGGGCATGTGGGTGGTTTAGGACATTGGTGGAAATTCTCTACCCTGTGTTATGCAGGAGATCAAATGAGATGTCCCTTCTGGCCTTCCAACTTATAAACCTCTAGGTCTCTCATTCAAAACCAGCTTAGGGTGGTAGTGACCAAAGTCATTACCATCTAATGGCTATCCAGGGCCTATATGAAATCATCCATTTGCTAGTGACAGGATATTCATGTCACATGTTCAACACCCCCACCTCCATAACTAACCCTCCCATAGGAAATCTCTGGAGGGAAGCTAAGGATAAGCCATGGAGACTGAACTGCCCATCACCCTAAGAGGTGATTGCTGCTGGCTAGGGCTGAGACACACAGGTGGGCATGGTGTATGTACACTTGCCGCCTTGTTGCCATCTCTGTATCTGCTCATGGCTATATAGAGGGTATCGCTCTCCCGGGCTGTCAGTCTAGCACCTCTCACTAGCAGTAAATGTGCTTACTAAGGAGATTAAGTAGTTATCCCTCATTTTCAATCACCTGTAATTGGGCTGAAACAGGAGAGGGCATGCACTCCTCAGGGGCAGTAGTGTATATTTCAGCTCTCAGCTAAATACCCATATTAAAAGCTTGTTTAGAGCCGCCACTGACCCAATAGAAAATGAGTCTGCCTGCAGATGCTGCTGCGTTCTGTGGCATAGCTTCTCAATGTCTTTGCTCCTGTGTACTTGTTAGAGGTACATGCATGAAAACAGGATTTTTGCATACCTCTCCACCTGTTCCTTATTCTTCTCCTCCCTCCTCAAAGGCCATAACCCTAATATCACAACTGGTCACTGAGGAAATGGTTGTGATGTCATGGGGAAGAGGATAAGCAGCACAGGAGCAGATGAACTTGCAAAGTACAAAGATCTTTCCATGCAGATGTTCCTGACACTAGAACCTGAATACAGAATTGTCTTTAAATGCCATGTAATTCCTGAAGAACCAGCTGGAGCTGACATCACCAGCTGGGTGACTCATTTTAGTATATCCCACAAACAAAACCTCCATCTTTCAAGGATCAGCTTTGAAGAGTGTTTATTTCACACCACTTCCATCTCCATTATGCTATCTTTTTGCCTCCCTGTTCACTGTGCACTGATAGCCTTCCTTGCCCCAGATCAGGGAAGAAGTAGGGGTTGTATGTTTGTAGATTAAACTATTGGTCTTTAAACTGAAACTCTGATTACTTACCATCAGTCAAGGGTTCAGTAAAGGAAGCTGGCCCCCAATCAGACCTTTTCAGAACTAGTCCTTTTCAGCTTACCTTGAGCAGTTTAGAACACAGCACATCATGTGATTGGAAATATTTAGTCAGGCCTGACTCAAACCATTCCAGCACCTTTTAGGGCACAGTCGATTAGTAGTTTTGGGCAGAGGGAAACAGCCTGTTAGTGTATCTCACCTGTTTCCTTCATTCCCAGCAACTGGAGATCCCTGTTCTGCTGCAAGACTTCATCTGCCTCCCCTATTGGCTATTGTTGTACCTTATTTCCTTGTTCCCAATTAAGCTCCTTGGGGCAGGGACCTTGGCTTCATACAGCATCTGGCACAGCCAGTTCCTGATCCTGAGCATGGCCTTTGGGCATCAGGAAAACATAAATAATAATGATCAGTTGAACCTCCTCTTCCATAAGAGCAAATCCCAGTATGTGAAAGCACCTGGCTACCTGCCTTTATGGTGATCCATTGGCCCTTGTCTGAGCACAGTACTGCTGCCCCTTCTATTGTGGGCTAGGCTGGTCTGCTGTTGGCCTTGTGGACTTTCCTCCTATTGGAGGAGGTATTGGTAGGTCTGTTTTGTCCTTAGTGCTGGACATGTTGAGATCTCATTGCATGTACTCTGAATGAAGGGAAGAAGCCCACCCTGTGCAGTTCATGGAAGGTGGGGGGCCGGGGGGGCTGCTGGAGGATCTAGTCCACTCTGCTGACTTGCTGTGTTCTTTGTGCTCCAGGTGCTGCTGCTTCTTTAAGAGGAAAAGGAAGAAGACTGCCCAGCGTCACAAATGACCGGTGCCTCCTGGAGACTTGTGGGAACGCCACCTGCAGCTCCTGCCATGTCTTACTGAAAGGAGCTTCTCTCTAGCGGGAGGAGGCGGCATAGGAGGAAGAGAAACAAGTGACATTTTAAACCAAAAAGAGAGAAGAAAATCGTTCCAAACAAACCGCTCTGGGGTGGATCTGCTCCATGGTCTACTCATTCACTCCAAGCCTGAAGCTCTTTTTGGGATCAGGACTGCAGCTGGCTCAGGCCTTGGTTGCCCGGTGGGCAGGTGGGCTGGCTGGCTGACCCTCCTTCCCATTGTTTACGGCAGAAGGCATCATTCACACAAACCTGAGAACTATGCTTTGTTTCCTGCTCACTTTACTCCCCCTCACACTCTCTCTGCCCGCCCACCCATCCATCCTCCTCCCTCCCCAATGGAAATACCCCTGGTAGGCTTCTTTGGCTAAGGGGAGGGTGATAGGTGGTTGTCTGGGCAGGAAAGACATGTAGGAGAAGGGCCTGGTGGGTATGAGGCAATTTCTCCCCGAAGTCCCTTTCAGCGTCCGCCTGTACTGCCAGCCTGGCCAGGTACAGCAGTGGGACACAGGCTCCCTCCTAGGTTCCTTGGGAACAGTTATACTGTAGTGTGAGACTTGCAATCTACTGTTCCAGTCCCTTGGGTTCTCTGGATTCCTTGTTCGCTCCTTTCTCCAACTGGTAACAGAGCAGTGCGGATTGTTTTAAAGAAACTGACATTGTTGCACTTTTTATTATTTTTTAGCATTACAGATGCATATTGTGTCTGTAGATTTTCGCATGGACAAGTGATTCCGGCACAGACAGACATTCAGCTTGGAATGTGGAGGGGTGCAAAGAATGTCCTCAACAGAGGGTTTGCTTGCAACATCCAGAAAACCCTAAAGCTAGTCTGGGGTTCCTATCACCCATTGTTGGTCATGCGCTGAGAGAGACCTACTTGAATTTTGAATCACCCTTTGTAGCTGCCAGTGAATGTCCCTACCATGGTTTCCTACTTGGTGCCTGACATAACCAGCCTGGAGTTGGGAAGGCACTAGCTTTCTGTTGGAGCAGGGAGAGGCATCAGCCTTGCTGAGCTGGAGGAGTTTTCTCTGGGTAGACAAGCAGATATGGATTACATAACTGGAAACCTGATGTTTCCCAAACTGTAGATATTTTGTATGGCAGGGTGGCCTTCTAACCTTCTCAGATGGTTTCTGGGAGGTTGATTATGGAGTAAGCACCTTTCTTTCAATTTACTGAATGCTCTACAATGGAAATGTTAGAGAGTGCAAAGCTACCCCAGCAAGGAGTGGACACTTAACTGCCTTACAGTGACTGCATCTGCAGGTGGCCAGATAGGCTACTCAAATAAGACCTTGTGTAGGCTTCAGGTGCACTGTGCAAGCTGCCTAGGCCTGAGTACAGGCACAGAGCTCTGTCTGTGGGGCCTGGAGCACATACCATGGAGTTCTCCCTGTAGTGGGAGCTAAGGTCTTTTTAACACACCATTCTTGAGCCAAACCATTATTTAGCAAAGGGCTTAGGGCACTTTGCACATGAACTCTCATATCCCAGTGTAGGGATTGCTGAGCTCTGAGGAGGCAGCTGCGGTTTCCTGGGGGAAATTGTGTGGGGTGGGTGTGGCAAAGGTTTACAAGAGCTAAAGAAGCTTTTTTGTGGAGGCTAGGAATTGGTTCCTCGTGCATTGCCTGTTTGCATATTACATCAGCATGGGATTAGACCCCTCATTTCAGGGGCTGTAGTTGTCATGTAGCTAGGGCTCTCCCACCCCAGGGCTTGAATTCCCTACAGAGACAGAGCACGGAGGCTTTAATATACCATCTCTTCCAGCTGCCTCTGAGTGCGTGTAGTGGCATGCACTGAAAGGGAAGCGATGGGAGTGCTGGGAAGGAGTGTTTATGTTTCAAGGGTGGGCAGAGACTCCCTCCCCCTTCAGGCAGAGCAGCAGGAAGGCAGGCGAGCCCTCTGCTGCAGTTCAGTGGTTAGGATTTGTAGAGTGAAACTCAGCCCCTTTTTCCATAGTGAGGATTCTGCTCTCTCGGAGAATCCCTTTGGGGTGTTTCTCAGTTGCTAGCCATTTTCTGCTGGGATCTTAATGCCTTATTCAAATGGAAAGAAAGCGGATATAGCCAAGGGTTTTGCTGCTCTTTCCTCTCTCCGCCACTGGGGTGAAGTTAAGCTGCAGGCTGGCTTGCTCTTCATTCACTAACCCACCAAGAGATTTGTAAACCCACCTTTTTAATTCTGCAAGAAGTTTTCCGTTAAGTGTAACAAGTGGGGTGCACAAAGAAAGGACTTTCCATTCCCCATGAGTGTGGCTGTTTGGACTCCCTAACCCCTTTTCTTTCTCCCAAGGAGAAGAGGGCAAGGGACGTTTAATCGCTTAGTTTTGCCGCTCTGCCTCTTCCTGAACTCTTCCACTGCTGTTGACTTTCTAAGAAGTCAAGCTGTTTGAAATGAGCATTTCCTCATACCCTCACCATAGGAAACCATGGTTCGGCATCTTGGGGGGAGGGAGGTGCAGGAATTTGTGGGGAGAAAGCAGTTGTATGCTCCCAGCTCTCCAGATTGTACTGGGCCTTGAGGCACATGCATTGCTGCCCTCCTAAACCCCATTAAGTGCCTGTCACCAAAACTCAGAGGAGAAACTCAGTTCCTTCTGCATTTCCTGACATTGTTCAGTCATTCCTAACTCTTTCCAATCAGGGAGTAGCTTGTAGTTTGCAAAGTATGTGTGGGGAGGGGAGTGTGTCTGCATTTTTTTTTCTTAAATATTATTTTTAAGTGAATGTATTTGATAGAAATTTTTCCTTGTTTTTAAGTGGGTCAATTTGAAAGCCATTTCATGTTGACCCCACTACTGCTTTGCTCTGGGGAGTTAGTGTTCTTTTAATCCTATGATAATGTATATGTAGGGGAGGGAATATCTCTCCCCAAGGCATGCTGGTAATGCTCACTTATACCAAGCCCTCTTGCACTATAGTCATACATTGGACTCTTCAGAAGGGCAAAGGATGTAAAAAGCGGGTAAACAGTAAATCCTATTCTAAGGAAACTATTCGACCCAGGAAGTTCAAGAAGTGACTGGTGATAAAAACCAGATTGAGCGGGCCCATTTTACAGTAGGGATTAGAGCATTAAACCCACCTACATTAATTCCCTGCCTCTCCTCCCCACTGGAAGCTAATGTATTAGTTGGTATATACCTGCATTCTTCCAAGAAAATTAGAGGAGAGAATCTCAGATCACAACTGGCCAGTGGAGCTGCTGAGCGGGAGCGTCATCTGGCTGTCCTATGTTTCCTTCGCATGGCCTAATACTGCAGCTGGATTTCCAGACGTGTCTCTCCTGCAGCAGGGACCCACCAATGTTCCATTGCAGTCTCCTGAGGTCTCAAGTGAGGTTTTCAATAAAATATTGCACTGCTGTATTGAATTCCATGTATAGATGTAATTATTACCTCTTCCTGAGAAAACTTACTTATGGATCTTTTCTTTGCTTCAATCTGGGCTCTCTTGGTAACCCTTCCATCCTGTATTAAAGAAGCTCTGAAACCCTCTTTGAGGGAACCATGTACAGTGTGGGAGCTTTTGAAATGCTTTTTCTTTCTTTAAAGCCATGAACAATCCAGCCTTATATAGCTTGGTTAAGGAATGCTGGAACTAACCCTCTTCTCTGCACACTTCCCCTGTCCCACTTCCCTGATAAAAGAAAGCAGGCACCATCACTGGTGACTTTGGGGTCTATTGTTTGGACACAAATGGATGTGAACTAATCAGAAATGTGCTAACCACATGCAGCATAATCAGTAGTCCTTTTGTATATCAACTACAGTGTGGCAAAACATCAAATGTGTCTTCCCCAAATGGCAAGGGCATGACCTACTCCTGCCTCCTGGCCAGTACACTACAGAAAGGCTGTGCCACTACATCAACTGAAAATTCAGCAGCAGCTCTCGCTTTAGCTGAACTCTGGAGTTATGCTCAGTCCACATCAGAATCTAAGCAGAACATAACATCAGCATGTTGTGTGCAACATTGTGAAACCCCAGCTCACGAGGGAGGGTGGGAATGACTTGCACTCATGTTGAGCAGTGTCTTCCTCATTGTTTGTCCATAATTTAGCTGCTCTGTTGTGTGTAAAGTGGGGGACAGGTGCTTGTGAACCAGATATCTAGTAAGCAATGCTTGGGTAGTTGAAATGAATCAACTAATCTGCTGAACTGCCATGATCAAGAGGTTTCCAGCATGCAAATAGCAATTGCTTATTTATTCTCAGTACAGTTGGGGGAAAAATGCATTAAAGCAGCTGCTCCTTATTAGCCAAAAGAAGCATCTTTTAAAAGTAGCTTTCAGTATACTTAGACAGAAAAAGCACATATAGCATTCTGTCCGTGATGATTCTCAGTGTTAGTAACTGCTTAATGCCAGGGGCTGTTGAGCTGGAAACCTCACTCCTACTTGATCACAGCTTTCAAAGTAATCACTCTTTTAGCATGAACTGTATCTGCTAGTTTCCAGAACCACTGCTCCCAGGAACACTCGTGCTCTTTGAGAAGGAAAAGAAACTTCAAAATGTCCTTCTCCTGGCCCTTTAAAACATCTATATGAGGCCATCTCCTCTTTTGTGGTTTGATTGTTTCCAGTAACCAATTAGCAAGCAGTAACTTCAAAGTATTCCATTTTGACTCAGGATTCTGACATGAGTAACATGCCTGGGTCCCTGAGCTTGTTGCATGGCATCTGTAAATAGAGAGCAAGCTGGAGACTGAGCTGAGCCCTCCCTTGGTAGTGCTTGTTATTTCAGATTGTGTTTTGGAGGGAGTGCTGTTTAAACACCCAGGGGGAGCTGAATGTCCAAGAACAGTGTCCATACAGCCATAGCTGCCATCCTGTGCTCCCCTGCAAACCAGCATGTGTGAGTGTGAGAGTACGCTAAGGCACTATAAATGGGGAAACTTTGCTTTTCTACAATACCACTGAGGTTTCAAGGAAAGTCTTTCTGACCTGCTTGCAGGCCTTGAATGCGGGTGACAGCTGCCAGCTCCATCTCTTTGTCAAGAAAGGTTGGTTTGTAAGTGAAGTTTGTTACCAACTTCTAGGTGAGCATTCCCCTCTGCAGGGTGCTTGCAATTTGCACAGTGTTTGGCGGTACCGTGCCCTAGGACTCTTACTGTACTTGAGTGACTATGTGGTTTTAAAGTGTTGGGTGTTTTCAGTTACATTTCCAGGTAACTGACTGCAGCAGAATTGGTTTCTCAGGCTTAATAGTTGTACAATAATAGGTGATAGATACTGATTCAGATCTATTTGAATAGAGAACATGAAAAATGTATTCCCCACATCCAAAAGGAACCCCACTCCAGTATTTGTGTAAAGATGTGTGTAAAGCTGGGCTTCAGAATCTGAAATAATAGTGAACACTTCTCTGTGGGTTTCTAGTTTGATTGACCAAACTTCATATTTTAAAGAAACTTCAGACTCTCTGACCAAGATTTTTTTCTTTTCTCATTCCTCTCCCCACCTTCCTGGGGCAGTTCCAACATGCTCTTTAGTACATCACAAGTATTTCCAGGGCAAGAGATCAGAGCCTTGGGGCCTCACTGAATTAATACCAATTGAAGCAAGGGCCAGGTTCTGATGCCCCAGAGTAGGGAGAAACCACCAGAATGGGGACAGTTCTCTGTGTTGTCTTTGCCCTGCCCAAATCCAGGGTGCAAGCCAAGCCAGGAGGAATACAGGCAGGAAAAGGCTTTAAAAGACATGTCTAATCCTTTTGGGAGCGTCTCAGGAAAATGATCTTCACAGTAGATGCTCGTTCCCCATCTGTATAGCTCTAGCTGCACAGTGCAAGCAACTCTGAGAACCTTGATTTTTCTAAGTGTTCTTGGAAGAAAACGAGTGACAAGTTCTCTCTTCCCAATTAGAACAGCAAGCTGGTACTGATAGTCTTATTTGTAATTATCAGACAGAGAGAAGAATATCCTCTGGGAACATGTAGATTATACCAAATACATTATAAACCACAAATCCCCAAATAAAAAATACTGTCAAGTGATTAATTCCCACTGGAAACTTTACAAGCTATAATTTATTTTGTCTATTTCTTTAATTTAGCCCTTTGTACTTTTGAGGAGATGTTAATTGCAACTTTTTTTTTACTGTAAAATACATGAAAATCAGCTGTGGAAATCATTTTTTAAATATTGTGTGGATGTCTGATTCTTGTTTAAAATGCCTTGAGTTTTTTTATCTTTTGTTTTAAATATGTAATGCAATGTTTTATTCATATTTCAGGCACTGGTCTCAAAGCTCAGCTGTGAACATGGAACTTGTAGTATTTTTTAACATGAATGTCAATTTAAAATGTGTTTGAAATGGTTCAACCAGGATAAGGGCTTATATCATGGGGAAGACCCCTCCAGGGGGAGCTCCTTTCCATCAAGAAAATGGGTCCTGCTTACTGTTGGTTTCTCTTTCTGATTTGCCCATTACTGGGGCATCATGAGAAACACAACAAATGTGATCTTTAATTACTCCCCTTCCCCTTTTGGGGGGCAGGGGCTCTCGTTTGCACCCTTTTTGTATGTAAAATAAAATGTCTTACCTTTACTCTCTGTTCCCACTCTTTAGTCTTTTATAAAGTTTGATTTATGCATTCAGGAGCCAACCTGCCCATTTGAAATGTCAGGCAAATGGAGGCAGCTGCTCCTGTAGTGCATAGCTTGTATGCACTGTTGAGCAGTAGCAACAAGGGAGTATGCTTACCCCGAACGGACAAATATCGTTAGACCAAATACCTACCAGTTTCACTCCTCTCCAGAGGAGGTGTTCATCTGAAAAATGTAAATGTAATACACAGCTTTGCAAAATAGCATGAAAACTCTTTAGTCCAGGCAAAAAAAATCTAGTAGCTAGGCAGACCACCCTATTACCATTAGCAGCCCATCCTAGTGTTCAAAGCTATCTGAATAGCAAACTCTCCTTTTCCCTGATCACTTTTGCCTCCTTCATGAGAGTTACGTAGGGCCCCTAAAGACCATCACACTCTCACAGGACACTTGGGATAGGTGGACTGATGACAGGATCTGAGCATGCTGCTCAGCTGCCCTAGTGGTTCAACTGTTGTTGGTGCCTCAAGACGGGGGCAGATCTTGGGCATCCTGCTGTAGTTTAGAGGTCATTCCATTGCAAAGGCACAAGTTATTCTGAGCCCCTTCTAACTGGGCCATAGGGACCTCTGTATACAAGTGCTTTCCTGCTTTTATATTAACATTTTTGGATTCTATGTTGTCAGGGGAAACTAAACATGTTGCTTTGGGGTTTCTCCTCTAGATACATGTAAGGCTACTTCCGGTGATGTCATCCTGCATTCCAGTTGTACTTACAGCTGAAGGCCCCCAAACAGGAAAAGCTGAAGGCCCAGGCATGCTTACTGCCTGCAGTACTGGTGTTTCTCTATAGGTGATAGAGAGCCTGGAGCCATTGCCTAAACAGTATGTGATACTTGATTCCAAAAATGCTTAGGTCTTTTCTGCTAACACATCACACCTTAAATCCTACTTTAGATGAGGCCTTTATGAATATGGGGAAGTATCTGCTGAGCTGGGATTCCACCCACCTATGCAGCTCTGGCAGTGTTCCCCCTGGAGCGTGGTAGTGCACCCAGGTAGGGGAAAAGCTGGGTTTAGAGTGCTGGGCTCCAGGACTTATTCTCTGCTCTAAGTATCAGAGGGGTAGCTGTGTTAGTCTGTATCCACAAAAACAATGAGGAGTCAATCTCCCTGGACATCCAATAACAGATTTAAAAGTAGCCATCCTTCAAAAAAAACTTCAAAAACAGACTTCGGAGAGAAATTGCAGAGCTACAATTCATTTGCAAATTTAACACCATTAATTTGGGCTTGAATGGGGACTGGGAAGTGGTTAGCTCACTACACAAGCAATTTTCCCTCTTAGTATTGACACCTCATCAGTTATTGGGAGTGGATCACATCCACCCTGCTTGAATTGGCCTTGTCAACACTGGTTCTCCACTTGTAAGGTAACTCCCTTCTCTTCATGTGTCAGTATATTTATGCCTGCATCTGTAATTTTCACTTCATGCGTTTGAAGAAGTGGGGTTTTTTACCCATGAAAGCTTATGCCCAAATAAATCGGTTAGTCTTTAAGGTGCCACCGGGCTCCTCAGTGTCTCTGCTCTAACTAGCTGTAGCTGGGTCCTGAATGCATCCCTACCACAAGTGAGTGAATACATGCCGCTAAGCTGTAGTTCCCGCAATGGGTTACTGTCCCCTGCTTCCCCTTGTGTGCTGGAGTAACTCAGCCCTGGACACTCAAGGCCAGAGCCAATGCTAGGCATAAGCAAACAAACTAATTAACAGGGTTCAAAAAAGAACTAGGTAATTCCATGGAGAATAGGCCAGGATGGGCAGGTTTGGTGGCCCTAGCCTGTTTGCCAGAAGCTGGGAATTGCCAATGTGGGACAGATCATTTGATGATTACTTGTTCTGTTCATTCGCTCTGAGGGCCCTGGCATTGGCCACTGTCAGAAGACAGGATACTGGGCTAGATGAACCTTTGGTCTTACCCAGTAGAGCCATTCTTATGTTTAGGGCCCTGAGCACCTCAGAAGGGCCCATATTTGCTTTGTATTGTAAGAACTTGGCTGTTTTAGTGGGGGGTGGGGAGGGAATATTCCTGCTAAGAGCCCCCAAGGGGCTAGTACCAAGCTGCATCACTTATCTGTCTCCTTGCAGAGAGCCGATGAGTCCCGGCAGATGGCTGAGAGCCCCCTGCTCACCGTAGGTCAGGATCTGGTTTGTAGGGTGACCATATTTCCCAAAGGTTAAACAGGACACCATGTGAGGCTAGCCCAAGTCGTCCTCTCTACCCCAGGCTGCTTGCCTGGGTCCTGCCTTCCCCGAGCCCTGCCTCCTTCCCTGCGAGGGTCTGGCACTGTCACTTCCTCCCTCCCCCGTTCCTCCACTCCCTCCCGTTGACAAAAGCGGGCATTTGCCCTGGCCGGTCCCTGACCCAGCTGGCAAGAACAAATGGGATAAATACCCCACTTCTGCCAAGGGAAGTCAGGCCGGCCGGGCCTGGGATTAGAAAAGGGACCGTTCTGGTCACAAGCAGGACACTGTCATTGGTCACCTGCCGGGTTTTGCTGCGGCCGGAGGCTGCCCGCAGCTCTAACCCGGGAGATGTAGTCCCCGGGCGGAGCGCGCCGTGCACCCTGGGAGCTATCCCTCGTGGATGACACTTGGCCCAATCGGCGCGCGCTGCTGCGCCCCGTCCTTCCGTGCCCGCTTCCCGTTGGCTAAGATGTGGCCCAATGAGAAACTGGAAACGTGGCAGGGTCTGGGGCCGGTTCCTGACCCCCCTCTGTCCGGGATGGAACGCGCTATCCTGGCTCGCTGGGGGGCGGTGGGAGTGTCGCCTCCCCTTCGGGATCGATTGGTTCCTTCCGTCCTGCGCCTGTAGGTGGTGGAGCGATTCGGGCCGTACCACTGTTAGGGCAGGGAAGCGGAGGCGTATCCGCCTCGGGCCGGGCGGTGCAGGGCTGGGGGTGGGCGCGCGGGTGGGCGGGGCTGGCGGTGCGGCGCTCGCGGGTCCCGGATGCTGGTGGCGCGGCGGGCGCTGTGGCCGGGCTGCGAGCGCAGAAGGATGAAGTTGCTGGTGGCCGCGGCGCTGTTGGGCGGGTCGCTGCTGGTGCTGCTGCTGCCGGCCGCCTCGCGGGCCGAGGAGCGCAAGAAGGGGCCCAAAGTCACCGCCAAGGTGGGCCGCCCCCTCCCGCCCGGCTCTCCTCATTCCCCCCGCCCCCCCTTTCCCTGCCTGGATCGCCCCCCCCCGCCGGGCCGCCCCTACCCCGCCCGGACCTCCTCATCCGCCCCCCTTACCCTGCCCGTATCCCTTCCCCCCGCCGGGCCTCCCCCCACCTCGCCCCCCTTACCCTGCCCGTATCCCTTCCCCCCGCCGGGCCTCCCCCCACCTCGCCTCCCCCCACCTCGCCCCCCTTAGCCTGCCCGGATCCCTCCACGCCCCGCCGGGCCTCCCCCCACCTCGCCCCCCTTAGCCTACCCGGATCGCCCCCCCCCCCCGCCGGGTGTCCCCTACCCCACCCGGACCTCCTCATCTCCTCCAACCCCCTTATTCTGCCCGTATCTCCCCCCTTCCCCGCTGGGCCTCCCCCACTTCGCCCCCCTTACCCTGTCCGGATCGTCGTCGTCCTCCTCCCCCTTGGCCTCCCTCACCCCCGGGCCCCCTACCCCACCCTGATCTTCCCCCGCCAGGGCACCAGGCCCGCCCTATCCCGCCCAGATCTTCCTCCTCGCCCGGATCTCCGACCCACTCCCCCGGGATCCTACCCCTCCTGGCCCCGAGCTCCGCACCCCAGCCGAAGCAGGCTGGACACGGCTCCCCTAGAGCAGGACGCGATGCCCGCTGCCTGACCCAGCAGCCCCCGGAGCTGTGGCCGCGCTGCCGGCCCCCGGGGGTTAGTGGGTCCCAAGGCCGGGTCTGGCCTTGCGGGGGTGGGTCGGAGCAGGGAAGGGGCGCGGGCCACTGGCTCCCTGGAGAAGGCTCAGACGGGTGCCCCTGAGCTGAGGTTTCCGTCCCTTCCAGCCGGGATCGCGTGGTCACTGCTCCTCTGGGCAGCCAGCAGGGGCAGCGGGCGCCAAGGGTGGGGGAGCTGAAGATGGCGGTGCCGCTGGCCTTTGTCGGTGTCTCGGTTAATCCCGGCCCCTCGTCAGTCCGGAGCCCTGGCCAGCCCTGTCCCAACCCGGGCGGAGTGACACGCACCAGGCACAGATGGCATCAGTGGGGAGGTCTGTCGGAGAGCAGGGGGTGAAATGACAGGGTTCCTTTAAACCACTGGAGTCTGGGATCTAGCGCACTCACCCATGGACGGGTGTGGGGCTGCAGGGAAGGGGCAGGCCAGCCTGTGAGCTGAGGCCAAAGCTGTTCTAGGAGTGGGAACCCCAAAAGCGAAGGCTCTGATGGCGAAAATTCTGGTGGCAGTTCTCTCTGAGCCCATTCAGCCTGCTGCCATCTCGTTGACTCAATGCCAGGTGGGGGAAGGTACCTGATAGCCAAGATTCCCTAGGCAGGAACCCCTGCCAAGCTTGGCTTAGGAGCCAGCTGGTGCATGAGTCTCAGTAATAGAAAGGTGTGTAGCTCCGAATATAGCCCTAGAGTAAAAGAGAGAGGCCCTGCCCTAAAGGGCAGATAGCGTGGTCTGATGGGGTTACTTGTGCTCCACATGGATTGGGTTGCTATGGAAAGGGCTAATATCCTGCTTTTTTTAAAGAGGTCTGTACGGTGTAGCCAAATGAACACTAAAGAGCTCTGAGCTTTGTAACCCCTCCCGATATTGAGCTTTATTCTCTGCCCCTCATGCTGCTTCTCAGAGTGGGGATGATTTACAGCTCATGGGCTGATTTGCAGCTGGATCCCAGGTACAAGAGCTGCTGTAACCCAGCCAGTCAGATAGGCTCCGTGCCTGGGCCTGGCACGGTGGGGAGGTGTCATCCGACTGGCTCCATTTGGTATTCCAAGTGCCACACCGTGGCAGGAGAAACAGGAATCCCTGGCTAACGCTGCCTCCCTTGTACCACAGGTGTATTTTGATCTGCGGATCGGGGACGAAGATGTTGGCCGGGTCGTGTTTGGCCTTTTTGGGAAGACCGTCCCAAAGACTGTGGAGAACTTCGTTGCTTTGGCCACAGGAGAGGTGAATGGACCCCTGGGCAATGCCCCTCACTCCAGTTTTCTAACTCACATGGAGTTGCAGTGTGCATGAGTTGGTGTTGGCCCTGGTGTGTGTACTCACACCCACTGCCTCCAGAAGCAGGGAGAAAGTCAGGTGCTGGGCTGGGGAGCAGTAGGGAGCTCGTTCCAGCAGCACAGGAGGTGTGTTTGTTGGTAGCATCCATATTAATTACAGGCTGGATATGGTCACTGGTTGAGCAGACCTTCCATTTCTCCTTGATGGGGTGTGCCAACTGCCTAGACGCTGGATCAGAGGGTAGTTATCCTTTGCAGGCTGATCTTGAGAATTACACTTAAGTTTATCCTAAATACACGTGAGGGGGGTGTTGCCTCAAGCCACAAAGACCTGTAAAAGGTCTAGCAGCAGTGCTCAGCATCCTGGCAGTTCAACCCTACTTTTGATACCCACCCTCTTCTAGTTCTGCCTAGGGGGAGGAGGAGTGAGTGGGGGAGCATGGTCTAGCCTGGGGGAGTCACCAAGATACTTCCCAGTCTCGTGCTGCTGCGCTGCCTGTGAACCAAACCCCAAGGGAATGGCAGTGCGGCATGTCCTCTTTTTTTATGTAACTGGCTATCAAAAGGCTGAAGCCTGAGGCCCAAGACTGAGATTTCTGAGTGCAATGCAGAAGGCTGTTTGCTACACCCCTTCTTCTGTGGGTAAGGTGGAGGGGTTGGTGCACAGCTGCCCACTGTGGAGAGATCAGATCCCTCACTGGCTCCCAGCACTTGGAGCCCTGATTCTTGTTCACCCCCTGCTGCTGAGGGCCAGGAAGTGTTCTCCAGCAGAGCCCTTGGCTCCGATCACTCACTGTGGTGAGCACTGCGTTGGGGCCTTTCAGTGGGAGTTGGATGTCTAACTCCTTTTGACCCATCTAAAAATCACAGCCCCTATCAGTACCAAACTCTTCTCAGCTCTGCCTTGCACTGGGACTGGAGACAAGTCCCACTACCCTCTGGGCTTGCTGGGGGCTAAAGCTCTTGGGACCCTGAGTTGGGATGCGTTGGAGAAGATGTGAAATTGCCCCAGGTTCCCATCCCTCCCCCTTCACCCAGCCAGCTCCTGTCCTTGCCCAATTGCCTACCTTAGCACTGAATTTGCTACTCTCCTGGTAATCACTGCTCAGCCTGCTCCCATTGAGCTGTTCCTGGACTCCCCCGCAACCCTGGCTGCAGGTTACTGCAGCACTGCATGCCTGATCAGTCACGTTTGAAAGGGTTTTTCCCCAACTATGAGGGCCAGAGACATAAATGAACAATCTAGCCTGCAGCCAGATCTGGCTTCCCCCACCAGCTCAACCTGCCCTGTCTGGAGGGAGTGCCTCTTTGGGGAGATGGGCAGGCAATGAAGCAGTGATGGGGGGGGGGGGGGGCGGACGGAGCAATCCCTTAGCTATTGCCCAGGCACTTGCTCCTCCCCTTGCCTCATGTTCACTCTCCTCTGTTCCAGAAAGGGTTTGGGTTCAAGGGCAGCAAGTTCCACCGTGTGATCAAGGACTTCATGATCCAGGGAGGAGATTTCACCCGCGGAGATGGCACCGGAGGTAACGCTGGGCTTGTGCCACCCTGCCACTATCCTGTGCTCCAGGCCATGAGCCTTGCTCATAGACTCCCTCAGGCTGTGAATCTGCTGCACTTGCCCAGTGCTCTGCAGAGCCCCTTTGGAGTTAGAGGCATAGGTGCCGACTCCATGGGTGCTCGGGGGCTGGAGCACCCACGGGAATAATTAGTGGGTGCTCTGCACCCACCGGCAGCCAAGCTGCCCCCTCCTCGCCTCCTTCCCCTCCCTCCCCCCCGATTGCACGGCGTCCCTGCTCCTCTCCCTCCCTCCCAGCGCTTCCCACCCCACCGCCTAACAGTCTTTTTTGGGGGGGGGACGACATGGCGCGCTCAGGGGAGGAGGCGGAGAAGAGGCAGGGTAGGGGCGGTGACTTGGGGGAAGGGGGTGGAATGGGAGCAAGGCTGGGATGGGAAACAGCAGGGTGGGGTGGGAACTTTGGGGAAGGGATGGAATGGGGGTGGGGCAGTACCCACCGGGCAGAGAGGAAGTCAACGCCTATGGAGGGGTTCTCCTGAGTCCTGCCGTTCCCCAGTACTCAGGCTCTTGCTCAGACACCGCCCTACCGGGCATCACCCTTGGTAGGGGGCTCCTGGCTGTTCTGTGAAGAAGGGTGTCCCAATGAGCAGCCAGGCCTGAGCTGAAGCGTCTCCCATCAGCTGGTGTAATCAGAACTCCAGCTTAGAAGGGGCACTTGCAGAACAAAGTAATTATTGACGGATCCATCCCCAGTCATCCAGTCCCAGCATCTGGCAGTCTGAGGCTTAGGGAAACCCAAGCATGGAGTTGTATTCTTGATCTTGGCTAATAGCCATTGATGGACTTATCCTGCATAAACTTACCTAGTTCTTTTTGAACCCAGTTATACTTTTGGCCTTTCACAACATCCCCTAGCATCAAGTTCCACAGGGTGACTCTGCGTTATGTTAAGAAATACCTTCCTTTTGTTTGTTTTAAACCTGTTGCCTATTCATTTCATCTGTGTGACCCCTGGTTCTTGTGTTATGTGAAGGGGTAAATAACACTTCCTTATTCACTTTCTTCACACCAATCATGATTTTATTGACCTCTATAATATCCCGCCTTTGTCATCTCTTTTCCAAACTGAACAATCCCAGTCTTTCTCTCTCCTCATATGGAAGCTGTTCCATCCCCCTGATCATTTTTGTTGCCCTTCTCTGCACCTCTGTTGCTAATATATCTTTTCTGAGATGGGGTGACCAGAACTACCTGCCGTATTCAAGGTGTGGGTTTACCATCGATTTATATAGTGGCAGTGTGATATTTACAACCTTATTATCTATCCCTTTCCTAATGGTTCCTAACATTTTTTTTTTTAAATACTGTCACTGCACATTGAGCAGATGTTTTCAGAGAAGTGTCCACAGTGACTCCAAGATCTTTCTTGCGTGGTAACAGCTAATTTAGACACCGTCATTTTGTATGTCTAGCCAGGATTATGTTTTCCAATATGCGTTACGTTGCATTTATCAACACTGAAGTTCATCTGCCGTTTTGTTACCCAGTTATGTGAGATCCCTTTGTAACTCTTTGCAGTCAGTTGAGTAATTTTGTATTATCTGCAAATTTTGCCACCTCGCTGTTTTACCCCTTTTTCCAGATCGTTTATGAATATGTTGAACAGCACTGGTCCCAGTACAGATCTCTGTGGGACCCTGCTGTTTACCTCTCTCGGTTGTGAAACCTGACCATGTATTCCTATCCTTTGTTTCCTGTCTTTTAGCCAGTTACTGATCCATGAGAGGACCTTCCCTCTTATCCCATGACAGCTTACTTTGCTTAGAAGCCTTTGGTGAGGAACCTTGTCAAGGGCTTTTTGAAAGTCTGAGTACACGATGTCCACTGGATCACCCTTGTCCACATGTGTTTGACTGCCTCAAAGAATTCTAATAGATTGGTGAGGCATGATTTCTCTTTTCAAAAACCATGTTGACTTTTCCCCAACAAATTGTGTTCATCTATGTGTCTGATAATTCTGTTCTTTACTGTAGTTTCAGCCAATTTGCCTGGTACTGAAGTTAGGCTTACCGGCCTCGCCTATGGAGCCTTTTTTAAAAATTGGTGTCACATTATTTATCCTCCAGTCATCTGGTACAGAAGCTGATTTAAGCGATACATTACATACCACAGTTAGTAGTTCTGCAGTTTTATATTTTGAGTTCCTTCAGAACTGTTTAATTTATCAGTTTGTTCCAAAGCCGCCACCTCTGTTGACACCTCATTCTGGGACAGTCCCTCAGATTTGTCACCTGGAAAGAGTGGCTCAGGTTTGGGAATCTCCCTCACATCCTCTGCAGGAAAGGCCAATGCAAAGAATTAATTTAGCTTCTCTAAAACGGTCTTGTCTTCCACACATGCTTCTTTAGCATTTCGATCATTCAGTGGCCCCACTGATTGTTTGCCAGGCTACCAGCTTCTGATGTACTTACATTTTTTTTTTGCTGTTTTTGTCTTTTGCTAGTTGCTCTTCAAGTTATTTTTTGGCCTGCCTAATTATACTTGTCTTGCCAGAGTTTATGCTCCTTCCTGTTTTCCTGAGTCAGATTTGACTTCCAATTTTTAAAGGATGTCTTTTTGTCTCAACCACCTCTTTTACTCTGCTCATAGTGGTGTTTTTTGGTCCTCTTACTATTTTTGGGTTTTTTAGTTGGGGCATACATTTAATTTGAGCCTTTATTATGATTTTAAAAGTTCCATGCAGCTTGTTGGCATTTCACTCTTGTGACTGTTCCTTTTAATTTCTGTTTAACTAGCTTCCTCGTATTTATGTATTTTCCCTTTTTGAAGTTAAATGCTACTTTGGTGGGCTTCTTTCGTATTTTCCCCCCTGCAAGGATGTTAAATTTAATTACATTATGGTTGCTATTACCAAGCGGGCCAGCTATATTCACCTCTTGGACCAGATCCTGTGTGCCACTTAGGACTAAATCAAGAATTGCCTCTCCCCTTGTGGCTTCCAGGATTAGCTGCTCCAAGAAACATTTATTAATGGTGTCTAGAAATTTTATCTCTGCATTCTGTCCTGAGGGGACGTGTACCTAGTTAATATGGGGATAGTTGAAATCTCCCGTTATTATTGAGTTTTCTTTTGTTGTAGCTTTTCTAATCTCCCTGAGCTTTTCGCATTCTCCATCACCATCCTGGTCAGGTGGTCGATAGTATATCCCTCTGCTATATTGTTGTTCTTCAAGCATGGAATTTCTATCCACAGAGATTCTATGGTGCTATTTCATTCATTTAAGATTACTATATTGGACTGTTTTCTTTTACATATAGCGCCATTCCCCCACCACAACCTACTTGGTCATTCCTATATATTTTGTGCCCTGGTATTACTGTGTCCCATTGATTATCCTCATTCCACCAACTTTCTGTGATGCCTGTAACTATCAATAGCCTCATTTAATACTAGGCACTCAAGTTCACCCATCTTAGTATTTAGACTTCTAGCATTTGTATACAAGCACTTATAAAAACAGTCAATTTAGTTGTCTGCCTTCATGTGATGTAACTGAATGGGATGCCTTTTCCTTTGACTTTCTCTTCAGCTCCTACCTGTATTCTCTCAACTTCTATCCTCTCCTTTTTATTAGGCTATAGAGAATCCCCGTTAATAGATCCTCCCCTAAGAGAAATCTTTGCCCACACCATGTGCTCCTCTATGCCCGTTGGCTTTCCCCCAGTCCTTAACTTAAAAAACTCATCTACAACCCTTTTAATTTTACTGGCCAACAGTCTGGTTCCATTTTGGACTAGGTGGAGCCTATCCTTCCTGTGTAGCCGCCTCCTTTCCCAAAAGGTTCCCCAGTTCCTAATAAAGCTTAAAACCCTCCTCCCTCCACCATTGTCTCATTCATGCATTGACACACTGCAATTATACCTGGCTAAATGGCCCTGCATATGGAATTGGAAGCATTTCAGAGGATGCTACCATGGAGGTACCTACCAGCCTAAATTTGGCCTCCAGAACCTCTGTCCTACCTTCTCTGTGTCACTGGTATCTACTTATACCACGACCACTGGCTCCTCCCTAGCGCTGCATATTAATCTAGCTAGATGTCTTGAGAGATCTACAACCTTTGCACCAAGCAGGGACTTCACCATCCGGTTCTCCCGGTTATCACAAATCCAACTGTTTGTGTTTCTAATGATCGAATCCCCCATTACTATTACTGTCTCTTCCTAATAACTGGTTCCCCTCCCCTGGAGGGGCATCCTCAGTGCGAGAGAACACCATGACATTATTTGGAAGAAGGGTCCCAACCATGGGATCGTTTCCCTCTGCTCCACTTTGATGTTCTTCTTCCCCAGGACTTTCATTCTCCTCAGCAGCACAGACTGGGCGATGGGGCTGCTCTCCTGGGTCCCAGAAAGTGTCCTCTGTGTACCTCTGTCTCCCTTAGCTCCTCCAGTTCAGCTACTCTGGGCTCAAGTGCCCTTATTCTGTCTCTAAGGGCCGGGAGCTGCTTGCACTAAATGCACATGTGCCACCTACCCACAAGGTAGGTAATCATTCAGTGCAATAAACTGGGTAGCCCCCGCTCTGCTGATGGACTTCTGCCTGCATTGTTTTTACTCTTGCAGCTTTTTTTTTGGAGGAGTGGGAGGTTTGATTGGCAGAACATGAGGGGATCTGGTTCTCACACTCTTCAGAAGTCTCTTGCAAAACTCTGCTGTTCGCTAGCTCCTCTGGTTGCTTAGGAGCTGGCTTTTTAACCCCCTGTTCTCCTTTATGGTCCCTTGACAAAGGGGCAGGACTACTCATGGGATTAGGAATGAAAGGCTGGCAGGTGAGAACCTTGTTAAGAAGCTCCCAGCCTGGCCTAGCAGGTGGCTAGGCTCAGCACTCAGGCCCCCCTCCCCCCCCCAACAAACCGACCACACACAGCAAGCGAACAGACAAGAAGCTCCACCAACGGTCGCTTAGTCACTCCTGCTCTAGCAGCTGCCCCTTGGTGCAACGTATCTTAGCTCCCTACCCTGACTCTTGCACTAGCAGCCAGGCGGGCATGTGGAAAAGGATGGGCACTATATGCCTTTAACAGTTCAGTCTCCCTGGGAGAGCCCTGGCCAACAATCCTTACACAGGAACTAGGAGGGCTTCTGCCTGGGACCCTTCCCTCTTGTTCATTCCTAAAGCTGAGCCACAGCTGTTCAAACAGAGACTAGCTCCTTACTGCGGATCTGTGTTGTGACTTGCAGAAGGTGGGTGTCCCCTGGCTCCTGCCCTGGGAGCTGTCTATAGAATGGGACCTATCCTCCTGTCTGCCACAGCACTGCTCTCAGCCACAGCTCAGTGCACCCCTCGCCTGCCAGCATGGGGCTCCCTGACCATAGCTGTGGCACTTCCCCTCCCTCCCAGAGGGTGTGTTGGTTCCTGTAGATGGAGGGAGGATTTCCCAGCAGCCTCTCCGAGGGTACTGAGCCCTGCATGATGGGGGTAGATGTGGGGTCTCTTCTCCCTGATGGAGGTTCCTGCCTCTCTGGACGTGCTAATATGCTCCTTTGGTGCCAGTGGTGGGAGCTGACCTGCATAGAACCCATGACTGTAAGCTGCTCCTCTTCTTTCGTTGCCAGGCAAGAGTATCTATGGTGACCGTTTCCCTGATGAGAACTTCAAGCTGAAGCACTATGGACCTGGCTGGGTTAGCATGGCCAATGCTGGCAAGGACACCAACGGCTCCCAGTTCTTCATCACCACAGTCAAGACTCCCTGGCTGGATGGCAAACATGTTGTGTTTGGCAAAATCCTGGAAGGGATGGTAAGGAGGAAGCCCCATCCCTGTGGAGAGGAGATACCTGGGGGGATGTGGGGTGGGGGAAGCACCCTCCCTGGCATGGCTGACCCATAGCTGGCTTTGTGTGCCCCAGAGGGAATGGGGGCTGGGCTGCATGTTAGACTTCGCTAGAGGGCCAGACAGAGCCCATAGCTGCTGTGTCCCTGGAAACAAAGGCTGAAGGGGGTGAGTCTAGTATTGTCCTGGCTCCTGGGAGAGGAGGCTCCTTGTATACGTTTTCTGGAGCAGGCCTGAGGGTGAGACAAGGGAACAGCTGGGAGTTACACTTAGAGCTTACCAGCTGGAAAAGGGGAAAGGGTGGAAACACCCCTCTCAGCTTTGGCTGTCAGGGGACCCTGTGCATAGGCACATCCCATCCTCACTGTAGGTGTCCCCTAGGATGTGGTGAGGAAGGTGGAGAACACCAAGACGGACAGTCGGGACAAGCCCCTGAAGGATGTCACCATTGCTGACTGTGGCACCATCGAGGTGGAGAAACCATTTGCCATTGCCAAAGAGTAAACCATCCTGCCCCAGCACCAGGGCAGGGCCATGCAGCCAGAGCTGGCCTGTGAAGGGCTGTGATGCTCCACAGGGCCCCTCGGCTCTAGCTACCTTCTGGGTGAGCAGCAGCTGTACCCTGCCACCAACCTCCTGCCCGGCCTCTCCTCCCATTCTCTGTGACCTAACACATTCTGTCTGGCCAGCAGAGGGGGTGTGGGTCCATCACTTTTGTAAGAAGCACATGCACCAATAAATGTGATCAGTGTGTTTTTTATAGCATTGCCTGGAGTGGGCTTCCTCTAGGGCCTGAATGTCCCCCAGCTTCTGAGAAGGCACAGCTCACAGCCCCTCCATAAATAGATTCTTCCTGAGCAGGGCAGCAACCAGCCTTTTGCTTCTTTTATGTCCCACTACTGTGCCTAAGGCATTTGAACAGGGAGCTTGGAGGCACCTGACCTGCTTTGGACCTCAGGGAAGGCAGGGGTGGTGTCTGCACCTCCCTGTCTATTGCAGGGTGGTTCCCCTGGCAGGGGTTGCACTTCCTGCTACTGCTAGCACAGTCCCTGGGACCCACTCATTCTCCCCTAGTGAGTACATCATCCCCCACCACTTGGGTACAGTGTGGTACAGGCAACGCACCCAGTGGTGGGGCTCTGCCCAGTACCTTATCCATGAGAAAATCCTGTAGTTGCAATTAGGCTTTTGTCTTCTTTTGCCCCTTGGCTGAGGCCAAATAGGGCATGTTATACACACAGTTTATGGGTTCTAGTCCCAGATAAATACAGTGCAGCCGCTATCTTCAAACCAGACCTGAGTGATTTATTGCCTATATACATCTGCACAGTTCCCTTTAGCCTGCAGGAGGCCAATCCTGGGGCTCTGCATGGGTCTGAGACACCATCTCCCCCTCCCCCCAGGCTCTATCTAGCCTGGCAGGGGCAGGAGCCTGGCCACCCCAGCCATAGTGCAGGTGGCAGCACTTCCACTTGCTATGGCCAGAGACAGCACTGCTGGAGCAGTTAGGGTCTGGCCTGACAGCTACCCCTTCGTTACAAGTGCTCACTGAGAACAGTCCCTCAGGAGCTTCCAGCACAATCTCCATGTGTGTTAGGCACCAGCCCCTAGGCTCAGCAGCATCTCCCCCTTTTGTCCACCCCATGTGTGGGAAGGCAGGAACAAGTCCCAGGGGAAAAGAAGGCACAGCCACTGAGATACGTCAGCAATTCCTAGATAGGACAACCGAGCGGTGCTCCCACTCCAGTAGTGGGGCTGGTGAAGCCTGAGCAATGGCTCTGTGGTGGATATCCTCATGAGCCCTGCTGGCTAAGCACTTGGGGCTCTGCCAAGCACTTTGGGACTGCCTTCCCCCAGCAGGAGCTTGCTGGTCTGTAGAAGCCTCGCAACACACCACTCAGAACTATGTCTGGCAGCAGCTCTGCAAAACAGGAGAGGAAAGGGGTTAAAAGCACAGCTGTTTCTTGGCAGCAGCAGGAAGACTGGAACTAGACCAAACTCTGGGAGCAGAGCCCTGCAGGGGATTTTTTAATCTTATTCCTGCGGGGTTCCAGTCCCACTGCAGCGCTCCAGCCTGCAGGAGTTAAAGGGGGACCAGATACCAGATTCAGCTCCCCACCCTCTCTTACATTAAGATTTAGAACCAGGTGGTAGCCCAGGAACTGCCAACAGTTCCTGTTTCCAGCCTTGCTGACAAGACAGGGCTGCTGCAGGGCATCAGATCCCCTCGGCAGGGGGAGATGGGCTAATGGAACTGCAGCTAACCTATTCCAGCCATCACCCATGCTCCCCACTGGCCCAGCTTGTCTAAAGGGTTCCAAGAAGCCCTTTACAAGCTGAGCCAGGTTCTAGGCTGCATGTTACCCCCCCGACAGACATTGGCCCCATCCTTATATGAAAAAGCATTTCACACACAAGTAGAGCATGTCTAACAGCAGCCTACAGCACTGCATGGCAGGAACTAGAGTACTGTATGCTTCTGAAACAATGGGAGGGGGAATTAGGACAGCAGAATAGACCCCACTGCAAAATTTGGCAAAAAACTTCCCCAGGCCATTGTTCTGGACAGTGCAGTTGTGGGCAGTTTTTACGTCTTCTCACCAGGGCCTTTGCCCTCTTCCAAGCTTTCTAGGGAAGGATGGAGCAGGGGGTGGTTAGAAAAAATCTTTTTTCTCCTGAAGACCATTCCTGCCCGGCACGCTTGCATGGGCGAGATGCCAGGCTGCAGCAGCTGGACTGTACAAGAGGGAAAAGAGGTCAGGCCCCATTGAGACCTTTGTTCCTCTTGGTTTTGTGAAATGTGCCTTTTGGGGAAGCAGGTGGGTCCTGCTCTGCTCCCAGTAACGCTCAAATGGCCCCTGTGTGGGGAGCAATTGTAGGGTTTAAACCTCATGCACTTGCCAAATATGCTGCCAAGGGGCAGTTTTGCTGCAAATGTGAGTAGAGAAGAGGGGCAGCACCTCACAGTACACCCCTCCTTAGTAAAGGGAACCAGCTTGCAGGATGCCAGCATCCCTTTGGGAGCAGCAAACACCCAGAAGAGGCTGTTGGGGGCAGCCTGCCCAGGAGCAGGGGAATCCGTGCCCTCAGCCCAGCACACATTTCCATTGCATCACCTGCCCCAGGACCCGGTGCCCCTGCCTTACCTGTAGAGGAGGGAAGCACATATGGGTCTCTGTGGAAGATCATAACCGGCCGGTGGGAGAGCAGGAAGCCGTGGCTGTAATGAGAGAGGCCAATGAGGACCTGGCTTTTCTGGGGCAGTGACATGAGTGGCTAGTGAGAGCAGCCTGACAGGCTCCCCCCCACACCGTCTCTCCAGTGCCTGGGTCCTGGCAAGGCAGGTGCTGGCCCAGCTGGATGGGGGTGGGCATGGGGCATAGGTTCACTAGTGCCCAGTGGGGCTCTCACATGCCTGCACTGTAGCTCCTAGGCAGGTTCCCTTTTGCTCTATAAGGGAGCTCCTTAGTGCAGCCCATCTTCCCCCATTGGGGGGTAGCAGATCGGCTCTCCCAGCCAGCAGGGGATTTCCTTACCCGCAGGGATCTAGACAAAGCGGTTGGAAGGTGGGGCTGTTTCTTCCAACTGAACCAGTGGAGGGTGGGGGGGGGGGACAATAACTGTGCAAGCCATTTGATGAGGGAGCTGAGCCCCCACTGCTGGGAGAATTGTTCTAGAAGCAGCCAGCCACCAGGAGGTGCCCTTGCCCTGCAGGTGGCCCAGCTAGCGAGCCCACGAGCTAGGACCCCCATCCAGAGCTTGAGCAGGTCAGCCAGCAACTGGGAGCCCTGCCATGAGCCCCCTACAGCTGGAGTAAGGTCCCAACAGTCGCACTGGGTGGAGCACAGGGCCTGGGAGGAGGCAGAAGGGCGACTTCCCTCCTCAGACTGTAAGAAAACAGAGTCAAGGGAGTGAAGGGCCCAGGCCCTTGGGGGCTGGAGGGGGGACAGGTGCTGCCCTCCCCTCTGTTAGACAGAGGGACATACAACCTTGGAGACATCAGGGACCAGGTGCATCTTATCTGTGGCTGAGTTTGCACACAGGCAATTTAAATCTGTTCTGGGTAGGGGAGCACAAGTTCAACAGCTGCTAAGAGCTGCAGCTGATGCCCTGTGCTGGTGCACTAAGGGCAGGGTTGCTAGGGCAGCCCCCTGCTGGAGAAGCATGGAACTGCTCTGCTGCACAGGTGAGACGCCACAGCCTAAGGGGCTGAGCAAACAAAGGAAGAAATCCCCATTGTAACACATTGTCACTCCTAGTCAGGCAGCCTTAGCCTGCCTGCCAGGGAGCATGAGCAATTAGCCCCATTTCACAGATGGGGAAATGGCATTCGAGAGAGGGGATGGGACCTTTCCAGGGTCATCTAGCAAGTTACTGGCACAGCTGGGATTAGAACCTAGTGGCTCCAGCCACTAGGCAATGCTGCCTAACATGAACACTAACCCCTTCAGCCCCTCCCATGCCCAGGGAGGGCACCAAGGAATCACTTGAGCTTGGAGACTTTGGCTTCCACCAGTGGGCGCCCCAGGCCTCGGGATACTCACTCCAGGCTGCTGGCCTTGGCATCCTGCTGAAAGTGCCTGAGCTTCAGGAAATCCAGCAGATCCTTCGGCAGCTCCTTGTTATAGTACAGGACGCCCTGCAGCAAACAGAGTGGGCAGGTTAGAGCTCGCCAGAGCCCCTCGCCCCATGGTGGGGGGGACACCCAAGCAGAGAGCACTTGGGCCTTTCTAAGGGAGCAAGCCCAAGTCCACTCCAGGGGGCTCAAACCCAGCCCAGGAGTCACCAGTGATGGAGTCCCAGGCGCGGGCTGTGGGGAAACATCCTACCTGAATGTAAACCTCCAGGCCCTGCCGCCGCTGCTCCTGCACCTTTGACATCCAGTTGGGGACTCGCTTGGGGGGGAAATCTGGGACCTTGCACATCTTCTTTATCTAGGGCAGAACATGGTGTTACCATCAGACAGAGTCACAGCCCACCTGCTGCTTGTAGCTACAGGACACCAGGGTCCTGTGGGGCCCTGGGCTAGAGGTTCTGCTCTGGGGATCCATGTACCACACCATGGCAGGAGGACCCCTCCCCTCTGACACAGCAGCATTGAGCCCCCTCAGGAGCTGCAAAGGTCTCTTCTCCTCCCAGCACCAGCAGGGGTGGCAGCATGCCCCCACCTCTTCAATATTACACCCCAGTTGCTGGTTCATCTGCTTGGGTGGGCCCCAGCATTCCTCCCCTCCTGCCAGGATCCTCTATCAGGGTGGTGCTGGTGAGGCCTCCAGGGGTTTTTGCATGAACACCCCTGTGAGATAACACAGGTCCCCTTCTCACAGTGACAGGCTCAGGCAGGTGTCGCCATGTCAGTTACACTCTGTCATATTTTCAAGCCCTTTTTAAAAAAAACAAATAAAAACAGAAGGTGAGTAAACAACGCCTCAGCTCAGGCTGATGCTGCCCAGGCCTTAATCTGGTGCTGGCTGAAGGGCTGTGGGCCACAGGCACAGTGCAGCTCGGGGAAGAGAACTACATAGAGGTCCATGTTATCCCATCTCCCTGTTCCAGTCACGCAGGGACGCGACTTCCCTTGTAATTGGCAGGTGCCCAATCCGCGAGCATACCCCGGAGGAGCAGAACATAGACAGGGAGACAGACTAACATCTGGCAACACACGTGTGGAGGAAATGCTGCCAGACAGCACATTTGCAGGGATGAATTCCTCAAAGGCAGCAGCTGGGCCCTGTGGCAGTGGAAAGAGCAGTCCCTGGGGTTTGCTGTGCAGCACAGCAGGCGGCAACGGTAACATGCAGTTTACCCCCGCTCCCCATTCCAGCTGCTTGCCCGGCCGGCCCTCACCCTTTTATGCAGGGCATGGAACTCGCTGTAGCGCTTCTCAATGGTATGTTTCCGGCCATTGCACAGCACCTCCACCGTAAACACCTGCAACGGCACAGGAGAGACGTGAAACAGGCCTGACAGGCCCCAGTCTTAGTGCAGAAATACGTAATAAGAGCACCCCATTCCCAGTACCCTCAGCCCCCTCTCCCCAGCTGCCCAGACTGGAGAAGGGACATTGCTTCCCTGTAGCCCTCGGGTGGGGCAGCTGCTCACAGGGCTGTGAAACTGCAGTGTTTGCTTAGCAGTGAAAGCAGTCGTGTTCCCTCTCCCAGAATGCACTGCAGCTGTGTAAGCACAATCCAGTGTCAGGCTGAAGCAAACAGTCACAAAAGGCTCTTTCAGAGCAGGTTCTGGCTCCAGCCGGGAGGGGAGCAGTGCGGCTAGAGAAATTCCTCTCTTGCAGGGCACAGCCCTGCCATCCTTAGCATCTGCAAACTGGCTGAAAGGCCTCATGCAACCAACAGGCCAACACAGCTCAGCTCCCTGAGCTCAGAAATCCATTGCATCTCCCATCCTGCCGCACCCTGCGCAGCAGAAATAGAGGAGACGCTGCCACCATCACATGTAGGGCGGAGCATGCTCTGCCTGAGCAGTGCACAGCTACATCAGAGTCATGCTAGGGTAGCACATGAAGAATTGCAGCCAGCTGGCACTGCAAGGAGGCTGGGCGTGGACAGGACATAGCTAGGAATTGGGCCGGACCACCCGCCTGTCAAAGAGTGCCAGCGATCATTAATGATCAGCTGTCAGCGCTGCCTCACATTGGAATATGGCCCCTCCAGCAGCGCAGCACCCCATAGCCCCACACAGGGCACCAAAGTGAGCATTGATACCATGGCAGCGCGGAGGTCTCCCATCCAAGGGCTGACCATGTTTAACCCTGCTTAGCACATGAAATCTAACAACGGCTGCACAATTGCACATTGTGCGTGCACACGTCCGTCTGACACACTGTGGTGGGTAGAGCCGAGCTAATGCAGCAAGGCTGTTCTCGTGAGCCCAGCAGCGTTTGCCTGCACCATGCTCACACCCCTCATGCGTTCGTTTCGCTCCTCCTAGTGTTGGACACATGAGCACGGCAGGCAGCAGGTCGCACAAGCTTCCCTCGCGCAAGGGGTTGGAATTGGCTCTCTGGCTGAACAGTTGCTCAACACAGCAGGACAGAACCCTGAAACTCCTCACCAGCGCCTGGCACAGAGGACAATTAAATGAGCCAGGCAGAATCTGGCCATGGCCTCCCCAGCCATGACAGTACAGAATTACTCAGTGTCCCATAGTGACACAAGTCAAATTCCAGCCAGCGCCCAGGCTAGATGGCTCACAGCAGCCTCATCTCCTGCGAGTGACTTTGAAACCAGGCCTAGGCAGCCAGAAAGGAGGGCATTCAACATCTCCTAGAATTCTCACAAGGGGCCCTCAGCTCTCTCCCCCTCCCCACACACAGGCCAAGCCCCAGGGGCTCCTCAGTCCTCATCCAATCAGGGAACCAAAACAATCTCACAACCAACTAACTGGGACCAGCTCACAGACCCCCTCTACCCCCAGCCTCCTGGTGGTGCCCAGATGAGAAGACGTGCTTAGTGCATGCCAGCGGCACAGTGACCTGCTCGTGCCCATGCTGGCAGCAAGACAGGGGAAGTCCCTCAGGTCAACACCCAGGGCTGGGCTGCTGGCCAAGCACACCTGCAGCGAGGCAGACCCTGTTGCCAGTCACATCAAGGCTGAGTCTCTCCAGCAGAAGCGGGACATGAAGGGAGCCTGACCCAGCGTAACAGGGCTTGGGCAGGCAGGGAAGGACACTGTAGCTAAGACAGCCAGCACGCTCCATGGATTTATAAGCAGGGGAACAGGGGGAGTGGTGTTGCCTCTGCACACAGCACTAGTGAGACCATTCCTGGATCCCGCATCCATCTGCTCTCTGCCTGATGTTGATGGGTCACAGGGGACTGCAAAGCAGAGCAGGCCCGGACAGTGCAGGCAGTAGTGAAGTTTGATCCACTTGCCTTCCCCAGCTGCAGGAAGTGAAGGGGGGAATGTTTAACAGCTGTGCAGACAGACAGCCACTGGGTGGGGTCAGAGCTGGGGAGGGGCTGTTGAATCAGCAGGTTGGGAAAATGTTGAGTATGTTGGCTGGCACCACATGGGGCTTCTTCAGCAGCCTGCTCTCCTGGGGAAGGCAGGGAGCCCATAGGCCAGCACAAACCCCTCGGGCTTAGGGCTGCAGGAGGGAGGAAGGAACAGAGAGAAAGTGAACTCAAGTCCCCAGGCCAGGCTGCTGCCAATCAGCCAGGGAGTTTTACCGGCTCCCACCTGGCCAGTGTGGTTGGAGCAGGGAGGGGATGATGGCGGGCTGCTGACTGATGCCATAAAAGAGCTTGGGGGGGCCCTTCTCTGGGCCTTGGCTTCACCCTGCTCCATTGCCCTCCCATGCAGAGGGATGAGCTGTGGAGGAGTTATTGGAAGGGTTTAACCCTTTCTCTGCCTTACAGAGGGCTGGCATGTTTATAACCAGACAGGGACTTGTGCTTATGGCACACACCAGCCTCAAGCCCTGTAGCTTTTACATACTGCTGAGGGGGGGGGTCAAGCCACAACTCCTGAGCCCACAGCCAGCTGCAGTGCTGGGGGTTAGTGTCCCAGCAGCAGACCCCAGACTCAGACCCTGGGAGAGCAGCAAACACACACAACTCTTACTCCGCTGGGCTGGAGGGACCTCAGCCCGGAAGGTGCTGGGACAGCACGGTCCTGAGGACTGCCGAGAGAGCCAGCAAGGGGGGCGGGACAGGCCCTGGCTCACGGAGTCCCCAAGGGGGAGAGTGATCTCTAGGGCCTCCGAGAGGGAGAAAAAGCCATTGGTCACTCGCCTACTATTAACTGGCTGAGACTCTCCCTGTGGATGGATCCGGGCAGCTGTCGGGTGGGAACCGCTAACTACTGACCTGGCTCATCCTGCTCCAGCCCCCTGTTCTCTCCAGTGGGGCTTGTCTCCCGGGGGTGCCACTATTGCACCCGCATTGCCGCCCCCCTCCGCCACCAGGGCACAACCTGAAACGGTTTATAAAGAATTTCCTGCGCTAGGAGAAGTTGCCACAAGCCCCCCCGGCGGCAGGAGCCAGGTGAGCCCCGGGGCAGCCGCGGCGGGTGGGCTGGTCGCGCCACAGGGCGGAGCAAGCCCCGGCCTCGGATTTCTGTTACTCACTAATGGGGCCGGGACACTAAAAGGGAGAAGCTCTGGAGTCTCCGTGCCCCACCTCGGGCTCCTTGGCTGCTGGCCCCAGTGCACCAGCCCCCCAGCGGGGCACCCCTCGGATCCCCCTTCCGCGGCTAGAGGCTCGCCGCGGCACCGGGCAGTGAGGTCCCGGCGCGACGTGACCTAGCTGCGGACTGGGGCTGCGCCGGGCCCCGGGACTCCGCAACTGCGGGGGGAGCCCACGGGCCGCAGCGACTCGCCCCTGGACGCGCAGCGCCAACTCCGCCACCCCGGGCCCGCTCCCCTCAGCCAGGTGCGGTCCCCGCCCGGGCGGACTGAGCCGCCCCCCCAGCCGCGGGGCCGCACGTGGGCGCCGGGCTCAGCCCGGGTGCTCCAGGGCGACGCGCCACGGGGACCGGGAGCAGCGGCTGGGAAGCGGGGGAAGGAACCAGCGGCAGCCCGGGGACCCCCCAGGACCGGACCGGACACCTCACCGTGTGCGTCTTCTCGGGGCTCGGCTCGGCCTCGGCCCCCGGCCCCACCGCGGGGATAGACACCGCGATCATCGCGCCGCCGGCCGGGCTGGGGAGCCCGCTCCATTCATCGCCGCCCCGCCCCGGGCCCCGCCCCCGGCGCCTGCCCGTAGCACGCGTCTATCCCCGCTCGGGACTGGCTCCCGGCCGCCCCCAGCGCCCAGCCCCCGAGACAGCCTGGGGCATGGCACCCAGGGGCCGCCCTGCGCGGCGGTTAGCCTGGCACCGGGCCACCACACCGCCCAGCTGGAGCCGGGCACCTCTGCTGTGTCACCAGCTGTAATCCGGCCAGCAGCGGTAACCCTGGCAGGGACTCATTGAGGACCTAGGGGCGCAGACACCAGCGAGGGCTGACAGCCTGAGTCCGACCCTGGGTCTGCGTCTTCGCTGCTAGTGTTCCCCGGGCTAGCCCAGCTGTGCCTCCCTGGGCCTCAATTGCACTGTACCCAGTGCCTGCCTACCAGATAACTTTGTCATTCATTCACTCTGATTGAAGGTTTCGCGTGCCAGTCATACATTTTAACGTTGGTTGCCTTCCCCCTGATATAAAGTCTCCCCCAGGAAAGGGGCGGGGGGTTAGTGGCTATTCACTGCAACCTTCTGCATCTGCATGGAACCACAACCTGGGGCAGGGAGAATCCTCTGCCTTTACAGGTGCAGTGCACAGAGAGCCCAGGGACAGCCCCCCCTCCCAGGTACGCATGTAAACACCCACCCACACCCACCGTCAGTGCTGGTGGTGGAACACTCGGAATCCTATATCAAGAGCTCAGGCCAAAGGAGCATGTTACTGCTCCTCCCCCCAGGAATAACTGCAGGGCCTACAAACAGAATGGATTTCCCCACTGTTCTGCGTCCATGTAAGGGGTTCCCATTCCATTCTGTGTGAGTGTCCAAGCCTGGCCCCACAGCTCAGGTCTCTTCCCCGCAGGAAAGAGAAGTGACACCTCGGCCGGCTGCTGTTTTACTCAGACCTGCAGGGAAAAGACGAAGCAGAATCCCCCCATTCCGCTTTCACTTCTTATTTCTGCTAAAGGCCCCCACTGCAGTGAAATGAGCAGAACAGCAGAGGCAAGAGGAAGGATCCCTGCACACGTGGCCCCAGGGAGAAGCGCTGGGGCTAGGAGGGAGCTAGGGGCACTTGAGATATCTTGGGGAGCTAATAGTGCTGGCTAGATAACCACAGCACAGGCACGAGTTGGCCAAGCTCCCCCTGCCTCTAGACTGGCTGATGCCCTTCAGTTCCCGCAGCCCTCAGCTACTCCAGCCCAGGACACCTCCCCCACACAGCTCTGCCAGTGCCCCTCAAACCCAGCCTGCAACCCCTGCTATTCTAGTGCTGGGTTCCCCTTAAATCCCCCCAGGCCGAAGGAGCCGGTGTGCCGGCGCTGGCTGTCCATGGTGGCTCTATTTAGCTAATCCCTGATTGCTCCAGGGTTTACCTCCATTGCTGACACCCGTCTCGGGCATTAGTGAAGGGGTTAGGGGGCTGGGAGGCACACTCTCACAGCACACCAGTCCAGACCCAGAAGAGCAGGGTCAGTGAGAGATCCCATATGATGCACTTCAGGCTGTAATCTCAGGATGGGTTGGGGTGATGAAGGTTCGTTTGGCAACAAGGACTTGGTGGAGCCAGAAGGTTGAGATACCACTGCTGAGGCTAGGAGCCTGAGACAAGGCTCTATCATGCAATGTTGGGGAGGGAGGGGGACTTTTCCTGGGCCTGTTTTCAGGCTGGGTTGGCATCACTCATATTCACGGTTGTGGGTAGATTTGTGGGGTCCGCTTGGAGGTCACTTACAGGGCCTGAGCTTCATGTGTGTGTGTGTGGGAGTGCTGTTAAGGTTAGCTGGTGCTGTGCTCCTCCCTGGGATCAGTGACACAGGCTCTTCCTTTTCTTCCATCCTGCTATAGATGTGGGTTCGTTTGGCAGTGGTGAGCCCAGCTCTGAGCTGGGGCTAAAATCCCCCTGGGGGGGTTCTGGCCTTGCCTTGCCTGGGAAAGGGAAAACACGGGGTGGGATGGGAATCCGCGTAGCCTGCAAGGCAAACAGGAGCCAGCGCAAGCAAGAGCTGCAGCCAAGTCCCATTCCATCATCCCAGGAGCAGGCAGCCAGTACGGTGCTAAGCCAAAGAACAAGGGCTCTGCTGTGTCTCCCTGTAGCGCTGGGGACATCAGCATGTGAGCCACTGCCAAGGCAGCAGCCCAGCAACACTTCAGCAGCCAGCCGGCATGCTCAAGAAAGTGAGTTTGGCTGTGGTTCCTGGCCCCTCAGCTGAGGCAGGACAGACAGGCTCAGGGAGAACGAGACAGGAAGTCACAGAGACTGAGATCCTCGGCGTGCAGTCTGCTGGCCTATCCTTCACTTCAGCACCATTGGGGCCACATCCAGCCCTGTTAGGAACAGACCCAGTCCCAGTGAAGTCAGTGGGAGCTGTGCCCTCTTACATGTCTGAATTTGACCCAAGGTCTGTGCTTGGACTCTCACCCCTGGCACTCAGCCACCCTTTGTTCTGCCTCTTTGTTACCTAGCTGCTTTCAGAGTACGCAGCTCCTAAAGCAAATACACCGTCTCTTCCCTGTGGGCCAGGTGCCCTGCAGCACACGCTGCAAGCAGTGGTGCATTTGCCTGCCGACTGCATAGGGCGGGGCAGGCTATAAGGACAGGTGTTTTCCATGCAAACTTTGAACAGAGGCACAGAATATGGAGCAACAAAAGGCTGCTCCTCCTCTGCAACTGCACTTGTCCCGCTGTGGCAGGGAGGGAGTCAGCATGCACAGCTCCAGGGTGGGGGAAGAGCCGTGCTCAGCAGCCCTTCCTGGTCAGTCGGGGCACTGCACTCAGCACCTATCTCAGCTGGCTGCCGAACAGCAGGAGGTGCCAAGTGAGCATGTGTCAGGAGGAGATAAAATAAGGAGTGAGCTGGAAAATGTGACTAGCCCCGTATCGCTCATTGTGTCTCAGTCACAGTCAGCCTCGAGGCTGGGGGCATTGGCTAGTGAACTTGGACCTATGTTTGGGTGTCCAACCCGAGACAGCTGCGGCCTGCTTCTCTGAACCTCTGTAACTCCTGTTGATTTCGCCTAGCGCTGCGAGTACTGAGTGCTGCAGAACCCCAGGGGGTTGTAAGTAGGCACCCCACATGAGGGGACACCTTTCCCAAGACAGGCCTTGCTGTCCCTGGACGAGGCTGTTGCAAATGTCACTGAGAACTGGTCAGCACCAGGAGACGGGAGTGAAGCTAAGTCTTCAAAATGGCCAGGCAAAGTGATCCTGGGCTGATGTCTCGCCCTGGGAGAATGGAACAGCTCCCAAGAGGGAACAATAGCTGAACTAGGTGTGGCGCACGGCAAGGGGGACGTCATGTGGGTGATGGGGCTGGCCAGGAGTTGTAATCGCAGCAATTGAAACAGCCTGTGACGGGGTATGTCTGACACTGCACCCAGCGGCTCACATGTGGCAAAGGGCTGGAACGGGAATAGGGGGCTGGAACCTGGTGGATGGGCCAGACAACACAGCATGCATTGAGTTGGGGGAGATGCCTGGCCATGATGCCAGCAGGGTCAGGCTGGGCTGGCCCCTGAATGCCCTGGGTGCACTTAAGTGCATGCTCTGCGCAGCCCTGCAGAACAAGGCATTTGGCCAAAGGCTTCCTGGGTTGCTGTGGATTACCACAGAGCTCTGGGATGGGACAGGAGGCTCAGCCAGGCCTGTGTCATGTCTCCAGGGCTCAGGCCTCCAGTTTGGTGGGAAGACAAATGCCCCTCACTGCTGCCAAGTGACAGACTAATGGCAGCACGGGTGGACACCAGTGCCTCTCCCCCGCCAGTCCCCAGGTCTGGAGCATGGGCACGCCTTGGGGCCTGGTGCTCTCTGTGCAGAGATCGCTGGCTCTTCCTGGGGGCTGCCCAGTGAGGCTGTGGCAGAGAGGGAGGGATTAGCCTCCATCCCAGATCCGTCCCCCGTGTCACCCTCGGCAGTTTAGGAGAGGGTGGCTGGGCAAGCAGGGTCCTGCTCCCCTCCATCTGGGCTGTCCCTCTGCAAAGCCGGGTCTGAGCAGCCCTGCTAGCTGGGTGCAGTGGAGTGGGCAGAGGGCGTTCACCCCAGTCTGGGCTGGGCTCAGGGTTGCTGCTAGCGCTGTTCTTTTCACGGTGGCAGAATGGGAGCCTTGGGCTGGGTTGGGAGCTGCTCCAGAAGAGGAAGGCTGTGGTTGTCCCCCACACCCACAGCCGGCCACAGCATGTGACACAGGCTGGCATCATTAGCTCCCCTGCAGGGCTGGCTCCAGGACTCAATGAGCTCCTCCCCCTCCTTCCCCATCGTACTGGGTCAAAGAGCTAGAGCCGGCTGGCCACTCAGCAGAACAAGAGCTGAGATCAGCAGGTTGTGCCCTTGCTGCAGCACTCACTGCCCGCTTAGTACAGCCCTCTGGCCTGCCTCTGCCCCTCCATCCCCACCCCCCACACCAGCCCTGCTTCTCCTCCCCATCTGGCACTACCTCCCCCCCACACGCGTCCCTGCCTCTGCCGCTCCATCCCCACCCCCACACCAGCCCTGCTTCTCCTCCCCATCTGGCACTACCTCCTCCCCCACCCCACGCGTCCCTGCCTCTGCCGCTCCATCCCCACCCCCCACACCAGCCCTGCTTCTCCTCCCCATCTGGCACTACCTCCCCCCCACACGCGTCCCTGCCTCTGCCGCTCCATCCCCACCCCCACACCAGCCCTGCTTCTCCTCCCCATCTGGCACTACCTCCTCCCCCACCCCACGCGTCCCTGCCTCTGCCGCTCCATCCCCACCCCCCACACCAGCCCTGCTTCTCCTCCCCATCTGGCACTACCTCCTCCCCCACCCCACGCGTCCCTGCCTCTGCCGCTCCATCCCCACCCCCCACACCAGCCCTGCTTCTCCTCCCCATCTGGCACTACCTCCTCCCCCCCATGCGTCCCTGCCTCTGCCACTCCATCCCCACCCCCCACACCAGCCCTGCTTCTCCTCCCCATCTGGCACTACCTCCCCCCCACACGCGTCCCTGCCTCTGCCACTCCATCCCCACCCCCCACACCAGCCCTGCTTCTCCTCCCCATCTGGCTCTGCCTCCCCATATCCCTGCCGCCCAGGCCCCGCCTCTGGCGCCTAGTATGGCCTCTCACCTCACCTCTCCTGCCCCAACCAGCCTCTGCCCCAGCCTTTGTTATCATGTGCAGTGTGGATCCCATTCCCGTCTGCCCTCGCTGACAGTGGGAACCCGAGGGGAGAGGAAACTGGTCCCACATTAAGGGATTCAACTCCCAGCTCCCGGGTATGTTTTCCTGCTGGGGTTTTGCTGCAGCTTCTGTCACACAAGGCAGAGCCTGGCCTGGGCAGTGCTGAAATCAGCTACACCATCGCGTGGGATGTGCCTGCCAGCACTGCTCCTGTGAGCCAGGCAGACTTCCCGATCCTTGTTACAGCCACCACCTTTGGCAGTGAGCCAGGATCGGGGACATGCTGCAGGAACCCCTGAGCTGAGCCTCCCCACAGAAGTGGCTCCTGGGCCCCATCAAGACAAACTGGCGTCTCTGTTCAGCTACCTGGGCAGATTTTGGCCCTGACTGAGGACTTGTGGCTACAGGTTCTCATCAACCAGAGGCTGCCTGCCTCATCACCTGAGCCTCCCATCTCTTTGGTCTGAGCTCTCAACTGGCTGCAGCATCTCCCATCAGTAGCAGCACTTCCCATGCCACCACCTCCCCCAGGAAAGCAGGGAAGGACGAGCAGGAGGTTTTGTCCTCCCGCCCCCACCAAGGCTGCTACGTTGCTCACATCAGCAGACGATTTCTCACTGCCGCCCACCACAGCATGCCTCCATGGCACAATGTGCGTGGCTGGCAGACCCTGCCTTGGACAGGCCCAACAGCGACTTGGGCTTTTCTTCCCAGTTTGTTGTGGTTAACCCAGGAGCCTTTTCCCTGTCTGTGCTGCTGCCCTCGCTGATTCTGTGCAGGGATAACAAGAAGACAGGGGGGATTGATTCCTGGGGCTCCTCTTCGAGCCCAGCTGGCAGAAGACGCTAGAGCCCAATGCTGATGGAAAACAGCTTATGACCTAGTGATCCAGCACTTCCATGGCATGGCAATGGGCACTATAGCGGCACCTGATGCTGCGACACTAAAACCCCTCACAGTTCAGGGTAGAATTACCCTTTAAGGCTGTTTCCAACACTCTCTGTACTCTTTCCCCGGCCCGCACTGTCATTACAGGAACCGCTTAGCGCTGAGCGAATGGCTGGCACAGGGAGAGGAGTTTGGCACGAGGAGCAAGAATGAGCTTTGATGTGACGGCTGCCCGCGGTATTTTTGTGTGGCCATTTCTTTAGGCCTTGGCCAAGGTGAGGGTCATCTAGTGATTGGCTCACATAATCCTTAATCTGCTGCCAAGCCTGCCAGGTGACTGACACGAGTCCAGGGGAAAGCAGCTCTGCTGGCATCCCCTGGGGATTATTTATAGCCTACTAGCAAGAAAGGCTTAAACCCAGCACCTTTGACAGGCTACAGACGCAAATTCTAAAACTAGCAGCAAACTCTGCCTCCCCGACCCCACCCCCAGCCCCCATCTCCCTTACCAAAAGCTGCAGTAAATGGCCTGGTTTGCAGCACACCATAGGCGTGCGCACGGGGTGTGCCGGGTGTGCCCGGGCACACCGTAATGCTCATGGGCCGGATCCGGATCTGGCCCCTCAGGGCTTTGGATCCGGCCCGTGGGATTTGCCCTCCGTGGTGCCGCAGGCCCCGCGCTGCTTTCAGAAGCAGCCATCAGGGCACCATGTCTCTGGGGCAGGGGGGTTGCTCCAGGCACCACCTTCCAAAGCCCCCATTGTCCAGGAACGGGGAACCGCAGCCAATGGGAGCTTCATGGGAGGTACCTGGAGGCGTGGCAAGGCAGCGTGCAGAGCCCTGTGCCGCCCCTCCCCTCCACCGGGGCTGCGTGGGGACGTGATGAGCGGCATGGCATGGGGCCTGGCAGGCAGGGTGCGCACCGCTGCGGGTAAGCGGCGCCGGGCCGGGCCGGAGCCTGAACCCCTCCTGCACCCTTCCCTCCCCTCCCTGTCCTGAGCCCCTGGCCTGCACCCTGTTGAGCTGGGCTCCCCTTCCCCAGGGCCGGGCTGGCTGCTTTAACAGCCCCATGTGCTCCCTGGCAGCCTCCCACCCGGCAGCACCAACACAGCCGCTTAAGGTGGCAGGCGGGGGTGCTGCCAAAGCCCCTCCCCCCCAAGGCAGCTGGCCCCCTCCAGTGCCCAGGGCCCCAAACCCGCCTGTGGCTGGCCGGGGGCTCGGGCACCACCCAGGGGGGTCAGGCCGCCCCTGAGCACAGCCCACCTTAAGTGGAGCCCGGGAGCCAACAGGCCTGGGGCAGGGAGCGAGCCCGGCCCACAGCCTCCCCCTCTCCCCCCCCGGCAGCCTGGCTGCGAGCTCAGCTCCCCGGCGCTGTTCGGGGGCTCTGGCCCGGCACCCTCAGCCTTTAGTCCAGCCCTGGGAGCAGCCCGGCCCCTCTGCGATCCGCCCCGGCTGCCTCTGCCCGGCCTGGCCCCAAGCGCCCAGCCCGGCCCCCTCTGCCCGGCCCCCAAGCCTGCCTGCCGGGACGGGAGAGCCCAGATCCCCAGCCCTGGGCCTGCCTGCAAACAGCCTAACCTACTGCACCCCAACTCCCTGTCCTGAGCCCCCTGCCTGCACCTCTCACCCCAACCCCCTGCCCCCCAACTCCCTGCCCTGAGCCCCCTGCCTGCACCTTGCACCCCAACCCCCTGCCCTGAGCCCCCTGCCACACCCTGCGCCCCAATCTCTTGCTCTGAGCTCCTTCCTACACACTGAACCCCAGCCTCCTATCCTGAGCCCCTTGCCGCACCCCTCCTGCACCCCAACCCCCTTTCCTGAGCCCCCTCATACATCCCACACCCCTCCTCTGACCCAATCCCTTGCTCTGAGCCCTTTCCTGCACACAGCACCCCCTCCCACACCCCGCACTCCCTCCCGCACCCCAACCTTTATGATGTTTGCCTTAAAAAAAAAAATTCCCTGGGTGCACACCCTAATGAAATGTGCTGCGCACGTCTATGCAGCACACCCTGGAAGATCAACAACCCCAGGGCTGTGTCAGACCAAGATGGGGGTTGAGTCCAAAGCTGAAGGCCACTCGCAGAGAGCACCCTACTTCTAGCAGTCCCCCGCCGTTAAATCCAGAGGAATGCAGCTCAAATGAGGCTGCTGACTGTCTCTGTGGCCTGGGGTGGAGGCGTCACAAATAGGCAGCTCCAAGGCCACTTAGGGCTTTATAGAGCCAAACACCTTAAATGCCACTTGCAAGCCAATAGGCAGCCATGCAGTTCCTGGCACTCCCACAGGGAAAGCACCTTCTGTACCAGCCTCTGTATACGGTGTCACCCCACGTGTGGCACCCTCAGCCCTTCTCCCATACCACTTCCTCAAAGCGTTCAGGCTACCCTGACTTGTTTGTAAAAGGAAGGGTAAGGGAATCTCCTTTCCTGAGCCTGATTCTAGACAGCCGTTCACCAGCTTTGCACCCAAGGTATGGCTTTCATTTTCCTTGACTCATTTTTGGGGTTTCCAGTGTTGCTGCACAGAAACCTTGCTGCTGTGTCCAGGCCTTTGTGTGGCTTCCACCTCTCCCTGCAGCAGTTTCAGAAACAAGTCACTGACCACAGCTTTCAGGACATGAAAGAGCTGATAGAGACAACTCTAGCCAATGGACGAGCCAGGAGCTTGTCTGAGGCTTGGTACGTATCACCGTGGTCGGAACAGCTGGCCACAAAATGTTGGTGTGTGTGGGGATACAGCCCATCCAGCTATAAATTCCACCTCCCACTGTGTTTAGGAGAGGTTTGACTTACACACAGTTATGGGAACCTGGGTGGGAGCTGCGATTCTCCCTCACTGAATGGCTATTAGCGCTCAAACTTTGTTCTGTGTCTGAAGAAACTCATTGCCTCTGTGTCCCCTACCACCAGGAATTACTAAATACTAGGGCTGTCAAGCAATTAAAAAAATGAATTGTAATTCATCACGCTGTTAGATATTTTTGGATGTTTTCTACATTTTCAAATATATTGATTTCAATTACAACACAGACTACAAAGTGTATAGTGCTCACATTATATTTATTTTTGATTACAAGTATTTGCACTGTAAAAAAACAAAATAGTATTTTTCAATTCACCTAATACAAGTACTGTAGGGCAATCTCTTTATGATGAAAGTTGAACTTACAAATGTAAAATTATGTATCAAAAAAACTGCATTCAAAAATAAAACAATGTAAAATTTTAGAGCCTGCAGGTCCACTCAGTCCTATTTCTTGTTCAGCCAATTGCTCAGACAAACAAGTTTGTTTACATTTGTGGGAGATAATGCTGCCCGCTTCTTATTTACAATGTCACCAGAAAGTGAGAACAGGTGTTCACATGGCACTGTTGTAACCCGTGTCACAAGATATTGACATGCCAGAGGTGCTAAAGATTCATATGTCCCTTCCTGCTTCAGCCACCATTCCAGATGACATGTGTCCATGCTGATGACGGGTGCTGCTCAATAATGATCCAAAGCAGTGCAGACCAACATGTTCATTTTCATCATCTGAGTCAGACTGCACTAGCAGAAGGTTGATTTTCTTTTTTGGTGGTTCGGGTTCTTTGTAGTTTCCGCATCAGAGTGTTGCTCTTTTAAGACTTCTGAACTCATGCTCCACACATCATCCCTCTCAGATTTTGGAAGGCACTTCAGATTCTTAAACCTTGGCTCGAGTGCTGTAGCTATCTTTAGAAATCTCACATTGGTATCTTCTTTGCATTTTGTCAAATCTGCAGAGAGAGTTCTTAAAATGAACAACATGTGCTAGGTCATCATCCGCGACTGCTAGAACATGAAATATATGGCAGAATGCGGGTAAAACAGGGCAGGAGGCATACAATTCTCTCCCAAGGAGTTCAGTCACAAATTTAATTAACATTTTTTTTAACGAGCGTCATCAGCATGAAAGCATGTCCTCTGGAATGGTGGCCGAAGTATGAAGGGGCATACAAATGTTTAGCATATCTGGCATGTAAATACCTTGCAACTAGGGTGACCAGATGTCCCGATTTTATAGGGACAGTCCCAATTTTTGGGTCTTTTTCTTATATAGGCTCCTATTACCCCCCCACCCCCATCCCGATTTTTCACATTTGCTGTCTAGTCACCCTACTTGCAATGCTGGTGTCAAGGCTGATTCCCCACTCTGTCACTTCTAGTGCAGAAGGTGGGGGCCTGCAAGGATTTTTAAAAATTAATATTGGCCACTCTAGACTTGTATTAAACTCCCAAGGTTACAGCTTTTCTCTGACCTTGGCTTGGTAAATGCTGCCACCACCCTAATGCAAAACCCCTTTTTGGAACCCAAGAAGGTGCACTTGGGAATTCCTTCCTGTGGGGTACCCTCAAGCCCTTTCACCCCCCACCAGGGAAGAGTTGAGAAAGAAAACAAAGGAAATTAGCTGTTGCCACCAGCTAATTAAACAACATAAGCACAAACCTCTTAGGACACCAAAAATCCAATCCTGTTCTTAAAAAAGGTAAATTTTATTAAAAACTAAAAGAAAGAAAATACATCTGGAACTTAGCTTTTGCTAGATTTTAAAAGAGCAATTCCAAAAATTAAGCACCCAAAATAGCTTTCTTGGGGGGGTGGTTCAGCTTAAAGGTTACAAGCAAACAGAGGGTTAGCACAGAGGAGTCCACTTAGCCGTAAGAAATAAACCTAATCACGTCTTTCTAAACTGTCCTGATCTACTTATACATTTGGGGGTTCCAAATAGTAGTGCTAGGTATGTTCTGATGATCTGTGATCATACGTGGCTTTTAAAGCTTCTCATAACTGGTCCCCATTCCCCTCTTTCCCAGAGAACAACAGAGACAAAAAGGGATAGTTTTTTTCCCCATTTTAAAAAGTTCTAGCCTTCTCATAGGCTTTTTTGGTCAGGTGTTCACTCCCTTTCCTTCACGTGGGGGACTATCAGTTAACCCTTTACAGGTAAAGCAAGCAGAGAACAGCCACCAAGAGGGACTTGATAGCTAACTGGCTGGCTGGGTGTCCATAAAAGGGAGCTACCCCCTCCCCCACTTCATTTATCACAGCTGGCTACAAAACTGCCATGCAAATGCCTATTCTCACTTTCTGGTGACATTGTAAATAAGAAGAGGGCAGCATTATCTCCTGTAAATGTAAACAAATGTGTTGTCTTAGCGATTGGCTGAACAAGAAGTAGGACTGAGTGAATTTGTAGGCTCTGACATTTTTACATTGTTTTGTTTTTGAGTGTAGTTATGTAACAAAAAAAAAATCTAAATTTGTAAGTTACACTTTCAGGACAAAGAGGTTGCACTACAATACTTGTATGAGCTGAATTGAAAAATACTATTTCTTTTATCATTTTTACAGTGCAAATATTTCTAATAAAAAATAATATACATTTTGATTTCAATTACAACACAGAATACAATATATATGAAAATGTAGAAAAACATCCAAAATATTTAATATATTTCAATTGGTATTCTATTATTTAACAGTGTGATTAATACTGCAATTCATTGTGATTAATTTTTTTAAGTTAATTGTGTGAGTTAACTGCCATTAATTGACAGCCTTACTAAATACCTAATTCAATGGAGCTATCAGAACATGGCCATCCCTTAGACCAGCGGTGTTCAAACTTTTGGGGCTCAGGACCTGTTTGGAAATGTTTATGGCCAGTAAATAGTCTGGGGGTGGAGGCTCCGGGGTGGTTTTGCTTGGGTCCTGCCCGGCACTCTCCCCACAGTGGTAGCTCCTGTGCTGTGGGACTGGCTGGGCTTGGTTCTCTCTCCAGGTGTTGCAACCTCTGGGGCTGCAGCACTGCTCAGGTTTGGCTCTGTCCCCGTGACTGGACCAAATTTGTTTGAGGGGCTTGTGACACAACTCATGGGGTTGCTGCCACACCACCCTTTGAAACATTCTGGTGACTCAATTCTGGGTCCCAACCTACAGGGTGAGAAAGCCTGCCTTAGATAGCAACTGCCCCATTTTCCTGGAGCCTGGCCTTCCTCGCCCATTCCCCACCTTTGTTATGACCTGCACTAGTAGCGGGGTGGATTAGAGCATGGGTCTCAAGCTGCTGGGGTTCAGGACCCAGGTGTGAACTTCAAGGGCCTCTCATGACCCACTAAATAGCTTCAGTACAAAAAACATCTGGCTTACTGAATACCCATGAGATACACTAGCCCTATTAACACAATAAGTACTAAACAAGTACACTGAGTACCATAGCAGCGGCTTCTGGCCTGCAGGACTGGCTAAGCTTGGCTCCCGGCCCCTCTTGTTGCAACCTCTGTGGTAGCAGCACTGCTCAGCATGGGGCTAGCCCCCCTGCCAGGCCAAATTTGCATGAGAGGGGTTGTGACCTAGCACATGGGGTTGCAGTGTCACACACATCTGGCCCAGCCAGTGCCCCCATTGTCATGATATTGGGGGGCTGGGTCAAACCTGAGCAGCACTGCAACCCTGTGGGACTGGAGCTGCAGGAGCTGTGGTGGGGCAAGTATTGGGAGAGACTCTACGATCCCCCCTGCCCCCCCCCCCCAGGGTCAGGACCCAACCCTCCCCACACAACTCTGTCATTCTCACAGTGTAATTTGCAGTCATGACCCAGAGGTTGAGAAGCCCTGGATTATACCATAGACTAGCGGAAAGGCTCATGTCTTATTTGTCTCTGTAAAGGGCCAGAGTAGGGGACATAAATAATCCATACCCTGCACTGATACAGCAGTCACTGACTAGCTGTTCAGGTCAAGGTCCTCCGGGGCACAGGTAAGCGTGAGATAGCCCAATGCTCAGCCCCTAAAGCCTTTCCTCAAAGGCAACTAACAGCAAGCCTAGAGGAAGGGGTGAAATTTATGTTCTGCAACTATCCCTGCAAATGACTAGGTTCAAGGAAAGCACCGCTGGGGAGGTTGTATGCCAGGCTCCCCTTTGCTGCTAGAACAGGAAACAGGGCCATTTAAGAGTTTTAATTTGTTGCATTTTTATCCTTGAGCTTGACACCCTCGCCCCAGCCCTCAGCAAGGCAGGATCATGAAGTGCTTGGCTTCTGGGGGAAGGTAAGACCTTGGCTGGGCAGGGACAAAGGGAGAGTGAAATTCAGCCTTGAGAGATGTTCAAGCACATCTTCCCGACAATCCCCATGGGGCTCATTCTCCTGCCACAGGTGGCTGCCTTTCAGGGAAGGGTGACATGCTGGGCAGGGTAGGTAGAACATTACTTTTGCATCTCTCTAGCTGTAAGATACCATGTTCTATGGACTAGCTACTTGTTTGCAGACATCCTTAAATGCCTTGTCCCAGGCTCAGTGGTTCTTTCACCACCCCTTTAACATACAGAGCCTGGGACCTATATTTCTCTGCAGGGTTGAGGGATAAAATGTGACAATTCTAGACATAGGGGCAGGGGGCTTGCAGTGCTCCACAGCACACTCTCCCTCCAGGAAAACCAGGGGTAGCCTCTCGAGGGTCAGTGGTTTTCAACCTCCCCCCCCCCCCCCCCATTTGCAGAACTCTTTAAAAAAAAGAAAAGTCAGCCCTCACCCTCCCCAGGGTCCATAGGTTGAAAACCACTGCTCCAGGGGGACATTTAGGGCTTTACATGTCTCCTTTACCATTTAAAATCTGTAGAGAATCGGTCTCAGCTCACAGCAGTGATACACCTCTACCTTGATATAATGTGACTTGATATAACATGAATTTGGATATAACACCGTAAAGCAGTGCTGGGGGGGGGGGGGGGGAGCGCAGGGGAAGGGGGAGAGAGGGTGAGCACTCTAGTGGATCAAAGCAAGTTCAACATAACACGCTTTCATCTATAACACAGTAAGATTTTTTGGCTCTTGAGGACAGCATTATATCGAGGTAGAGGTGTACTAGGAATGGCCTAGGCCAGGTTTCTCCTTTGTCTTAGCCGTAACTAGTCAGACCTAGAGCACAGCTAACACTTGCTAGGCCTTGTGTGAAGATGGCACCCCAAGGAGTGCAGAAGGGTATATATAGTACTGCACCTAAGGTTTCTGTAGAGTCAGACATGGCCTGGCATGATGTTATAGGCCCTATCCCTTCTTAGGAACACTACCCCTGCCCTCCAAGGGGAAGTGGCTAGTTCACTGCTGAGGAAACAGCTGTTTGCTTTCCACTCACTCTTTGTAGCCCTCTGCAGTCTGACACAGAACCCCCAAAATACCACCATTTGAGCAAACTCTAGGTAAACTGGCCCTCAAGGTGCAAGGCTGAGTGTAAATACCTGGTTAGTGCTTTGCCTTCTTACTGCTCAGGGTACCAAAACAGCTAAAATCGAACATGTTAAGCTAAGGGCAGGGGCTAGCCTGTGGCTAAAAGTTTTTAGCCTATAGGGCCAAGACCTCCAACATGATGGCAGCCTTATTTAAGGGAGAGGATCTGTGATCAAATCATTTCTCCTGCACTGACTGTTACTAGGAGCCTACACAGGCCACAGTAACCGATTCCAAAAGCACATGACAGCAGCATCTAGCAGAATTAAGCTGTGTTAAAGGAACAGTTTTAACCTAATTCTCTGCTGAGGTTGGAACACTGTGAAAGCTGGTGGAGGAACATGTGTAAGCAACCTTGCGACCAAGGCCTTTTCAGGCACGGTTCAGATCCTTCTGGTGATAGTTTGCATTTAAGGTTCTTTTCTCTGCACAACAGTCTACTTTGATTAAACTTAATATGTAAGACAAGGGTGGGTTATTGGTGGCAGAAGGTGGAAATGTAATACCAGAACCCCTGGATACTCACAGGGAGCTGCAGGACCCCTTGTCATCTCAAGTCAAAGTCTCATTTGAGGAAGCTTGTTTTCCCACAACACAGCTCATGAGTGAGAGGCATGGCATTCTCAGCCTGTGGTTTTGTCAAGTGTCCTGTAATATTTGGCATTTCTTACAGTGTCAGCATGTGGAGTCACACAACAAGCCAAGTTCCACATCTAAGTGAGAGCAGAGATTCCTGTGTTCAGGCTCTGGTTCTGCACTCAGGAGCCACACAGGCTCCAACAAGAAGGCAGGTTGAAAAGTGTTTGTTTTTTAGTCCTGGGGTCTAATTCATTTTTGAATGCTCAGGGCTGGCAAGACAGAGGGAGAATAGGCTCTGCAGGTGCAAGATACAGGAGAACAAAGGTGCACTGCACAATGGAGATCACAGTACACACTAAAGTTGGGGTGGGGTGGAGAAAGGTGGTGACTAAGGGTTTCCTCTAAAAGTCCCATCCCACAGACCACGCTCCCCCCTGCACAAGTCTGGAGGGTTAGAAGGTGAGACAGAAAGTCAGTTATCCTACTGACAGTTAAAAGTCTAACATCTGTTGCTAGCCCAGGGAGGGAGAGTTTGAAGTGATATTCTAACTAATTTCCACTCCAGATCTTCCAGTGTTTGTTTTAATTGAGAAACTGGTTTCCAGCTTCCCACAATATACTCAAAATAAAAACCATCTTGTGATAAACTTTAGCTTGGTTTGACAAGACCCCCCCCCCCCCCCCGCCCTGCCCCGTGGCACCTACTCAGAAGAGACAAGAATTAGCTGGTTTGCCCATATTTTTAAATATTTTATTACATAATCTTCATGGCACTGCAGGAGTAACAGAAAACCATTATTCCCAGGTCCTAGAGCCCAGCCTGAAAAATATACATTTTATTTATATACACATGATATCATTAACCCCCTCCCCACACACACACACCCACCATGTACTGTAGGTCTTGGCTGAAAGCAGGAAACTAGTCTCTCCATTAAGAAAATATATATATGAAGCTAAATCAAAAATACAATTAGAAGAGTTACTGTCCGGGCCGCTGCTCATTTGGGGGTTAAATCTCTAACGGCTCTGCAGGATGCATTCAGTTAGGGTCGGTCCATAAAAGACGAAGAGGTATAGTGTATAAAAAGGCAGAGTAAGTTCAGGTGTGTTCTGGTTTGCTTGGTCCGATTAGGAGATGGCCTTCGCTTCAGGTAAGAACGCCTCCCAGTACTTCACCAGCTGCAGAGACCACAAGGAGACAAAAGACAAGCAGTCAGCAAGCAAGCTGCCAGTCATCTGCCAAGACAAGTTCCTAATTGAAGTCTAGCGCTTTAAGGAAAAAGGCCTGTTCCTTCTGCAACATGGGAAGGACTATACTGTCTATAGAGGAGTTTGTACATAGAGGTCTAGTGGAAGCCCACTGACCCTTGCTCATTTTGACTGACCCAGGCAGACCTCTGGCTATATTGATGGCCTGGCTTGTTATTAAGTAGCCATGCTTAACCACTCCTTTTCCTGCTGCTCGTACCATCACTATGGGATACAAGTTTCCAGGTTTAGCTTAGCCTCTGATGGGACATGGTTATTCAAAACAAACAAACAGACACCATTCATCTCTGCTCAGGAGCATCATCACTTCTCCAGACACTGGGGCTGGGTAGGTCTCTGGCTTGCCAGGGCAGCCAACGCTGCATTCTGCATGTACTATATAGGAGTCTTTAGTGCAGGTTTTCAGAGCTAGGCTTTACTTTGCCAGGTGTAACCCAATACACAGCCTCCTACATTCAACTGGACGTGTTGAAGTCAGGAATAAACCAGTTGAGGGATTTATGAGCTGCTGATCAGGGATTCTCACCTGCTGCTGTGAGTTTAAGAGTGTCTCAAGGTATTTAGTCACATGGTTTCTGAAGTCCTTTGATTTCTCTTTCTGCAAGAGAAGACATTAATTCAGCCTCATACCTACAGTGTGGTTCATCTCCAGCTGGAACAGGCAAGACTCAAGAAGAGCTGCGAAGAGAATTTTGCTTAATTTTCATTTAGGATTCTTAATTTAACCACCTAGTGGTTATATCATGCACATTCTATACAAACAGATAATAAAGCTGCCATAGGACCAAAATGCAGTTTAAGATCTTGGCTGCTGGCTACAGATTAATTGGATTAGAAGCAGCTGGAAAGATATGTCAGCACTTCTGTCAGTAGCCTGAAGGAGCTACCTGAAGTTGCCTGCAATAAGTTGCTGGGATACTTGCTACTGGAGTGCACCATTCGTCCTGTGTCTCCATGGACACTGGAGCAGTGCAGAGACCAGAGTTCTGTGCATGTTACCCATTGGAGGGGCTGGGTGAGGGAGGGAGAGATGAGTGAAGTAGAAGTTTATTTTTGCCCAATCAGGCTGGATTGTCCAGTTTTATAGTCCTCACTGACTCCAGAGGACACCATCTGGGAGGAGCAGGGAAGGGCTTGGGAGAATTCCCTCCTACCCACCCCACTGTTAGACATCTCAGTATCAGTGGCGAGGGCAGAGCGTAATGCCCATCTGAAGGCAGACGGGAATGCAAGATGGGAGTGAGTTGCCCGGTTTGGTTATCCGCATGCTGCAGGAAGGACTGGGATCCACTGTACCTCAAACCGTATCACTTCCTTGCGGACCACGGCAGAAATCCGCTCGAAATCCCTTTCATACTGTGTCACACGAGACTCCCACTGCAAAGAGTTGACAGGTCATGTTATTTCTTCAACTCCCAGGGCAGGGCAGATTCCATTTGGATTACACAGTCACTTCCTCTTCCAATACATCCACTACACTGAGCTGCTTAGTGCCACCTACAACTCCCTGCAGATAACCTCACGGGAGATTCCCTGCTGACTTCACCGTCTCCCCTCAGTGGGGAACAATCTGGCTCTTGCTGGGCTATTACAGCCGAGCTACCCAGGTTGCACACCCATCAGGTCCCCTCATTACCACTATACAGCCAGCTGCAGCCCCAGCCCCATGTCATTCAACTCTTGTTGGATTACTGCCATGCCATCAAGCTGGAGGAAGACAGCTAGGTCACATACACTGAAAGGTCCCACTGAGGACAGAGAGAAGATCTCCCACTAGAGAGCCTTGCATTGACAGGCCTGTGTTTAAACCAGGCTTGGGTCTTGCACAAAGAGGGGCAAAATTCTTGTCACTAGCCAGAAACCCATCCCTTCCATTAATAGGGCATCCTATCTCCTAGGCCAGGGATGACCAAACTTACTGACCTCTGAGCCATATACGACAATCTGCAGAAGTTCAAAAGCTGGGACACACAGAGACACTGCCCCCGCCTTCCCGCTGGGCAGAAGCCACTATCCCACTGCCAGGCAGAGGTCCCAAGTTCCCCCTCCCACATCTGGTAGGTGGAAAACAGGGAAGTGGGGCTCTGCAAGCCGCACTTTAACAGTAAGAACCACATGTTGCTTGTGAGCCACAGTTTGGCCACCCCTGTCCTAGGCTCAGGACACACAACTCTGCACTGGGGTGGAAGCAGAGCCATTGCCTGGTCTAGAGAAGTGGCTCTGACCTTTTATTTATAGTTCCTGTGCAGTGCTACTTGGTAACTGGGCTTGCTGGGATGGTGTGCAGAAGGGAAGGGTCACTGCACTGGTTTGGCAGCCAAACCAAGGCAATTGCACAGCACAATGAGACATTACACCCAGGCCTGCTTAGCTGGTGCCCTGGTTTGAGGCAGCTTGCCTCCCCATCGCCTCAAAAAGTTCCTCACCTCAGAGATCTCCTCTTTGGCCTGCTGTAGCTTGTCAGGTTTGTTGGCCCATAGAAGCCTGGCCTCAGTCTCCCGCTTCTTCTGCAACATGGTCTGGGCATCCTGCCAACGCTGCCAAGTCTTCATGCGCTGGTCAAAGGCACCCTGCCAGTGCCGGAGCAGATAGAACATTAGACCAGCAGTTTGCCCTCACAGCTATGTTCAGTGCATCTGCATAAGGGGACGGTCACAGCATTACAAGAGGTTTGTTATGTAGTCACTGGGGTCTGTATTAGACAGTGAAACTAAGCTATTGTGCCAGTCCCCTCCACTGACCTGCTCCAGCCTCTGCTAGGAATGTTTCATTGCTCTGTCTCTCATAGGACACTGCCCCCTGGCTCTGGGATGGGCCAGTGCACAGTTTACATTACCTGTAACTAACGGACTTCCAGGAGTCTCATAACATGACCTTCCTTCCTGCTCCAGTGACGGTCACCCACCAAGCTACTTTTGAGCTAGTAATCCCAAGAGAATCATTTGAGCTGGGTCATTTACTGTCTCCTCTCTGGAGCTACTGGAGTGTGTTTCAAGGCAGTAAAGCACCTTTGTCTCTTGACAAGATCTGGAAACCTTCCCTTTGAAGAGTCTCTGAATTGAAGACAGGCTACATGTTGCAGAATTTCAACAGGTGGAACCTGCTCCTTCAGAGTTCTGTAACTTGGAGTTTCAGACTGGAGGAGCCAGCATACGGTGTGGTAAGGCCAGAGACTCCTTGTGCTCCAGGCAACCCAAATCTTGCCCCCTTTGGGATTGGAAAATCCAAAGGCCACATCAACTGGTCTGTTAAGGTAGGGAGAGACCAGTTCACATGAATGGGCCAGGACAGGTCATGGATCTGAAGGATGGTGCTGCAATGAAGAAAGCTTTTCAGAGTCCCCGTTTCTCCCCCATTGCCCCCAGTTAGGAAATTAGAATCACTTTGCAAACTGAGCAAGGCAATTGAGCAGGCCTGAATCTGCTGCACAGCACAGGTCTTGTATAGTGGAAAAGGAGGCTGTGAGAACAAGGTAACTGGATGCTACCTGCTCAACAGATGTCCTCTGTGCGGTTACGAATGCTACCCAGAGAAAGTGAAGTGCTGAGCAAGTCTCTACTTTTGAGAGCTTGTAGTGGCCCTTGCTCCCAGAAGCCTAGCACAGCTCCAGAGACTAGGGACACATGCTCCTTTCAGAATGTGGCTCTTCCATTAGCATTGCCAGTCACAAGTGACACTGCCAATCATGAGAGACAGATGCTAATCCCATGCAGCAAGGGCACATGCAAGTGACTGGAACAGGCTATTCCTTCCTGCAGGCCCCTTGCCCCAGTATCTTTCAGGCTTCAGATTAGCTGTCCCAGGACTCAGCCAGCACTTTCAAACACAGGTGCTTGGAGTTAAATGCTTAATTTTCAAAGCTGCCAAGTACCTGCAGCTTGTATTGTTTTCAGTAGGATTTATGGAAATCAGCATTTCAAACTCTGGCCATTCAGATACTGATCTGTAAGCTGGGTTAGATAGTGTTGACCATATGCTTTAGCGGTATGTTTGGTATCCGGGATCTGCAAGAGCTGCCTGAACAGATAACCCTCCCCTACTTTGGTCAGGAGTGGGGGTGAGCATCCATTTCAGAACACAGGAGACAATCTACTTGGGCTTTATCAAAGCCCAAGAGCATTTCAGACACTGAAGGACAAAGACAAGCTAGGGGGAAACAAAGGTGTAGAAACCCTGACCCTCCTGCTGGGGATTTCCCTCAGCAGAAAGTCAATACATCTTCTCTACAACACAGTTAGAGCCCAGACTACATCTTAAGAACTTAAGCAGGCAGCAGTGTCTGAATTCTCGGCTCAGTTTGTATGTATTTATCCCCCACAATTCCCTTCTAAGTATGCACTGTAGCCCCATTTGACAGATGGAACTGCAGCCCAGACATGTTAAGTGTCTTGCGTAAAGGGTCTCATACTGTGACAGAGCCCAGATTAGGACCCAGGTCTTCCAAGCTCCAGGCGAACACCCTAATCACCAAGCCAGCCTTCCTCTCTGGACTCCTATGCAGTGAATGACACCATCAAGGCGAGATACGGGAAGGAGCAATTTACAACAGTTTGCAAAGATTGGACAAATGACATAAATGGAAGTGAGAAATCTAGAACAGCAGCAAGAAAAGGAAATCTTTAAAGTGAGCTGAGCCCCAGATAACACCTGGGCTCCATATTCTGTACCGATGACTAATGAAGCCAATCCCTTTCCTGGGCTCCCAGCTACTCTGGGACTTTGTTCTTTGTATCAATTTGCAATGCATCCTGAGGCTGACCGCATGGGTCAGAGGGGAGAACTCTAGGAGAGCTAAGCTTGGCCCATAAAGAATATTTACCAGGTCAGCACATCTGGCTCATGCAGCACAAGCTTACAGCAGGCCTGCCCATCTTGCCCAGCCAAGGGCCATAGCGACAATTTTATGGGAGCTACACGTGGTTTATATTAGCTCAGGTAGAACAGAGTTTCCTCAGATGTACTACAAAGCAACAGCACAGACTATAGGTCCCTGTATGAAATGCAGCCAGACCAAGGCTCAGATAGTGCATCTACAGGGCCCAGCATGCAATGCTGCATCTTGATCCTACTTGCTGTTGGCACATCATGCTGGAAACCATAGTCTGGGCCTGCACCTCCACATTAAAAATGAAAGTGGCCACTTTCTGGCTTGTACCAACTCCAAGGGCCATGTTCTGGCCAGCCCTGCTCTACTCTTGTGGCAAGATGCTAAAGGTTTGCCTGCTATGGACAGGATGTGAGGATTGCTTACCCTTACAACTGAGAGAAGGCGAACATAGTCACTCAGGAGCTCAGCCAGGAGGAAGAAGTCGTTGTTGGCCTGTTCCTGGTGCAGCTGTTCTATCTTCTCTTCCACCTCAGCCAGCTGGGAGAGTGCCCGAGACAGGGCTGTGTTGTCTTCTGAACTCCCTAGCATGGCCAAACTCTTTGCAAACTGTGCTGTGTTCAGTACTAACTCTAGTGGATGGAATGAGAAGAGAGTAAATACAGCTCACTGCAGAGCACTCAAAGTCAATCAGTAGCCAATAAGGGGACAACCCAATTAGAAAGATTAGCCCACAGAGTAGAAGTGGGGGAGAGAAAAGGCTAAAGGTTGCTTCTTAGCTCTAATTTAGTTACTAACACAATTGCCTTCTGACCACCCAGTGGTCAACTGAAAAGAGCCAGTTATCCCACAGCAGGAATCAACTGCCTCTTGGGACTTTGAGGGGGAAGGGCTAGGTGCCTGTAGCTAGTAGCAAGAGTGGATAAGTTGGCAGAGAAATAAAGTAAGAGGTCAGGCACACTAGAGATGCAGATCCCAGGCAGCCACTATGTGTTTTTATATATTTCTATGTGAAGAGATAGTGAAATTGCTGCTCCCCACTGCATATAGTTGTCTTTCAGAGAGCTCACGATGAAAAGCATCAGAATGAACAGCTTCTTAGGAGTCAGAGGGGAAGCTGGAATTGGAGTTTATTCAATTACTGCAGCAGCCTCTGAATCCAGATCAGGAAACTATTTAACCTTACTGATTCTGCCCCTTCTCTGCTGCACATCATGCTTCTCAACCAAGAGATTTTACAGGCCAGATGTATTCTCCCACCCCTTCCAGCTCTGTTTTCCTACCCACTGCAGACATGGTATTAGCAAAGGTAACTCTAGGAGGGAAGCACCATAGTGCAGAGCAGGTTCTAGTGGTGAGCAGATCTCAACCCCCACACAAGGTTAAAACTCAGCAGAGTCTATAGTTCAAGCTGCAAGTTCTATTGAGACAGAACCAGTTACCTTTCCTGTGGTTGACTAGTGTTTCTACAGCAGCATGTAGCTTCCGTAGGCGCTGCTCCTCACACTCCACCTCCTGAAGTTTCTCCTCAAACCACTGAAATGGACAAATCCACAACTGAGGCGAGTTCACACATTCTCATGGCACGAATGAGGACTGAATGAATGGTTGCACGGTTACATTTGGGTCTTAGCCAACCCGTTTTCCCTCTTTGGCACTCCTTGACCCCACAGCCCAAAGGATAGTGTCAAAGTCAAGGGGACAGCAGAGGCTGCCCAAGGAGAAATGCCACTGAATACTTACGATGTCTGATTCATTCATCTTGATAGTCATTTTACTGACAGCATCAGTGGCTTTGCTGAACATCTTTAGTATACCTGCTCCACTCAGTGTCTGGGTGCCTACTGCTCGGGGCAGCTGTAGAGAGATCAAAAACCCTTTGGTTGCTTGCTATAGTGGCAGAATTGCTGGTTAGTTTGATCTTAGTGTATCAGAGTGCCACATGGACAACAGAGATGCTGCAAAAAAGAGTGCTGTTAGATTGACTGGCTTCATGATAATCATTGCGATGATAGACTCAGACTTTAAGGTCAGAAGGGATCATTATGATAATTTAGTCTGACCTCCTGCACAATGCAGGCCACAGAATCTCACCCACCCAAATCCCTAACCTATGCCCGAGTTATTGAAGTCCTCAAATCGTGGTTTAAAGACCTCAAGGTGCAGAGAATCCTCCAGCAAGTGACCCGTGCCCCACACTGCAAAGGAAGGCGAAAAACCTCCAGGGCCTCTGCCAATCTGCCCTGGAGGAAAATTCCTTCCCAACCCCAAATATGGCAATCAGTTAAACCCTGAGCATATGGGCAAGACTCACCAGACAGACACCCAGGAAAGAATTCTCTGTAGTAACTCAGATCCCACCCCATCTAACATCCCATCATAGGCCTTTGGGCATATTTACCTGCTAATAATCAGATCAATTAATTTATCAAATTAGGCTATCCCATCATACCACCCCCTCCATAAACTTATCAAGCTTAGTCTTGAAGCCAGATATGTCTTTTGCCCCCACTACTCCCCTTGGAAGGCTGTTCCAGAACTTCACTCCTCTGATGGTTAGAAACCTTCATCTAATGTCAAGTCTAAACTTCCTAATGTCCAGTTTATATCCATTTGATCTTGTGTCCACATTGGTACTAAGCTTGAATAATTTCTCTCCCTCCCTGATATTTATCCCTCGGATATATTTATAAAGAGCAATCATATCTCCCCTCAGCCTTCTTTTGGTAAGGCTAAACAAGCCAAGCTTTTTGAGTCTCCTTTCATAAAACAGGTTTTCCATTCCTCAGATCATCCTAGTAGCCCTTCTCTCTACCTGTTCCAGTTTGAATTCATCCTTCTTAAACATGGGAGATCAGAACTGCACACAATATTCCAGATGAGGTCTCAACAGTGCCTTGTATAACGGTACTAACACCTCCTTATCTTTCCTGGAAATACCTCACCTGATGCATCCCAAGAGCACATTAGCTTTTTTAACGGCCATATCACATGGGCGGCTCGTAGTCATCTTGTGATCAACCAATACTCTGAGGTCCTTCTCCTCCTCTGTTACTTCCAACTGATGTGTCCCCAATTTATAACCAAAATTCTTGTTATTAATCCCTAAATGCATGACCTTTCACTTTTCACTATTATATTTCATTCTATTACTATTAGTCCAGTTTGCAAGGTCATCCAGATCTTCCTGTATGATATCCTGGTCCTTCTCTGTATTAGCAATACCTCCCAGCTTTGTGTCATCTGCAAACTTTATTAGCACATTCCCACTTTTTGTGCCAAGGTCCGTAATAAAAAGATTAAATAAGATTGGTCCCAAAACTGATCCCTGAGGAACTCCACTAGTAACCTCCTTCCAGCCTGACAGTTCACCTTTCAGTATGACCCATTGTATCCCCTTTAACCAGTTCCTTATCCACCTTTCAGTTTTCATATTGATCCTCATCTTTTCCAATTTAGCTAATAACTCCGCATGTGGAACCGTATAAAATGCCTTACTGAAATAGAGGTAAATTAGATCCACTGCGTTTCCTTAGTCTAAAAAATCTGTTCACCTTCTCAAAGAAGGTGATCAGGTTGGTTTGGCATGATCTACCTTTTGTAAAACCATGTTGTATTTTGTCCCAATTACCATTGACCTCAATGTCCTTAACTACTTTGTCCTTCAAAATTTTTCCAAGACCTTACATACTACAGATGTCAAACTAACAGGCCTATGGTTACTTGGATCACCTCTCTTCCCCCCCCCCCCCCTTCTTAAAAATAGGAACTATGTTAGCAATTCTCCAGCTGTACAGTACAACCCCCGAGTTTACTGATTCATAGACGTGCACTGACTCAGTTCCCTTTCAGGAGACTAGTTCTGGATAAGTGGCCAAGGCTAGTTAAATGGCACATGTTGCCTGTAGTTTAGAGGTATGAATTGGCATTTGCTATGATGTTTTCTGGTTATATAGCTTTCTGTAGTTCAAGTTGCTTCCTAAGTCACTCAGAGTTTAAAGCTCTGGAGTGGATCTCCAAGAACCAGGCGGCATACTTGGTACCTCAGGGCAATGTTTGAAGATTTACTGTCTACACAGTGCCAGAAGCAAGAGCTTTGCTATCTTAGAACATAGGCTAAATCCCCTTGCATGTTGCAGAGTGTCGTTAGGAAACCCTGCTAGGACTGGCATGCTCATTTGAAACTCAGACTTAGTATTTTAATGGAGATCAAATTTAAACTAATTGCATGCTGATTGGCCAGGTTACCTCTGTCAATCCCACCCTCAGAAGTGAGCTCATGACTCAGTCATCAGAGTCGGACATATGTTGTATGCAGTATATTAGAGACACAAGGTGGATAAGGTAATTTCTTTTACTGGACCAACTTCTGTTGGCAAGAGAAGCTTTTCAGCTACACAGAGCTCCTCCAGGTCTGAGAAACCAGCTCAAAGTCTGGCATAGATCATCTTACCAAGGGAACTATACATGCAGTTGTGTACAACTGAGAAGATGGTTCTACTATGAATACTTCTACTTCCATGAGTGGACTCGTTGTTTAATTTAAAAAACGTTTATTCCCATTGGCCCTACAAGGCCAAAACAGCCAATGCTGAGCTGGATTTTATTGCTCAGGCATCGTTTGCTATATCAGTTGGTTACACTTGTGCACCCTCCTTTATAAAGTGTGAGTGCACAGTCACTTGTTCTGACAAGGAGAGAACACAGCTTGACTCAAATACCAGGGCAAGTTTGCTGGGATGGTGCAGAGGTTTAGCTGTGAATTGGGCACATGATACGGGAATAAGTGTGGAGCCCCAGAGTAACACTGAGTCACTAACTAGAAAAGAACTTTAAGACTTATGATCCAAGAGACACAGCAGTGAAGTGGAGTGAGTCACAGTCACCCATCCACCCCAGATTTCTTTTGAGCATTTCATATTTGAGACTAGTGAGCCTGTTGACTTGACTTTGGCCAACACTGGGCAGCCAGCTGAAGCTCAAGCACCTGGACAGCTTGGATCTCATGCCTGCATGTTTTCAAAGAACAAGGACTACCCTACCATCTTATGAAGGCATCCCCTTTTCCAACAACTCAGCACTAGCCACCCTAAGGTCTCTGCATTCATTCAGAGATCAGCCTCTGAATGAGACTCTGCATGACTTGCTCAAGGTCAGTCAGTGGCAGCCAGACAGAAGTGTCTGGTCCCCCAAGTCCTAGATGTGTGATTTCACCACATGATTAGGCATTTATCCCCACTTTGTTTTGGTAGAAGTTAAAGGAATTTGATTCTTGTAATTACTATGTGTTGAGAAGAGCTCTTATAATCTGTGCAGAGTAGGCGAAAAGGCAAAATGTCGACAGCTTTGACACTCAAGTGAAAGATTTAGAATGTTACACCCTAACAGTAAAAGTTACTAACTAATTCCTGAAGCGTGTAGTTTAATTTGAATCCTCTTAAGACATGTATTGAGGTTGTCTACCTACACTTCCAGAACACCTGCAGCTGTATTTAGGTGCACTCTATACTAACCTCTTCTTTTTCCAAGAACTCCCTTACATCAGGGTCCTGCAGCATGGTTGGATGGTTGACTATTCTCTGAAGGTACCTATAGAGTGAAAAATGCATTAACAAGCAAGTCATTTGTTCTATCCAGACTTTCCTCCTTTAGCTCTAGCATTACTAGCAGTTATAAAAAGCCTCAAGGAAGTGAAGTCTGAACAGTATCAGTACAGCATGTTATAACAGAACTGGTAAAGTGCAATTAAGCCACCAAGACAGACCAGCAAGCCAGCTGTAGGCTAACAAGCTGTTCCCACCCAGAGATCTGTTCCTTACAGATTACATATAAAAGGGACCATTACAATCTAGTCTTGACTCGTGTGTCAGCCCACAGAATTTCACCGAATAATTCCTGCATCTAGTCCATAAATTGTGGTAGAGTTCTAGTACATTTAGAGAGACCAAGCTTGACTCAAGGACTCAAAGAATCCATCACATCCTTCTGAAGGCAGGTGTTCCCGATATTCCCAAGCTTCAGAAGATTGCACCGCACCATAGTTCTGAACTCTAGGAGTCAGTCTGCATGTGACTAACAGATCAGAAGCCTCCTTTGGTAAGATTAAGGGTTTGTCTAGACAGAGTTAGTTCATGGCAAACAGGGCTATATATCTATAGCGGCCTAGCATGCTGAGCACTAGCTCGCTGCGTGGACCCTGCTACTGCACCCGACGCTCTCCTCAGGGAACATTTCAAATGGGAGTAGCTCAAAGTGCACTATGGAGTTTTTAAATGCATAGTAGCGGGCTCATGCAGCCAGTGAGCATGCAGTACACTGTACATTTACAGTCCAGCTATCTGCACACTAACCCTCCATCCAGACAAGGCCTAACACCCTAGTTTCACTACCATCTACCAAGGAAGATGGAACAATTCCATAATGAATTGTTCCCTACCCCCAATCCTGCTCGGTTTATAAGCCTGCTGGGTATTCATTTACTACTTTAGGTTTGGTTTTAGAGCAGAGCCATTTCTGTTTTTAAACTTCGTAACCTACATTGGAACTAGTGCCCTTTGAGGTCTAGAACTTTTCTGTATTACACAGGATCTCCTGTAACCGAGGTGAACACAGTTTGCTGAAGTGATGGGGGACTCATCTTGCTGTAGTCATCTCATGAGGTTTTAAAAACCCAGGTAGAGCTTTGAGCCAATTCCCATTTAGGTCAGTGAGCTTTGCAAGCCTGTGCCCATACTTAGGAGACGTCTCACTGACCCTTCCTTCAAGGCTTCCCCTCTGAATCTCTTTGCTTGTATTGGGGGTAGCTACACTGAGAAGAGGCAGGCTGTCCCGAGGGCAGTGTCTCAGAGGGAATGGCCCATACCTTTCTAGAGCAGCCCGTCTCTTCTCTAGGAATTCCGCAGAGGAGGAGTCTTCTTTCCCAACTTTCACTTTGGTCATTCCTGGAATGGCAGACAGGAGACACTACTTCATTTGAATAGCACTAGGTACTTTCAGACAGAGGCTTCAGCTAAAGGTAACAAATATGGCAGATCGATCGGAAACAGCTTTCCTCTGAGGCAGCAAGAGGATCCTGTACCAGCAGCAGCCAGGCTGGGAAGGGACAAGGGGATGCTGCCAGATAAGCAGATACAAAGGAGAGAAGCCACATGCATGGAATGAGGTGGAACAAAGCCTGTGCAGGATTTGAGAGGAAGGGTAAGTGATCTGGATCCTGAAGTGAAAAGATCATCACTGACTTGCTAAGTTCAAGTGTATGTAATGTGGTACACACTACCAACTCTGTACACAAACTATAGCTATGTGAATAATCAAGTGATTTATTCCAGTGTTTGCTACGCTGTTCACAAGTTGCTCCAAGAGAAAATTTTAGGTTTGTCAGAAGTTATTAATTAAGAGCTTCTCAAAAGCTACTGACAGATTATTAAAAGTTTACATTTGAGGTGCAGCACTTGACCAGAGACAGTTCTGATTGCCCCTTAAGCTGTATGATCATTACTCAGAATCCAGATTCTGTGGCAGATGCTCTTCTAAACTCAAGATTTGTTTTCCTATTAATATTCTGCAGGATTTGTCTCAGTTTTGCAGTTTGAGAGAACATGCCTGCCAGTAAACCCAATGCACTAGCGCACATTCATGGAAAGCTAACAGCTCACCTCAGGTTTAGACTCAATTGCATTGACTGGCAGCAGAGTTTCTGGACATCACCCTCACCTATTAAGCTTTTTTCTGGAGGTGGTGGGACTATGAATCCATTCTGAGAGTGCTTCTCTGATAGCTTCTCATACAGACCCAAGAAGTCACTGAATCTCCTTTTCACAGAGAACTGCTTGCTCCTGAACATTGGCAAACTGGTCTGCAGGAGAAAGACAAGAGTCAAACAAGACTAAATACTGTGCAACTGATATAGCCAAGAACCCCTTTACTGGATGTTCAGCTAGCATTTCACCTTCCCTCACAGAGCCTCTTAGCCAGGAAAGGACAGTTTTCCTCCTACAACAGCCTAGAGTGGCCTCCCCTATCCTTCAGCATTCCCCACCCACCAAGACTTAAACTCAAGCTACATTAGCTCATTTTGGCAAGCAAGTCTGAAAAGAAACGGTTACTGAAGAGTCACTTAACACTGCTATTTAGATGATCCATCTGAGGACAGGATAGCTCTGTAGCTGTATTAAGTTTCATGGCACAACAGTTTTGCCAGTGAGCTCCTGTTAGCCTTCAGAGTCATTTAGAGCACTTCAGAAATTTGCTCATTATTTCTTCAAAGGGCTTACAAAGCTTGACAAGTAACACCCAGGGAGATGGAAACAGTAAGACAAGCTGTTGGGATGCACACATGGAGGGTTTGAGAGTTGTGTTGCTGTCATCCCTCAGTCACGTACAAGGAAGGGTGAATGGCTTTGAGCAAATCCTTGTTAGAGTGACTGCCAACTTGCCACTTCTTTACTACAAGAACAGGCCTTTCAGTGTTCAGCAAGCAGCAGCTGAGACAGATGGAATTGTAAGCCTGTGGGCAGAGCTGTGTACGGCAACTTGGGGTGACCGCTTCAGACCCCACGCTTTGGGAGAGCCCCATGGGCCGGTGCGATTGGCTGGTGTGGTCGGTCCTGGAGAGATGAATCTGTCACTTCTGCCCTGGGCCCCGCACCTCCCTAGGGATGGCCCTACCTGCAGGGCAGGCAGCACAAGTGGTGTTAGAGTAACAGATACAGTAATCACATCTATTGTCTCATTCTCAGTGTTTGTATGCGCGCGCACACACTGATCCATGCATTTGTGTCCCCTTTGTGCCAAATCCAGAAGATGAGCATCTCAGTATGAAAGCCTGGCTCTGAAGCTCAAGCTGTAGAGATTCAGGTTTGTAGCATGAGACTTCTGGTGTCATGCAAGACGGCTGCCATCACACATGCAGCTTGTCTTCAACTGAAAGCTCCTTGGAGCAGGGACTGGCTCTACCTCTGTAGAGCATCTAGAATTATGGGATCTCTGGACACCACCAAGTATTACTGTTCACCAATCACTATCCCCAGACTCATCTCCACTCCCAATGAACTTTGCCAGACTATTTCTAACTATTTCTCGTGTGGTACCTGCTCTTTAAAGAGCAGGTACCACACAATAGCAGCTTTTAGGTAGTTAACTGAGCAACAGCAAGTTACTAGTGCTACCAGAGCATAAAATCCCCTTATAGATGGGGATGATGCAAATGTCACCAGCGTCACTACAATTTGTGATGTATTTTACTAGCCTTGGCTATAAAGACAAGAAGTGGGCGTGTTCAGTTTGGGAAGAGGCACTGCACTCAGGACAGGAAGTCATCTCTCCTCCCACTCCCAGTCAGCCAGCAAGACGACAGTTATTTCAGTGCAACAAGACTGCAGTCTGCCCATGGTCACAGATCTCTGCCACAGAATTGCAGAAAGATACCGTCATGCCATTCCTCAAAAACAGATGTCATTATATATAGCACAAGCCTGAAGGCTTGGCTAGGATAACTATGTGGAGAAGGGAATAATTGACAGAGGTGACAGTAATTCAGCTGGGATGGCAAGCTTGGGCAATAGCCTGTCAGAAGCCACTGTGATATAACCAGTGCATAGCTGACCTGTTCGTTTTAAGTAATTCTTCCAGTTTTTAAAACCACAAAAGGGAAGCAGGAACATGTGTCCAAGACAATACACTATTCATTGCTGCTCCCCCATTCCCCCAGGACTTGTTTAGGACAGTCACTTCTCATGAGTGATATCAGGTAGTGAACTTTGGGGCAGGGACTCATTCATTTCTGCGAAGCACGCAGCAGCCCCACAACTGTTTCAGGAAGGACAGGAAGTTAAGATTCTGGAGCCAGAGATTTTTGGAAGCGTGTGTGGTTAACTAACCTGGAGTTGTTAGTACTCTTCACACCTTTACAGGAACAGGGAAAGGGCAGTGGCTCTTCAGTGTCAAGTTGAGCAGAGCCTGAGTTTTGTATATCATCCAGAAGTAGCAACCCCAGCCTGTATGGTTTCTCTCGTAACAAACTGAGCCATTGGGTCATGGCTGACTGAGGGAAAGCCATCCAACTGTGCCAGAAAACACCATGGGGGGAGAGAATGCTGCCAGGAATGAACAGCTCCTGTCCCTTTACAGGCCAGGTACAACTCCTATTAGCTTATGGCGGTTGCTGGCAGGGCTGGGGGAAAAGGGGTTTTAAACATACCTAGCTTGGGTTTTACAGCCTCTTTAAAGGAGAGAATATTTAGATAGGGTTGTGGCCAGAACTCATTCCAACAGGCTCTTGAAACTGGCTTCCTGCCAAGTAACAGTAAAGCCCCCTTATTATTCTGCATGGAGCTGGTGCCTGACAATCTTATGTCAGGAGAGATTTCACTGGAGAGACATTGTGTAGCTTTATAGAGAACAAACCGTAGCTAGACTGATCCTTCATTGTGCAAAAAAGGAATAAGGAGTCAGCCCTAGAGAGCTTGCAGAAACTGACTCAGTTAGGATTTAGGTCTTCAGTACATCATTGTTTGCCAGGCTACTAAGGGGTTAAAGAAGGAGCTACAGCTGTTTGGGGACAACATGCAAAGCAGAAGAAGTCTGACCTATGAAGGAGATTGAAGACTTCACATTTTGTAGGGAAATAATCCAAGATTCTACCTTACAGTATCTCAGCAATTGCAGAGTGAATAAAGTGTTTGTGAAATCCCAGTGGAGAATAGGGGTTTCTTCCTTTATTAGACATACCTGTGTTGAGACTTTGTAGGCTACGTATGCATTCATGCCATCCCCTACAGAAAAACCAAGAAAGCAAAAAATATTAGTTCTCCAGACAATCTACATCTTATTTCCTACTGATGCTTGGCATATATGCTAGCCCCTTTCTGAAGCAGGGGATGGCATGCTCCAACCTGCTGCATTTAGAACTTCTGGATAGCTCGTGGGCTCCGTTTACCCACTGACAGTATGTGCCCAAAGGCATGCTGCAGCTCACATTATAGGAGCTGCTGGATTCCTGCCAGTTAACAGATCTGGCTGCTTGATGCTGCAGAGCCCTCTTTGTACTTCCTAAAGAAGTGAGCTGGACACACTTACAATTAATCATTTGTTGCACTGCCAGCATTTGGGCTAGTTCCACACATCTGTTTAAGGGTGAACAATTCAGTGGCTGTATGGAACAGGAGGCAACCTATTTAGAAGGAAGCTAGATGCTAACCTACCCCTTAGCTACACGTGATTTGCCTTTTCAGAGACTCCATCATAGCCAGAGTATTAAAACAAAGCAGACACTTCCCTTTCTTCTAGGCAAACTAAGGGGCTATCTATCGTGTTCTCCAGCTGCAGGGAAATGCTTCCACACCCTTCCTTTTTATAGCAGTAATTGCTTTAGAGATGCCTTTGATTGATGAATGGATCAAGATGTGTGTCCAGACTCCTGACCTAACCAGTTTAGTGGATACCTGAGGTACTGATTCCAACAGAAAAAAAACCACCAAAGCAGGAGGCCACTGTGCTGGCCAAGATCAGGGTGCTGTCAGGCTTGATGCTGGTTCTCAGAACCATCCTTTTGGTGCAGAGTGTGCCCTACAGACTCTGCCATTGCTACCTTTGGTGTTTTAGTCCTTATATGCCCTGAACTATCAGTCTCTCTAGTGGAGAGCTCTCTCAGTAGCCATCTTTAGGTAGGCAGGCAGGCATCCTTCCTCTTTACAATAAAGAGAAGATAGGCTGACCTAACAGCAGCATATCAGCCATTGAGGGCAATGCATTTATTAAAAGCTCAAGTTGATAGGTACAGAGGAGTCTCCAGAACCAGCCACAAGCAAGAAAGCAAACTGAAGAGATTGATATTTTGAGAATGGATAGGAGCAGGACTTGGCTGTGTATTCAAGAGAGAAGAGAGTGGACTGGCTGCATTACATCCTGCTAAGCCCCACTTCTAGACTCCACTTTACCTCCATGCACACTATACATTGTACACAGACTCACCAATTTTTTCTGGGTCACTCACTCCCACAGTCAGCTCAAACTTGTCCTCCTGTTCCTCTTCCTCCAGCTGTTTAGGAAGAGGAGAGTACATATAGCAAGTCAGTACAATCCAAGATCAAGGTTTCAGCCTGCCTCAAACCATGCCAAATCATTACATATTCAGACATGTGCTTATCTGGTGTTTAGATTACAAGTTCCTCAGGGCAGGGCTGAGCTGTTGTGTCTCACACAGCACAGACAGGGGCATAGTGCTGGACCTCAAGACTGTTCCCAGAAATGCAAAGCCACATCAAATGCTGTTTCCTACAGTTCATCACACCCAAATTGTGCCCAGCGTGAGATCCAGGAACCAAAGGCAGTTTTGACACCATTTCATTCCTCTGACCTTGTGGGAAAGTGTGACAGAGTAGCCTCAAGGCTGTATTACATTACTCCTGGCTGTGTATGCCCCTCCCCCCCCCCCCCCCAAAGAACCAGTATGGCAGCCTGGGATAACTAGACTGGAGTGGCACTTCCACCATATCCCCTGCCAAACACGCTGGGATAGAGGATGGAACAGAGCCAACTACACCAGGTCTGCCACCTGTGGATTGCCCCACAGGAATCTTCAGGCAGCTACTTAAACCACCATAACACCTTTATGTCACAGGAACAGCATGCAAGTGGCTGGATGGAGCAAGGCTGCAAAACTAGTCCTCAGGGCACTTCAGTCTAAAATGTGAAAGGAGGCCACTGATTGGTTCAATGAGCAGCATCTCCAGCTATACTGCACCTCTTTAGGTAAAGAGGGTAACATTGAAGTGGCACTTGAGATTCAGAGACCCCTTCCCCCGGCTAAAGGGCTCTCCCACTAGAGACCCTGGTACTGCATATATCATCCTGCCAGAGAGATCAGTCCTCAGCTGGAACCCATCAGTGCAGGTCCATGGTTGGCCAGGTGTGTGCAGGGGAAAATAGGAGGCATTGAACACAAAGCAACACCTCTGGAGGAAGATGGGTCCTCTGCCCAAATTCAAGTCTCTTCTCCCACCCAGCACTGCAGAGTTACTTCATTTGGCCTTTATTTATAACCATACTCTCGCTGCTGACACAGGATCAGACAGCCCAGCCCACACACTAGACGTAAGGACCCAATGTTAAAGCTGGCTTACAAGAAGACAGACTTTTACAAGAAAGAAAAAAGCAGCTCACTTCTGGATGGGAAGGCAAATAGCTAGTGGAAACAAGCTATTATACTGTCTGCCCTGGGAATATGCATGCAGGTCTGTTGCTTAGAGGTGGCTTTAAAGTACTGTATAACCGTTTTGGCAAATTAAGTCATGCTGTTTTGAGACGTGGTTTTGGTCTGTATGCAAATATATGCTGACGCAGGCTTGCAAAGAGGAACTCAGGCAGGTCCTATCCCAGCTGAATCAATCACAGTTGGTACCAGGGGCTGTAACCCAGGTCCCTAGCAGAGTACACAAATTGCAGAATTGCACCTAGACGAGGTAAAGGCCTGACACCTGTGGAGGTGCCCCATGAAGGGATGATAGTGAAATCTATGTGACACCATTACAAGCAACTTCGTATTCAGCCAGTATTGCAGCATTGCATGTCCACAATGGGCAACAGCTTGGTCACTCACTCAGGCTGATCTTTGTCCCTCAAGTGGCTGCCACATTCCACCCTGGCAGTAGCTTTTAGCAGTGTCCTGCTCTCAGCTAGCAGGAGCTGCCATCTCACAGGGAAAGGATAATTAAGTTCAAGGGACTCTGAGCCCCCTTGAAGTTAACCAGTCTTGTGGGGATGTCCCTGCCATTTTACCCTTCGATCACATGCAGACCACTACACCTCCTGATGCCAGTTCCAGACTGGCAGAGGTGAATTGGACACAAGGCAACCAGCATGGAAGTAGCAATTCTCACCTCCTCATAGCTCTTTGGCTGGTGTTTGGAAGAGGAACTTACTGCTACTTCTAGAGGCGGGGCAGGGCTGGACACTCTGGCTGGTTCCTTCTTTTGGTTGTTTTGTGTACTGTCCAGAGACAGCTCCACCGTGGCATCTGTAAAGGCACAAGGGTCACCACCAAGGGAGAGTCAGCAGCTTTTCTAGTCTGACAGTCACCTGGTTCCAGAGAAACTAGTAGAGCTCTTGTTCTGGGCAGTATTATACTCCCCACTCTCAAGAATTTACACATGTAGGTATTTGACAGAGTGTTCACCTTGGAGGAAGTTTCCCCTGAACTCCTATATGCCTAGTGCTTAGCACTACTGGAAGCTGAAGCCATCACTTTATGGAGTTTTTAAATCCCCTCACACTTTTTAGAGTGTGACCAAGCCATTGTCCCAGTGAACAGCTCTTTTCTGCTCATACTGGCCAGGGCACCAGTTCTTACCTTATGCTACGCCATACTCCCCTCTGCTTGGCTGTACGTGGGGGGGAATAGCAAGAGCAGCTGGAACGGTGTAATAGATCCTTGAATGGCACCTGCTCCTGGCACCCTCCCTGGCAGGAGTTAATTCCCTGCTATTCGTAGAGCAATAGTTCTGCAATTCCTCCCAGGATGCTCTCCATGGAGACTGCTTTGGTGCACTCTTCTGTGCAGTCTGGAGCCCTTATGCTGGCCACTGGAGCGTGGAAGTGCTTCATGCGATCTTTTCAGCTTCCTGGCTGCTGCAAGGAGCTGAGGACCTCTGTCACTTTTGGCTTCCTCCCCAGTGAGCAGCTCTAGTGCCATCGTGACTGCTTGGCAAGTCTACAAGTAGCTGTACTGTCCATGTCACTGACAGTCACAGGATTCTGAACAGCAACAGTTTAAACTGACCCATGTGTTACTTTCACTCCACAGCTGGTTGGGAACTCTAAGCTCCAGATGCTACCTGCTCTGCCTGCACATTCCAGAAGCACACTGCAGCAGATCACAATGCTTACATTCTTTAGAGTTTGGGTTTAGGCGTCTCCAGGCAGTTGCCACAGGCAAGTAGTCTTCCCACTGCAATTTAGAGCTGCCCCTTTAAGGTAGTGCTAAGGAAAACCTTACCCAGCTTTTCCAGAGAGGCCAGGAGAGCTTGTTACTGCTTCTATTTTCAAAGGAACATAAGCAGATGCATGGAAGGGGCAGGTGCCACCCTCACCACAGATCCCCTCCTCCACTGGGTACTTAAACACAAGTAATGACAAGCCTCCTGCAGCTTTTAGCTCTTATCTAGTGGCTGCAGTTGCCTCTCACCCTACTTGGAAAAAGGGTGAGTTGTTTTACACACAGTGCAGGGAAGCTTACCTGCAAATAGGTCCTGATCATCTTGTTCCACACGAACCCCATTTTCTTTGAAGCTGCTAGTCACTGGGAGAGGAGATTCCCTCTTTGGTGACTGGGGCTTGCTCTGAAAGTAGAGTGGCAGTCAGTATGGACATCATGAGTGGCAGGTATAAGTGATCTGTGCCAATCAGATGACTGTTCCAGTTCCCAGCCAAACCTCCCCCAACCAGGGCTGGCCTTATGCATGGGTGACTGCCCCAGGCACTGTGGTCAGGGGGTGCCATGGTCAAGAGGCAAGGAATGGGGCAAGCCTGGAATGCAAGGCTACAGAAAGGAGCTCAGTGTAATGGGGGTGGAAAGCCCAGGGAGACAGTGTGGACCCGAGCTCCAAAATACAAGTTCACCCAGGGTGCTATTTTCCCTAAGGCTAGCCCCAACCCAACCACACTATTCAATCCAGATGACGTGGTGTGATTTCACACAGCTGTCGCTCTGCTGCTCCTGCCACAGTCATGCTTGGTCACGTCACTACTCATCGAATTTAGAAATGGGATGGCAGAAGAGCATTAAAACTTGCAAGGATTCCAAAGTTTAAGGGAAGGAAGAACTCAAAGTAATGGAGGAAAAGGATCTGTGCAAGGAACAGCACAGGCAATCAATACAGCCAAGCTTAGCAACGCCAGGTACTTCCTGCACCTCTATCTTATGAGCATTCGATTTAGAAGTTTTGTCACTGGATTTTGTTCTTGCTCTATTAGGAAGAGAGTTGCAGAGGGAGATTAAATTTGCTCCGAGCCTCTGCACTCCTGTCACAAGTGAGTTCTTAGACCCCATCTGCACTACAGCTGCAACAGCAATGGTATTAGGTGTTGAAAATGGTTGCTGCAAGTAAGATTCTAGAAGGTTTTCCTGACCAGCAAGGACAGGCATGTACAGAGACACTGCCTGCTGTAACAGTAGCACTGTTGATAACAGATCCCCAGAAGGCACTGCTCATGCTAGTCAGATGGTGCAGACTGTATTTACACATAGATATGACTAGTACTGTTTCAAAGATAGTGTGGACAGGGTCAGAGTTTAAATGCACCATGCACTGCTCAGCATTGGACTCTGCATACACTGGGCAAGTTAGTGCCTATAATTCCATGCCCGGCAGATCCATTGGTAGCAATGGGGAAGCGCTAATGCACCTCTACCCCGATATAACACGGCCCGATAGAACACGAATTCAGATATAATGCGGTAAAGCAGCACTCGGGGGGGGGGGGGGGGAGAAGAGGGGCTGCGCACTCCAGTGGATCGAAGCAAGTTCGCTATAACACGGTTTCACCTATAACGTGGTAAGATTTTTTGGCTCCCGAGGACAGTGTTATATTGGGGTAGAGGTGTATCTTCACTACTATACAGTCAGCTATGTTCAGAGCCGGCCTCTTTAGTGGTCAGGATATCAGTGACTTGAGCAGGGTCTACATTAGCTATCTCAAGTGTCACTACTACTAGGGGGTCATTTCCTGAAGTGCAGGGAGAGGCCAGGTGTGAAGCAAACAGGATTATGTTTTCAGATCAGTGGGTTTCTATCCATTACACCAACTACAGACTGCTACACAAAGAAAGAGAAAAAGGGTCGTTCTGTGGATCTATTTGCATGCCTTGCTCACCGGGCATGGTTTGGAGCCAGATCTGTACCAGTAATCTGTTCTATATAAGGTTGCAGCATGTCTTCTCCTAGAACAATTCTACAAAGGCAGAGAAGGCTACACTGTCTAGAATTTCTGTCCTGAGTGCTTTAGAGATTTCACTTCAAAGCCATGCAATGCACAGTGCCAGCTTCTGAAGCTGACACTAAGCCCTAACACATCACTCTGGATAATGTTCCTTTTGAAAAGCCAGGAAGTTAATTCTTTCTGAAAGTTGCCCCCCCCTCCCAACCCCACCTACACTTTGCAGTGTCAGTTAGTACTGAGCTGTGAACAGGGCCAATCCAATCCTGTGACTCTCAACAATGAGTTTGCAGGACTGCTCCATCCACAGCACACAGAATACAGCCATTTGAGCAGGCTGCTCAATAGGCAAGAGACAGTGACTTGGCGACACAGAGTGATCTAAGACACAATGAAAGTCTGCCCAGGGAAACCAATATGCCAAGTAGCTAGTTACACGTTAAAAGTAGTCCTGTACTTCCACCATAATGAAGTCTTTGCCTACACAAATCTCCATCCAACCCAATGGGCTCATGGGCCAGTAGGAGCTATGGGTTCATCTCTAGAGTTTTAGGGTGGAGGAAAAGGTGTTGGAAGGGAAGAGAAAGGGCAAAGATTCACAGCTCAAGTTTGAGGATAGTGTAACAATAGCCTCTAACCCAAGCAGTGCAATCCAGAAAGATGAGAACTTTCCACTCCCCTGCCACACATAGGGCTGATCTCAACAGGGCATTTACTGGTTGCCAGGAGAGGACTGGAATGCCATTAGCTCAGGGGTAGGCAACCTTTCAGAAGTGGTGTGCTGAGTCTTCATTTATTCACTTTAATTTAAGGTTTTGCGTGCCAGTAATACATTTTAATGTTTTTTAGAAGGTCTCTCTCTATATTATATAACTAAACTATTGTTGTATGTAAAGTAAACAAGGTTTTCAAAATGTTTAAGAAGCTTCATTTAAAAATTAAATTAAAATGCTGATCTTACACCCCCAGCCTGCTCAGCCCACTGCCAGCCTGGGGTTCTGTTCACCTAGGCTGGCAGTGGGCTGAGCGGAGCCTGCAGCTGGGACGCTAGCTGGCAAGGGGCTGGCAGCTGGGACCCCAGACCTGGGGGGGTTCAGGTGTCAGGGCAGAAGGCTGGGTGTGGGGGGGTGCAGGTCAGAAGGCTGGGTGTGGGGGGGGGGGGTAGTTCAGAGGTCAGGGCAGAGGGCTGGGGTGCTCGGCTCATGGGGGTGCTCCCAGCCTCCTGCCCTGAGCGGCTCACGGCAGGGGGCTGGAAGGGATATGCCCTGTTCCACTCCCTTCCCCAAGGCCCCGTCCCTACCTCCTCTTTGCCTCCTCTACGGAGCAGCGAGCACGCTGCCACTCCTCCTCCTCCCCCTTGCAAGGGCCATCAGCTGATCGGCACAGGGAAGGAGAGGAGGAGGGGCAGGAAAGCAGCACGTTGGTGGAAGAAGCGGGGTTGGGGGGGGGGGGAAGCTTGGCTGCAGCAGGACCAAGCTTCTGCCTCCTGCCCTGCAAGGGAGAGCGGTGGGGCTGAGGGCTGGGATCATGGCAGGCAGCAGTGTGCCACTCAAAATCGGCTTGCGTGCCGTGTTTGGCATGCGTGCCATAGGTTGCCGACTCCTGCATTAACTAGTCAGCTAGGTGTAGCACTGGGGTGGGCATCTTTGTCTAGGGAGCGTGCTGCAATTTGCATTAGTTAGATCCCTCCTGTTCTTCTCTAGCAGGTGTGAAGTACTGCTGTTGCAGTTCTCTAGAGATGTTACCTGTCCAGCTCACATTAAGGTACTGCATCCACTTAAGAGTAAGCTCTCCCTCACTTTATTTTTGCAGACTTAAATTTGTGCTGGGAACAAACTCCCTTATGTTTCTATAAAAGTATGGCAAACTGAACTCTGTTCCCCAGCTTTCTCCTGTAGACAAAACAATCTGTTTTTAAATCCAGACCTCAAGCAGAGACAAAACTAGTACATCACCCAGCTGATAAAGCTAAACTCCTTTTCTAATCCTTAGACTTATTCTCTAGAGACTCACAAGGGGGAAATAAAAATGCACCTGATAATTAGTTTTAGATCCTGGCTGGGTCAGAGGCAATTACAGTGACCTGTGGTCCCAGTTACAGAGATGGAGTCAGACATTAAGAGGTGTAGCTTGGCCTAACAAGAGGACCCTTGAGCCTCTGGATACTTGTTTTCTGGGGTATCTGGACAGTTATGCCCATATAGCATTTATGCTCTTCTTCCTTTGCTGTTACCCAACATTTACATGAAGGTGCAGAGATCTTGTCTCCAGAGCCTGCTCTTCTAACATGAGGTACAGTTGCAGCATTGTGTATAGTGCATTTCTGTTGGCACCTGCCTGTATACTTGGAGCACAACATTGTTTTGCAGCAGAGACCATGCTATCCAAAGACAGTTAACTGAAAGTGGAAATAACCAACATCAGTAATGATAAAATCTCATGTTAAGGTGGTTAGACAACAGAGATCAGGGATTTTGAAACTGGAGTGGAGTTTCAGCCCAAGCAAAGATAGAGTGGCAATGAACACTTTAGCTCCCTGCTCCACTCTACCTCCTGCTGGACAGAAGAAGTGCTACAGCAACAGAATACACAGCGCCCTTGCTGAGATTATCTGTCCCAGAGCTGGATTAAGGCAATCCAGACCCTTAGCTACACCATGACATGGGCTCCCTCCTGTGGGGCCAGCCCTGTACCATGGGGCCACTCCCACTTGGAGTATAGGTGGGGGAGGAGGCCCTCCTGCCCTTCTAAAGAGGCAAGGAAAGCAGCATGGGCACCCCCCTTCTCCCCTTCAAGAGCAGCAGGGGTCCCCTCTCACCTCAAGATGCACAGGTGGCATCAAGGGGAAACCCCAGTAACTTGGGCAAGCAGATACTCCCACAGCCATAGTGGGAGTGGGCTGGACCTGCTGCAGTCGGACTCAATCACAGAAATGTCAGGCTGAAAGGGAACTCAAGAGATCATCAAGTCCAGTCCCCAATGGTCTGTGATGGGATGTTAGATGGGGTGGGATCTGAGTTACTACAGAGAATTCTTTCCTGGGTGCTGGCTAGTGAGTCTTGCACACATGCTCAGGGTTTAACTGATTGCCATATTTGGGGGTCGGGAAGGAATTTTCCTCCAGGGCAGATTGGCAGAGGCCCTGGAGGTTTTTTGCCTTCCTCTGCAGCATGGGTCACTTGCTGGAATATTCTCTGCACCTTGAGGTCTTTAAACCACGATTTAAGGACTTCAATAACTCAGACATAGGTTAGGGGTTTGTTATAGGAGTGGGTGGGTGAGATTCTGTGGCCTGTGTTGTGCAGGAGGTCAGACTAGATGATCATAATCGTCCCTTCTGACAAAGTCTAGGAGGACCAAGTAAACCTAGAGCACCCCTGGCAGGTGTGTTCGTCCAACCTGTTCTTAAAAGCCTCCAACGACGGGGATGCCACAGTCTCCATTGGAAGCCTGTTCTGGTGCTTAACTATTTTATAGCTGGAAAAGATTTCCTAATATAACCAACATCTCCTTACTGCAGATTAAGCCATTTACCATTTATCCTACCCGCAAAGGATACAGAACAATTGATCACCATCCTCTTTACAACAGCCCTTAATATATTTGAAGACTTAACAGGTCCACTCAGTTGTCTTTTCTCAAGACGAACCATGCAGTTTTGTTAATAAATGGTGCAGCTGCACGAACATATAGTATCACATTGCTGGCTCATTCAATCTGTGACCCACTAGAACCCACAGAAGGTGATTTGCAGGGTCCTCTATTAGATTGTGCATTGGTGAGGTTCCCCAGAGCACTGGGGCTTGGAATTAACACCTCATTGAGATGCATGGGGCAGTTCATACCCTTAGAGCTATTGCTTCAGGCTGTCTGAAGACTGGCAATCACCAATGCATTGTTACATTTGAGCTTTGCTTTACAAACATGAGGCCTACAAATTTACATGAAAGCTGAGATTCACATGTACAGTACTCATGTAACTCCAGGCAGGAGTGCTGTAGGCATTGGCCTCTAGCACTTCAACCCAGCCCTGCTCTCTTCATGGATGCTGTGGTGATTGACTTCTGTTGAAGCAGATGCAAGTCAGATCTTGTTTTTCTGCAGTTAATCTTACCATTAAACTAGGGAAGAAGGGGCACAGATGACATAGGCAGGATTGTAGTAAGAGACTGAGGTTTCCCTGCACTGCATTAAAGGTTTGTTGTGCTCTGCAGCCACCTCTTAGGGCTTGTCTCCACTTACATTTTATAGCGCTCTAACTTGCTGGCTTGGGGGGTGTGAAAAATCACCCCCCTGAGCACAGCAAGTTTGAGCGCTTTAAAGTGCTAGTGTAGACAGGCTCCAAGTGGACATGGATTACCAGCTTGTGCACAACCACACTCGCACTTCAGAGTGCTGCCATGGGAGTGTTTCCAGTGTAGCCATGCCCTTATTTAAATGAAGGGGGAACGCTAACTGCTCAAAAATCTCAACATCTCACAGTGAGGTTTTTTTATTATTAATTATTATTCTTAAAATAATCAGGTTCCAACTCACATCTGTTAAAGATGCCAAGCTATTTGGGTTATATCTAGTTTGTTATCAAACAGTACTATTGATTGTACCATCTCCAATGCCTATTCCTCTGTAGTGTTCATGGCTACACTATAGTAGTGACTAAGCTGTAGCTCTAGAAACTTCTATAGGTCTCACTATTCTCCCATCACAGTCTGTGATGGCCCACTTATGCTGAAAGAACAGGAGTACTTGTGGCACCTTAGAGAATAACAAATTTATTAGAGCATAAGCTTTTGTGGGCTACTGCCCACTTCTTGGGATGCACCCACGAAAGCTTATGCTCTAATAAATTTGTTAGTCTCTAAGGTGCCACAAGTACTCCTGTTCTTTTTGCGGATACAGACTAACACTGCTGCTACTCTGACACCTATGCTGAGTCACTGGAGATGCTGGATTTAACATGCTCAGCAGTAGCACACTCCCCTTGGGAAGATAAGGGCTTGTGCTATTTGTAAGTATGGCAAGTCAGACTCTACCCAGACCCCTGATGTGAGCACTACCTTGCGATGAAGTCTTTGTTTAGCTCCTCACATGAAGGAGATTTGTTTTATTTGCTGGAACATGGAAGAGTAACGGGGCATGGCAGAGAGCTTAGCTCAGAACAAAACAGAAACATCCATTGTTGCAAGGCAGGCAGTCCTCTCCTGGGCGTACTTCACTATGGAAGTCACCATAACAGCCAAGTTTCAGCTCTGGTTCTGCTTATAATGCTTGGTCCAAAGAAAACAACTCAGTTCCGACTCACTGCCAACTGAGTCATTGCTGATTAAACTGGCTGCTGGAATTTTAAGAGTCCAAACGCATATGTCCTAGCTGAATGCATATTTCATGTAGAACAGCGAAACTGAGGTAGCTTAAAAACAAACAAACAAAAAAACCACACACACACACACCACAATACTGCTGTTTTAGTAGGCAGGACTGCTCCAACTGAGATCAATGGGAGTCAGCCTACGTAAGTACCTAGCAGTGATTAGAACCAGATTTTACAGTACGCCATAGTCCAGCAATGCAGGCCTGCAGCGATATAGCAGAGTTCCTATACTTTTCTCAGGAGAGGTTTGCCTTAGCACCTGTTGTCTAGCTCCTAGCTAAATGAGCAGAAAAGACTGGAGACTTGCAATAGAGTTCAGGTGAAGGAGGCAGTCACAGGATCCTTGGGGGTAAGCTTGTCAGTTTGTTGTGTGCTTGCTTGATTAAAGATTATAGTGAGATCTAGTCTGGGGTCTGTGTGCTGAGCCAAGTGGCCTGCCTGGCTAGGCTGAGAGCTCACTAAGGAGGTTCTAGCCTGCTAGTCTTTGATCCCTAGCCCCTTTAGGATCCCTTGACAAGGGGGGTGGGGCTAACTTGGGAGAACAGGCATTTAGGAAGCTAGCGCCTAAGCTACCAGAAACTGCAAACCAGGGAGTTTAGAGACCCAGATACACCTATAAACATTCTAAACAACCCAAAAACCCAAACCCCTGCAAGAGTGAAAAGAAGGCAGGCAAAAGTCCAGCAGCAGAGTGGGGATTCTCTACTTTATTGCATCGAATGCAGCATGTATCATCATCTGCCTTTTGGGCAGGTGGTGTATGTGCACATATGGCGCAAGGAGCTCATGGCAGTCAGATGGAGCACAAGCTCTTGAGAGCCTTGGAGGAGCTAGGAGGGACAGAGGTACATAGATAAGACTTCCAGGGACACAGCATGGTCCCATCCCCACTCTGACAGCCTCTTTGCTGTTGAGGATGAAAAAGTCTTGAGGAAATCAAGCTGGAGCAAAGGGAGACAATCCCATACTTGGGGTCCTCCTTCCAGATGTTATCACTCAGATGAATACCCTAACCACTGGGCTATAGTCACTCATTCACTGGCCCAATAATTTAAACAGTAAGAGGAACAACTTCAAAATTTAATTCGGCCAGAAAAGTGAGAATGACAATAGCCCTGAGGTTAGGGCATTCACCTGAGAGGTGGCACATCCCTGTTCAAATCCATTCTCATCAGGCAGAGAGAGGACTTGAACTGGTGGTCTCCTACAACCCAGGTGAGTGCTGTAGCCACTAGGCAAGAGGTTGTCAGCAAAGTCTTCCTCCTGTCTCTCCTTCTCTCCCTGCTGTTTTGTGTGGAGGTCAGCAGCCTCTGAGCACACCTACCAATCAGGCCCTACACCAGATTGAGGAGTCATTAGAGGTGCTTTTGGAACAAACTGATAAACTAAACTAATAAGTCACCAGGATCAGATGGCATTCACCCAGGAGTTCTGAAGAAACTCAAATGTGAAGTTGCAGAACTGTAGTTTGTAACCTATCATTTAAATCAGCTTTTGTACCAAATGACTGGAGGGTAGCTAATGTGATGCCAATTTTTAAAAAAAAGGGGCTCCAGAGGTGATCCTGGCAAATATAGGCGGGTAAGCCTGATTTCAGTACTGGGCAAACTGATTAAAACTATAGCAAAGGACAAAACTGTCAGACACAGACAATGTTCCCTCTAATTTTTTACATGCATATGCAAAATGAATTTTGTTATGTGCACCAATATGGAGGTGATGTGTTGTGGGGGTGGGGCCAAGGGGTTCAGAATGTAGTAAGGGGCTCATGTCTGGGGCAGAGGGTTGGAGTGCAGGGGGGTGATAGCTCCAGCTGGGGGTGTGGGCTCTAGGGTGGGGCTGAGGGGCCTGGGGTGCAGACTGCTCTAGGGCTATGGTGGGGAGAGGATTCCCCCCAGCCCTCTCCCTGGCCACAGCAGCCGCCTCTCCCTGTCTCTCTGTGGCTGCTGCAGCTCTGGGGCCAGGGGAGAGATGCCTATCCCCACTGCAGCCTTGAGCACCTGTGTGGTCCTTGATAGGCTGCTGCATGTCCACACAGCTTAGAGGGAACTTAATATACAGATGAACATAATTTGTTGGGGGAAGAGTCAACATGGTTTTTGTAAAAGGAAATCATGCCTCACCAATCTATTAGAATTCTTTGAGGGGGGTCAACAAGCAGGAACCAGTGGATATAGTGAACTTATATTTTCAGAAAGCCTTTAACAAGGTCCCTCACCAAAGGCTCTTAAGCAAAGTAAGCTGTCATGGGATAAGAGGGAAGGTCCTCTCATGGATCAGCAATTGGTTAAAAAGATAAGAAACATAGGGTAGGAATAATAGTCAGTTTTGCAGATTGGAGAGAGGTAAATAGTGGTGTCCCCCAGTGGTCTGTATTGGAACCAGTCCTATTTAATATTCATAAATGATCTTAAAAAAATGGGTAAACAGTGAGGTGGCAAAATTTGCAGAAGATACAAAACTACTCAAGATAGTTAAGTCCCAAGCAGACCATGAAGAGCTACAAAAGTATCTTTCAAAACTGGATGACTGGGCAACAAAAAAGGGCAGATGAAATTCAATGTTGATAAATGCAAAGTAATTCATATTGGAAAACATAAGCCCAACTATACATATAAAATGATGGGGTCTAAATTAGCTGTTACCACTCAAGAAAGATCTTGAAGTCGTTGTGGATAGTTCTCTGAAAACATCCACTCAACGTGCAGCAGCAGTCAAAAAAGCGTCCAGAATTTGGGAATCATTAAGAAAGGGATAGATAAGACAGAAAATATATTGCCTCTATATAAATCCATGGTATGCCTACATCTTGAATACTGTGTGCAGATGTGGTTGCCCCATCTCAAAAAATATATTTGAACTGGAAAAGCTTCAGAAAAGGGTAACAAAAATGATTGGGGTATGGAATGGATTCTGTATGAGGAGAGATTAATAAGACTTGTCTTTTTTCCAAGCTGAAAAGTCTGACGGGGGGGGGGGGGAGGGAGGAGAAGAGATATGATAGAGGTCTATAAAATCATGACTGGTGTGGAGAAAGTAAGTAGGGAAGTGTTATTTACTCCTTCTCATAACACAAGAACCAGGGATCACTAAATTAAATTAATAGGCAGCAGGTTTAACAAACAAAGGGAAGTATTTTTTTTTCCACCCACACAACGCACAGTCAACCTGTGGAACTCCTTGCCAGAGGAGGTTGTGAAGGCCAAGACTATAAACAGGGTTCAAAAAAGAACCAGATGAATTCATGGAGGTCCATCAATGGCTATTAGCCAGGATGGGCAGGGATGGGATCCCTAGCCTCCGTTTCCCAGAAGCTGGGATTGGGTGACAGGGGATGGATCACTTGATACCTGTTCTGTTCATTCCCTCTGGGGCACTTGGCATTTGCCACTGTCAGAAGACAGGATACTAGGCTAGATGGATCTTTGGTGTGACCCAGTATGGCTGTTCTTATGTACAAATGAGCCAGATGCTCCTCCACTTATCTTCCCCTGGTTTATGAATGCTCCGGTGCTCAGGTGGGAGATAAATATCTGGACAGCTAGAGTGAGGCAACAGTACACATGCCCAGTGGCAGAAATACAGGTGCCTAGGGAACGTTTACCACCCCAACAACAAAAATACCCCATATAGGCATCATGTGATTTTTGGCAGCAGCCAAGCAATAATTGTGGATTGCAGTGGCATCTAAGAATGGGACTTAGGTGCCTAGTTATGTCTGTGGATCTAGGCCTAAGTTGCAGCCCACATAACAGAGATTTGGCAGTCAATACATTAAGGGGACATATCTAGATTACAGGCCAGATGCTAAAGGTCACCTAGGTAGGCATGCCATTCTCACTGTAGCATTAGCAGTCACAAGTTTATACAGATCTAGATGCGTGGCCTATATGTTAGCCAGAATTATTCTTCCCCTTCTGGAAGGAAGAGACTATTATACAACTATGGGAAAGATACAATAGGGAGATGATCTTTTGTTCTATCCATGCAGGCAAGAATTTCAGTTCATTCTGCAAGAAGTGCCTGCCTGCAACCAGCATAAAGGTACCAACTACATTAATTTGCCTCACATATGCCTAGAGCAGGACAACAGGAATTCTAGTTGTCAAGCATTTAACATTAACTGCAATAATTGGGGGCTGCCAGACCTATGCAAATTGGGAGTTCAACAGTGGGGAAGAAGAAAAGTTTATAAGATGTTCCTATCACCTACAACAGTAAGTGTTGGTAGGAAGAGAGAGAAAGGGAGACAGACTGGGTTAAGCCAAACAGGCCTGCTAATATAACAGTCTTTCACTTAAGAGCATGCCCAGTAAACAAGAGGAATATGGGACTGGAAGTCAATGGACCAAAATTGGTACTTTGGAAGTTAGGCCTAATTGATTAACAAAATAAGGTAAGAATGGAATAGCCCATCCATCACCCCCTTTTGGGGGCCCTTAAAGAGACTTTGGGGGCAGGGGCAGCACAGGGAAGTTATCTTCCATTGCAGCTGCTGCTAAGTGACTTTCATCCTAACACCCAGACCTTGGCATACTAGTGGGTATGCCGGATGTCCTTGCTGGTGCAGTGATGGCACTCCGCCTGATCCATGCAAGATCCTGCTTCATCTTCCCTGACCTCATGTGTCCCTTTCCATCTCCCACTATCTTCCTCCTGGCCTGTCTCTGGGATTTTCATATGATCCTGTGACTAACTACACAGCACCAGCATAATGAGATGCTATGGCCCATCCAGCTCTGACCAGCTGGAGAAGGGCCCCATGAAGGGAAGGGACTTGACCAAGAAACCAGATAGCATCCCTGAAAGAGGTGAGCCAGGTCCAGAGCAACAGCTGCTGTGGCCAATCTGCCAGCCCAAAGCATCTCACCATAACTGACTAGTCACCCTGTATCCTAAAATGTATTTACTCCACCCCCACCCCCTTTTGTCATCCTATCTTCTGCCCTGTTGGCCTGTTTTGTTAAGAGCAAGAAAGACTCATTCTTGACTCAAATAACTAGAACAAATCTTTTCTTCCTCATCAAAAAGGGATGGCTGACAAAATAAGAGGTCATACCCTCTGAAAAAGGGACTTAAATAAATATTAAAAGAAAGTGGTGTATTTGGAGTACAGAGGCCTCTGCTTGCTTAGTACTATGACAAACCACTAGAAAACTCATGCCAAAGGTTGGAAACTTAGTGATTGGGATATACACAACAGAATCAACATAAAGCACTAAATTTAGTGATCCCCCCCCCCCCCCATTACATATGTTTTGCATACATATTAAAATGTTGCATGGTGACAGTGTCACATTAACTTTGACTCTCTGGGCCCATTTACTGAATCAAAAATAATACAATAGCACTCACATGGAGCATTTGACCAAAGCAGAAGAGGATGTATGGGTCAGTAACAGCTAGAGTTTCACATCCCCTTTCTCAAGAACCGTTTCTCTATCGTCCTTTTATCTCAGATAGTGGTACATATTTAAGGCCAGATACCTACTAGACAGATATGAAAATTTAAGCAGACTACAAGCAAGAAGAAAGGGCAAGACCCTAGTGACAATCTTAGCTCCTTCTGGCTCGTCTGTCTTGTCAGATTCAGTAGGCTGCTGGGAAAAGCTACCAACAGCAGTAGAAACTCCTGGTCTGCAGACAGCTCAGAAGTCACCAATGCATTAGTCAATCACAAGCGAAGCACTCTTGTCAGAGTCAAATGACAGATTTAAGAAATTGTTCTCCAGAATTGGCTAGCTTGGCTTCCGTACCCTTCCCTCCCACAACTCACTAGGGTAAGTCTTCTACTGTCATTGGCAAGTGGCTTTTTCAATTCCTGCTTTGTGATCCTCCCCAAGCATTGCTTGTTGACATATATGTCTCAGCCAGGAGGACAAAGACCTATAATGGCTAGAATACTAGGAAGTATTAGCCTTGTGAAACTGCTGCAGGATATCAATGCAAGAGTTTAGTAAGATCCAAGAGAATCATCCATTTTTCTAAACAGGGATCTTACCGGCAGTTACACTAGATAGGAAAACCATGGGGTTTTTGGTCAGCCCATATATAGTTTGAGGTACAAGGTGGTATTCAGGTGAGTCCAGGAAGGAAGTTCCCATGAACAAAATATTGTATTTATGTAGATTTTGGAGGCTGGCTGAGCTCTCCTCCAAAAGCATCTGGCAATGGCTGCTGTTGATAAAGGATACCCCAACTATATGGATCATTGCTCTGTTCTGGCAATTCCAATGTGGCTGTACATTCTGTTAACAGTCTCTTTACTATGGGACTCCAGCTTATGTGCCTACACAGCAAGTCTAAGAGCTACTTATCACTGCTGGAATTCCCACCACTTAATAGGCAGGGGCAGGAGCAACAGATACAGATCTAGTCAGCTGAAGAGGGCATGAGTTAAACAAAAACCAAGGACTTTCCTCTACCTATCTAGGGATTCAGACACACAAGGTGGAGAAGGGGTCAAGGAAAGGCAGTGTCCAGACAGGACTATTAACAACATGTTTATCCAGATTACCTAGTCACTGATTAATTTCTGAATGGCCAGGCCACTTCTGGTCCCTCATCTCGCCATGTCATTGCATTAATTAAACAAGGGTTCTCTTTTAGCTCCTAGCAGTTTCTACTCATTTATGACCTGAAGGGCTTAAAGTGCACATCTATTTAGCAGCAAAGAGGTGCAGACAGCAGTTTCATACTGCATCTTTTAGTAAAAAAAGGGCAGCAGACCCGTGTCATTCAAGAATGATCCCAATGAACTGCACAGCAGAAGGAGTTGTAGCACCACTGTCTAGCATTTGGGGAGCATCTCTACATTGAGCCCTCACTACTGTTTGTTTGCCCAGTATTATCTGCAAAGACTGCTGCCCCAAGCACACACAGAACTCCAATTTGTTTCCATTAGCTAATATGTGGACAGGACAGCCATCTTTCAGGCAAGTGAAAAAACGTAAGACACTGCATGAATCTTAAAAGCTTTGCTCAATATGGCAGAGTGGGCCAGAGAGTTTTGTTCCAGATAGTCCCTTCCAGTCATCATGATGCCTAGTAGAGGAGGAGCTAGAACTCCAAAAGCAAGCAGAGAATGAGCTTTAGAAATGAATTAGGATTTAGGACATTCATTTTGCTGCAAGCTGGGGGTTATCATTCTAAAATTTCCTTAATGCAGAGCTGGACTTTTTTTTTGTTTTTAAGCAAAAGACATCCAGGCTTTGTCTACACTAGTTCTGCTTTCTAAAAATGTTTAGCTGTTGCCAACATTGTTCAGCTTCTGCCTGCATTACCAACACTAGAAACAATGCATGTTGGTTGCTACCAGCTTTTGATACCAAGTTGATTAGACATGTTCTACACAAGTTTATACAGTGCTAGAGGCAGCCATGCCAGCAACCCATCATTCTATTTGAATGAGGTTCTTATACCACCCTTGCCACCACAGTACCAAGCACCTTCCAGAAGTATACTACACTAGAAGCACTATGTGCCACTGTAGTGTGTTAGGTGAAAACGCTCTATGTAGACAGGCAAGAGAGCTCTTCTGTTGGCATAATAAGTCCACCTCCATGAGAGGCGGTAGCTATGTTGGTGGGAGAAGCTCTCCCATCAACATAATGCTGTCTACACTGGTGCTTAGGTCAGTGTAACTTACATCACTCAGGGGAGTTGCTTATTTGCAGAAGTGGTAGTGTTGACTTTGCCTCAGTGACATGACTCACTTCCATCACACGTTCATCATTCTCTCATCCTTTCCCCAGGTTGGGGCTCAACACTGCTAATGCCGACCAGTGTTTAGCAACAATGGGAAATGTAGCAGGATAGACAAGGCCCAAATGTGAAGACTAAAAGGTACGTCGACACTTAAAATGTTACAGCAATACTGCTATAGCACTTCGGTATAGATGCTTTCTATAGCGACAGGAGGGGCTCTCCTGTTGCTGTAGTTAATCCACTTCTGAGAGGTGGTAGCTGGGCTGACAGAAGAATTCTTTCACCAACCTAGCACTGTCTATACTGAGGCTTAGAGTCGCATAGCTGTGGGTATCAGGGGTATCACACCCCTGAGATAGGCAATTATGCCTAATAAATTTTCAGTGTGGACCAGCCCTACAGCTACTCATGAAAAACGAGAGATCCAAGTGCAAGGCCTTTGGGAAGCTCCTCCTGACACCATCTTTCATATCAGTCTTCAGCTAACTGGCATCACATCTAATGTACCTACCCCCTCTAGCTGCTGAAGGAAAAATGCAGCTGTTTTTCTTCTCCCTCTCTAGAGCCACCTTACTGCTGTGGTGGAGAGGATCTGCTATTCTACCCCTAAAGAGTATCCTAGTACCTGCCTCTGCTGCTCAGAACTTCTGCCTCAAGTAGTAGCATAAGAACATTTGTATAGTAACTCCTCACTTAAAGTCATCCCTGTTAATGTTGTTACGTTGCTGATCAATTAGAGAACGTGCTCGTTTAAAGTTGTGCAATGCTCCCTCATTTGGCAACCGCCTGCTTTGTCCATTGCTTGCAGGAAGAGCAGCCATTGGAGCTAGCTGGTGGGGGCTTGGAACCAGGATGGACCGGCAGCCCCCCTTTCAGCTCCCTGTTCCCCTAAGTTCCCTGTGCTGCAGCCACTCAGCAGGCTATCAATTGCCAGCAGTTTGGCTGTCCCTCCCCAGACTGCCATTTGCTGCTCCTGCCCTCTGCCGTGGAGCTGCTCCCTGGAGCCTCCTGCTTGCTGTGAGGGGGGCTAATGTCAGGGTGTCTCCCTCCCCCCTGCTCCCCGCTTACCCCCATCTCCATAGAGCGGGGGAGGGGGGGAGGAGAACAACAGGGCTCAGGATGGAGGGAGCTTGCAGGCAACAGCTGTGTCTGAACTTGCTGATTTACTTAAAAAGGCAATGTACTTAGAGAGTGGGGCCCAGCATACTTAAAAGGGAAATGCACGTCTCTCTCGCACATGGTGAGTGTCTGTCTCTCTCTACAAGGCAGCAGGAATGGAGGGAGGGGTGACAGCATGGCAGAGTGTGAGGCTACATTAACAACAATGTGTAAACCCTTGAGGGCTCAGCCGAGTGCTAATTCATCATTTAGCAGTAAGGCATTCCCTGGGAAATATCCCTCCCTCTGACTTCGCCACCTCAACCAAGCTACACAATCATCATCGTTGTGTACCAGTATTAAATTAATTGTTTAAAACTTCTACTGTGCATGTATATAATATAGTCTTGTCTGTGGAAAAAAATTTCCCTGGAAATTAACCCCCTCCCCCATTTACATTAATTCTTATGGGGAAATTGGATTTGCTTAACATCATTTCACTTAAAGTCACATTTCTCAGGAACAGAACTACAAGGTAAAGCAAGGAGTTACTGTACTGGGACCCACAGATTACCCCCATTAGCTCAGAATGAGACCAGTTTTGTCGATTTCAAACTGCTGCTTGGCAAAGCTATGAGCAGCAGAGGCATGGCACTGACGCTGGTCTACTAGCAATCTCAGGTCACATTTGGAAGCATCTTCACAGCCATAAAGCTGACATCTCCAGGTTTTAAGAGACCCTGTTTCTGCAGAAGTTGACAGATCAGCACCAATACACACTAGGAAAAGCTTCCCACTCACCACTGGGTTACTTCAGCAATGTCCTGACCAAGCCATTTTCTTATGCCTGCAACCTACAGATTCTACTCCATGCCAGAAGAGTTTCTATTTTAAACCTTCCTGTGTAACTAGTAGGTTTGTGTAACTGCAATCTTTCCCATGAAGCAAACACCACCATCCCTAAATTTCATGTGTTCATTTTCAAATATAGCACCAGTGATGTTTTGCTACAAATAGTTCTTTTATTACAGAGATAGAGAAGAGATTCCCAGGGTTAAGATTTCACAGGTTAGCTTTTTTACTTTGAGTCCTTTTTCAAACAATTTCTTCCATTTACTGTACATTTACTCCCTGAGGACTTACTACTCTTGCTTGCAAAGCTGGATTTTGAGAGCTATGTTGTCTGTAACAAGATACGTTTTGCTATAATCACCGGTTAGCGTTATATTTGACTAAGAGATGACAATGTCAAGCCTTCTGTTACATGTTAAGGGATACAGCTTTTATATTTGTTTTTCCTAGTCAAAGAGTAGTTAACTAGAGGATTTGAGAAGTTGGTCTTGTGCCCTTTGCTTCTTTGAGGGGAAAAAGGCAAGCTAGAAGGTTTTCCTTAGGAATATCAACTTTGGCCTTCTCTGTTGGAAAACTTGCTGGGTTTCTTCATGAACATATGTTGTTAGCTCACACACTGACTGGGCGTGTGGGTCTAGAAATTTTAAGACTCCATTTCTCCAAAGTGTTGGTTCATTGAACTTTGACCTGTTAGCAAAAGAACGCTGAAATAGTGATTTTAAAACCTTTTTCTTGGTTGTTCAACTTTCATTCTTGGCCATTATGCTGTTAAACTAGTTCCAGGCTAGATGGGACCAGATTTTCAAGTGCAAGATGCTTTCAGAAACTTTTGCTTCTCAAGTGTATATAGGACAACAACAACAAAGGGAGGCCACAAGCCTAATATCCTCTACTACTGCATGTTCAACCAGCTTCAAAGGTGACATTTTCTGTTAAGGCAAAGAATCAGAAATAAATTAAGGTAACACTTCCACACAAAAGTGAGAAGGTCTTAGTGCACTCAGAGACCCCTCTCCCTTTCACCCTACACCCACATCCTATTCTGGAAATGCACAGTCTTAAGTCTGGCCAGGAGATTCCTGACTTTGATGGGCAATTAAAGTGGCAGCATCTCCCCATCCTTATGTGGGACAGGACTCTCTGGGACAGTCTAGGCCAGGGGCTCTCAATCTCTCTTTGAGTCTCCCACACATGGTATGAAGATTCCACAGCCCAGCTGTGCCACAACAACTGGTTTTCTGCATATAAAAGCCAGGGCTGGCATTAGGGGATAGCAAGCAGGACACCTGCCTGCCCCAGCAAAGCTATATTGTTTGGGCCCCGGCTTTCTGCCCTGGGCCCCAGTGAGTCTAATGTTGGCCCTGCTTAGCTATCCACAGGTATATCACATGTTTCCCTCGATCACTTTTCACACAGCCCTAGAATGATGTGCTGATGTGAACGTGCAGCTAATGTTCATAAAGCCCCGACAGGTCTTTTTTAAAGGCAGCCTACTTTACAATAAAGTGACATTGTTCACTCAAGCACTACCCTCCCTAGGAAACTCCCTCTGCCACCCTCTCCCCACTAAGTTGGGTTGAAAACAGTTCACTGCTTGTACAAGTGCAACAAAACTCACCACATCACAAAGCCTGATGAAACATGCCAGCAACATACATTTCCTTAGCGTAACCATACCCAGACTGGAAAACTAATTTAGCTATTGTTAGCAATGCCATGCCATATGGTTTTGGCCAAAAATTCTTAAGCAGCTAGTTACAGAATGACTCCCTCCAAGGTTCCACCCCCCATGTCCTAGGGTATTTCTACATTAACTGCCAGATCAGCAGCAGCGATCGATCCAGCAAGGGTCAATTTATCACATCTAATCTAGACATGATAAATTGATTCCCAGTCGCTCTATCGTCAACTCCTGTACTCCACCACCAGGAGAGGCACAGACGAAGTTGACAGGGGAGCAGCAGCAGTTGACTCACCGTGGTGTCTTCACCGCGGTAAGTTGACCTAAGTACATCGACTTCAGCTACGTTATTCACGTAGCTGAAGTTGCTTAACTTAGATTGATCTCCCCCCAATGTAGACCAGGCCCTAGTGATGTTTAGATTTCTCTGACTACAGGTATTAAGAATTAGGGCTTTGTTATGTAGGATATTATAACAAAAAAAAGTAAAGATTTCGCCTAGTCCACGACTAGGGCTCCTATGGTAATACATTTGTATTAAGGGATTTCTAAGCAGCTGATCTAATGTAGATTAAGATCAAGACAGCAACTCAGCGAAGTGACTGGTTTGTAACATTTTAGTTTTTATCTACCCACAGATATTCCAGTGGAGGCCAACATTATAAGCAATCACTGGATTTGCATTTTCAGATCTCTTGGCAACCCAATCTTCACACCCCTTTAAAAGGCCAGTTATTATCCCTACTTTACAAGTAAAGGAGCACAGAGCAGATAAGTAATATGCCCAGGGGCACACATGAAGTCAGCGGTACTCTAGCAATTAGGTAGCGTCCCTCCCTGCCTGCTCCTGCCTTACTCCGCATTTCGACCAAGGGATAGGCGAGGATGTCACTGGAGACCCTGCCACCCGAAAGCCCAGACCTGCGATCAAGGGCTAGTCAAGAGTTACAGTCACTCCCCAGCCAGGGGCTCCAGCCCCCGAGAGGAGAGACCGACCCGGCTTCCATCAGCGCCACTGAGAACCAGGGCCCAGCGGTGTCCCGAGCGCCTCCCTTGGGGCCCCCGGGCTCGACCAGCCCCTCACGGCAGAGCTCAGCAGCGGCTCCGACAGACGGGAGCTCGCAGCTTTCCGGCGCGACACGGGGGCAGCGGCGCAGCAACGCTCGGGAGCCCCAGGGCCCGGGCGGACTCACGGCGCCGGTGAAGATGTCCTCGCCCTCGGTGTCACTGTCCACATCCCCTTCGGCCCTAGGGAAGGGCGGGGGCAACCGCTCCGCAGAGGGGCTGGAGCTGCAGGCGCCGCCCGACGCCATGTCCCTGCGCTCGCGGATGCTGCTTCCGCCTCCCAGATGCCTACTGGGGCGGAAACGCCAACGACAGCTTTATGAGGAGAGAGCGGCGCCGTGAGCGGGGGCGGGGCCTGGCCCTGCGGACAAGGAGGAGGGAACCATGTCGGGGGGGGGGGGGGCGGAGCGGGTGAGGGGATGCCCTTGGTGGGGGGAGCCAAACGGGGGGCGAGCCCGCCAGAATACACAGAGGAAAGAGCCGGGAGAGGGCGCGGGACTTCGGGAGGGGCGGGGCTGGCTGCCGTGGGTGGAGCCAGAATAGGGGTGGGGCTGTGCCATGTCTAGGTGGTCCTGATGGTCGCGTGCCGTGCTTGTGCGCTCTGCAAACTGTTCCGCGAGATGGGCTCGTGTCATGACGCAGGACCCACGCTCTGTCCCTCAGAGAAGGGAGGGGATCATGCCAAAAAGCCCCGCCTGATTGGCTGCCTTTTCCCCCTTCCCCGCCTCCTCAGCAAGGCAGCCAATGAGAGATGCTGACTGTAGGCAGAGGGTGCTGCCACTCAGCTCGGGAAAAGACAGCCAATAGAATCAAAGAATATCAGGGTTGGAAGGGACCTCAGGAGGTAGGGTGACCAGACAGCAAATGTGAAAAATCAGGACTGGGTGGGGGTAATAGGAGCCTATATAAGAAAAAGACCCAAAAATCCAGACTGTCCCTATAAAATCGGGACAGCTGGTCACCCTATCAGGAGGTCATCTATTCCAACCCCCTGCTCAAAGCAGGATATAATCCCAACTAAATCATCCCAGCCAGGGCTTTGTCAAGCCTGACCTTAAAAACCTCTAAGGAAGGAGATTCCACCACCTCCCTAGGTAACCCATTCCAGTGCTTCACCACTCTCCTAGTGAAAAAGTTTTTCCTAATATCCAACCTAAACCTCCCTCACTGCAACTTGAGACCATTACTCCTTGTTCTGTCATCTGCTACCACTGAGAACAGTCTAGATCCATCCTCTTTGGAACCCCCTTTCAGGTAGTTGAAAGCAACTATCAAATCCCCCTCATTCTTCTCTTCTGGAGACTAAACAATCCCAGTTCCCTCAGCCTCTCCTCATAAGTCATGTGCTCCAGCCCCCTAATCATTTTTGTTGCCCTCCGCTGGACTCTTTCCAATTTTTCCACATCCTTCTTGTAGTTTGGGGCCCAAAACAGGACACAGTACTCCAGGTGAGGCCTCATCAATGTCGAATAGAGGGGAACGATCACGTCCCTCGATCTGCTGGCAATGCCCCTACTTATACAGCCCAAAATGCCATTAGCCTTCTTGGCAACAAGGGCACACTCTTGACTCACATCCAGCTTCTCGTCCACAGGTGGGGAGAGGGAAACGGCCTCAAGGCCCATACCATTCCCACAGGAGGGGATGGGGCGCAGAAAGAGCCTCCCCCTTCATGGGAAGGTGTGTTAGCCCAGCCTGCTGGCTCCCTCCTGCCCCCGCACCCCGCGAGCCCAGAACCAAGGGGGGCAGGGTGGGGCAAGGCTTGTCGTTAGTGTATATGTCAGTGCATGGCTGAGAGCACTGGGATTTCCCTGAGGGCAGAGCACCTGCATTTCCTTCTCCAGTGAAGCACTGGAGTCCAGTCTTTTCCATGCCCTTCTGTAGGTTCAGGCAGGGCACCAAACTGCACGGCTCCACGCATTGCCATTGGCCATGTGGCAGTGGTCTATGCGGCACACTGGCAGGGCTGCTGGGTATCACCTATCCAGGTTCTCAGCTTCTCCTTGGCCCTCTCCTCTCCTGCGTTGCCCTGGGGATAGTATGGGAGGTGCCCCATCCATTCCTAGGCACCCCCCATTAAACTTGTATCCTGCTCACTCTTTCCTCCCCTGCAATATGGCAAGCGCACCATGCGGGAGTGTCTGGGCAGCTGCACTGTGGGAGGCAGCACCCCCAGTTCCTCCCGTAAGAATGGGGCTGAGTCAAACACCTGCTGCAGGTGTAACTCTGGAAGCAAGTCTTCAATTTGCCAAAGAGACATTACCTTTGCATGATGGTTGCTCTCAAAACCCTCAGGTTGGCCACCCCTTTAAGGCACTGGTTATGTCTACCTCTGTATAGTGCTCAGCCCAAGGGGCCTCAATCTCTGTCCAGGCCACTGGGTACTACCATCTTGTAAATATTAAACTACCTAAAAAAAACCTATTAAAATAATGTTGCAAAGTCAAACATTTGAGAGTTAGGAAAGGCCAGTGTTACCATTACCCCTGCAACCTAATCTGCCTGTGTGTGTATGCATTATGATACAAGTCTTTAATTATACGATCACAGATTACACACCCCATATTCACCATAGTAATATGATTATGATATAATTATTAGCAGCTTGTACATATGATGTCATGTGAGGTGTTTATGGAAAAGTTATGGTTTTCTGAATATGATTATCCTATTTGTATGAATGTATCATTTTTGTATCTGGAGTTATGAATATTAACTATGTATTTGTATTTCAAATGTGCTTGCACCTGGGTAACACACACAAAACTTTACATACAGTTTGCTAGCACACTGTGAATGGCCTATTCAGCTTGAATGGCCCATCAGCAAAGACAATGGGCCATGGGGAAAGCTTATCTTCACCTGATGAACTGTCCTGGGGACGCTTCAGTCAGCCTGTGGATAATGGCTGCCATGACTCAGAAAAGCATGCAAGGGAACGTAACTAGGTCACATGATACTAAACTCCATTTTGATACCTGTATTTTTTCACAAACTCGGCTGGGAACTTGGTTTGGAACAAAGGGCTTCCTGCCATATGGAAGAAATTATAAAAGGGAGAAGTGACATCAACCCAGGGCCCCACTCCTCACATAAGAACACCTGGAAACACCGGAGGAACAAAGACTGAACTGGGGGAAGTGCTAGTCCCAGGCTAAAGGGATTTCTAGCCTGTGTATGGAAGCTTGATGGACTGTTTGTACTATCTAACAGGGTGAGACACTGCTTGATTCAAATCCTATCTAGTACATAAAACTTAAGACTGAAGTTTTGTTCATTTCTTAGGTAACCATCTTTGATCTGTTTGCTATTACTTATAATCACTTAAAATCCATCTTTCTGTAGTTAATAAATCTGTTGTATATTTTTTAATCTAAAACAGTGTGGTTTGCTTGAAGTGTGTGGAAAACCTCAGCTCAGTGAATAAAGGTTCTGTGTATATTCCTCTCCAAATCGAGGGAGGGGTGGACTGGGTAATTGTAATAATCTTTAATGGTCAGGTTTTTGACCAGGACAGGACCATACAACTCCAGGGTCCTAAGCTGAGGAACTGGGGGGCATTTTGACTGGAGCCGCTCTATTGTTGGCTCATGAGTGGCTGGCCAGAGCATTCATGAACACAGCTGGGTGTGATCCCTTCCTGGGGAGGTTGGTGCGAGGGCAAATTTGGAGGGCTTTGTAGCTTGTCAGATTGATGAGACGGAGGCATAGCTCACTTCTTAGAGTGTATGGATAACCGTAACAGGTGCCAAGCTTTATCTAAGGCAGTTTTCTCACCTACAGCTACTTTTCACATCTCCAATCCACATGGCCAGGCATCCATTGTTCATAGAGTGCAAAGAGCACTGCCCGTTTTGTTCCCTCAGTGCTGGGTAACAAAGGGGTTCTCTCCCCCTTCTTCTTACAGTCCAGTGAACCTTTGAGATCTATTCTTTTGAAGTTCTGGTAACTGGTGTTTCCCTCAGATGCAAATAAACTGCCCACTGTCTCTGCCAGCATTCTGCTCAATTTACATTATAGACTCCAGCAAAAAGGCAAAACAAATCTCCTTTGTCTAGAACAAATGTGTTTATCAAGTCTGCCCCAAAAAAGTATTTTAGGAACATATTTCCAGCACACACACATAACTCTTTACACGCCAAGTACGGACCCCACGCCATGCTATTAATGAGCAGTGTGATACCAACTTTCATTTAACTCTACACATAACACTTTACAGAAAATACTATGATGGCAACATGTGAAGTGTAGTGTGTGTCAGAGGTGGCAGGAGTTTGCAGAACAGTGGCCCTCTGCCAGTTGGCATTGAGGGACTCATAGGTTATGTCTGCACAGCAAAGAAAGTCCCACGGCTGGCCTGTGCCAGGCAACAGGGTCTGGGGGGCTGTTTCATTGCTGTGTAGACTTCTGGGCTTGGGCTGGCACCCGAGCTCTGGTACTCTCCTACCCTGCAGCATCCTAGAGCCCAGGCTGCAGCCCAAGCCTAGAAGTCTACACAGCAATAAAATAGCCCTGCAAGCCTGAGTCAGCTGGCATGGGCCAGCCCTGGGCATCTAGTTGCTGTGTAGACAAACCCTTAGGATCCCAAGAGTATCTTGTTAATTAAGTCTAGGCTCCAGAAGGCATGTTATGATTTTATTTGGGATGTAACCGTTTGTTTCCAATACTTTCACGTGCTATTACTTGAGTCTCAGGGCTTTGTTAAATAAACTTATCCCTGATTTCACTAGAAACCAATCTCAGTGCTGTGTGTTAGGCGGAGCGGGGAGCTGAGTAGGAACTCGCAAGCTGTTTCTCTGGAAGCAGTGAATCTGTAAATACGACAATTGTCCAGTGAACCAGGGCTGGACCCTCCAGGGAGCTGCTCGCCGAGTTTGAGGGATAGCGTGTACCTATTGCTAAGCTGCAGTGATAGCAGGGCCTTCCTCACGCTAAGGGCAGGTGGTACCCCCACCGCTATTTAGGTTGCCCGGCCCTTTCCCTTATAACAGCTTCTTGTGACCTTTCCTTTGAGAGGCTCTCACACCGCCATTGTTTTAAGTGGGTCTTTACTATTCAGTAGGAGGCAAGCACTCTGGCTTGAGAGGAGCTTTGTCTCTGTCCCTCGCCATTCTGGCTGCTCTGATAGAAAGGGTTAAGAGGCACCATTTCCCTTCTCTCTTTTTCCTCAGGAGAGGTAGCAGCCAGAATAGCCAAATACACCACCACACCAAAGGTGAACTCACACCGCCACCCCCCAACACACACAATACTGGGGATATCCAGGAGCTGCCAGAGCCGCTGTAGAGGTTGGAGCAGTGGAGGAAGAGGCCACAAGAGCAAGGCTGACTCAAGATCATCATAAGGGCTGGAGCAGCTCTACCTCCCCAAGGGAGCAAACTTGACACACACACCCCACCCCCGCCCTCTTGGATCCAGCACATGGCCCAAGCAACCCATCCCACCTCTGGGGACACCATGAGGTGGGTATGGGCTGGAGCTCCCCCCACTTCAGGGAGGATGGGAGATCGAGGTCAAGTCAGGCTCCTCACAATCATTGCCCCAGACCCAGCAGCACTTCCATGGCTGGGATCTCAACCAACTTCTGCTTCCAGCTACTGTTGAGAGACAAGGTGGGGGAGGGAATAGCTTTTATTAGACCAGCTTTGGAGGGGGCATGGGGGGAGAAGAGAAGCTTTCAAGCTTACACAGAGCTCTCTCTCACGTACATTCTATGTAAACTCAAAAGATTGTGTCTCTGCTATCCTCAGACCACAGCAACACAGCATCCAGTTAATGTAGCTAGTCTTGTAACACGCTGGGCTGAAGGTTAAGGGGGCAAATGCTGCAGGCAATATCGGGGGTGGGGTACAGTTGTACAAAATAAACTTTTTATTTTAAAGGACCCCAGAGACCCAGCAGGGCAGAATGAATACTAACAAATCTGGCCTTTCCTAACCTTTCAAGAGACTGAGTTTCTAATTTAAAATGTTCTTTTCATGTAGTTGTGGGCTGTGTATATTTTCCTACTGAACATGTAAATGATTACAAAGAGCAATGGTTCTCAGATCAAGTACACCTCCCACCACTGGGTAATTTTGGAGGAGGTTTGGTTTTGAAATAAAAGTGCACTGAACTTGCTTGATTGTAGGTATTGCAGTGCCCCCTCCTGGATAGACTCAGAGCTACTAATCTCATGGGTGATGCCTTTCTCAAAGATTGTCCTTCCACTCAAATGTTGATCCTGTGTGTTTGGAACCAGAAGATCAATTTTAGGTGAACTCTTCCATATAGACAGCGACCTTGATGGTAGGAGACTGTTCATGGATGGCCACCGTATGAGACTCCCTCATGGGGTGGGGAGGGAAGAAGACAGGAACACTTCTCTCATTGGGTGAGCTGCTTGTGATCAGTAGAATGTTACCTGACTATAGTGAGGATCTGCTAACACCTTAAAAACCACCATTATACCACCACATGCTAGATAAACCGGGTTTTTTAAAGAAGGATGCAAACCACGCTAGCTAGTGCTCAGACAAGGGAGAGCCTTGTCCTGAAGAACTTTAGGCTCAATGTCTTAAACTGCCCTAATCTTCAAAACAACGGATCCAGCCACATTAAAGATCAAACATCAATCTCTGAACCACCACAAAAGTTGCGCTCTTCTGGGACAATGCAGCTCACAGTGCAGAATGAAGCATGAGAGCTGGGACAAAATATTCTGTGCCCGAGGGATCCAGTTAGGGAGCAGTCTTCCAGAGAAGATTAGGTGAATTAAGACTAACTGCCTTGATGGAACATTGCAAAGAGAAGGCCTTTCCATCATAAGAATGACACACAACAGTAACTCCAGCCAAGCAGGAGTTACCCTGAAACAAACTAGCCTAAACACAGAGTAAATTAATAAAAATCTTTAAAAAAATCAAACCACCCCCTACACTTAGAGTTTTGACCCCCCAAAAGGGAGAAGAGCCAGAAACTCCAAGAAATTCACTAGGAGCTTTGCTATTGAATTGAGGAGGAAGGTGCGCAGATACTACGGTGATGGAGAGACAGAAGAATCTGTACTCTAATTACACACAGAGGAGAGAAATGGAACAGCACAGCCTTTCCCCTCCCTGTATACAACTACTTCAGCATTTTAATACACAACTTTGCCCCATCTTTTTAACCCTCCACCTCCTGGATTAGGTTTTGGGGATTAAACTTTAAGCTATTGGCTCCTTGTGCATTACAGACACTTGCCAGCTATTTCCACTCCAACTCCACATCTCACCCTTCCTCTGCTTTGCACAGTAAGCCCACCACCCACTCCCTCCCCTCTGGGATTGAGAGTAGGCACTGGCTGCTGAATAAGGAGGCAGCAGGATGAAGTTCTTGAGCCTGGGAAGGCGTGTGCACCTGCTGCTGCCCAACTCTCTCCACAGAGGATCTCCGAGCCAGCCGCAGAGGCATAGGGGCCAAGACCTTCAAAGGGCCTGGCCCCCAAGTGGGAGCTCCTCCTTTTATAAGTCAGTCCCATGAGGGGCTGGTCTGGCAGGAGTCGGTGTTAAAACTGAGAAGGAAACTGAGGCACGGACTGGTGCTTGGTAAACCCCTCACAGCCAAGTCATGGCTGAGTGAGGAAAGGAGCCCAGGAGTACAGGCCCCCGGGGCCCTCTCTGGGCATTGAGGTACACTCCCCTCTCCAAGCCACGTATGACTTGAGTCCCTGCCCATTCTAGCAGCCGCCTAGTGCATGAGCAGAACTCCCTCACAGGAGGATTTTAGAGCTGGGGAGCTTCCATACCAAGCTGCAACCCATCACTTCCCCTGGAGGAGCGTAGCAGCGAGAGTCTTACACATTCCTCCAGCAGCAGCAGGGGAGCCGTGTGACATGTCTGCTGTGGCCTGCCTTGTCTCTACACCCCATTGCTACACATGACATGGGTGAGGATGGACACTTCCTCACTGGAACATACCCGAGTGTTTAGCCGCAACCTCAAGATCTGACTCAGCTACCCTTCTTTATGCACTCGGCATTGGCCTTTCCTTGCTAGGAGCAGCAGCAAGCAGTTCCCTCCCTCTGCGCTGTCACAAACATTTTTCAAGTTCCTCTCCCTGTCATTCTCCACTGAGAATGTGATTTGAGCCCTGGTGCTGCTGTGGTGTCACCCTCTTCACTGCTGACTCTGGCAGTCTGGGCCCCTGGCAGGGGGCCTCCATTGCAGGTACTTGCAGCAGCCCAAGCACAGAGGGGTTGTTTTCAGGTTCAGGGGGTCACCTCTGATTAGCCAGCAAAATTCCACCACCTGCCCCACCACCCCACTTCTCACATTCCCTCTTACACCAGTTCTCTCCTTCAACCTCGGCTAGAGCAAGCTTCCTTTTGGCAACACCTGGAGCTAGTGCAGTAACCTCCTTTGGATTCTTGCACTCTTGGCAGCCTCACTTCAGATGCAAGCGCCAGCCTCCCCGGCTCAGCAGCTGCCCTGCACGCCTGGGATCAGTGTCAAATTCAGCCTGGTCAGCGGTTAAGAAAGTAATAGGGCAATCACCTTGGAGATGGAGACTGTACCAGCGCTGAGTGGACAGGCTTGGGAGCCATTCCTCTCCCTTGGTACAGGCCATCTAATTAATGTCACTTGTATTCCAGTAGCATCTAGAAGGCCCAGTCATGCTCAAGGCCCCTTTGTTCTGGGTGCTGCACAAACACTTAGTGAGACACAGTCCCTGTCCCACAGAGCTCACAGTCTAAAGCTCTGGTTCTCAACCCATGGCCCAATCAGCACACAGCTGCGGTCCATGTGGCTCTCAGGGCCATACAGGTAGTATATATGGATGTGGCCCACATAACAGAGAGCTGCATATGCAGCCCACAATGATAAAAGGTTGAGAACCACTGGTCTAAAGAGACATGATGACAAAGTTTGGGAGGGGGGGGGGGGCGCAAGGCAGGAACCAAGAAAGATAATATGACTTACCAAGGTCACCCAGCCGATCAGTGCAGAGGTAGGAGTAGAACCAAGGTCTGAGTCTTGATCCAGTGGTCTAGCCCCAGGCTCCAGAATTTCAACTTTCATTATAAAATTAAGTTCATGGTTGTGAAAGAAACTTTCAATCTGTGACCCAAGTACAACTGGTGTAGTGCCATCTGCCTGAGTCTGCAGACAGCCTGCAACAGTAAGTTTGGGACACATCTGAACTGCTTCTACTCAGCTCCCTGGATAGCGATCGCTGAAGCCAAATAATCACCTTTAAACTGCCAGCATCATTAACTAATTCCCAGATGATCAGAGCAAACAGGTTGCGATGAGGGACAATCCTGTTAGGAAGACTGGAAACCTGTGTCCAGAGTAGATGGGCCATGGGAGCATACCACCACTGATTGTTCTCCAGGCTGAGCCCAAACAGACCATTCAATGTAAGCTGGTATCCTGTGCGCCTGCCTCGGTGCTGCATGTGAGAGGGAGGAGTTAGATTGGTCATTTACAGAGCCTGGAGCTCGGGCAGCAAATCTATCCACATGCCCCACTCCATGCCAACACACAAGACTATTGCAGTTCAGCCCAGGAAGGTTCTCCGAGAGGGCTGCACACACCAGACCTGTGTCCACACAGAGAAGGCATGTGACGGAGCAGCTGCTGAGGAGCCATGTGCCAGGAGCTTGGTGGGAACATGTGGTCTCTTGGTTGCACTTCCATGCCCTGTTTACAGCACACTGGGGGCTCGCCCAAGCTGGAGACTTCACATACCGAGGCCAGGGGGTCTTGTTAATCGCTTTTATTTTAGCGAGTGCTGTACACAGTCAACCTCAATCGCCCGCCACCAGGTGCTCCCCATGCCCACTGTACACATCTGCTTTGAGCCCGCTGTGCTCCAGTGCTTGCCTCTGCGGGGCGAGGCCCAAATAAGTTACCCGTGTCCCCTGTGCTGTGTCCCCAGGCACCGGCGCTGGAGAGGGCCATGATCAGCCCTTGAATCTTGCTCCTCCCGGTGCTAGGGCAAAAAACACAAAGTCCCCTTGTGCCAGGGATAGTGTCTGATTTGGAAACAAAGTCACAAGATGATGCCCCCTGCCTGTGCATCTCAGAGAAGATGGGCACCACTGCCCAGGAAACTGGTCTCATCCACTTTCCCAGGAATGGGAGGTCTCAGCATGGCATGGCAGCCTCTGAGGGCAGAGGGGAGCACCTGCAGGGCAAGACCAGCATGTTAGGAATGGGCTAATGCAGCAGCTGGGACATGGCCCCTGCAGGCCCCATGCTCTAACGCCCACTGTTCTGGGTTGGCAGCGTTCAGGGGCTGCTCTCGCTTCATCTCCAGCTGATGTTACTGTCACAGACCACCTGCCACCCAGGAGTCATTTCCCCCCTCCCCAGCCCAGACCACGTCTGGTACAGGACGGAGCTATGCTGCTACAAGGGCCTCTTGCTTGGTACCATCAGGATGCATTACAGCAACGTCACTGGCCCCTCTGCATGTGACGACTCCCCCCGCAGGCAGGTGCCAGGCAGCCCCCACCAGAAAAGACAGACAACAAACCAGTCACTTGAAATGACTGGATCAAGGAGCCACCTTTGTGCAGGAGGAGCCAGGACATCCCAGGGCGCCGTGACAGCTGTGTAATGCTGACAGCCTGGCCAAGCCACAAGCCACTCACAGGGCCCCAAAAGGCCACTGGGTTGGGCCAATGCTTGCCCACCCCCTTCATTCCTGCTACCATGCTGGGAGGTTTCTGAGCAGCCCGAAGGGCAAAGCTCAGAGTGCCACAATACCAGACACCTCCCCAAGGATCCCAGCCCAACAGGTCTGGGGGCCCACCTCGCAGCATCACCCTTCGGCTCTTTCCCGCTTCGGAAGGTCTCTGCCTGGCTTATGTTCCTGACAGTAGAGCTACACCCCTTCCTGCCTCCTTAACAGCCCAGGGCCAGCGACTGCCCCAGGCAGCTCTGGCACACCTGCTGTGGGCAGCCATGGGCACTGGTCAGCACAACAGCTACTACATGCATCATGGAGGTGAATGCCTGGCTGCGAAGATGGTGTCGCCAGGAGGGCTTTGGCTTCCTAGACCACGGGATGCTATTCGAGGAAGGACTGCTAGGCAGAGATGGCGTTCACCTTTCGAGGAGAGGAAAGACCCTATTCGGACACAGACTGGCTAACCTAGTGAGGAGGGCTTTAAACTAGGTTCGACAGGGACAGGTGAGCAAAGCCCACAGGTAAGTGGGGAACATGGAGACCGGGGAGATGGGTCGGAAACGAGAGGGAGTGTGGGCTATATTGGCAGAGAGAAAGGAGAGTCAGGACAAAACTGGGAGGAAAGATCAAACCAGTATCTTAGATGCCTATATACAAATGCGAGAAGTATGGGGAATAAGCAGGAAGAACTGGAAGTGCTAATAAATAAATACAACTATGACATTGTTGGCATCACTGAAACTTGGTGGGACAATACACATGATTGGAATGTTGGTGTGGATGGGTACAGCTTGCTCAGGAAGGATAGACAGGGGAAAAAGGGAGGAGGTGTTGCCCTATATATTAAAAATGTACACACTTGGACTGAGGTAGAGATGGACATAGGAGATGGAAGTGTTGAGAGTCTCTGGGTTAGGCTAAAAGGGGCAAAAAACAAGGGAGATGTCATGCTAGGAGTCTACTACAGGCCACCTAACCAGGTGGAAGAGGTGGATGAGGCTTTTTTCAAGCAACTAACAAAATCATCCAAAGCCCAAGATTTGGTGGTGATGGGGGACTTCAACTATCCGGATATATGTTGGGAAAATAACACAGCGGGGCACAGACTATCCAACAAATTCTTGGACTGCATTGGAGACAACTTTTTATTTCAGAAGGTTGATAAAGCTACTAGGGGGGAAGCTGTTCTAGACTTGATTTTAACAAATAGGGAGGAACTCGTTGAGAATGTGAAAGTAGAAGGCAGCCTGAGTGAAAGTGATCATGAAATCATAGAGTTTGCAATTCTAAGGAAGGGTAGAAGGGAGAACAGCAAAATAGAGACAATGGATTTCAGGAAGGCAGATTTTGGGAAGCTCAGAGAGCTGATAGGTAAGGTCCCATGGGAATCAAGACTGAGGGGAAAAACAACTGAGGAGAGTTGGCAGTTTTTCAAAGGGACACTATTAAGGGCCCAAAAGCAAGCTATTCCGCTGGTTAGGAAAGATAGAAAATGTGGCAAAAGACCACCTTGGCTTAACCACGAGATCTTGCACGATCTAAAAAATAAAAAGGAGTCATATAAAAAATGGAAACTAGGACAGATTACAAAGGATGAATATAGACAAACTACACAGGAATGCAGGGGCAAGATTAGAAAGGCAAAGGCACAAAATGAGCTCAAACTTGCTACAGGAATAAAGGGAAACAAGAAGACTTTTTATCAATACATTAGAAGCAAGAGGAAGACCAAAGACAGGGTAGGCCTACTGCTTAGTGAAGAGGGAGAAACAGTAACAGGAAACTTGGAAATGGCAGAGATGCTTAATGACTTCTTTGTTTCGGTCTTCACCGAGAAGTCTGAAGGAATGCCTAACATAGTGAATACTAATGGGAAGGGGGTAGGTTTAGGGGATAAAATAAAAAAAGAACAAGTTAAAAATCACTTAGAAAAGTTAGATGCCTGCAAGTCACCCGGGCCTGATGAAATGCATCCTAGAATACTCAAGGAGCTAATAGAGGAGGTATCTGAGCCTCTAGCTATTATCTTTGGAAAGTCATGGGAGACAGGAGAGATTCCAGAAGACTGGAAAAGGGCAAATATAGTGCCCATCTATAAAAAGGGAAATAAAAACAACCCAGGAAACTACAGACCAGTTAGTTTAACTTCTGTGCCAGGGAAGATAATGGAGCAAGTGATTAAGGAAATCATCTGCAAACACTTGGAAGGTGGTAAGGTGATAGGGAACAGCCAGCATGGATTTGTGAAGAACAAATCATGTCAAACCAATCTGATAGCTTTCTTTGATAGGATAACGAGCCTTGTGGATAAGGGTGAAGCGGTGGATGTGGTATACCTAGACTTTAGTAAGGCATTTGATACGGTCTCGCATGATATTCTTATCGATAAACTAGGCAAATACAATTTAGATGGGGCTACTATAAGGTGGGTGCATAACTGGCTGGATAACCGTACTCAGAGAGTTGTTATTAATGGTTCCCAATCCTGCTGGAAAGGCGTAACGAGTGGGGTACCGCAGGGGTCTGTTTTGGGACCGGCTCTGTTCAATATCTTCATCAACGACTTAGATATTGGCATAGAAAGTACGCTTATTAAGTTTGCGGATGATACCAAACTGGGAGGGATTGCAACTACTTTGGAGGACAGGGTCATAATTCAAAATGATCTGGACAAATTGGAGAAATGGTCTGAGTTAAACAGGATGAAGTTTAACAAAGACAAATGCAAAGTGCTCCACTTAGGAAGGAAAAATCAATTTCACACATACAGAATGGGAAAAGACTGTCTAGGTAGGAGTACGGCAGAAAAGGATCTAGGGGTTATAGTGGACCACAAGCTAAATATGAGTCAACAGTGTGATGCTGTTGCAAAAAAAGCAAACATGATTCTGGGATGTATTAACAGGTGTGTTGTGAGCAAGACACGAGAAGTCATTCTTCCGCTCTACTCTGCTCTGGTTAGGCCTCAGCTGGAGTATTGTGTCCAGTTCTGGGCGCCGCATTTCAAAAAAGATGTGGAGAAATTGGAAAGGGTCCAAAGAAGAGCAACATGAATGATTAAAGGTCTTGAGAACATGACCTATGAAGGAAGGCTGAAAGAATTGGGTTTGTTTAGTTTAGAAAAGAGAAGACTGAGAGGGGACATGATAGCAGTTTACAGGTATCTAAAAGGGTGTCATACGGAGGAGGGAGAGAACTTGTTCACCTTAGCCTCTAAGGATAGAACCAGAAACAATGGGTTTAAACTGCAGCAAGGGAGGTCTAGGTTGGACATTAGGAAAAAGTTCCTAACTGTCAGGGTGGTTAAACACTGGAACAAATTGCCTAGGGAGGTTGTGGAATCTCTGTCTCTGGAGATATTTAAGAGTAGGTTAGATAAATGTCTATCAGGGATGGTCTAGACAGTATTTGGTCCTGCCATGCGGGCAGGGGACTGGACTCGATGACCTCTCGAGGTCCCTTTCAGTCCTATAATCTATGAATCTATGAATCTACAGCCTGGGCACAGCCAGTGCCCCAAGAGCCCCCCAGCACAGCCCGGGAGACCAGCACTCACTCCATCTTGGCCTCCAGGCGGTGGATGGTCTGCTTGTCCAGGTAGCGGCAGAACAAAGAGAGGAGGTTGCTGGGGAGGAAGAGAGGCTCCACCAGGGCAGTCTTGGGCACTTGGGACAGCTCCCTGGCAACCAGGAACACTGTGTCCGTCCTGGGGAGACAAACCCACCAGTGAGCACCTGGCTGCCCCCCCCGCACCAGCCAACACGGCGTGCTGTGTGCTACCCAGCCACCCTCCCCCACGGGGCACCGCCTGGGCCAAACCCCTCCCCGTGGCACCTCACCACTTCTCGAAGTCCCCGCTGTGCGGCTCCAGCGGCATGTCAGAGGAGAGCAGCCTCTCGCCGTGACTCAGCAGGGCGTACAGAAGCGAGATCCCGAACTGCGGGGAAGCACAGGAGCGGACATGGGTTAGAAACAGCAACCACAGCCAGGCCAGGCCCAGCCCCAGGATGGAGCATGTCCCCCACAGGGCCCAGCACCCACCCCAGAGCGCCCAGAGACAGGCGCAGAATCTCATCCTCCAGGACAGCGCTGAGCTCACCGGCTTTCCCTCCTGGAGCCCTTCTGGCCCCAACTTCCTGCCCCACCCAGCCCCACACACCTGGTTCTTAAAGGTCATGGTGAGCGGCAGCTCGGTGGAGCCGGCAAGCGGCCTGGTCAGCTCCTGCAGGACCTCGATGAGCTCGCTGAAGGTCATCCGGCCCACCATCTCGCTGAGGGGGCCGTACAGGACAGGCAGGGACTAAACACCAGCACGGAGAGAGGAGTCAGCGCGGTTAAAACCAGCCCCCAGACCTGACACCATACAGGTGGGCTCAACTCCTACTCCCTGCTCTGGCATGTAATCGCAACAGCATCTGCTTGCAGGGATGGGGGAAACGAACCCAACCTGCAGGGGGCACTGGGAAGCACTATCAAGTGCTCACTGGCTGGACCTGCCCCTCCCAACTGAAACAGGCGAGCTCATGCTGGCAGCTGAAGGTGTAAACAAAGCGCCCCCTTTCCAGCCCAGACACCACAGATCCTCCAGCCCATCGGCCTGGGCAGAATTGTGCCCTACAGTCTATTCCCCAGGGCAGCCAAGCAAGGGACCTTCCGGCATAGCAATCTGCAGACTAGGCCACAGTCTGGCCATGCCCAGCCAGGACTTTCCCTGCAGCCCTGGCTACATCCCCACTTTCCCAGCCTCCCCCCATTGCCCTAGTTATAACCCTGTATCACTCACCCCTGCTGGATTCTGGGATCCCAGCCCTAGACTTGCTGCCCAGGTGGACCCTTCTGCCTCACGCCAGCCCTCTCATTCCCCAGTTTCCTACAATGGTTGAGGCCTTCTCCTGAGCTCCCTCCAGTTCATCAGTACCCAGTGCCTGCAGAATGGCCCCTCTAGAATCTAGGGCCCAGCTTGGATTGAACGCGGAGGGCAAATTCCCTGCTCGCTCCAGGGCAGTGGTTTGGGGGAGGGGGAAATGGTGCCCCATCCCAGGACCAGCCTCTCCCTACCCCCAGAAGGCCATTACCTCATCCAGCACATCCTTCCTCATGAGGAAAGGCAGGTGGCGGGTGATGGTGACCAGGATCTCCTCCGCCTGCTCCCGTGCCAGGTGCGGCAGCAGCCGCGCGGTCAGTTTCTTCCCCTTCCGTACACAAAGGACCTGCAGGAACTCGTCTTCTGCCTCCCTGTGGGAGAGCCCTGAGCTGCCCAGACCCTGTAGGACCCAGCACCCTCCCACCTACCCTTGCTCCACTGGCAGCGGGAAGTGCCGCCAGGGAAGCAGGCAACTGGGGTGACAGGGAGGGGCCTGTGCCTCCAGCAGGGGAGTTTAACAGGATCCTGCATGGCTTGGGTGTGGGGAGGAAGGAGGAGCCAGGAGAAGGCAGCACAGGGCCCCAGTGTCCAGCAGAGGAGCTGTCTCCCATCAAGTGGGCAGCGGGCTTAGCCCCAGAGTATTTGATGTGGTACAGCTGGATGTGGAGTGCTGAGTTTGAAGACAGGAATGTTTCAGATTCCCAAACCCACTAGTGCCAGGTGACAGGGAACAGGGCGTTCCCATCTGGCCTCAGAGATCTGCTGTTCTAACAGCATCTCCATGCGCGTGGGGCGTGCTTCACCATGGGGCTGGGACCTGCACCCTCCCCAGATAGCCCCTAGGCCCCCTTCCCCAGGGGCCAGCCGTACGCAGGGACAGTGCACAAATGTGCACCAGCAAACTCACTCCTCACTGTTGCACGCCCTGATCTTCAGGGCCTGGTAGATGCGCCCCACTTCGTGGCTCTTCTTCTCACGGAAACGGGGGTGCTGTTCTTCGGGCAGCAGGCTCATCTTCCGCTGAGTCTCCTCCACTTCCAGGAGCTGCAGGAACATCTGAGGAAGCAGGAGAGAAGCTAGTAGGTGGGCCGGGGTGGGGCGGAGGAATAATGAGATCCTATATGAGCCTGTCTGGATAGACAGTAGCCCTACACTCTATATTCTTCCCCCAGCACTCAGCCTGTGACAAGGAGCGAGCTGCCTGGCTGTGAGAGACAAGCAGCTGGGACATCCCAAGAGGTCCCAGCCACAGCTCCTACGTACAACAGAGACTTCCCATTGGGGTTGAGGAGGGACCTGGGACCCTTGGGTAAGTTTCACCCCACCCTCACTGCAAGGATCCAGGACCTCCATCAGCCAGAGGTGCTCACTCAGCCACTCAGGTCTCCCGGACTAGCTCTAATACACAGTTTCTTATGGACTTGTGAACTCTGCAGGGGACTCGGAGAAGCCAGAGATCCACTGATCCACAGCCTCTAACATTGACTATCTGACCTTCTTCAGAATAGCCCTGTGCCCTAGGTTCAAGGAGGCAGATGAATATGGCAGAGTGGAGCGTCTGCACCAAAGCCACATGCAAGCTGGGATCTTCCACAGAACATCCCCTGGCTTTGCCCCGAGACGCTGTTGGACTCATCTCTCAAACCCTCCCTGCCCCACTTGACACTAACCCTCCCCCGAAGCATCTCTGCCCCGAGAGGCTGGACACGCCAAGTTCCAGGCCACACCGGGTTTGCAGAAGTTGGAGGGAGCCGATATCCAGCTTCTAATGAACCCGCCTTCCGCCACTGCTGTTCCCCTGCCCTTGCTCCCCCCAGCACGTCAACTGGAGGGGAAATGTCTTGCCCCGAAGCCATGACGGTGCATGAGGCACCCTCTCACCTTCTCGATTCTGTGCAGCGCCCGAAGTTGCTGGTTCCCTGCAGCCTTCAGATCCAGAGGGGAGAAGGGAAGACAACCAGTTACAACCACCACAAAACACAGCAGTCTCCAGGCCACAGTGCTGTCCCCAAGCTACTACCAGGCTTGATCAGATGTGATGGCCGCAGGACACTGAGCAACCCACATGGGGAGCACTTCAAAGGGCTCCTGTCAAGCTGCATGAAGCCCAGGAGCTGACCCCACCTGACCTGGCTACTTGACCTATCCCCAGTGCTGGGCTGATCTCACCAGTGATAGATCCAGAGCGACGGGTGCCGGAGCCTCACTAGCCAAAGCAGCTACAGAAGGGGGCAGGGGTCCCAATCTCCTCCGGGAAGCTTTAAGGCAGATGAGAAAGCTCCCACCGAGTGGCTGCACAGAGGGCCAGGGCAGGTTCAGGGGAGCACAGCCACCTCATACGTACCTCCTCCTGCAGGGCGTGGTGCACGGCATCGATGGCCCTACGGGGACTGTAACATGTGGACACGGCAACCTGGCCCAGTGAGCCTGCAATCCGCACCACTGAAAGAGAGGCAGACATGCTGAGAACCTACTCAGGGCCCCTTCTGCCTGCCTCAGGCAGTGCCCTTCCCCTCATCCTTACCAGAGTCATAGATCTCCATCTTCTGAATGTACGGCGTGACCAGCTTGGGGGGCTCCTGCTTGTTGCGCCCCCCAAGCAGCTCCTCCTCTGCCTGCTTCCGCTCCAGCCTGTGGTAATAGGCCTGCGAAGGAAAGGACGGCAAAGCAGCTGTGAGAGGAGGCAGCAGGCTGGGCACAGGCCTGCTATGGGGCTGAGCACACTGCAGTAGCCGTGGCCCACTGGCACCGGAGGATTAGGGGTCCTTGGGGCCCCCCCCACTTTTTAACAAAAGAAACATAAGAGCTGGATTCATGTCTGCTGCTGATTTTTCTTCCCTGCGGAATAAGATTCTGCCCAGGAGGTGCTGCAATTACATCTTTGGCCCACCAGGGGCTGCTGTGGCACCAGAAGAGGGCAGCTGGCACACCACTGGAGCAGCGAGCCCTGGAGAGGGAGGGGGCACTTCCGTTTTTGCCCTTCCCCCTCCCTCCCCCAATCCCCCCCCCAAAAGGTTTTGATGCCCTTGCAGTGGCCCAAAGAGGGGGAAGGGCTCCACCCAGTCCAACATCAGCCCCGGGGCTCTTGCTGGGGGGAGGAGCAGTTTAATTGGTCCATCTGCCCCAAGTGGGTTTCTGCACCAGGAGGGGCCAGTCTAATTCTCCTGCCTCTGCCCTCAGTCCAGGGCTCCTGGCTGCCCCCTGCATCCTCATCAGGCCCCATGCTCCGGGGATGGCCAACGTCAGGACAGGACACGAGCACCCTCCTCCACCCCACAGCTGGGACAGAGCTGTGCAGCGATGGATCCTGTGGGACAGAACCAACCTAGCTGGGGAGCAGCCTGGGGATAGTGGGGGTCTGCCCAGCTGGGGCTGTGGGGGAAACCCAAGCCCCACGCAGCCAGGGAGGTCTCTGCCCATTCTAGGGAGAGAAGGCATCGGATCCCGCCCCCCCCGCCCCCTTCACCTGGTAATAGTAGTCGTCCAGGTGAGGATTCTCACTCTGCAGCTGCATCATCTGCACCTTGATCACCCAATCCTTCTCCTTGCGTGTCATGAGCCCAGAATAGGGATCCGCCTTCGGGGACCATGCCTTCTTGGGGGAGATGCTGCAGGGCAGGAATCACCCCCCAGTGTTACTCCCTGGGGACTCCGCCTGGGGCAGCATCTGCAGCAACCAGCTGCTCCCATTGGGCCAACCCCCCATCAATTAAAGGGTTCACATCAGGCTTCTGCCTGGAGATGTGGGTGGTAGCAGGGGGACTACACAGGCCCTGGGAAGGCCTAGCAAGACAGGAACCAATATGTGGGGAGCACAAGTGGCCCCGGGATGGGAGGGAGAGCACTGAGCACAAGGAGGTGAAAGATCCTCTGGTTGAGATGATTCTGCTGGCTGCTCCCCCTCCAGCGCCTGTGCTGCACACCTGGCACAGGCCAGCCCCCAGTCCCCTCCCGACCTCCCCCCAGGTGGGTCAGCTCCTTCATCCTGGAGCTGAGCTGGTGGCAGTGCCAGTGGGGGAGAGAGGGGGGAATCATGGGCAGAGCCCCCCTCACATAGAGCTGGCCCTCTCTCCAGCCGCTTCTCATACCCGAGTCCCCCTGCCCACCCAGCAGCCTCGGCAGATCTGCCTGGGTCTCAGCCCAACCTGGGGAAGGCCAGGCCACACACCTCCAATGGGAGTATTTCCAGCCATGTACATGGAGGGAGGAGCATGGGGCTGAGGAACCGATATGTGGGGAGCGCCAGGGCCCCAGGGAGTGAGAGCTACCCCAGCACCAGGGCATGTCCCCAGCTGGGTGGAGGCCTGAAAGGCAGGGGGAATCCAGAGCAGGCACTGCCAGATACCCCCCGACTGGTGCCACATTAGTGGCAAGGTGCCCCTTTACAGGCAGCAGGTGCACAGAGCCTGGGACAAATCACAGGGTCACAGCTGCTCAGGCCACTGCTATGCTCTGTGCCGGCCGCAAACCATGGAGCACAGTGAACCAGCCTGGGGCTCCGTAACCCCCTATACACAACCCCCGGCTGGGATCACAGTGAGCCAGTCTGGGGCTCCGTGATGTTATGCTTAAACAAAGCACACGAGATTTTTTTTTATAGGGGAGAAGGCAACACGCTGCATTTATTGAGAATACAGCAGTTTGCATTTGCTTTTCAGTCTCACACACTCACACTCTCTTACCGTGACCCCCTATACACAACCCCCGGCTGGGATCCCAGTGGGCCAGCCTGGGGCTCCGTGACCCCCTACACACAACCAGGCTCACAGCAGGACACAGGCACAAACATCTAGGGGGAGACATCTCAAGCTTCCTTGCCCTGGGCATGGCACTCACAGCCTCGTGCCATCTCCTAGGGGATCAGCTGTCCCCCAGGTCCCTAGCTGAGAAAGCTCCAGAGGAAGCCCTGGAAAGGCACTGCAGCCTAGAGAGAGCAGGGAGTAGCCTGGAGTGAAACATCTGGACCCCGTCAGCAAGCTGCACCCACACAGCTAGGAGCACCAGGGCGCCAGGCTTAGGTTTGTGCCAATCTCACCATGTGCCGGCTGTGCCCCCAAACTCCTTACAGGAGCCCCCAGTCTCTTTCCTCCCTGCCCCCCAGCTCACCTCTGCGCCTGCCCTCGCTGCTGCCGCTGATTCAGGATCCGCTGATGCTGAGGGTGCAGCTGGGTCATGTGGCTGGGCACACTGCAATGAAAGACAGGTGGCGGGGATGAGGCCAGCAGCAAGAAGGGCTGATGGAGGATATGGCAATGAAGATGGGTGGGGGCAAAGCGGGGCGGGCTCTGACACTTGACACCAGGCCAGACTCAGGCCACTGCCTTCCAGAGCAGGGGGCTCTGCATCTGGATCTACAAGGGGCCCTGCAGGGGGGTGCCCTGTCTCTTCCCCCCACTGCCCTGTGGGCGACCTGGGCCCATTCCTGGAGGATCCAGGGGCATGTCCCAGCCAGCCTGCTGGCTAATTAAGGAGCAGCAGCACCAGTTCTAGTCCCACCCCCATGATCCTTAGCTATAAGGTGGGAGGGCTGCAACATTGAACCTCAAATCATTTTGGGGTTCACAGGCCACAATGCCTCCTTAGCCCCAGCTCTGGTAGGGGCCCTGGCACCCAGCTCCCATTTCAGAGCATGCACCAGATATATAATCCAACCTCAATACCAGACTTCGGTCCAAGTCCAGTTTGTGGGGTTAGCCGCCCTCCCTGCCCCACAATCAGTGGGGAGATCAGACAGGCTGGAGCCCTGGATGCTTTGGTCACAGGGATCCTGCCCCCTGCCACGGTACCTGAACTTCAGCTGGCAGCCGGCTGGAGGACTGAAGAAGAGAGGGGGCTCCAGAGAGGGAGACATGGGGCCAAAGTGCATGGCCAGGGGCTGCGTTGGGGTGCTGATGTTGCGTGACATGGGCCTAAAGGGGGTCGGAGACACATACCCCGAGCTCTGAAAGAGGAGAGAAGGGTTAGGTTTCCAGAGCTGGAGCACCCTCTTCCCCTAACCAAGAAACCCAGGAGCCCTTGAAGGGCCAGTATGGATGTGGGGCACTTTCGTTCACCTGGCATTAAGGAGAAGGAGTGGAATGCCCCATGGCCAGAGGTGCTGGCTCCTCCCTGTCCCTCTGCATGCTGTAGTGGAGCTGCCTCCTCCTCTGCACCCTGCTGCATGCTGATGAGAGCGGCACAGACTGCATGGCAGGATGGAGCTCCTTCACCCCTCCCCCACGCAACTGCCAGGCATGGCCAGGAGGCACCCAGTGCTGGAGGAGTTTTGTTGCGGGTCCATCTCCAGCCAGTCATGTGGACAGCACCCCCTACTAATTGACAGACACTGCCCTAGTTGCCCATTGGGTCTGAAAATTCCTGCTCCCAGCTGTTCCTCAAGCCCCGGCGGGATCCTGTCCTCAGCCCCATTACACAGACCACAGCTGGGACTTCAGCATCATGCTGCCAAGCCAGCAAAGATGGTCTCTGCTGCCCCAGCGCCAGGGAGGAGTCAGGTGACCTATTAGTGGGCTCCAGGGATCCGGTCCAATCCCTTTCCGGCCATACTACTAGGGGAACTGTGCCCAACGTGGGGCCCAGCTCCAGGCCCTGAATGGCTCCTAAAGACATACTCTTCCCTGCCCTGTGTCCTGCTGCTGGTTCAGTCTGTCCCTGCTTGCCCTGTCCATGCTGTTCTCTAACCTCCCTGTTGGTAGGGTTACCATACGTCCGGATTTTCCTGGACATGTCCAGCTTTTTGGTCCTCAAATCCCTGTCCGGGAGGAATTTCCAAAAAGCCGGACATGTCCAGGAAAATAGGGAGGCATGGTAAGGGGACCGCCTCCTCCCCAGGCTCCAACTTTCCCGGCTCCCGCCGCTCTCCACCGCGCACCGGGGCCGAAGCAACTTCCCCAGCGCAGCAGCAGCCGGAGCCTGGGGAGGAGGCGGCTGCGCACTCGGATGCCGCCCACCGCCTCTGTGCCCCCCACAGATCAGGGGAGTTGTTAGTTTTGCTGCAGCCACTCGCACTCGGGCAAAAGACACTCGGGGGACCCCGAGTGTGAGTGGAGTGGCTGCAGCAAAACTAACAACTCCCCCGATCAGGGCCGGCTTTAGCAAGAGCGGGACCCAATTCCCCCAGGACTTGGGCCGCGCTCCGGCCGGAGCTCCGGCCAGGGTCGTGGGGCTTGGGTCTGGGCTGGAGCCGCTGGGGCCGGAGCTGGAGCCGCTGGGGCCGGGGGTGCTCAGCCACCAGCCGGCGCCGCTCGGCCAGGGCCAGGACCTGAGCCGAGCTGGGCCGGAGCCGCTGGGACCGGGGCCGGAGCCTAGCTGGAGTCGCTAGAGCCGGGGCCGGAGCCGCCGGGGGTGCTGGGCCGGGGCTGGGCGCCAGAGGGAGCCACTCAGCCAGGGGGGCCAGACTGGGCCGCGCCTCCTCCCCTCCCCCCACCCCGCTGCCCCAGCTTACCTGCTGCCTGCCTGTTTCAGGCTTCCGGCGAACATTTGATTCGCGGGAAGCAGGGGAGGGGGAGGAGCAGGGGGGCGGAGCATTTAGGGGAGGGGAGGAGGGGGAATGTGGTATGCTCAGGGGAGGGGGCGGCGTTGGGGTGGGGACTTTGGGGAGGGGGCAGAGTTGGGCAGGGCCGGGGAAGGGGCGGAGCCTGGGCCCCTTGGAGTGTCCTCTTTTTCCAATATTGCAATATGGTAACCCTACCTGTTGGTCTTTTCCGAAGCATGATGCCTGGAACTGAAGGTGGGGCTTTGGCTGAGGCCTAGAGCAACCTCTCCACACAATATGCCCCAGGCCACCCTCTAGCTCCTCCCCTATGTACTGTACTTGGTGCTGCCCACCTCATCCAACAGGGGGCAGCAGGACTGAGGAGGCACAGGGGACAAGGGGTATGGCTCCAAGAGAACATCCTCAAGAGTGATAACATGTCAGGGGTGGGGGCAGAATCCCAGAGGAGGAGACATTGAGGATGGCTATGCAGTTTGGAAAGAAGAGAAGAGAGGTCTGTAAGAGAACAGCTCTGCAGGGGACTATTTCCTTTCCCCATGAGACAACAGAAAAGGGCACTTGGGATTAAAAGACAAAGCATTTGAGATGGATGAAGGAAGTGATTCTTTATGTAACCACCTGTGGAACTGCCTGCTGGAGAACAGCTTAGTAAGTTACTAAGAAGGACCAGACAGCAGCACCTGCAGTGACACTGACCAGGATGAAGTTACAAGTGCTGATCCTGCCATTTCAGGGCAGAAAGATTCCTTGGGCTAGGGCTTGCTCAGAAGAAATGCCCTCCCTCCCCACACCATAGAGCCGTGCTAGCAGCCAGGTCAATACGCCGTGACACCTTCCTCAAACTCTCTGGCGCTGCCACATTGGGAGATGGGCTGATCAGCTCCAGTGACGCATGTACGGGTGCAGATTGGAATGGCCAAAGCTTCCTGAGAGGCCCTGGGCTGGGAGGGAAGAAGCAGCTTGGGGTGTTACCTGATTGGGGGTGAAGAGAGATGAGGCTCTGCGGGACGGCGTGTACGGTCGAGGGGAGCCCATGGAGCGGGGCATCATGGGAGACTGCTGCAGGACAGGAGGACAGGAATGTTACTGGAAGCAGGAGTCCAGTGGCACCTTAAAGATGCATCTGAAGAAGTGTGTTTTTACCCACGAAAGCTTATGCCCAAATAAATCTGTTAGTCTTAAAGGTGCCACCGGACTCCTCGTTGTTTTTGCGGATACAGACTAACACGGCTACCCCTCCGATACTGGAAGCAGGGCTGCAGCAGGCTAACTGACTGGGCCAGTGTCAGGCCCTGCCCTGCAGCTTGCCTGGCAGCATTCAGCATCAATGGTGTAAATAGCACATGCAAGACAGACACTGTTGGAGCTGCACTGCTGTGAGGGATGGCCCAGAGCATGGGGCAGAGTGACCCCAAAGTGACACAGGGCAGAGGGGACCAACAGAGGAGTAGCAGGGACGCAGGAGCAGGGGAATGAAGGGCAGAAGGTAGGAAGTCACTTTACCTGCCGCATAAAGCGCTGAGGGAAGGATTTCGGGGACATCATTCTGAAGTCTGGGCGCTTAAGTCCAGGGGAGCCCAGGTACCCCCTCTGCGCTGGGGAGACAAGGAAGTCCAGGTTCATATGCGACATGGGGGGGCCCCTGTCCAATGCCTGGAGAATGGCTTTGTCCTACAGGGGAGACAAAGATAGAGCCTTTCTGCTGTACCCCAGGGTATACCGGGCCACTGCTGGAGGGAGAGTGACAACCCTAGCAGCCCCAAGGACTGGTTTCAGTCACCACTGCCTGACCCAAATCAGGTGAGATGGGCCCTCGAGTCCCCCACAATCCCAGGGAGCTGGGAGCACTGACTAAAGGGATCAGCAGTGAGACAGAGCCGACATTCCCAGGGTCACCCCTAGGCCAGGCCCATGTGAGCCTGGGTGGGCGGATGGCTGGACAATCCCTGCTTTGGAAAGCAGCTGTATATACCTGCCTGTAGGCCACAAAGCCAGCCAGCCCTGGGGTTTGGAGTCGCAATGGAGTGGGGGTAGGGGAAAGCTCTGCGCACGGGCACCTCCAGCTCTGGAGCTGCTAGAGGGATTGTGGAGCCGATACACTCCCCAGAGCATGGCAAGGGCTGGCTGGCTTTCCCGAGCCCACGAGGAGTGCTACAGTTGGGGATATGCCCTCCCCACAGAACTCCCAAATTCCACCACAGGATCAGCTCAGCTCTAGCAGGGCACAGGACTCTGCAGAGCAGGTCCCTTCTCCCACAAGTCTTTGCACCAACCCCGCCTCAGGGGGATGGGCCAGAGGAGTCTCTTCCATGCCTCCAAACTCCTTCGGGGCCACCAAAGCCCATTCTCCATCGACCGCCAGTCCTGGAACCCTTCCACGTTCCTACAGCACCTTCAGCCTGAAAGAGCCCTCTGCCCGCAGGCCATGCCAGCTCCTGCCCACCCTTGGGACACTCCCCCACCATATCCATCAGTCCCATGTACCAGCCCCTGCCTGAAACTCAGCAAGCCCTTTGGTTTGGGCTCTGGACCCCTGGATGTTCAGGGGAGTGAGGGAGAGGGGACCTCCAGCCTAGGCAGCTTGATGGCTCCAGAGCATTGGATGGTTCCATGCTCACGGTGCCCAGTGATGCCCTCTTCTGGATACGGGGAGAAGGCAAAGGGTGGTGCTCACCTCCAACATGTGGCGCGACAGGATGCTGCTTGGGGATGAGGTCCACGCACCTGAATCTGCAACCATCTGAAAGGCACTGGGAGTTAGGCTCGATGGAAAGACTCACCGAGCAAAGGTGGAGGGAGCAAGAAGGAAAGAACAGCTGTAGTCCCAGCATCTGCCAGCAGGAGGCACTGCAGAGAACAGCTTAGAAACACTGAGTGAACCTACAGCTACTCCAGGCCTGGCCTCTTCCAGCAGCAGGCGCTGTAGAAGCTACAACTATCAGGGGAGCTCCCAGCCACTCACCCTAGTCCAGTGGTCCCCAACCTTTTCCGGGTGGCGGGTGCCGGACGACGAACCACCGAGGACCGTGGCCGGCAGACAAGCATCTGCCGAAATGCCGCCAAGAAGCAGCAATGTCAAGAGGCGTCGCTGCCAAAATGCCGACTAAAATCAGCAGCATTTCAGCAGCGACACCTATTGGTGAGGCTGCTTTTCAGCGGCAACACCTATTGGTGAGGCCGCTTTTCAGTGGCATTTCAGCGGATGCTTGTCCGCTGGCCAGTATGCGGGCGCACCCGCGGGCACCGTGTTGGGGACCACTGCCCTAGTCTCTTCCAGCAGTGGGTGCTGCAGGTACAGGGCCAGCAACTGAAGCTCCCCATTGCTCCAGTCCCAGCCCCCTCCCTAGACAAGATGCTGTGAGGTGCAGGAGCACTGGTTGTGGGGGAGCCCCAAGCTCCTCCCATCCCCCCTCCCCCAGCCAGCAGCACTCCAGGGAACCGGGACAGGAGGGGGAAGGTGACCTCACTCTTACCAAGTCATCGCCCTCGAACTCTCCCCAGGTGGAGCCGATCCTGCTGTCGAGAACTGCTGAGTCCAGGCTCTGCAGGGCACAGAAGAATTGCACTCAGTCCCCACGGTCTGGGGAATTCAGCTTCCCTGCCTCCCTCTGGACCTGGGGGAGAAGGAAGGGGACTTGCCCCAGGGAGAGTGTGGGGGAGTCACTTGCTCCCAGCATGGGGAGGATCTGTCCTCAATCCCAGAATGGCTGACCCTGGGGTCAGTGACAGGAAGGGGCAATGCACATGGCCATCTCCCAGCAGACCCCCTCCCCCACCTCAGTTGGTATCTTCCCAGTTCCCAGGGGCTGCTAAAGTTAATGGGGAGAATCCTGCTGTGCGTGGGTGGGAGGGACCCCCTGCCCAGACTGCTGGGAGGAGACAGCACCACTTCCCAAACACTCATGGAGAAAGGACTAAATCCACATGTCCTTCTGAAGCCACCACCCCCGGCCTTTCTCACCTCCAGCGTGGGCTTGCTGTGCACAGCTCTCATCACTGCTGGGTCTCCCAAATCATTCTGCTCCTCGTTGTCCTCGTCATGCTGCTCCTCTTCTTCCCCTTCTTCCTCCTCCTCCTCCTCCTCCTCCTCTTCTTCTTCCTCCTCCTCCTCTTCATCTACCCCTATCTCCTCCTCCATGTCAGCAAAGTCGTCATGCTGAGCCCCAGGCTCTGCCTCACTTTCTTCCCCTGCCTCTTCCATCTCCTCCAGCATGGGCTGCTCCTCTTCTGCCCCCAGGCCAGGCTGCTCAGTGGCCTTGTACTCATCCTCCTCCTCCACCACTACCTCTGCTACCACCGCTGCCTCATTTTTGCCCACAAGACTCAGCTCGGGGCCTCCTTTAACTGGAGGAGCCAGGGCTTTTGCCACTTCCTCTTCCATGGAGTCTCGATCTTTGGAGGAAAGAAAGGTGGGCTCCAGTCAGGGGCAGGGAGCTGGGGGATTCCACAGCAGCTCCACTGCCTGTGGTGTGCCCAGTCTGAACTGGGGGAGATGCTGTCCTGACCAACAGGGGGAGCTAGATGCTGGGAAATTGACCTTTGAGCTTCCTGCTCCAGAGAGCAACTCCCCTGGTGTGGGATCGCTCCTGCAAGTAATACCCCCAAGCCCCAGCCATCAACACCTCCCAACAAGCCCAAGTCACATCCCAACTGCCCAATCTTTGTGTTCCCCATTGCCCTCTCTTTCCCAAGTCTGCTCACCCCCCGTGCCCTGATGCTCATCCTCTCCTGCTGCCTCCAAGCCCTACCTAACCCAAACGTCATTTCATTGTACAGGTCAATCTCCTCATCTTCCTCCGCCATTTCTTCCAGCAAAGGAGCATCTTCTGCCAGAAGGTAGTCTTCTAGGATCTAGGAGACAGAGCGAGATGGGGAATAGGGCGTCCCTGCCCCTTTCGGGAGCCAGCTGGTAAGGAAAGAGACATCCTGACCTGCCCCAAGCCAGAGAGGAGGGTGAGCACCCATTTGCTCCCCCAGCCAAAGAAGGGGTGCTGAACTAATACCACAGTATTGACAAAGATCTTCCTCTAGCCAAGCCCCAGATGGGGCATGTCCTGCTGGCTAACAACAGGTATTTAGCAATCCCTGACAGCCCCTACTGCCACGGCTGGCTCCAGCTTTTTTGCCGCCCCAAGCGGTGAAGAAAAAGAAAAGAAAAAGAAAAACCCGATTGAGCTGCCGCTGAAGTGCCGCCGAAGAGGAAGAGACGGAGTGAAGGACCCGCTGCCGAATTGCCACCGAAGACCCAGACGTGCTGCCCCAATAACGGACGGAGTGACGCCCCTTTCTATTGGCCGCCCCAGGAACCTGCTTCCTTCGCTGGTACCCTGCCTACTGCTAATCCCAGACTCCTGGCACCTCCAAGGCACTAGCTGGAAGGGTGATGGCAACTTAGTCTACCGGTTTTTAATCTCTCAGCTGCTCCACTGAAATCAATGGGAAGTTTACCCTGCTTCAGTAGAAATTAACTGTGGGGCCCTGAGCCTACAACTTGTTTCAGAGACTCAGAGAATCCATGTGGACTTTAAGAGAGTTCTGTGTGGGCACAGGATCCAACCACATGGTACAAGTTGGAGGACCGGGGTCTCAGTCGGTAAAGCTCCTGTCACTGACTGGGAAAAGCAATGCCAGGGCTGTTAGAAACAAAGTTATGTCTGTCCTTTTGTTTAACTAGCCACTGGCATGTGCAGTTCCTCAGTTTGTACACACAACTGCTGTACGTGCACAAATTAGGAGCCCAGTTCTACACCTTCACTATGTGATAACGTAGCTCTCAAAGTATCACTGGTAGGTTTAAGAGTTATCGCCCAGCTGATATTAATGAGGGAAGTTCATGCTTCTCAAAGCTAACACGGTCTACAGACTCGGGACAATCCTGCACTGGTTTCACACAAGTCCCATTTAGAAGGTTTGCTTGGCAACCAGGAGGACAAGAAGTTTTTCTTAAAATGAAAGTGGAGATTCCACAGAACCTACATTGGTCAAGGGACTGAAATGAATCCACCAAGGGGGTCAGAGACAGCCCCACTGATATTGGACCCAGAGGAGGCGGTGTGCAAATCTGATGCAGTGAACCAGGGAGCCAATGGAGGGAGTGATGTAGTTTGAACAGCAGCAGAACAAAGGATCTTCAGTAGCAGCATTTTCGACAGACCCCAGGGAGCAGAAGAAGGAAGGCCAGAGAGGATGTTACTGTGATAAAGGCAAGAAGTGACCACTACATGGAGAAGGGGTTTAGCTGTGAGGACAGCAGGGAAAGGGGGACATTAGACAGGAGACAGGCTCTAGCAAGAGGCTGGATATGGGGTAGAAGAGCCAAGAGGCTGCCCAGATCATAGGCCTTGTGGATGGGGAGAGGTGTGAAGCTGCCTGATGGGGAAACAATAAGAAGCTCCATCCTGATGAGGGAGAGGTAGTGGTGGGAATGCCTAAGAGGCAGCTGGAAAGAGGAGTTTGGATGAAGGAGGAAAGGTGGATTTGAGAACCAGCCTCACAGAAGCAGTAGCTGAACCTGTAGGACACGAAAAGGAGCCAAGACGATCCTGGCTTAGTACCGTGGAGAGGCCCGTTAGTTTCATACCATTAGACTCTAAACTGGGACAAGCAGCCTTAGTCTGGGAAAGGCTGAGAGGCAAAACCAAGGACCAGGCTGTGAGCTAGGAAAAGCAAACTCCAGACTAGACATCAGGACAGACATCCCACGAGGGGACCAAGATACTGGCTTAACCAGTCAGAGCAGGGCTGGAGCCAGAGTGGTCAAGTCACACCGGTCATCTGGGGCTACACAGCCATAGCCCAAAAAGCCCTATCCAGTGGCTGGGCATGCATGGGCACTTGACTCAACACCACACCAGGGGTTTCGCCTGGGGCCAAGGGGAGTAGTTCTGCCCTTGCTGAGAGTTCCCCACCTGTGAGCCTCGCTGCTCTCCTGCCTGGGGCACTTGCCAGGGCCAGTGGCTGCCCTGAGCCTAGGGGCTGGTAACTGCCCCCTTCCCTGCACAGCCAGGCACCTAGAGTCCGAGAGGTAGAGCCAAAGGGCAGAGTAGCTGGAGCAGGCCAAGGGGTGACTGCCAGGCAGGCCAGGGGGCTCCAGGTAGGGGTGGGGCGGGACAGTGCAACTACCCAGAAGGTGATGTCCTGGCACTACACAGAGGGAGCTCTCCCCTGCCCCAGACGCCCCCAAAGCAGGAGATTCTGGGCTCCCGGGGTGGGGGAAGAACCGGGACGGCAACGGAGAACACTTACAGACGGCTCACTACTCTCCGCCATCGCGCCGTCCCCACCCACCGAGATTTCCCTCTATGGGGCCGGGCTCCGGCCGCCGGGCGGCTTTTAAAGGGCAGAGGCAAGGGGAGCGAGGCTGCGCCACTGCGCATGCGGGGAGCGTACTCGTCCTTACAGCATGGCGGCGTGTAGTTAAGTAAGCAGGGGCGTGCACCTGCGTAAGTGTGAGGCTGCGCTGCCTCACCTGTAGTCCTTCTCAGCAGTGACGCCGTCCAGGAGCTCCTATTTCTCCCCCCGTTTCTGTGTAGTGGTGCAGTCTGAGCCCCCCTGAGGGGGGCGGGTACTCTAGCCTGTGTATCAGGCGCGGGGCTAGACGTTGCCCTGGCTCCTCGCAGGTAGGAGGTGCACGTGCAGCCCCAGGGCTCCTCAGGATCCCACCCCCAGCTTGGCTGCATGGAAGGCCAGGGTGGGTTCTGATGCCATGTTGGCCCCAGTGGTACCTGTTCTGGGGGCTCCAGGGTTGCACTGACCACGGTGCATGGCTGGGCCCTGAACCCCTGCAGTAGGGGACTTTGTTGACCCCAGGGTTTGGCAACAACAGGCTCTAGGGGGTTCCTATCAGTGGAGCTCTGGGTACCTGCAGCACTGGGGTATGAGCAGCAGTCAAGGTTGGAGCTGTACTTAATTTGTGCCAGGGCTGTGCCCCAGTACCTCTGGGCTTAGCAGTTCATAGCCACAGCACCTCTGGGCTTGCTGCATCAGTTATGAATGCAAAAAAAAATTGCTTGAGCACCGCCACCTCTTTCATTACAAATTAAGCATGGGATTTGATGCTCCTGCTGTCATTAGAGTGGCAGTGGCTGCACCCATGATTGCCTCCAGTCCAGCCACAGTGAGGAAACTCACCCTCAGGGCGGGGTGCTTTCCAGCAGTCACCCTCCTGCCTTGTACACACTGCAGCTGGCAGGCTCAGGGCTGGCCATGTGATCCCAAGAAAATGTTTCTGTTGGTGCTAGCTCAGATCCTTAAGCAACTGACTTCCGGTGTCACCCAGCTAGTTACAATTCAGAACCCAACATCTCAGCGCACACAGACTGAGTTGGGGGGGTCTCTTCTGTGGGTTCTAACCTGCTCGTATGTAAAACCAAGGTTTAACTGGAGAAGCAGGATTCAACTAAACATATTGTCTCATTGTTTCCTTGTGCTTCCCCCATCTAACTGCCTGTGTCCACCTCTTGTCTTTTATGTAGACTGTAGCTCTTTGGGGGTAGGGACTGTCTCTTTGTTCTGTGTTTGTACCACACCTAGCACAATGGGGTTCAGGCCTGTGACTCAGATTCCTAGGCATTACCACAAAACAAAAAATTAAAAGTTGTCACCCAGATAACCACAGCCAACTTTGTAGAAAGAGATGGTATTCCTAAAAATACCATTGGTAGAATCAAATAACACACTATGGATCTAAATCACAATTTGAAAATACATTGTCATTTAACACCCCTGAGGTTGAGTAGCATTTGACATCTTTGTCTGTCCCAAGCTGTACTGATTATTAAACTTCTGCAGGAGATGGGACCAGCGGAGAATGGAAGGAGGAAAGATGCAGCAGAACTCTTCCAATAGTACTGCAGCTTTTGTTACCTAAGCTTGAATGTAGCTTGTATTCACTGCCTCAGGTTTCAGCTCTTTATCTGCAGAGGGCAGTATTAAGGAATGACTTACCAGTTCGGCAGAGTTTTAACCCCGACCAGTGTTTAAAAATAAGTCACCAGTTAACAAATGTAATCACCATAGCATCTGAGATATTTTAGTATCGTATCAGAGATAATGGAGTTGTCAATAGTGGTCTACACTGCAATGTAAGCTCAGACTCAGATTCAAACTCTACCCCCCTACCCCTTCTGTCTATACACAAATCTCTTGGGCTCAAACTTGGACCCAGGGTCCTAGGATCCCACAGGGGTGGAGGATACCAGCCCAAGTCCAGCTGGGACCCAGGGTTCAAGCCCTATTGTGCAGCATGGACGCAGTAATGCCAGAATCAAGCCCTGAGAGTCTGCCAACCCTATCTCACAGTCCCATGGGCCAGTGTTCTTTGTCCCTTCTAACCCACCAGTCACCAAATGACTCCCAGACAACAGAGGCAACCCCCTTTGTTCACCAACAGCTTGGTGCTTAACCCTTCCATTTTATTCTGACTGCTGAGCTGCAAACACAGTGAACCTTCTCCTGCATTTGCAGTGGCCACCAACCAGAAGTCCTGTGCTAAGCGCGCTGCTTTCCAGTCATGGAAGCACAGCCAGATTTTGGTAAATCTCTGGTGTGAGGTGAGCCAAACATTCAATTTTAGTAAGAATACCAGGAAACTCAAGTAGACTAAGGTGGAATATCTTATCCAACATGTGTTCAGCTGTTTAATCAGCAACACTAGTGCTTTATGGGTAATACAGACTTTTGGGGTGTGTTTAAAATGTCATGTTTGGTAAATACAAGAAATTTCTTTGAAGCATATTGACTTATTTGCAGACAGAATCCTTTCAGGGATTCCATATCTGGCAAATGCAGCTACTGTTCAAGCAACCATCACTTGATGCTGACAATTATTGTCTGGAATCTAGTCTTCCATTTTTGATTATTATTTAAGAAGAGGTGGTGAGACAGCTGAGTCTCTGGTACCTCAGATCTCCCTGAACTTTGTCAGTCGGGGATCTGATCTAGGAATGCAATGGAGACTGCAGAGGTTGGACTTGTGGATGGTCTCCACTAGTGATGGAGGAAGAGGATGTTTGAGGGGTGGGCGATTTTGGGGCTTTATTTTCTGATTGGTAGTTTTTCGTTTGGGGTGTGAGAAGAAGCTGCTGTTCTTACAATTTCATATATGGTAGAGCCGTTTCTTGTTTTGTATAGCAATCAGAATAAATACAAACATTAATGTGTGAATCAGATTAGTACCCATCAGTTTAGGATGATAAAGATTTTGTTGCAGACAAATCAGGGTGCATGGTCTGCCTTGGTCTCAACATTTCGTGTGGTATCACTGGTGATTATGAGATAGGTTGGATGCCTTGCCCCTGATCCTGCAATGAACTTTGCACAAGTAGACCTCTGCAACTACACAGAGCCCCGTTGGTGCAGAGCAGGGGTGCCGGAACAGGGGAGCCAGGGGGCTTTGCCCTCCCACTTTTTACCAGCTGTAAGGGCGAGCGATGGGGGGAGAGGGTAGAGCGATGCAAGGGCAGGGGCTCAGGGCAGCGCGGGTGGGGTGGGGCCATGGTTCGGGTGCCGGTGTCGTCCCCCCCCACACTTTTAGGGAGATTCCGTTGCCCCCTGGTGCAGGGGCTCACCCACTGAGGCTCCACATGTCTGCCGGGGTCTGGTCTTCACGGTGCTCATTGCAGGGCTGGGACCTTTGAGGCTATTGGATAGCAGGGTGATAAAGAATGTCTCTGGCTCCTTGCAGTGTTGCAGGCCCACATGCAGTGTGATTTTGAGGAATGCAGCTGGCATTAGCATGTGGATTGAATCCCTGGTGGGGCAGAAATTCACCTTTTTCCTCCTTCCTTTTCCTTAGGGTTACCATATTTTGAGTGTCCAAAAAGAGGACACTCCACGGGGCCCCGCCCATGCCCCCGCCCACGCCCCGCCCCAACTCCACCCCTTCCCCTGCTTCCCGCGAACATTTGATTCACGGGAAGCCTGAAGCAGGCAGCAGGTAAGCTGGTGGGGGGAGGAGGCGTGGCCCAGTCTACCCCCCCCCCCCCCAACCGAGCGGTTTCCTCCGGCGGCCGGCCCCGGCCCCAGCCCCAGCGTCTCCAACCTGGCTCGGCTCGGGCCCTGGGGTGCCAGCCCTGGGCCAGCCCCCGGCCGAGCACCCCCGGCCCACCCAGCACTGCCGGCCCCGGCCCAGCACCGCCGGCCCCCGGTTACCATACGTCCGGATTTTCCCGGACATGTTCGGCTTTTTGGGATTTCCCCCTGGATGGGGATTTGAGGCCCAAAAAGCCGGACATGTCCAGGAAAATCCGGACGTATGGTAACCCTATTTTCCTTAAGAGTTGGTCTCGGTGCCCCTGAGCTGTGGCAGGGACACTCTTGGTAGCAGATCCTCTTCCAGGGCCAGAGGGACCCTGAATCTTCCTGGAATTCTGTAAACTTAAAGCAGAGACTTCAAAGTAAAAAGGCAAGAATTAATGAGAGAAAAAATGGGGCACCTTCCTTATTCCCATCATAGGGGCAGGGCAGGAAGGAAGGGGGTGAGCTAGTCATGGAGTGCAGGTGAGTTTACATGGCTAGAGTTGGGATTGGGTTGGGAAGGGGCCTTCTTCTCAAGGAGTAAGAGGGTTTGGTAGCTATGATGAAAAACTCATGGCATGAGTCAGGTTGCGATGCCTGTTAAAAGTAACAGAGGGTCCTGTGGCACCTTTAAGACTAACAGAAATATTGGGAGCATAAGCTTTTGTGGGTAAGAACCTCACTTGTTCAGATGCACGTAATGGAAATTTCCAGAGGCAGGTATAATGGAGATATCCCATCTCCTAGAACTGGAAGGGACCTTGAAAGGTCATCGAGTCCAGCCCCCTGCCTTCACTAGCAGGACCAAGTACTGATTTTGCCCCAGATCTCCCCCTCAAGGATTGAACTCACAACCCTGGGTTTAGCAGGCCAATGCTCAAACCACTGAGCTATCCCTCCACCCCATACATAAGTCAGTATGGAGATAACGAGCTTGGAATACAAGCTGTCAGGAACAGTATCCCTGATGATGACACAGCACAACTTGTTGCTGAGCTCTGTGACTTTATCCTCACGCACAATTATTTCAAATTTGGTGACAATATATACCTCCAAACCAGTGGCACCGCTATGGGCACCCGCATGGCCCCACAATATGCCAACATTTTTATGGCTGACCTGGAACAACGCTTCCTCAGCTCTCGTCCACTCACGCTCCTTCTCTACCTACGCTACATTGATGACATCTTCATCATCTGGACCCATGGGAAGGAGACCCTGGAAGAATTCCACCATGATTTCAACAGCTTCCACCCCACCATCAACCTCAGTCTGGACCAATCTACACGGGAGGTCCACTTCCTAGACACCACAGTACAAATAAGCAATGGCCACGTTAACATCACCCTATACCGAAAACCCACCGACCGCTACGCCTACCTTCATGCCTCCAGCTTCCACCCCAGACACACCACATGATCCATCGTCTACAGCCAAGCGCTGAGGTACAACCGCATCTGCTCCAACCCCTCAGACAGAGACCAACACCTACAAGATCTTCACCAAGCATTCTCAAAACTACGATACCCACACAAGGAAATAAAGAAACAAATCAACAGAGCCAGACATGTACCCAGAAGCCTCCTGCTACAAGACAGGCCCAAAAAAGAAACCAACAGAACTGGCCATCACCTACAGACCTCAGCTTAAACCTTTCCAACGCATCATCAGTGATCTACAACCCATCCTGGACAATGATCCCTCACTTTCACAGACCTTGGGAGGCAGGCCAGTCCTCGCCCACAGCCAGCCCGCCAACCTTAAGCATATTCTCACTAGCAACCATGCACCGCACCATAACAACTCTAACTCAGGAACCAACCCATGCAACAAACCTCGATGCCAACTCTGCCCACATATCTACGCCAGCAACACCATCACAGGACCTAACCAGATCAGCTACAACATCACCGGCTCATTCACCTGCACGTCCACCAATGTTATATATGCCATCATGTGCCAGCAATGCCCCTCTGCTATGTACATTGGCCAAACTGGACAGTCACTACGCAAGAGGATAAATGGACACAAGTCAGATATCAGGAATGGCAATATACAAAAACCTGTAGGAGAACACTTCAACCTCCCTGGCTACACAATAGCAGATGTAAAGGTAGCCATCTTACAGCCAAAAAAACTTCAGGACCAGACTCCAAAGAGAAACTGCTGAGCTCCAGTTCATTTGCAAATTTGACAGCATCAGATCAGGATTAAACAAAGACTGTGAATGGCTATCCAACTACAGAAGCAGTTTCTCCTCCCTTGGTGTTCACACCTCAACTGCTAGCAGAGCACCTCACCTTCCCTGATTGAACTAACCTCGTTATTTCCATACTGATTTATACCTGCCTCTGGAGATTTCCATTACTTGCATCTGAAGAAGTGAGGTTCTTACCCACGAAAGCTTATGCTCCCAATACTTCTGTTAGTCTTGGTGCCACAGGACCCTCTGTTGCTTTTTACAGATTCAGACTAACACGGCTACTCCTCTGATACTTGTTTAAAGTGATGCTCTGTCAGACTTTCTCTGCTACTCACTGGCTTAGCCTCTGGAGACCAGAGCTTGGTGTGGGACGGCTGGCTCAAGTGGCTTATACTGAAACTGGGCCTCACCCACAACACTGGGCATCTGGTCACCCTAGTGTAAGGCTTTGTCACTTGTCCCAAGGAAGCTTCTCTCTGCACCATGCCAGTCAGACACAGGATGCCAAGTCAGGGTTGGATACTCCTCACTTTCAATTGATTCCTCCTTCCGCTATCAAGGTTTGGTGCCAATATGCACAAGAGTTTCTCAGGGCTTGTCTACACTGGCAAGTTTTGTTGCCAAAAACTGCCTTTTGATGACAAAACAGCGATAGCGTGCACACTGCAATAGGCTTGTGCGAAAAGGGCTATGATCGGGACACGCAGCAGTGCAGAGCGAAGATAAAGGAGCTGAGGCAGGCATACCATAAGGCGTGGGAGGCAAACCATCGCTCCAGTGGTGCACCTAAGATCTGCTGCTTCTATAAGGAGCTGAATGCTATCCTCGGTGGTGACCCCACCTTCATCGCCGATAGCCCCGTGGATACTTTGGAGGCAGCAGAAAGGGGGGGTAACCCAGAGACTGAAATTCTGGATGAAGAAGTGGAGCTAGAAGAGGATGTGGAGCTCCCAGCGGGGTCGCCTGGTGGGGCAGGCAGCCAGGAACTTTTCTCCACTCCAGAAGTGCTCTATGGGGAGCAGGAAGCAGATGAGACACTGGGTAAGTTGCTATGACTTGTGTAGGGAATCGAAAAGTAGGAGGCAGGTAGTATTTTATGTGAGCTGGACATTGCCCTGTGTAGCTAATCTGCATGGCCAAGCAGGGTGTCGATGGACATCAAGACCTCTACAGGGAATCCTCCAGAGACAGGCTCTGGAAAGTTTCCAAGAGGTACCTGCTAATCCTCTGCCACAGATTCCAAGGGATTGCAGTCTTGTTAGTGTCCCCATTAGAGGAAACTGTACCATGCCATTTAGCAATCACTGGAGCTGGGACCAAAGTAGCACATAGCTGAGGTGCATATAGACTGGGGTGAAAGCCGCAAGCATGCCGTAGTTGTGCCCTGGTTTCCCTGCTTACCCGCACCAATGAGATGTCAGCCAGCAGGCTGGCTGCCTGTGAAAAAGTGTGTGATAATTTTAGAATGAGTTCCCTGCAAATCTGCCCTGCAAACCGTGACCATTTTGTCCATACGCACAACGACCTTCTCCCCACTCCTGACACTCACCATGATTGGGGTGCTCACGGAGTCTTCGATACAGGTACAGACTGAGCAGATCCGTGGTCGACCTCCACTGCAGCACATGCACATGCACAATTCTTTGCCAACCCCACCCCCCTCTATGCCCACACATTCTTTTTCACTTCACAGCACTCCTGAGTTTCCCCATCACTCCACCCCCTCTCACAGCTTGCACAATGACAGTTGTGAGGTTTTACCCTTTTTAACTATAAATAAAGGCTAAGGTATTTAACGGTACAGCGTTTTTATTTTGTGTTCTACAAAAGCGTATAGCAATCAATTCACTCTCAGGAACAGGCTTCTAAAGGATTTTGTTGCATGGAGCTTGGGCCCCAAAATTGTACATGGATGTACCAGGGAAGCAACTCCAAAGCAGACATGTATTATTGCTCCTCATTGTCAAAGTGGTTCCTCAAAGCCTCTCTGATGTTAATAGCAGCCCTCTGGGCTCCTCTGACAGCCCAAGCATCTGGCTGTCGAAACTGTGCAGCTAAGCGCTCTGCCTCGGTGCTCCACGCCTGAGCAAACATTTCACCCTTAGATTCACACAGATTATGCAAAGTGCAGCAGGTGGCTATGACCACGGGAATATTATCTTCGGTAAGCCTACCATTGAAAGCTCACCGGAGGTGTCTCGAACGGCCAAAGGCACATTTGACTACTATGTGGCACCTGTTCAGCCTGTTGTTAAAATGCTCCTTGCTGCTGTCCAGGTGCCCTGTGTAAGGTTTCATTAGCCAGGGCTGTAAGGGGTAAGCCGGGTCTCCCAGGATTAATATGGGCATTTCCACATCCTCCACTGTGATCTTGTGGTCTGGAAAGAAAGTCCCTGCCTGCAGCTTTCTGTACAGGCCACTGTTCCTGAAGATGTGTGCGTCATGCACCTTTCCAGAGCAGCCTGCATTGATGTCCGTGAAACGCCCCCAGTGATCCAGAAGCTCCTGCAATACCATGGAGTAGGGTGACCAGATCACCCAGGTCAAATATCGGGATGTGGGGGGGGGAGGGCAGAGGGGAAAAAAAATGGCAGCAAAGCATAAAAAAACAACAACCCCCCCCCCCCCCCGCACAAACACACCATTCCTCCTCCCTCCGCAAGTGCTGGAGGGAGGCCTGGGAGACGCAGGGGAGCGCGGGGCCGGGGTGAGTGAGAGTCCGGCCTGGCCCCGAGTGCAGGCAGGACTCGGGCGCAGTACCTGGAGGGAGAGTAGGGGGGTGGCCCGCGTGGCCAGGCGGCGGCTGTTCTCCCCACCTGGGCAGCAGGACTCGGGAGCAGCCGCTGCTGCAGCTCCCACTGCCACGGTGGGAGGAAGCGGCCGCTGGCCAAGCACGTGGCGCTCGGCGGCTGCGGCTCTGGCGCCCACGAAGCCCCCGAGCCCAGGCCTGCTGCGGGGACCCAGCGCACACGCTGCGCGCACCCAGCTCCTGGCCAGTTGCATCTGGGCTGGCTGCCCAGCTGGTGCAATCCCGCGGGCGGCCCCGGAGTGGGGGCAGCAGGGTCCAGCCCCCCCATCCTGCTCGGGTCCTGCAGGGGAACGAACGGGGCTGCCGATGCCGCCGCCCGCGGGATTGCACCAGCTGGGCAGCCAGCCCAGACGTGACTGGCCAGGGGCTGGGCGCAGCGTGCGAGTCCCGCTGCCCAGGTGGGGAGAACAGCTGCCGCCTGGCACCGCGGGCCGCCCCCCTACTCTCCCTCCAGGTACCGCACCCGAGTCCTGCCTGCTCGGGGCCAGGCCGGACTCACACTCACCCCGGCCCCGCGCTCCCCTGCGTCTCCTGGGCATGGCGTGCTTGGGGAAGAGGCGGGGATTTGGGGAGGGAGCCAATGGGGCAGTGAGGGGGCGGGGATGGGGGCAGGGATTTGGGGAGGGATCCAATGGGGAAGGAGGAGGTGGAGTCGGGGGGAGGGCGCGAGCCCTTCTGGGCTTCGGAGCGTTTGCTTGTTTGTCCAGTGTCCCAACCTAACATTGGTCGGGACGCGGGACAAACAAGCAAATATCAGGACAGTCCCGATAAAATCAGGACGTCTGGTCACCCTACCGTGGAGAAGTTTTCCTTCCTATTGATGTATTCTGAGGCAAGGTGGTCTGGCGCTAAAATTGGAATGTGCGTGCCATCAATCGCCCGGCCACAGTTAGGGAAACCCATCTCTGCAAAGCCATCCACTATTTCATGCACATTTCCCAGAGTCATGGTCCTCCGCAGCAGGATGCAATTTATTGCCCTGCACACTTGGAGTAATACAGCCCCAACAGTGCACTTCCCCACTCCAAATTGATTTGCAACTGACCGGTAGCAGTCTGGATTGACCAGCTTCCACACACTGATTGCAACACACTTCTCTACCGAAAGGGCAGCTCTCATTCTGGTGTCCTTGCGCTGCAGGTCGGGGGCCAGCTCAGCACATAGCTCCAGGAAGGTTGCTTTATGCATCCCAAAGTTCTGTACCCACTGGTTATTATCCCACACCTGCATGCCAATGCAATCCCACTAATCAGTGCTTGTTTCCCTAGCGCAAAAGCGACGGTCTACCATATGCAGGTGCTCTGTGAATGCCAAAATCACTGATAAGTTGCTGCTGTCCATATCACATTCTGGTGCCTGCGATTCATCCTCTGTCAGTAACTTTGTGAGTAACTCTGCTGCCATGTGCGATGTTCTCACGACAGTTAACAGTGCATAGGAGCATAGGCAGCGACCTATATGGGCCCGTGGTGCCCATGTTCCACCAATATTCCTGAAGGTGGGCTCGGCTCCACCAATGTTTGGGCCCCAAGCCCCGTCCTTTGGGGGTCCCCGTGCCATGGGTCGGCAACACGGGGCGCTCTCACCTCGGGAGCAGCTCCCCGTCCCCCGTCCCCGGAGTCGCTACATGCTGTGGAGAGGCCCCAGCGCTGACCCAGCTCCCAGCCCATTGGCCGGGAATCCAGTCAATGGGAGCTGCAGCAGGGGGCTGTGCCAGAGCTGCCTGGCCACGCCTCCACAGCAGGGAGGGGGCGAGAGTCACAGGCAGCGGCTCTCAGCCCTGGGCAGAGAGTGAGCAGCAGGAGTCTGTCCCTGATAGACAGACACAGCCAGTGAGCCAGGGGGTTGTGGGGGCAGGCAGACACAGCCAGGGGTTGTGGGGACAGACAGATGGAGCCGGGGGTGGGGAAAAGGAGCAGCAATGGGCACCCTGGGGCTGGCATAAAATACACCAGACAGAGGGGGCTTCCTGAGGGGGCTATAGCAACACCCCCCCCACAGAGCAGACCTGGGCTGCGGCTGGCTCCGTCCATCACTCCCCCCTGCCCCACAGAGACCCACACAACCCTCTGCCCCCGCAAGGGACCTCCCCAACAGCCCGTGCCCCTGTCATCCCTCTCCAGAGAGCCCCCCCCTTTGTGCCAGACAACTCCCCTCCCCCACTGCCTCCCCTGCTCCAGAGCTCCCTACAATCCCCCCCTTTGCCTTCCGCTCTCCTCCCCCCAGCCCAGCCCATTGGCCGGGAGGCTCCCAGTCTATCTTCCTTATATCTCCTTGTCAATTGCTGGAAGTGGGCCATTTTCATTACCACTACAAACAGTTATTTTTTTCTCTTGCTGACAACAGCTCACCTTAACTGATCACTCTCCTTATAATGTGTATGGTAACACCCATTGTTTCATGTTCCCTGTGTATATATATATCTTCCTTCTGTATTTTCCACTACATGCATCCAATGAAGTGAGCTGTAGCCCACGAAAGCTTATGCTACAATAAATTTGTTAGTTTCTAAGATGCCACAAGTACTCCTAGTATATTTTCTGGTTGTTTATAAGCTCATTTATTTTGTTAATTCAGTTTCATACGCAATTTTAAAAGTCACTTGAATTGTACCTGTTTTTTTCCATTGGTCCAAAAACACATGGAAGATGTGCAGATTTTTATTTCTGTGGGCCAAACCACCCTGTATAGAAATTTAAATGTTGGAGCCAGAAAAGCTCTGCAAGGGTAAGGGTCCCTTCAGGAGATTGTCCTCAAGTCATTCATTCTTCTGGGCATTCCATTCTATTGTTCCCTCCTACAGTGATAGTGACAGGGCCGGTGCAAGGATGTTTCGTGCCCTAGGCGAAATTTCCACCTTGCGCCCTCCCCTCTCCCCGAGCCCTGCGGCAGCTCCCCACCCCACCCCCCGCCCTGAGGCACCTCCCCCGCAGCAGCTCCCCAACCCCCCCTCCGCTCTGAGGCGCCCCGCTGCGACAGCTCCCCCTCCCCCGGGGAACCGTGCGGCAGCTCCCCACCCCAGCTCACCTCTGCTCCACCCCCTCCCCGAGCCCTGCAGCAGCTCCCCACCCCCCCCCTGCCCTGAGGCACCCGCCCCCGCAGCAGCTCCCCACCCCCTCCGCCCTGAGGCGGCCCCCCCCGTGGCAGCTCTCTCCCCGCCTGGGGAGCCGTGCGGCAGCTCCCCATCCCAGCTCACCTCTGCTCCACCTCCTCCCTGAGCACGCCGTCGCTGCTCCACTTCTCCCGCTTCCCAGGCTTGTGCCGCCAATCAGCTGTTTGGCGCCGAAAGGCTGGGAGGGAGAGAAGCAGAGCAGGGCGGCGTGCTCAGGGGAGGAGGCAGAGCAGAGGTGAGCTGGGGCGGGGAGTTCCCCTGCATGCCACCCCCCCTTAATTATGGGCCCTCCCCGCGCCCCCCTGCCCCAGCTCCCTCCGCCTAAATGCTGACGACGACCGGGGTGGCCGAAGATGTGGCTGCCGTGGTCACCACCGAAGAAAATGCCGCCCCCCAAATGCTAGGTTGCACCGGCCCTGAATAATGATCAGTGTTTCCACCCACAGGGGAGAGGCAGAAGACTGGATCAACCCTGCAGTGATTCTGCCTCTACCACTGTTCTCTGTCTGCTCCCTCTACCAGCCTCTTTGGTCTCCCTAGAATTGCCCCTATCATTACTCCCTCTGCGTCTTCTTTCTCTGGAGCTTCTCATGAAGTAACGTCTGTCATTACAGGTTCTTATCTCTGTAATGTATTTAATTTTGATGTATTTATTAAGTGTTAGTTAATGCACTATGGGAGTCCCCTTCTGCCCTCTGTATAAATTGATCCTCTTCTTTCCATATGTGTTGCCCATAGGGTTTTCTGCAGCCCTAGGGCAGCCAGCAATAACCTCTGTGCCTTTGCAATGGGGTGAGGGAAGGGGACCATGGGTTCCCTATTTATGTGATTTGCAAGAAGTGTTATCATTACTCAAGGTACCAAATGTGTTTAAATGATATAAGTGCCTTGTAAAATCCCAAAGCAAGCTCATTTTCATTTCTCATATAATCTCATATACAGTATATACACGTTTTTCATTAATTATATGAGTTGAATTTATTATATTATTATTATTATTATTAGCTAGGTTACTGGTTTTTTCCCCCCCAGTGTGGCAAAATGTGTGCTATTTTATGGGTTGAATGATTGAGTGACATAATACCCACCTTCCCCCATTGTCCATCACTAAGTCCAGTAATTTTGTCAAGTGTTTGTCGCACACCATGGTGGTGCCTACCCCTACCTTGTGCTTCAGGGGGGTCACGGGGTCCAGGGCAGCCTCGGGAGTTAGCGGGGGGCCTGGTGCTGGCAGCAGCGAGTGACCTGGCCCCAGCCCACTCCACTCCACCTTGCCGGCTCCCGACATTGCTCAGGGGTTTCGGGGAAGAGGTGGAATGGGAGGGGGGGGGGAGGAGGGGAAGAGGCGGGGCAAAGCAGGGTAGCTTGCTGCTGTCGGCACCAGGCACCCCGCTAACCCCCCAGGCCACTCTGTACCCCACGTCCCCCTGAAGCGCAGGGCCCAGGGTAGTTGCCCCGGTCCGTCCTATGGATGGGACAGATCCACTTGGGCACCACCAAAAATTATACAAACCTGCCGCCTATGCATAGGAGAGAAGTATGGGATCCATCCTCTCTCACTGCAGATGCTGGCATGCACTAGAAAGACTGACAGTTGGAAAAATGGCGCGAATGGAAAGTCAGAAACCATTGGAGGGCTGGGACACAAAGCGGTGCATGACGAGACATTTTGCACGTCCCAGGATGTGCTGCGCTCTGTTTCAGCCTTCTCACAACATCTAGCGACAGATGGTGTCGCCAGGCACTGTGGGATACATATCCACAGTGCATTGCTCATGCTGTCGACAATGGTGCCCCGAATGTGGACACAATCTGTTGACAGAGGGAGCAAATGTAGACTCACTTTGGCAACTTTGCTTTTGTCAATTTTTTCGTATTGACATTAGTTTCATCGACAAAACTTGCTAGTGTAGACAAGCCCTCACTTTAAGTGTGATGCAATAGGCAGATTTATTTTCTGAGTGCTTTACAATATGACAAAGAGCAGCACCTCTCCTCCCCTGCTGCTGAGAAAGGGGGGCAGTGGGTGACTCTCAATGGCAGATTATCCCTGGACCCATTAAGCACCTCTTTTCCCCTCCCTTATTCACATCAACCTTGGTTTATAGGTTCCCAACCCTGGTGCTGAGAGGAAGGGGAACATCACACTTCTTCCCACTCCCTTGCCCTCATGCCAGTGGGGAGCTTTGCTGCCTTCCCAGCCATTTGCACATACTTCCTCCCTCTTCTGACTCCTGGAAAAGGGGCAAGAAAGAGGACAATTTCCCACTCTTTTCTCCTTTCCCCCCAGCTTCCTGTATTTTTTATGGGTTTTCCCCATGACCCTTATACCTCTGCAACTCTTCTTGGGTTCGCAGCATTCCTCTGGGCTTGTCTACACTCAAAGTGCTAAAGCAGCACAACTGTGCCTCTGCCGTACCTCAGTGCAGACACTACCTACGCCGACGGGAGGGGTTCTCCCATTGGTGTAGGGTATTCCACCTGCCTGAGAGGCAGTAGCTAGGTCAACAGAAGAATTCTTCCATCAACTTAGTGCTGTCTACATGGGGACTTAGGTCAGCTTAACTACATTGCTCAGGGGTGTGGATTTTTCACTCTCCTAGCCACTTAGCTGGGTCAACCTAATTTTCTAGTGTAGACCAGCCCTTAGTGGCAGAGTAAAACTGACAGCTATAGCATCAGTTTCGCAGCTGGTCTGTTTGAGATTCTGAGCAGTAATTGTGAAACTCACTAGATTCTTTTAAATTTCATGGAGCTGCTAGAAGGCTGTGTGTTGCAGCAGAGAGAGAGACTCAGTCTACTGCTGGGGTGGAGGAATAGGAGAGGCAAGAGAAGCAGGAGATGCTCCATGACTACACCCCAACATCAACAAAATCGGGATCCTGATTTTCCACTGCCTTGCACCTTGCATAGTAATTCACACCTGTCCAAAGTAGGTGTAAAATACTACCAATCAGCAGGTAACATTTACACCTGTTTCCATGATCTCACAAGATAGGCAGCTGGAAAGAATCAGGCCCTGGGGCCCCTGGCTCTGTTACTGATCACAGTCTTCTAGGGAGTGTTACAGCTGCTGCCTATATAAATCAGAGCAGTGAGTGAAACTGACCAGAGTCCTGCCAATTTCAGGTTTTTGGTGCTGGTTCCAGGCAGAGTAATTTTCCTACTCATCCTGGCAAATAGGTGAATGCACTTTCAAGCCTTGCATCTGAAGAAGTGAGGTTCTTACCCACGAAAGCTTATGCTCCCAGTACTTCTGTTAGTCTCAAAGGTGCCACAGGACCCTCTGTTGCTTTTTTCAAGCCTTGTGAGTGTGTAGACTGTAGAACTGGAAATGGTCCCAGTGAATTTATTTCTGTAGATTTTTAAGTCTGTGAAATTAAAAGTAAGGTGAATGTTTCCAGTTCTACAGGAGCAGCTGGCTGGCAGAGAAGGGTGGTTCTTGTGTCACCACTGCTATGGCAACATGCAAGTGTCAGCATCCTCTCCACTTGCCTTCAGCTGCATCTGACCCACTGTGTGAATCAGTGGTGCAGCTAGGTGTGGAAATTTGGGTAGGTCTCAGTGTATGGGGGGGGGGGGGAATGACTGACTTATGCTAGGAGTGTGAACATTGTGGCCTGGGCTAGCCCCAAAAGTCCCAGCCCTCCTGCGTCTAAGGTAGGGAATAAGCAGAGGAAACTAAACTGGCTGAAGCAGGTGTCGGCGTGCACCTACAGCCTTCGGGTGGGAAACACAGGGTGTGAGATGCAGCCTGGGCCCCTTGAGGCAGAGGAGTTGTGCCAACACCTACACAGGGATGCTGGGAGGGCTGCATTCAGTGTGAGGGTGGCTCTCTGTGGGGGCAGTGACCCAGCTGCTAGCTTTTTGGGGAAGGGCTCTCTAGGTGTGCAGGGCAGGCAGGTATCACTCTGGGGGGGTGGGAGGAGGGGTTGCTAGCAGTTTCTATCCTGGCCTGGTGCAGAGAGGAGGGATAGGGGAGTGACTGGAGAATCTGCCCGCCCACTTCCTGGATCCCAACAGGACTGTTCCGTGAGGCTGAGCCCAGCTCCCCACTCCATCCCATTGGCTCTTGCCACTCACAGATTTGGAGGAGCCCACCACAGCAATGCTGCAGACTAATCTGGCAGCACTACCTTGCTCAGATTTGGGTGGGCCTAGGTGCTAATTGGGTGGGCCATGGCTATACCCCTGGTGTGAATATATACTCACATGATTATAATGAGTTCTCCTGTCTCTGTATAAAAGTGACTGCTATAGCTTAACAGATCATGTTTACATTAAAAGAACTAAAAGGTTGGTTAGATACAGATTTAATTATCATAGATAATCATAATTAGATAACTATGTTAGTGATCAATGGCTCCATGTCTAGTTGGCAGCCAGTATCAAGCGGAGTGCCCCAAGGGTCGGTCCTGGGGCCAGTTTTGTTCAATATCTTCATTAATGATCTGGAGGATGGCGTGGATTGCATCCTCAGCAAGTTTGCAGATGACACTAAACTGGGAGGAGTGGTAGATATGCTGGAGGGTAGGGATAGGATACAGAGGTACCTAGACAAATAAGAGGATTGGGCCAAAAGAAATCTGATGAGGTTTAGTAAGGACAAGTGCAGAGAGGAGGGATAGGGGAGTGACTGGAGAATCTGCACTTAGGACAGAAGAATCCCTGCACTGCTATAGACTAGGGACCGAATGGCTAGGCAGCAGTTCTGCAGAAAAGGACCTAGGGGTTACAGTGGATGAGAAGCTGGATATGAGTCAACAGTGTGCCCTTGTTGCCAAGAAGGCTAACGGCATTTTGGGCTGTATAAGTAGGGGCATTGCCAGCAGATCGAGGGACGTGATCTTTCCCCTCTATTCGACATTGGTGAGGCCTCATCTGGAGTACTGTGTCCAGTTTTGGGCCCCACACTACAAGAAGGATGTGGAAAAATTGGAAAGAGTCCAGCGGAGGGCAACAAAAATGATTAGGGGGCTGGAGCACATGACTTATGAGGAGAGGCTGAGAGAACTGGGATTGTTTAGTCTGCAGAAGAGAAGAATGAGGGGGGATTTGATAGCTGCTTTCAACTACCTGAAAGGGGGTTCCAAAGAGGATGGATCTAGACTGTTGTCAGTGGTACCTGATGACAGAACAAGGAGTAATGGTCTCAAGTTGCAGTTGGGGAGGTTTAGGTTGGATATTAGGAAAAACTTTTTCACTAGGAGGGTGGTGAAGCACTGGAATGGGTTACCTAGGGAGGTGGTGGAATCTCCTTCCTTAGAGGTTTTTAAGGTCAGGCTTGAGGAAGCCCTGGCTAGGATGATTTAGTTGGGGAGTGGTCCTGCTTTGAGCAGGGGGTTGGACTAGATGACCTCCTGAGGTCCCTTCCAACCCTGATATGCTATGATTCTATGACAATTCAAAAGAAGAATGGGAGGCATTTCCTTGAATTTCAAATAAACAAGATTCCTTTTGCTTTCTAAAAATTTCCTATGCAGGAGGTTACAGTTCAGTTTCTTTTTACAGGAAACCCTTTCAGTCAGGGTTGTTTACTATGAGATCATCACCGGGAATCCCCATCTGAACAGCTTCAAGCCTGAGGAACAAACAGACAGGGCTGGGCCCTTACTGCAGCCAGAGAAGACTTATGTATGTGAATAATTCTGTTGAAGTCATTAGGACTGTTTACGTGCATGAAGTTCAACATGTGAATAAAGCCTGCAAGGTCAGGGCCAAAGGCAGCAAATCCCAGCTGAAGACTGGCTGGCTGAGGGGATTGGTAACAGATATGGAGATTGGCTGGCACTTAAATCCTAAATGGAATGAGCTTGTTCCTGCTACTGTTGGGATCTCTGAGAAGGCTCCCATTGACACCAATAGGGCAGGAGCAGTCCTTATGACCTCATTACAACACAACTGTATCTCCTAATAGAATATCATCACCTCTGGGCTGAAATGCTGCAGCTCTGTAACAACGCACAACAATGCAACACAAAGTAAGGAACAATCTTGAACTCATGCAATGTAAGTGACAGTGCATAATACACAGAATCACCTCCTTAATAGCAACCACTTAATTCATATCTTGTTTTTCCCTATTGATATAACTTTGATTAAGGTTTTTTTGGGTTTTCCACAGGCATATCCCGTCAGCCTGCAGGGTGTTCTGTGACAAGATGGGGTGGGAGTCACAAAGATATTTAGGTGCCTGTGAATCCAGCAATTGCTTCCTATTGATGCTACCCACTGCAAAGTTTGCCCTCTTATAGGAACTTTTTCCTACTATGTCTGTCTGTCTGCATGTGGTCCTTTAAGCTTGGCAGAGCCAAGCAGCTGTAGCTACTGTGCAGCTGGCCTCTGCTTGCTGCATTTCTCTTCCAATTGGTGAGTTCCTGATATGTTTTTCTTTTTTTATTGCTGAGGAGAATGACAGGTTCTCAAAATCCCACTGAAATTATATGGGGCAGAATGTAAATAGCCTTGAATTTAGTCACAAAGCTCTGGCTGACCCACTAACCTCTGTGATAAGTAATAGGGGGATCCCTAATAGTCCAAGTGAGCAGGATGTTGGTTTTATGTCTCTACTTGAAGTGGTATCTCCTATAGCACAGTTCCCCTAACACCAGATTAGGGCATTGGTTCAGTGCTGTACAGCCCGTTTCGGGAACCAAAATAGCTTCTTGCCAACATTGTTCTGGTGCTGCCCATCAAACTTAAACCATTAAGAAAGGTGATTAGCCAGGGTTAACAAGGCACAACTGTGTCCCGTGGAACTCCTTGCCAGAGGATGTTGTGAAGGCTAAGATTATAACACGGTTCAAAAAAGAACTAGATAAATTCATGGAGGACAGGTTCATCAATGGCTATTAGCCAGGAATAGGGAGGGTAGGGATGGTATCCCTAACCTCAGTTCGCCAGAAACTGGGAATGGGCAACAGGAGCAGGAGGTGGATCATTTGATGATTACCTGTTCTTTTCATTCCCTGTGGGCACCTGGCAATGTCCGCTGTCGGAAGACAGGATACTGGGCCAGATGGACCTTTGGTCTGACTCAGTATGGCCATTCTTATGTACTCCTAGGTCTACACTACGGGGGGGTCGACCTAAGATATGCAACTTCAGCTACGTGAATAGCGTAGCTGAAGTTGCGTATTTTAGGTCAACTTACCTGGCTGTGAGGACGGCGGTGAGTCGACCGCTGCTGTGCCGCCGTCGACTCCGCTTCCGCCTCTTGCCGCGGTGGATTTCCGGAGTCGACGGCAGAGCCATCGGGGATTGATTTTATCATGTCTTCACTTGACGCGATAAGTCGATCCCCAATAGATCGATTGCTACCCCCCGATCCGGCGGGTAGTGAAGACGTGCCCTAATTGTGGGTGAAAAGGAGGCAGCTATGTTTTTACCAGGACTCAGTTGGGAGTATGTGGCACTTGTTATAGTTTTGCCAATCCAAAGTGGTCAAAAATCGTGAGTCAGTCAGCTGAAAACTAGACCAGCCTAAAAATCATAAGACTTTTAAAAAATAATAACAGTAGGGTTGTTTTTTTTATTTGGCTTCTGGTTTCTGAGCCTTTACGTTGTCTTGTGCAACATTTTCAAACTTACCTCCACAACCATGAGGGCTAGAAACTTGCTTTAAAAAATGAAAAAGTTGAGATTTTTGCATATTCACATGACTGGCACTTGAAACCCAAATATGATAAGATTTTCAATCAATTCATAAGAGTTGGTAAAAGTGATCTCTTTAGTGAAAGGGGTAGAAATATAGGGAAGTAAGATGAAAGGCTGGCTTACCCTGAGAAACCTTGCCTTGTAGTGAGTTGGCTGTAATCTTGATTGTTGCCAGGAAAAAGGAGGCTCTGTAATCTGAGACTCTTGCTGTTTGGGAACAAGCTATGCTGCTCTGGTAAAGGCAGATGGACCACGATCTCAAAAAGAACAGAATTTTTCTGCTAGAAACTAAAAATGGATGAGTAGAGGATTTTTATTATTCTGCCATGAACCTTGCATCCCCCTTCACCAATTAGGAAAAATAAGGCCTTGTCTACACTACGAGAGTAGTTCGATTTTACTTGCATCGAATTTTTGTAATCGATATTGCAAAGTCGAACGTGTGTGTCCACACTAAGGACAGTAATTCGACTTTGTGCGTCCACACTAACGGTGATAGCGTCGACATTCGAAGCGGTGCACTGTGGTCAGCTATCCCACAGTTCCCGCAGTCCCCTCTGCCCATTGGAATTCTGGGTGTAGCCGGCAATGCCTTCTGGGTAACAAAATGAGTCGAGGGTGCTTTTGGGAAACTGTCGTCATCCGTCCATCACTCCCGCCCTCCCTCCCTGAAAGCGCCGGCGGGAAAACAGTTCGCGCGCTTTTCCAGTCATTGACAGCGCGGACGCCACTGTACTCCGAGCATGGAGCCCGCTGCGACCATCGCTGCAGTTGTGGCCGCTCTCAACGTCTCGCAGCTTATCATAAAGGTTTCCCTGAGGCAGATGCAGAAAAGTCAGGCAAGGAGGCTACGGCACCGCGGTGATGTCCTGAAGTCTGAGAGTAGCACAGACCTGTCAGAAAGCAGGCGACCCAGCGCCGAGGACATCACAGTGGCAATGGGTCATGTTGATGCCGTGGAACGGCGATTCTGGGCACGGGAAACAAGCACTGAGTGGTGGGACCGCATAGTACTGCAGGTCTGGGATGAATCCCAGTGGCTGCGAAACTTTCGCATGCGGAAGGGAACTTTCCTGGAACTTTGTGAGTTGCTGTCCCCTGCCCTGAAGCGCAGTGACACCCGGTTGCGAGCTGCACTGAGTGTACAGAAGCGAGTGGCCATAGCCCTGTGGAAGCTTGCAACGCCAGACAGCTACCGGTCAGTCGCGAACCAGTTTGGGGTGGGCAAATCTACCGTGGGGGTTGTTGTGATGCAAGTAGCGAAGGCAATCGTTGATGTACTGCTGCCAAAGGTAGTGACCCTGGGAAACGTGGAGGCGATCATAGATGGCTTCGCAGCGATGGGATTCCCAAACTGCGGTGGGGCCATAGATGGAACTCACATCCCTATCCTGGCACCGGACCACCAGGCCACCCAGTACATTAACCGAAAGGGATACTTTTCCATGGTGCTGCAAGCACTGGTGGACCACAGGGGACGTTTTACCAACATCTACGTGGGATGGCCGGGCAAGGTTCATGACGCTCGTGTTTTCAGGAACTCTGGTCTGTTTAGACGGCTGCAACAAGGTATTTACTTCCCGGACCACAAAATAACTGTTGGGGATGTGGAGATGCCTATAGTCATCCTCGGGGACCCAGCCTACCCGCTAATGCCCTGGCTCATGAAGCCCTATACTGGCGCCCTGGACACTGAAAAAGAACTCTTCAACTACCGGCTGAGCAAGTGCAGAATGGTGGTGGAGTGTGCTTTTGGCCGTCTCAAGGGGAGATGGAGAAGCTTACTGACTCGCTGTGATCTCAGCGAAACCAATATCCCCATTGTTATAGCAGCTTGCTGTGTGCTCCACAATCTCTGTGAGAGCAAGGGGGAGACCTTTATGGCGGGGTGGGAGGTTGAGGAAAATAGCCTGGCTGGTGATTACTCACAGCCAGACAGCCGGGCGATTAGAAGAGACCAGCGGGAAGCGCTGTGCATCCGGGAGGCTTTGAAAGCAAAGTTCCTGAGTGAGCAGGGTAACCTGTGATTTTATAGTTTGTGTACTGAGAAGCTAAACCTGCCCCCGTTTCTTTACCCAGGTAATGTTGACTATCCTATCCAGTTACATACCCCCTTCACCCCCCCTCCAACACACGTGTCGAAATAAAAATAGTTCTACTTTGTTAAAGCACACCGTTTTCTTTAATACTGTTTTAGCGGGAATTTTTTAAAACTGGGACGCAGACTGTGGTGCGGGGCGGGTCTAGTGTTGTGATGCGAATGCAGCTTCTAAACTCAAGGATTGACAGGCTCCGCTGCGGTGGGATGCTTGTTTCAACGGAGCCTGTCACCCCTCCTGATCGGGACTGTGTGTATGGGAGGTCTATTTGACTTTGTGGCAGGGGGAGGACGGTTACAGATCCCATGCTGTGTGGCTCTGTGATCCTGTCTAAGGACCGGCGCTTAAGATCTGTAACTGCCCTCCCCCGCCACAAAGTCACAGAGCAACCCACCCCCCCCAACATTACATCAAAACAACCTCCCAGACTAACCGGGGCAACTAGTCACTGCATCACTGCACTGTGTATGTGCCCTGCTGCTGTGCCTGCCCCCGACTATGTACCCTGCCAAAGGAGACTGTCCTGTCCAATTTCCAACCCCCTTTCCCCTCCTCCTCCAAAAGAACATGATTGAAACAGTAGTTAACAGAAACGAATTTTTTATTATCAACTACACATGGCATTGGGAGGTGAAACTTGGACGTGGGCTTGTGTCAGGCGGGAAGGAAAGAACTTTTCAAATTTTGGGAAATGAGAGCCTTCTGCTACTAGAGCTCTCTGCAGGGGTGGAGTGAGAGTTAGCAGGGACTCTGCCGCCTCTCCTTCTTTGCACTTTGGGTGAGGTGGGTATGGGACTTGGTGGCGGGGGAGGGCGGTTAGAGATGGACTGCAGCGGGGCTCTGTCCTCCTGCCTCCGTTCCTGCAGAACATCCACAAGGCGCCGGAGTGTGTCCGTTTGCTCCCTCAGTAGTCCAAGCAGCGTTAGAGTCGCCTGCTGGTCTTCCTGCCGCCACCTCTCCTCCCGATCCATGTTGGCTTGGTGCATTCGGGTCAAGTTCTCCCGCCACTGGGTCTGCTGTGCTGCCTGGGCTTGGGAAGAGGCCATAAGCTCAGAGAACATGTCCTCCCGTGTCCTCTTCTTCCTACGCCTAATCCGCGCTAGCCTCTGGGAGTGTGATTCCAGGCTAGGTTGTGAGACAGTCGCAGACGGGGCTGTGGAAATGGGAAAAAGGGAGTGAATTCCTCTGAAAGATAAATGTAGTTGTGAACAAAGAACATAGTCTTTCTCTGTGAACAAGACCATGCACAGCACCTTTCACATGCGCACTCAGCACAAGGTCGAATTCTCGGCCTTCGCATTCTGTGCCTGGGGTCTTGAACAGCACATTTGAGAAGCGAGGCAGCACAACGGAATTTCTGTTGCAGGCAGACATGGTAAGCCGTACACTTGTGGCAGTTTAAAACTTTTATATTACCACTGGCCTCATTTCACATTTAAATCAATGTCAGTCCCTGCTGCCAGCAATCCGGCAAGCGGGAACTCTGCCCCTGTCCCACCCCCTCGCGGCTGTCCCCGGGAACGATCCCTTTCGGCTGCCCCTCTCCCGCCTCCACCGCGTGGCTGCAAACCAGCGGTGACAGTTCTGTAAAGGAACGGGAAAGCAGTCCCAACACTAACATTCCCCTACCTAATTAAAAGCAGGTCACCATGGCCGACATCACCCTGATGAGGATCTCCGAGAGCGACAAAGAGAGAATGCTCCGGGAAAGCCTCCAAAGACCAGGGCCGTATGCCGCCCTGCTGTGCAGAGCAATGATCCCCGAGTACCTGATAATCTCGTGGCGCGGCAACGTGTCGTACTTCGGAGGACCCAATAAGGCCGCTCTCCCCAAGAACCTCATGCAACGGCTTTCAAGTTACCTCCAGGAGAGCTTCATCGAGATGTCCCAGGAGGATTACTGCTCTATCCCCGCACATATAGACCGCATTTTACTGTAGCTGCAGTAGCAGGGAATACACAGTAGAGCGGCTTGTGCAGGACAATCACTGAAAACCGGACATTGCTAGATTTCTTTTCAAAACTTGCACTGCCCCTTACTAAACCGTTAAGCGCCTAGGGCACACTAATCATGAACAACCCATTCTTTTAATTGTTAATATTCCTGTTTTGTTAAAAATAAATGTTTAGATGTTTACAACACTTACTGGCTGATCCTTCACCAGATTCTGTGTCCGGGGTAATGGCTGGGGACGCTTCGTAGGGGATCTCTGTAAGGGTGATGAAGAGATCCTGGCTGTCGGGGAAATCAGCGTGGTGAGAGCTGCCAACTGCCTCGCCCTCCTCATCTCCTTCCTCATCTTCCCCGTCCCCTAACATGTCTGAGGAACCGGCCGTGGACAGTATCCCATCCTCAGAGTCCACGGTCACTGGTGGGGTAGTGGTGGCGGCAGCACCGAGGATGGAATGCAGTGCCTCGTAGAAACGGGATGTCTGGGGATGGGATCCGGAGCGTCCGTTTGCCTCTTTGGTCTTCTGGTAGCCTTGTCTCAGCTCCTTGATTTTCACGCGGCACTGCGTTGCATCCCGGCTGTATCCTCTCTCTGCCATGTCTTTAGAGATCTTCTCGTAGATCTTTGCATTCCTTCTTTTGGATCGCAGCTCGGAAAGCACGGACTCATCGCCCCACACAGCGATGAGATCCAAGACTTCACGATCAGTCCATGCTGGGGCTCTCTTTCTATTCACAGACTGCATGGCCATCACTGCTGGAGAGCTCTGCATCGTTGCCAGTGCTGCTGTGCTCGCCACGATGTCCAGACAGGAAATGAGATTCAAACTGGCCAGACAGGAAAAGGAATTCAAATTCAAATTTTCCCGGGGCTTTTCCTGTGTGGCTGGTCAGAGCATCCGAGCTCGCACTGCTGTCCAGAGCGTCAACAGAGTGGTGCACTGTGGGATAGCTCCCGGAGCTATTAGCGTCGATTTCCATCCACACCTAGCCTAATTCGACATGGCCATGTCGAATTTAGCGCTACTCCCCTCGTCGGGGAGGAGTACAGAAGTCGAATTAAAGAGACCTCTATGTCGAACTAAATAGCATCGCAGTGTGGACGGGTGCAGGGTTAATTCGATTTAACGGCGCTAACTTCGACATAAACGCCTAGTGTAGACCAGGCCTAAGTGACTAAGCAGGGAAACCAGGAAGTAACTGTCACTCCCTGAAAGGGTCAATCTTGGCTAGTCTGGAGGGACCAAAATGTATTAAGCTAAAAGCAAATCCCAATAAATTTAAATAAAAAACAAGAACAAAAACAGGGGCCCAATTCTGCCCTCATTCGTAACCATGTGACCTTATGCTCTTGATGAGGGGCTTGCTTGGGTATAACTGAGGGCTGAGTCTGGTTCTTTGTTACTCTATTTTCTAAGAATCTCTCTCTCTCTCTTTCTCTCTTTTTGTTTGTTTTCAGTTCTATGCACCGGTAACATTCTGTGTTGCAGGGAATGACAAACCTCACCACACACACACACTCAAGCGACCAGTAAACCACACAGGAAGACGCTAGAAGCTATGTCAGTGTCATGTGACACTTAGTTAATTTGTCATAAAACCCCCCACGGCAATAGGAACAATAATCATGAATCTTATTTTATATTTCCAGATACAAAGAAAATTAAACTGGAGTTAAGTCTGTGGATGTATCAGTAATTTAACAGTAAAAATACTGTAGGGATGTTGGATGTGACAGACTGATAATACCCTGGACAAATCTTCTGGAATTAAGATAAACTTTACTGAATTAAGTTATACCTTACGAATTAGGTTTAATACCTTTGGGGTCTATTGTATTAAAAATGCAGTTATGGTGTGTTATTGTGGCATTGTATGTACCTTCTCCAGTAGGAGGGAACATTAATGTCATTCCTTCTCCAGCCCTTTGAAGACAGCCCCAGAAAAGTGTACATACACTAGTTCACACTGGATTCTTCAGGAACTGCCAGACAAAGAAGGGTAGCCATGTTAGTCTGTATCAGACAAAGAAAGGATTTTTGGATGAATAACCTGGTTTTAAATTGGCTCAGGCCCTTCTTCCTGATCCAGAAAAGGGACAGGCCCTTGGATGCCCTAAACCTTAAGGAAGGGCTGTGTGCTAGCTCTGTTGAACTTTAGAGACTAAAGTTCCATTCTATATGCATCCGAAGAAGTGGGCTGTAGTCCACGAAAGCTTATGCTCTAATAAATTTGTTAGTCTCTAAGGTGCCACAAGTCCTCCTGTTCTTCTTTTTGCGGATACAGACTAACACGGCTGCTACTCTGAAACCTCTGTTGAACTTGTGACCACCAAGGGCACCACCTCTACTTTATGGGGTTTTAAAGGAGGGCTCCAGCCAGAGCCTCAAGCTCCCCATCTGTAAAAGGGGCTAAGGAGACTGACCGCCTGTGCACAGCGTTGTGAGCACTGTGGCTGAGCAGAGCTAGGTAAGGTGGTGGGGACGCGGTGTGGGGGGGAACGGGTGTTTTTGCAGAAATCCCAGTTGCAGGTGCTGGAGAAGGGGATAGCGGCAGGTGAGGCGGCGGAGGCGCTGAGACTATTATCTTGAGCAGGGTCTCAGCTGGGGGAGAGGCGCTGTAAGGAACCAAAGCCGAGCCCAGGTTGTTACACAAAGGGCCCTAGCGAGAGGGGCCCGCGCTAGTTGCTCCGAGACTGGAGTCTGGAAAGCGAAAGCGAAACGAGAGCTGGAGCCCGAGGGAGGGGCTGCTGTGAGGAGCGCGCACGCGCTGGAAAGCCCCTCTCCGCTCGGATAACCTGTCAGTGGCATGTCTGCCTGGTGACGAGTGATGCGAGAGGCCTCACCCCGCTGTGATTGGCCCGAGGCCGGCAGGGTATAAAAGGCGCTGGCGGGGTCCGGGGACGGTAGTTCGCCGAGAGTGATCGCGGAGGAGCGTGTGTAGCGGGAGCCATGGCACGGGGTCTCGGTGTGCTGCTGCTGGTGCTGCTCGGTCTCGCCGGCCTGGAGGCAACCACAAGTGAGACCCGCTCCGCGCCGCGCCGGGAGCGCGGGGTGGGGGTGTGAGCCTTGAGACCGGCTCCTGGCCGCGCAGTGTTCGAGCCAGCTGGGGGGTCCTGCCAGGCAGCGGGGGCGGCTCTTAGCCGGGGAGCCGGGCCATGCTCCGAGCCTGGGGGCGACTCCCGCTTCAGCTGCGCGGGGTGCGCCGAGTCCTCTACTGGCCCGGGCGGGGGCACCTCCCCAACAGCCCGGCCGGGGAGTGGGTCCCCCGAGCGGTGTTCAGCGCCCCGCGCCCCCCTGGCTGGGTTGTTGGCGGAGTCCGTTGGGGCGGGCGGCTCCGGCTGACCGTGCGCCAGGGGCTTTCCGGGAAGGCGCCTGATGGCGCTGCCCGCCTGGCTTTCGCTTTTGGTTGGGAGGGGGGCGCCTCTGCTGCGGTGGTGGGAGGGCGCTGGATGAGTCCCAGGACCGGGTTAGCCCCCGGCGGGAGACTCCAGGGCTGCGTTCATACTGGGGATGCCCTGGTGTGGCTGTAGCCTGTGCTCAGAGAAGTGGTGCTGCGGTGGGGACCCCACCTCCCTCCGTGACTCTGGCTGGGCCAGCAGGAGCCAGGTTCCACTGACCCTGCTTGCAATAGGGTGACTAGATAGCAAGTGTGAAAAATCGGGATGGGGGAGTGGGGTTATAGGCACCAATATAAGACAAAGCACAGAATAGTGTGGCTGTCCCTATAAAATCAGGATATCTGGTCACCCTAGCAGTCAGGGAGGTGCTGGTCCTACGCTGGCAGAAAAGCTGCTGTTGCCGTAGGCTGTCTGCACTGGGACTGTGCCAGTGTAGAGGCTGTGCCAGTGTAGAGGCTCTAGCTGTGGCTGGCATGTTGATTGGGCTAAGGATTTTTCACACACTTATGGACATAGCTAGACTGATATGTTGTAAATGTAAACCAAGCTGCACCCTTACTGTGCTGCAGTGCCAGTCCTGCTTGCGCTCCAGTAGAACTCAAGAGTGTAGTGGAAAAAGTCACCCACGCATTAATTTTAGTTCACAGACTCAAGCCTAAGGCCCGTTTATTGCAATACATACCAACGCGTTGGGGTAGCAGTCCAAAAACTACCACACCCGAGTTACCAATTGACCAGTCAACCACACCTCTCATTTGGAACCAGACGTATATAATCAGGCAGCAGAGATGGGATGTGTGGGGAAGTAAATACTGTATAGTACAGTACTGTTAAATGTAAACTACTAAAGAACTAAGGAAAATATTTTTTTTTTGACAAAGTAAGGAAACTGTTTCTGGGCTTGTTTCATTTACATTAAGATAGTTAAAAGCAGCATTTTTCTTTTGCATAGTAAGTTTCAAAGCTGTATAAAGTTAATGTTCAGTTGTAAACTTTTGAAGGAACAACCATAACATTTCAGCATTGCGAACAGCCTCCATTCCTCTGGTGTTCATAACTCTGAGGTGCTACTGTACTAGAGCTTTAAAGACTCAAACTCTAGCAAGCTGCCATTGTGCCCTGGCTTGGCTCTTTGAGTCATTAGTGCACAGCTGGTGGAGTCTCCCTGGGGGGGGGGAGACAATTACAGCAGCTAGGATGTCACTCAGCTCTGTTCTTTTCTCAACTTCTTCAGGTTCCCCCAAAGTACATGTGTACTCCCGCCACCCAGTGGAGGATGGCAAGTCGAATGTCCTGAACTGCTATGTGGAGGGGTTCCACCCCCCGAACATTGAGATCACCCTGCTGAAGAATGGTGTTAAGATGGATGCCATGGAAATGTCTGACCTTTCCTTCAGTGACGACTGGACTTTCCAGCGCCTGGTGCATGCCCCGTTCACTCCTAATGGGAAAGATTCATATGAATGCAAAGTGGTGCATAGCACCCTTCCAAGTCCCAAGAACGTCAGATGGGGTGAGTATTTCACTACTTCCATCTTGTTCACTTCATCCTTCAGGAATTGTACACTGGATTTGGATTCTGTTGCTACTGAGATCCTGCACTCTGCCAGAGAATGCAGCTTGCCTGCTTAGTCACAAGTCCAGTATGGTGTGGTGGTTGGTTTTTTTTTGTTTTGTTTTTTGTTTTTAATGTAATATAATAGGGTGAGTTCCTGAATTCTTGTTTCTAGAGACCTTTGGCTTCTTCCTAGGCTCAAGTGAAATAATTTGTTTCTAGCTGCCAAAGGGAACATGTAAATGAATGCACTGCATTGGAACATCTGATAGTAATGGAAAGAGGGAGAGACTAATTTCTGGAATAGTGGAGGTGCTGTAGATCAGATCAGGCTATATCTACACTGTGGACCTTACAGCGGCACAGCTGTACCACTACAGCTGTGCCACTGTAAGGTCTGCCATGTAGCCACTCTTTACTGGCAGAAGAGAGCTCTCCTGCCGGCATAATTAAGCCCCCCCCCCCCCCCCAAGCGGTGTTAGCTAGGTCTGCAGGAGAGGCCCTCCTGCTGACAATAGCACTGTCCACACCAGCACTTTTGTTGGTGAAACTTACATTGGTCTAGGGTGGTGTTTTCACACCCCTGATTGACAAAAGTGCTAGTGTAGACATAGCCTCAGTTAGCAGAGCTCTGGGGAAGGTGTGCACAACCGCTGCCTGTCCACTCTGTACCTGACTTTAATGTTATCATAGTGTCTTAATGGTATCTTATTCCCTTATACTCCTCTCTAAATAAAAACTGCCTGAACAGCTATGTTAGATGTAACTTTTATATAACTTGCCTGTTGAAAAAGGGTAAGTTATTAAAAGAGCAGTTTTTGTCAGAGAAACCATTTTCAACCTCAGCCTGGTCTTTTACTTTGCTGTCCTGTCTGCAGGCTTTTCCCTATGTTTCTTTGGCTGGGTCTACACTACCCGTCTGAATCGGCGGGTAGAAATCGACCTCTTGGGGATCAATTTATCGCATCCCGTTGGGACGCGACAATCGATCGCCGAATCGACGCTCTTACTCCACCAGCAGAGGTGGGAGTAAGCGCCGTCGACGGGAAGCCGCAGAGGTCGATTTTGCCGCCGTCCCTACAGCGGGGTAAGTCGGCTGCAATACGTCGAATTCAGCTACGCTATTCGCGTAGCTGAATTTGCGTATCTTAAATCGACCCCCCCGTAGTGTAGATGTAGCCTTTCTCTCTCTCTCTCCCTCCCCCCCCCTTCAAATATTTGATACATAATCACCAACAATAAAAGGTCCAGGACTTTGAATTTGTTTGTCATGCTTGTGATGCCAGGGTGGAACAGAATCCAGTTGACTTCTGCTTGCTGGGAGGAGGAAACCTGATTAGTTTAGGTGAACTAAGCAAAGATGCTTAGGACAGTTGGCAAGAAGATGAGGGTGTGGTGTCAGTTTATTTTCTGGCCCAGTCCATAATCCCCTAGCATGAGCAGTGGTGGCTTATCACAGGGCATCTCTCTGGCTGCTGGAGTGATATAACTCTCCCGGCGCTGCGTTTAGAATTGTTGTGATTGGTGGGAGGATTATTTGTGCAGCACAGCAACGTCTTGGAAGTGAAGGCTAACATCCTGTCATCCTCTTTTTGTAGACCCAGATAATTAACCTGCTTCTTAGACGCATATGGTAAGTTATGGATATTTCGTTTCTTGCTGTCAAAGTGAGTTTGGTGCTAGACTGATCTTTAGGGCTTGACTACATTATCCGCTGGATCGAGGGTCAGCAATCGATCCAAAGGGGGTTGATTTATCGCATCTAGTCTAGACATGATAAATCGACCGCTGAGCACTCTCCCGTCGACTCTGGTACTCCAACAGGGTGAGAGGCAGAGTCGACGGGAGAGCATTAGCTGTCAACTTACTGCAGAAAAGACACTGCGGTAAGTAGATCTAAGTACATCAACTTCAGCTATGTTATTCATGTAGCTGAAGTTGTGTAACTTGGATCGATTTTCCTGCCCCCAGTGTAGACCAGGCCTTAGGCTGAAGCCCAAGGGAAGGAAGCAAAACGCTTGCCATGCTGAGGCAGAAAGACAGGGAGAAGATAAACAGGCAGCTCTGTCTCTAGCTTATTAGGTGGTATGCGTGTGGCCTGAAATTGTTCCACTTCTTAGCACTGGTAACAATATCATGCCCACATGGAGACTACACTTGCTTGTCCAAGGATTAGAGAGCAGCCTTTTGAAGCAAAATATATTTTTTTGTAAGGTTTATGACTTCACTTGGCACCTGGAAAGAAGGGTTCTTTATATGTCACAGGGTCTGCTAGTCACCAGACCCCATGGTGTTTTCTCTTGATGGGTGGGGAGAGGTGGATTTGACATTTGCCAGTCCTTGCTTATGGTCTAGCTATATCTCCTGGGAGGGATGGCTAATACTGCATTAGAGTTAGAGGGACAGCAGTCACTGTAAGGCATCATTTTTGGGCAGAGGGGGGGCAGGCAGTGCTGGAGCAGCTTTGAGTTGGTGAATGATAACAAATGGCTTAATGTACAGCACCAGCAAATGCAGTACACCAAATGTGAACAGGTAAGAGGTGTTCAGTGCCTTAAACTGTCTGAGAAGCTTGGACATGTGACTTTGGAGGTGCAGCTGCTCTTAGAATCTATGAAGTCCAGAACCTGTTAGGGTTTATACTAGTTGTTTGCAGATGGGATCTCTGAGCCAGGTTCTCCCTTTCAGATTGCTTGTTCTTTATGATAATATAAGCTTTAATAAAAAAACATCTTTTTTTCCCCCCCCCTCTTTTCAGGTCTGAAGAACTCTGCCTTGCAATCTGAAATCCGCTTAAGCCCTAATCTGTTTTCCTCTGCGTTCTTCATACCCCACATTCATTTTGTATTGGAGATGAATGTCTAGCTTTTAAGATAATGCTAAATAAATTGTGTGGGGGTGGTCTTTTGTAATTAATAATCCGCTAGTGTGAAATGTTAGATTTGAGTCTGGGGCCCCCTGTGTATGGCAGTGTAACATTACAGCTGGCCTCGCACTAAAATTCTCGATGCTCTGTCTGGTTGGTTGGGGGGGGGGGGAAACCACTTGGGTAATCTGGTGGTGGACGTGTTATAGAATCATTATAGGTCTTATGCAAAGATAAGCCAATCTTGTATTGGGCTGTCTGGTGGGTGTGCTACTGCTAGTTAAAATGGCAGTTGTAAAGTAAATCCTAAACATATCTCAGGGTCTTTAAGACCCACGGATCCTTCTTCTAATCCAGATATGCTGTGCTCATGGTATTGAGAGAGATTGAACTGCAAATTTGGAAGAGTTTTGTCTTTCCAGTAGCTCCAGAACATAAGAGCTATAACAAGTTCCCAGCACAACCTATGTGTAGGCAGCAGCAGTCTTCGCCAGGGATGGGGGCAGCATTGAGGGCTATCAGGGCCTGAGTGCAACATGTGTTAAGCCCTTTGGGGTGAGCAGTAGTAGAGCTTTCAAGAACAGCTCTTGGCTACAGCATTTCTTACTATAAATGCCAATCAATAAAATTATTGCCAGTTTTAAGCAAAAAATCTGTGTGCAAGTCTGTTAAACATTTTTGGACAATCTCTGTATGGAACTGCTTTACTAATTAAAAGGAGAGTGTAACACTTTGTATGGTTCTTAATTGTATATAATGTGTTGTCTTAAATATATTTTAAAAAAAATCAACCCTGTGGAAGTTGTGATTTCTTAAGTCGAAGAAAGGACATGTCTTGCATCGGATACAGCATGGCATGCAATATAATCTGTCAATGAATTAGTGTCCCTGCTGTAAGAGCAGCTACTCAAATCTTTTTTCCCCTTTCTGATAAAAGTAAAAGGAGGAGATTGTGTTCCTGATCCATATGATCATTAACTTCTCAGCCTTGCCTTCAAATCCTGCACAGCTCTGCTCCTAACAATCCTTTGCTTTCTCCTCAGCTCACAAGGACTGACTCCAACCACAGCACCTGTGGGGGATGATCTCATGGAAGTTTTATTAGCATGCATTTATGTTTTTATTATTTAGCATATTTTCTGAAGTGCTTTTACTTTAAGAATAAACGTGCTTGCTTAGAATGAGCTGTGTGGTAACTTAAGTGGGCACTTATGCTATTTTATCGCCTCTGAAGAGAGCAAAAGCGCAAACACCAACCTGTATGAGGCAGTCTAGCTTGTTGGGCATAACAGTGTAGGCAAGGAACCATGCAGTCTGGAAAAACCCTGCTTAGGAGGGGAAGAGATAGGGGTCTCTACCTCCGAGAGGTGACGGCTGAGGAACCAGAAGCCCAAACTGGGAGCCTGTGCTGGACCCTGGAGGGGAATACAGGTGCATTTTCCAGCCTCTGCCCTTGCACAAACTCCTATAAGACACCCCCATGACCATATTTCTGTGTGAGTCAAATGAATCATGATCCTCGTGTTTCTGGAACACCCAACCTCACTATAGGGAGGGGCAGTAGAGTGACCAGACAGCAAGTGTGGGAAAAATTCAGGGTGGGGTGGGGGGGGTAATAGGAGTCTATTTAAGAAAAAGACCCAAAAATCAGGACCCTATAAAAGCGGGACATCTGGTCACCCTAAGGAGCAGAGCTATGGGAAGAAGACTGGCTCAGTGGAGTTGAGACATTGTCAATAAGGGTGGTCTTCAGACAACTTTTCAGAAGGATTTTGAGTGAGTCAGTTCTTCAATGAAAGGAAAAGACTTGTTTGAAGACAAATGAAACAAATACAGGAGTTACTTAAGGAGGTCTGATTGTTGAGGTTACCCTGGATACTGCTAGAACAATACAAATGTCCCACCTGCACCTCTGAGAAGGTGTAGCATTCAAACAGACTAGCAGATACTCTACTTTAAATAAAAGCTGTTGCCAGGTGTCAGGAGAGTAAACCACCATGTTCAGCGGCTTTGAATTTCTTGTAGGCTTTTTGTTCCTGGCTCTTGGAGCCTTGCTGGGAGAATAACACAAATCCCTTAACATTTAATTAAAAAAAAAAAATCTAAAATGACTAAAGCCTTCATGCATAAACTTATATGTTACACTAAGGTCTGTTCAGTTCTTTCAAAACAGAAAAATAAAGTGATAAGATTTAAGCCCGAGGTGGGGAAACTACAGCCCTTGGGCCACATCCGCCCTGTGGGACCGTCCTGCCTGGCTTGCCCCCGGCCCTTCCTCTACTGTTCCCTCTCCCCTGCAGCCTCAGCTTGCTTGCTCTGCTGGCAAAGCAATGCTCTGGGCGGCAGGGCTGTGAGCTCCTGGGGCAACGCAGCTGAAGAGCCCGGCCTGACCCAGTCTCTGTGCTGCGTAGCTGCTGCGGCGGCAGCATGGCTGTAGTGTTGCCAGCCACCCATGCTACCTGCAGCACAGTAAGGGGGCAGGGAGCGGGGGAGGGAGGGGAGGTTTGCATAGAGGGCAGGGGAGTTTGGAGTGGTGGTCAGGGGGCAGGGGTGTGGATAGGGGTCAGGGCAGTTGGGAACAGAGGGTTGAATGGGGGCAGATGGCCTGGGGGGCAGTCAGGGAGAGGGGGGGGTTGGATGGGGTGGCAGGGGGCAGTCAGGGAGAAGGGGGGGTTGGATGGGGCAGCAGGGGTCTGGGGGTGGTCAGGGGACAGGGAGCGGGTGTGTGTGGATGGGACAGGAGTCCTTGGGGGGGGGGGCAGATAGGAGGTGGGGACTGGGCCACGACCCCCTCCCCTAACCGGCCCTCCATACAATTTACGAAACCTGATGCGGCCCTCAGGCCAAAAAGTTTGCCCACCCCTGATCTAAGCAGTTGGGAAAGAAACAGACAAAAATGGAAACTAGATGAGAGAAATTCATCAGTTTCTCTAAGTTTTATTCAAGTGAACAATCCACTTTATACAACTGTTTTTTGCTTTAAGATAACTTGCAAAAAAAAAAAAGGCGCTTTTATACAAACTTACGCTTTCTCACAAGTGTAGTTGTGCTGGGTGATAGAAAGGCAGGCTGGTCCAGGCCTGGTGAGCCCATTCCACCATGGAGGGAGAGCCAGGGTTCCTTTCTCCTACAAACAACTGCCAGAGCAGTCAGCAGCAAAAGCCAGGCTAGTATCCGGTTTTGCGCTGTTCCTCAAGCGTTCAGGTATGTCAAGAAACAAGATTCTGGAAGGAATGGCATCAAAAACAGAGGTTCTAGCCAGGGGTGGCTCCAGGCACCAGCGCACCAAGCACGTGCCTGGGGTGGCAAGCCGTGGGGGCGGCCTGCTGGTCACCGTGAGGGCGGCAGTCAGGCTGCCTTCGGCGGCATGACTGCGGGAGGTCCACCGGTCCTGCGGTTTCGGCGGCAGGTACACCAAAGGCGTGGAACCGGCAGACCTCCCGCAGGCATGCCACCAAATCTGTGTTACCAGCGGACCTCCTGCAGGCGTGCCACCGAAAGCACTGCTGTGCTTGGGGCAGCAAAATACATAGAGCTAGCCCCACTAGAAGTTGTTTGGCTTGATGGAGAAATTACACCTCTACCCCAATATAACGTGACCCGATATAACATGAATTCGGATATAACATGGTAAAGCAGCGCTCCAGGGGGGCAGGGCTGCACGCTCCGGCAGATCAAAGCAAGTTCAATATAATGTGGTTTCACCTATAAAGTGGTAAGATTTTTTGGCTCCTGAGGACAGCGTTATATCGGGGTGGAGGTGTACTGGGTGAAATCCTATACCTGTTGTGATCATAATGGCCCCTGCTGGCCTTATTTTCTGAAAAAGCCAATATTTTTGTTCAGTGTAAAAAAAAAAAAAAAAAAAGAGCAAGTGCACAATAAGGAACTAATATGGGGCAGGGGCAGGGGCAGGGCCAGAGCCAGAGCCCAGGATGCAGGGCACCGTAGTGATTGCAATGTTTTCTATGCGATCTGATAGTGTGACTCTAACAAGCTTGTTGAGGCAGAACAAGCATGTATGAAAGACATTATGGAATTCCATCCCTCTGGTTTGAAAGGATGTGACAACTTTTTCCCATTTAATCATGAAATTATTTTTAACAGGTAAGGAAGACAGACATTACTTTGTACAATCTTCTCATCCCATTTAAAGTTTTGTACTTGAACACAGCATTTGCTTAAAGAGGCCCTCTAATTATGGAAATTTTAAGCTCAGGCTGAGTAAGAAAACTCTTTCTGAAAACAGAGGAATAAAGAAAAGTCTGGTATATTCCAATTGTCGATGCTCTGTAAGAGACAGGAATTTATCTGTATTTTAAAACCAAGAAAAGTGTATCAAATAATTAAACCCCATTCTACTTTTCCAACCACCTAAATTAGCAGGGACAGAGTGAGTATAAATGTATTTGGTTACCAATCACTTTCCTGCATTCTCGCACATTAGCAGAGGGTGGCAATCTCTGGGTACCAGAGTAGCAGCCGTGTTAGTCTGTATCCGCAAAAAGAAGAACAGGAGTACTTGTGGCACCGTAGAGACTAACAAATTTATTAGAGCATAAGCTTTCGTGGACTACAGCCCACTTCTTCGGATGCATATAGAATGGAACATATACTGAGGAGATATATATACACACATACAGAGAGCATAAATCTCTGGGTAGCAAACACTGTAGGGAAATGTTAGGCCTTTACCAATAAATTGTATCCTTTGAAAGTTTAAACAAAAAATTCACTGGAATGTTTCTATTGAGGTGTGAGGCTTAGCAAAAGTTTGTTTTAACTGCAACTACTTTTGGGTCTAAATTTATCTGAAAATTCACCTTTAATTAATTAATATGCAAGTAACACTTTTATTATTATGTAAGTAGTAAACATGAATACATTAGTACTACTGCCCATCTCTCTAGCCATAACTTTCCTCCCCAGGTTCCTGTGACCTCACGGACTCACACCAAGCAGTTAATGTTTGCACAGCACTTTTAGGATATTTAAGATTGTAGAAATGCTGAACATTATATTAATTAATTATTTTCATTAGGAAAAATGCTATCTGCCCATATGCCTCCCACTGACTAGCAGACTTCCCAATAGTTGTCCCAGGTTTAGCAGAACTGTCTTGCTTTGACACACACACCCCCTAGCCCCCCTGTCCTGGTTCAAGTGGCTCCTGCCCCACAGGGCTTGGCTCCCTGCTCCCGGTATTACAAAGTGATCCCTGCCCCACTGGGCTTGGCTCCCCGTTCTAGGTATTACAAAATGACCCCTGTCACACAGGGGTGGTCAGGTTTGGCCTGGCCTGCTGTTGGCATATATATATGTGCGCATGCCCAGGCTAAATTTGAGTGAGTGGCATTGTGACCTGGTGCATGGGGTGAGGGGTCCAGACCAAACCTGAGCAGTGCTATGCACTTGGGCCTGGTCATAATGCCCAGGGTGGGGTGCTGAGCCCTGCCAACCCCACAGGATAGGAGCCCAGGAGTTGCTGCTGTGGGGTGAGTGTGGGGCAAGCTCACTCTGTAACTTCTCTCCATCTCCCCACCCCCAGGGCTTCCCACCCCTCCCTGGGGTTAGGACCCATCCCAGAGTAACTACTTGAAATGTTGGGCAGTGTGGACTAGTGTGTAGGGTTGCCACCTCTCAGCTACAAAAACCCAGGCCATCCGAACCATTTCATCCAAGACAGCTACCCAAGCCAAGGGGCCAGCCTGGGAAAACGTGGATGGGAGAAGCCCTACCTTTCTGGTCCTGTTTTCTAGAACCTTTCCCTCCATGGGAGGGAACTGAGTAACTGCCATTCTGCCTCTCGCTAACTGCCATCCTCTTTGAGAAACCTCCCCTGCACTCCACGCACCCCTCAGAACACCGCCGGTCTGCTTCAAGGTCACAAACTCCTCAGCTTTCCCAGCGCCTGCCTCCCCCAGCCACTCTCTTCCAGCATCTGCCCCCAGGTCCCTGGGGAACTACCTGCCCCTCACCACATGCCCACCCTCTTCCAGAACCTTGCCTGTGCCATTTTCCTGTGGCATCGCTCACTAAGGGCCCTGCTTGGCCGGTGACTTGACAGCTGCCTCGTTCGCAAGTCTCCCAAGTCCTCCACATGGGCCTAGTCCAGAGCTCGCCAATTGCCATCTTCTGAGGATAAAACTCCTCCCTAGATTCATTGGGCCTAGTCCCTAGGCTCTGTTGAGACCGATCACCTTGGGGTAGATCTAGGGTTACCATATTTTGTGCCTCCAAATGGAGGACACTCCACAGCCCCCGGCCCCGCCCCAGCCCCGCCCACACCCCCTCCCCAACCCCGCCCCCTCCCCAAAGTCTCCGCCCCCTCCCCTGCTTCCCGCGAATATTTGATTCGCGGGAAGCCTGAAGCAGGTAAGGGGGGGTGTGGGGGGAGGAGGCGCGGCCCAGGCTGGCCCCCGGCGGCTCCAGCCTGGGTCGGCTCGGGCCCTGGGGTGCCGGCCCCGGCCGACCACCCCTGGCCCGCCCAGCACTGCCGGCGGCCCGGCGCACCCCCCGGCTCCCGGCCCCGCGGGCTCGGCTCCCTGGCTCCCGGCCCGGCTCCCGGCTCCCCGCCCCGCGGGCTCGGCTCCCCGGCTCCCGGCCCGGCTCCCCGGCTCCCCGCCCCGCGGGCTCGGCTCCCCGGCTCCCCGCCCCGCGGGCTCAGCTCCCCGGCTCCCGGCTCCCCGCCCCGCGGGCTCGGCTCCCCGGCTCCCGGCTCCCGGCTCCCCGCCCCGCGGGCTCGGCTCCCCGGCTCCCGGCTCCCCGCCCCGCGGGCTCGGCTCCCCGGCTCCCCGCCCCGCGGGCTCGGCTCCCGGCCCCGCGGGCCCGGCTCCCCGGCTGACCGGCTCCCCGGACCCCCGCCCGGCCCCGCGCCCGGCCCGGCACTGTGACCCTGGCCCGGCACTGCGCCACTGGTTCCCGGCCCGGCACCATGCCCCCGGCCCCGCACCGGCGCCGGCCCCGGCCGAGCACCACCGAGCCCTCCCGATTTTCCCGGACATGCCCGGCTTTTGGGGATTTCCCCCGGACGGGGATTTGAGCCCCCAAAAGCCGGACATGTCCGGGAAAATCCGGACGTATGGTAACCCTAGTAGATCTCCACCACAGACATAGAGGCCTAGACTCTGGGACTCATGGACATCCATCACCTTGCTGAGTGATGTGTGGGGGAGCATGTGTGCAGGGAGGGGAGGGGGCATCTCCTGTGGAATAGCTGGATGTGGGGGGTAGGCTGAGTACCCTGAGGTGTCTCTGGATGGGGTGATAGGTGTACCCTGGACCGCGGTGTCTCTTCAGCAGAGCTGCTGACTTTTCAGACTGCCTGAGGCTTCCTCCAGCCTTTAGGCTCTTCACACCATTCCCTCCTCCTCCCTTTGCTCTCCCCCCCCCCCCCCCCGCGGCTGTTTCCTGCAGCTCTGCGCCTGGTGTGCCATGCACACAGTCTGGCCTGGGAGGGAGCAGAGAGGAGCTGCATTGACTCTACCTTCCCCTTCACTCTGGAACCACAGAGCCATGGTGCAGGCTGTCAGCAGACTCAGGGCTCTGCTCAAGGTGGCTGCACAGCCTGGGACTTGCAACTGCATGGGGGTAGGCCTTGGGGAAGAAAGGATAAGAGCAAAACAGGAAACCTCCCACTCCCTCTCCACTGTGCCGGAAGAAGAGGAAGCTCCTCTGGAGGACTAGAGTGAGGAGAAGGAGGGGATGGCTGAGGAGCTAACCCCTTGAGCCTACCCATGGCCGGGGGGAGGAGGAGCAGTGAAGGGGATGCACCCTTAAGGGGCCATGAAGCATGGAGAAGTAGCCGAGGGCAATTTCTCCTTGTGAATCTTGCCAGGGCCTGAGGTAGGAGCAGCAGAAGACCCAGCACCTAGTACAGGATTCTCTCTTTATGTTGAGATTCTGCAGGGGATTTTCAGTGGGCCCTAAAGTGTTGGTACATGTTGAAAAATCCTGAGTGGCCAATAGCAAAGTGTAACCTACTGGTTCCAGGTGTTTTTTTAGTTCTCCGTTCTGGCTGGTCCTAAGAAAGATGATAAAAGCCTACTAGTGCAAGCGACTAAAGGCAGTGCTACCTTAGTTCGAATAGCTGTGACTCACATTTTGAGTACTGAAGATCTGGGATTCAGTCTCCATTGCTGACCAGTGTGGTGTGGGAGGAGTCATTACCATATCAGAGATTATTGGTTAGTGCAGTTGAGCTACAAAACCGAGGGTTGCTAGTTTAAGACTGTAGAAAGATAATTTAGATTGGCTTTACTTTTAAAATGATTTCCTCACTGAAGAAGCAGTGAAAAATACATCTATGGACCTACATTTCCAAATGTGACTTTTGCATGCCCAGCTGGAATGTGATGGTGTCTGGGATATATCTGGAAACTGGGGCTTCTCGAGTCTATGTGTGGAATGTAGCTGTGTAGTGGTGAGTTGGGGTGTCAAGGACATACTTAGGTATAGTTGTTTCTGTTGCATATTTCTCTGGTATATGTAGGAGATATGAGGTGTGTGTGTGTTTGGGGCATATCTTAGTACTGGGGAATATCTGGGGGGTCTGAAGTGTAGCTGGGACATGCATTTGTGTGCAGTAATACATCTGGTGAGCAAGGTTTTGTCGGTACTGGGGCTAGATCTGTGAGGCCGGGAGTTGGGGAATGGTTGGGTGTATGTGGTGATATAGGGCGGGGCTATGTGTGCTTTTATAGGTTGTGTTACTTTGTATGGTTGTTCCTCATTGGGTGCACATCTCTGGGTTGAGTGCTGTCTGCAGTCTCAGGTGTTTAGTGGGAGACCGGGGAGTGAGCTTGAGGGTTGGCTATCAGGTAAATTTGATTACTCCCTATGTGGCTGGCCCAGTGTCAGTATGTGCACTATGCTGATGTGCCAATGTGAGCAGCTAACACTGGGCTTGGGGGTGGGTGCGGCCTTGGTCATAGAGTCTCACTCCAAGGCCCCTCTCAACAGGAGAGTTTTGCTGAAGTTCCTCCTCATGCCTAAGTTACCCTTGATGAGATCTGTGCCCTAGGCTAGGAAGGGGCATCTCATTCCAGTCATTTCCCTTTTGACAGGATGGTCTTTGCTTGGTAGTTGATCTAAGACATTTCCCTCCAGCACGATGTCATCTTTCTCCAGTACAAACGTCTCCTCTTCCTCATCCACTTCTGTAAGTGATAATGAAAGCAAAATAAACCTCTTACTCAGCACCAGCTCCTCCGACCTGCCCTCGAGGCCACAAGCTGAAGATTTCACCAAGGAGCTGACCTGCCCTCTGTGCCTGGAATGGTTTAAGGAGCCAGTGATTTTGCCTTGTGGCCACAACTTCTGCAGACCCTGTATTGAGGAAATCCGGGGCAGGGCGGAGGTCTGCCTGTGCCCAGAGTGCCAAGCACAGTCCCCGGACAGGCAGTACATAGGGAACATAGTGCTGGAAAAACTAGTGGAAAAGATCAAGGGCTTTCATGTAGGGAAATGCCAGCAGAAATGCAGCAAACATGGTGAGCCTCTCAAGCTCTTCTGGAAGATGGATGGGAAACTGGCCTGCTTTCTCTGCAGAGATGCCCAGAAGCCTGAAGATCAAAGCTCCCAATTCCTACTGCTCCCAGACGCTGTGCAGCTCTATGCGGTAAGGCTTAGTCAAAGGCAGGTGTGAAACATTCTCTGCTACTTTAGCACATTTTACAGAGAGTCCTTTCCACTGAAGAGAATGTGGAACATTCGATACATTACAGTGTTGCCAACTCCCACAATGTTATTGAAAGTCTTGCCATATTAGATATTATTCTTAAAGTCCTGGCTCCTGGAATTCTGTGATCTTGTGAGACTCTCAGCTTTCATTTCAAAGTAATAATAGGATCCTAGCCTTCATGGTTCTGAAGAAATACTTGAAAACATTACCCAAAGGAAACCCAAAGGCTCCAAAAACCAGGATGTGAATAAAAAGAACCCCACTTATTATTTTTTTAAAAATAATTATTTTAAGCCACTCTCTTGATTTTAGGGATCTGAGTCATGATTTTTACATGCTAAGCACTGTCCATGCTACAATTAAAACATGAATATTTATGCAGTATGTCACTAGCCAGAGGATTTTATCTTCATCACCAGGGCTTGAAGTGCTCACAACTCTGGAGGTGGGGTAAAGGTTTAAGCCTCCTAGGTTATAGGGCAGCTTGAAATTCTGAGGGATAAAAGTGAGAGCCAAGGGCTGCATTTACATTAGTAAATTTCATAGCTGGAATTCATCGCCAGTGGTAGCAACAGTAGAAGCTGTTGAGGATGCAGGTATTTTTACCATCATATCATCCAGCTGTATTAGGTAATAAAATTGCTTGACCCTTGTGCATACTCTAATTTCCAGCAGTTGCACTGTCCCAGTGCTGAAGGATGGACTATGAAGTGTGTCAGTTATAAAGTGGAGTTAACATTCCACTGTGATGAACACTACTGCTCTTGGGGTAAATTCTGCCTCCTCTTTCAATGGCAGTGGAAGGCTCTCTTGTAGTGGCCCAGAACCAGCATAGTCTTCGCAGGGGACAGAACAGGATTTGGAGAGCCCATGCAGGATAGGAATATCCCTGCACACTATGAGGCCTAGTTTCAAGTGGGGCTGCCTCTGGACCCCACTGTACCAGGAATTTGGGAGCAGGGTGATCTACTTACCAAAAACTAATAACCGTGTGCTGCTCAGGCTTTTAAGTTGATTGGCTGATATCCTCAAAGGTTCTGAACCCACATTTGTATTCTGAAGGAAATGTGACTCAGTATCAGTTTTATTAATGGGATTAAATCTATTAACTAAACAAAAATAAATTGAGAATACATCTAAGCTACTATCGGTACTTTTAAACTAAACTAAAAATGGTGCATTACAACAGTCAAATCGAAATCAAATCCACACAGTCTCAATTTTGGATTGGAATTAAATAGTCAAATGAATGCTAAAAATAATCAATCCTTATCAATTCTAGAGAAGATTCTAAGAAGGTGATTCTCTATTTTGTTTTTAATTCCAACTAAAGAATTGTATCTAAACCAATCAAATTGAGGATTTAAAGCTCATCAAGAGCTTAATATGGAAGCCAATTACAAAGCTGCCTTCTTAGAATTCCTTTCTTATGTGGTGGCTAACAAGATCTGCTTCTTTTATAATACAGACTTTAACACAACGCTTTTGTACACATCCCAATGGGTAATGGTATGATCCACTATTTAGAGCTGTTTAAACCCGAGGAACTTTTCTTTCTGGTGCCTTCATTGTGTGAACTTTTTGAGGGTGCTCAGACACACATGAATGGTCATAACCACACTTTCCCACACTAAAATTAAAAAAATATTAAGCAGCTGGGATGGCTTCCAGCTAATAAAAGTACAAAAAGGAAAAATAAGATAACAGGGGCTCATGAACTCTCAATTCTTGCAGTCTTCTGGACTCTTGTAGAGTAAGAGCTGGACCTGCAGGCAAACAGCCAGATGGTGATGTTTTGCTGGTGCAGCGCTACACATTAAAGGGCCTTATTTGGGTGCTGATCAAAGGCTGTTTGTTGATGTCATGATTTCATGTTCCCAAGATGGCCAGTCTTGGAGATTCTGGAAGGTCAGCCTTGCCTCAAGTAGCATGTTGACCCAAAAGGCAAAGCTTCTTAGCCTTATCCTTGATCCTTATAGTTTGAAAATTTTGCTTGCTCAGTCTTGCAAGGCCTCCCTCCAAGTTCTTTGGACAAATCAAGTTCTGGGCCAACCTTGGAGTCATGCAATTTGCTCCAACAAGGTTCCAATTGGGTAATTTCTTAGCAAGTGTCAACCTGGAAAAGTCCCACTTAAATCAGGTTTCAGAATAGCAGCCATGTTAGTCTGTATCCGCAGGTTAAAGTGTTCTCCCACTGGTTTGAGTATTATGATTCCTGATGTCAGATTTGTGTCCATTAATTCTTTTGCGTAGAGACTGTCCGGTTTGGCCAATGTACATGGCAGAGGGGCATTGCTGGCACATGATGGCATATATCACATTGGTAGATGTGCAGGTGAACGAGCCCCTGATGGTATGGCTGATGTGATTAGGTCCTATGATGATGTCACTTGAATAGATGTGTGGACAGAGTTGGCATCGGGCTTTGTTACAAGGATAGGTTCCTGGGTCAGTGTTTTTGTTCAGTGATGTGTGGTTGCTGGTGAGTATTTGCTTTAGGTTGGGGGGTTGTCTGTAAGCGAGGACAGGTCTGTCTCCCAAGATCTGTGAGAGTAAAGGATCATCTTTCAGGATAGGTTGTAGATCTTAACCTGTCTGGCCATTCAATGACAGACCTGCAGGTGGCTATCTTACAACAGAAAAACTTCAAAAACAGACTCCAACGAGAGACTGCTGAGCTGGAATTGATATGCAAACTAGATACAATCAACTCAGGATTGAATAAGAACTGGGAATGCCTGAGCCATTACAAACATTGAATCTATCTCCCCTTGTAAGTATTCTCACACTTCTTATCAAACTGTCTGTACTGGGCTAGCTTGATTATCACTTCAAAAAAAATTTTTTCTCTTAATTGGCCTCTCAGAGTTGGTAAGACAACTCCCACCTGTTGATGCTCTCTCTCTGTATGTGTGTATATATATCTCCTCAATATATGTTCCACTCTATATGCATCCGAAGAAGTGGGCAGTAGCCCACGAAAGCTTATGCTCTAATAAATGTTAGTCTCTAAGGTGCCACAAGTACTCCTGTTCTTTTTCCACTTAAATCAGTAATTGAAAAAAAATGTGGTGTTTTGCATACCACAGAGACTGACATCTGTGATCCCTTAAAATTAGCAAAAATCTGGATTCATGAGACCACTTTGGGGAAGCTGGTCTGGTTGTAACCAGGTGAAAAGGTCTTGAGATGACATTGTGTCACCAGTTTACAGGAAAGTTCAAAATTAAAAAGTCATATAAAAATAACTGATTGAAAAAAGAACCCTAGCAACAACCAATCATAGAATATTAGGGTTAGAAGGGACTCCAGGAGGTTATCTAGTCCAACCCCCAATTAAATCCCTAAATGGCCCCCTCAAGGATTGAACTCACAATGCTCAAACCACTGAGCTATCCCTCCCAATCACTCAACATTCACCCAGCAACAAAGTTAAAGATAAATTCTTCAAACTATGTCCAGTTTCATCACCTCCAGTTCCTTTAGAACTGATGAATGTACAGTAATTTTTTCTATTTTAGCACTGGGCTATAAGTCAAGCAGTTTATCTTTTGGCATCTTCATCTTGGTAGAGGGAAGTTACTTTAAAGCCTGTCAAGACAAAAGCCATTTAAAACAAACTGAATTTGTATAGGATCTGTACTCTCAAGCTATTCCTTTCACACCTTCACGTAGTGGGAGCACAGGTGCTGCTCCTAAGGCTGGAGTGTCAGACACCAACTGGCTCCACTGAATGACCTGGAGGTTTCAGTAAGTCCCCAGCACAGAGCAAGCTGCTCAGGCTGTATACTGGTGGTAGGATTTGGGCCTTTGGCAGTTCACAGTTATTCAGTGTGACTGCGGACTCTAGAAAACAATACTGCAATTGATTACATGAGGCCCATTCAAAAGGGATCTTCCCAACCATAAGGGCTAAAAAAGCTGAGATTCTCCAAATCCTAATGGGTAAGGGCCAGTCACTAGGGCAAGTTTTTGATTCGCCATTCGTCAAACCCCGATTCAGCTTTCATTAATCTTTCTCACCACATGTTTTGCTTTGTACAGATGTTTGCACTGAAGAGACATTTGCTCCCTCTCAGATTTGTCCAGCAGGGAGGTCACAAAAACGCAGTGTGTGATGTCATAATAATTTCCATGACAACAGATTGTGACCCCAGAAACCCACAGTAATGACTGTTGCAGAATTCATCGGCAGGAAGAGATAGCGTGAGAGGGATGAAAAGCTCCCCTTTGCTTTGAATGCAAATATATCTATAGAGATCTGAGACAGATACTGGCTGAGGGACTGGATTTGTGTTTAATTATTCAAGCTTACCCAGCTGAAAGTCTCTCTTTAAATTCTGTTTAGGACTCTAGTTAACTATTGTGCAGTGATTAAGATGCTAAGGGAAGTTGCTGGTATCTCCCCAGTGTATTGCGCTCTCCTGAGAGGTGGGCTGTAGGAATCTCCTCTGATTCCTACCTTTTGTATAGCCTCAGGAGTGGAGGGCTTGTGCTCTCTGGGATGAGGGAGAGGTGGAGCCCTAGGTGGGTGGCTCACTGGTCTCAGAAGGCAGAGTGCCTGCTGGCCTGTTCCTGGAGCACTTCAGGGAGACATTCACAGTGGGTGTGGAGTAGATAGCATGCATGATGATGCCCTTCTTAGAAGGGGAGGGCGAGGGGGAATGCTGCACTGATCCACAAGGACAGTAACCTGGGTTTGGTGGACAGTAACCTGGGTTTGGAGGGCTGCAGCAGCCATCAAAGAAACATTTTAAAAGAGAAGTACCAAATATGATCAACAATAGGCTATGTATTCATGGGCTAGTGTCTGCCATTCTCTTGCCCCCCACAAGGATTCCACTGCACAGCAGCACTCCTATCTGCAGGGAGGCTGTGGACTGAGGTCACCTAACCCAGTGGCTCTCAACCTTTCTAGACTACTGCACCCTTTCAGGAGTCTGATTTGTCTTGCATACCCCCAACTTACACCTCACTTAAAAATTACTTGCTTACAAAACCAGGCATAAAAATACAAAAAAGTGTCACAGCACAGTTACTGAAAAAAGGCTTTTTCATTTTTACCATATAATTATAAAACAAAACAATTGGAATATAAATACTGTACTTACATTTCAATGTTCAGTACATAGAGTAGTATAAACAAGTCATTGTCTGTATGAAATTTTTGTATGTACTGACTTTGCTAGTGCTTTTTATTTAGCCTGCTTTAAAATTAGACAAATATTTAGATGAGTTGATGTACCCCCTGGAAGACCTTTGCATACCCCCAGGGTACCCCTGGGTGAGAACCACTGGCCTATTTCCTGCAGTCTTTCCATCGATTACAGAGAATAATCTATGTGCCTCTGGTACCCCTAATCTCAACTGATCTCCAACATAACAACTGGAAAAGTGCAGGAGAAAAATTAGGTCTCATTAGGCCCATCTCCCAGACATCCATTTAGCTTCAGCTAGTATAAATAACTACATACGTTACAGCATAATGCCTGTGTTTGTCATACCAACAGGAAAAGCTGATCTCCACCAGAACTCAGTTGGAGGCCACCGTGCAGGAACTAAAGACTCTGAAGAATGCCCAGCAAGAGAAGATCTCTTGTCACAAAGTGAGTAGCATTCATTCAAAAAGACCTGATTTTAATGCACTTTAGGTGGCATTCTTGATGAGATCAGCACTCAGGGGTTTCTTATTGGAACAAAGAGTCTAGAGTGAGTAGACAGTTTACTACTAAGAACAAAATGATGTGCGGTCAATATGTGGAGGTATATATTAAGCATCTTAATGCACATTGAAACGTGCCTGCATTTAAAAAATCCTTTGCTGCATGGGCATTCAAAAAAAGCACTTGGAGAGAACTTCATTGGCTTTGTCCTCTAAGTCCCTCATCAGCTGATTTTCCAGAATCCAATATGCATGTTCAACTGTTTTGGGCATCCTAGAAATGTAAGGCTGGAAGGGACCTCAAGTGGTCATTTCATCCATTCATTGCACAGAAATCCCAAAGGTCTGGATAAGTCTGATTAACATCTGAATGTTGGGGCCTTACCTGAACCAAACCTCTGTGTGTTTGAGGTTTCTCCATCACTGCTGAAGGCCTCACACCTGACAATGCACCCAAGACATCCTCTATTACCTACAAAAACTGCACACCATGTTAATTTCTTAGCAATGGGAGTAGAGTTTGGATCATTAGCTTCCTGAATGTGCAGAGTAAAGAAACTGCTCCATCAGGTCTAACCAGGAGACAGTTATAAATATCTACCATTCTTACCAGATCTGCTTATTTCTAGGGCCCTGCAAAGTGTATGTTATCGGTTCTAGAGCTGGGTGAGAAATGTTTTTCTTGTCCCACACATTTTCAGGACTTCAGAAATTGTTCCCATTCCAGAGCAGGATGAAACCAAGACTTCTCACAGTGTAATATTGGGGGTCAGGGCATTGCCTGAGATGTGGGAGACCTAGGTTCTTGTCCCTGCTGTAAATCAGGCAGAGCAGGGGATTGAATCCAGGTCTTTCATATCCCAGCAAGTGTCCTAATCACCAGGCTGTTGGCTAGCCTGAGGTACAGGTTCTCTCTCTCTCTCACTTTGCCCAGAAATTCCCTTCTGGGCCTCAGAAACCTTCCCAACAAATTTTTCACCAAAACTGACCCTTTTCCATTGAACATTTCAGTTTTGATGAACATGCATTTTCTGGCAAAAACCATTTCATCAAAAAATTCCCGTCCAGCTCTAATGGGTTCAAAAAGGTTTGTGGAATATTTCTTTGGTTATGATTTGCAGTTCAAACTAACTCAAAGTGAACTCAGTCAGATTCACTGAGTTTCACCAGGTCTTTCCGGAAAACCACAGTTGCTCCTGAAACAACCTTACATTTATTGAAATATTAATGAGTTTCAAGACAGCAGCACAATCAGGAAGCACCTGTTGACAGACTTTCATAACATGAGGTTTGCTCAGCTCTGCCTCTTTTGCATCCTCTTTTGCTTCTTGAGGATGATGCTTTTGACCACTAATAACATTTGTGTTTTGCTTTAACAAGGTAGCTAAATATAATGCTTCACAGCATGAATGGATCACTGTAGGAGTCAGGAAGGAATTTGCAGCATTTCACAATTGGTCAGGGGCATTTTTCCTTCTTCCTATGAAATATCAGTTCTTCTTTGAGTGATTGCACATATCCATTCTCACTTCAGGAGTGTGCGTGCCCAGTACACAGGTTGTCAGAGATCTTTCTCTCAGCGGTACCTCATAGGGGGCAGTGGATGCACCCTCTGCTTCCTCGCGCAGCTGTGCGATGGCATAAACGAGTAGAACTATCCTTGACCCCTCTTAGTTTCTTCTTACCGCCCATGATGGTTGTTAGAATCTGTGGTCTTGCCTTCTCAAGTTCCCCCTTTTGTATATAGGTTGGTGCCTGTTTACCATGGGTTTAGTGTTAGTAGTTTGAGTGTTAAGTTTTTCTTTCAGAGTATTTTTACATTTCAGTTCCCCCTTTGTTTGAGTTCTGCTACTGGTACCTGGACATGCCTCAGTCACTTGGCTTCAAGCCCTGGTTTTCTTGTAATAAACCTATGCCCATGAATGATCCACACTCCAGTTGTCTAAAGTATCTGGGTGACTCTCAGGTACGAGATCGGTGTTGGATTTGTAGCGACTTTAAACTGAGAAACACAAAAGACAGGAAGGCCAGGCTGAGGATTTTGCTGATGGAGGCAGCTCTGCGACCTTTGGAGGCATCCTACTCAAAGCTTGTGCCAAGCACTTCAGCTTCTGTGAGGAGCACTCTCCCTGTGCTGGACAAATCCTGGAACTGTTCACCCTCCCCAGGACCAAGGAAGAAACATAGGGCCTGTAAGGAACTGACTGGGAGAGGGCGTCCTCTGGGTCCCAAGTCCAGCAGACATGTGGACAGAGGTGCGAGTAGTGTGCACTCCGAATTGAAGCACTCCTCGAGGCAGTCACTGGATCACAGGGTGGTTGACTCCAGCGCTGGCGCAGGTCCCATTGAGTTTGGCCCCAGAAGCGGTTCCTTTGTCCTTGGTAGTGCCCTCATCAGTCTGAGGCTATCCCAGGGCTGTTCATGCCAGAGGCTTATGTGACAGCTGTGTGGGTGTGTTTGTGTGTTCTCTCAGTGTGCTTAGAGACATAGAATATCAGGGTTGGAAGAGACCTCAGGAGGTCATCTAGTCCAACCCCCTGCTCAAAGCAGGACCAATCCCCAGAGATTTTTGCCCCTGATGTCCAGCTCTGTGCAGACAGCTGGTGCAGCAGACCTCGATAGTACTATCCAGAGTTGTTAAGTGCTGGAGGATGGACTGTCGTTGCTTTGGTAATGCTGTTTAGGCTGCTCAGGCTTCTGACCTTGGAGCTCCAATGTTATTAGTAGATAGCTCAGCATGTTAATGTAGCACATCTCGATGTTATTCATAAAGGAGGACCACAGGCTCAGTTCGGTGGTGAAGGCTCTCAGTCAGGTTTGTTGTCAACGATACGGACTGCTGCATTAGACCTGAAAGCTCATCCAAACATGACAGTGTGAAATTGCCTCAGGCTTTTAAAGGCGTATGGCCTCATGGACATATATAGTCCCAGCACATCAGAGTGTGTCTCAGGAAACTGCAAGGATGGCTGGCTTTGGTATACTCACAGACCTGTCACCCCCTAGACATGTTGGTGCAAGTACCCTCTCAGATCTTAGCCTCTCTGGACTGGTGGACAATCCCTGCCAATGTGTGTAGGGGGTTCCCTTTGCTCCTCTTTAGCCAACGTTAACCTTAGTAACAGACACTTCTGCTCTTGAATGGGGAACCCTCCTGGGTTCCCCGCACAAACAAGGTGTATGGTCCACTCAGGAGTTAGCTCTGAGTATAAATGTCAGTGAATTGAGAGCCATTTGGCTGGCATGTCAAACCTTTCTTCCCCATATCAAGGAAAGAAATCTGCTTGTTCTTACAGGCAATACAGTGGCCATCTTCTATCTCAATAGGCCAGGTAGTCTTTATGCTGCTAAGAGGCAGCAAGCAGTGGGACTTTTGCATTGCCAATTCAATTGACCTCCAAGCCTCTGATCTTCTGGCTGTGCAGAACAGCTGTCAGACCAACTAAGCAGCTCATTTACGAGTCACCATGAATGGTCTCTCTATCTGGATGTCACCTAGGGCATTTTCCTGCTGTGGGAGAATCCCCAGGTAGACCTATTTACAATGAAAGCCAACAGGAAATACCAGCAGTTTTGTTCTCGACAAGATCACAGTCTGGGGTCCCTCACAGATGCTTTCCTGTCACCCTGGGCAAACAAGCTCCTGTAGCCTTTCCTCTAATCCCACTCCTACCCAGAGTGTTGTTGAAGATCGGGCAGACCATACCTGAGTTATTCTTATAGCCCCATTGTGGCCTCAGCAACACTGGTTCTCCATTCGCTTGTCCCTGTTGGGCATAGCTCCACCCCCTCCATCATTGGACCCAGACCCAAGGGCGGCTCTATGTATTTTGCCACCCCAAGCACGGCAGTCAGGCAGCCTTCGGCGGCACGCCTGCAGGAGGTCCACTGGTAATGCGGATTTGGCGGCACGCCTGCAGAAGGTCCACTGGTAATGCGGATTTGGCGGCACGCCTGCGGGAGGTCCGCCAGGCCTGCGCCTTCAGTGTACCCACCGCCAAATTGCTGCCGTAACCGCCCCCTGTGCTTGGTGTGCTGGTTCCTGGAGCCGCCCCTGCCCAGACCTAATTTCTCGAGAACATGGTTTCCTGCTCCACACCAACCTGCAGGTTCTCCACCTGACAGTCTGGAAGTTTCATGGCTAGACCCTCAAGAAGAGGAGACGTGTTCAGGATGTGCTTTTAAATAGTAGAAAACTATCTGCTAGATACACTAACATGGCAAAATGGAAGCCAGTCTCCATTTAATCCTGATGAAAAGGGGTTTCACTGGTCTGATCTTCAATACAGCATATTCCAGACTATCTGTTATTCCTAAAACAGGGTGCTGACTGTTGGTTCTAACAAAGTCCATCTGGCAGCTATTTTGGCTTTCTACCCTCCCATTGATAATTGTTCTGTAGTTTCCAATTCTATGTCAATAAGGTTTTCGAAGTGGCTGGAACAGGTGTAGCCACAGGTACAGGTACCCTGTTCCTCTTTGGGACTTAAACCTGGTAGTGTCAAAACTACTGAATTCTCCCTTTGACCCTTTTGCTACCAGATCCTAACTACATCTCTTGATGAAGGTAGCCTTTTTGGTGGCTATTACATCAACCAAAAGGGTAGGAAAGCTACATGTTCTAATATCTAGCACTCAATACACTATTTTATTTAAAGACAAAGTTTATCCACGTCCATATCCAAAGTTTGTTTCAAAAGCAGTGTCTAACTTCCATATCAATCAGGCAATATGTCTTCTTTCTTCCCAAAACACATGCACATAAAGACGGGAGAGACTTCACACTTTGGGTGTCAGGAGAGTGTTAGCATTCTACCCGGACTGGACCAAGCAGTTTAGATCATCCTAACAGCTGTTTGTGGCGATGGCAGATGGATGTAAGTGCTCCCAGTCTGATATCGGAGGATATCATCTTGGACATCCTCATGTATTCGCTTGTCACATGGCTTGGCTAATATATCTCCACAAAGCAGGGTAACACCACATTCAACAAGATTTCAGGTGACCTCCACGGCTTTTCTGGCTCAAGTGCTAGACATTTGTAAAGTGGCAACCTGGTCTTCAGTACACACCTTTGCCTCCCATTATACCATCTCACAGCAATCTAGAAATGAGGCAAGGTTTGGATGGATAGTTCTTCAGTTACTATTCAGGTAGATTCCAATCCCACCTCCAGATTGAACTGCTTTTGAGTCTTCTAACGTCAAATGGACATGTGCAATCACTCAAAGAAGAAAAAATGGTTACTAATCTGTCCCATAACTGCTGTTCTTTGAGATATGTTGCATATGTCCATTCCGTGACCCACCCTCCTACCTCTCCATATCAGAATCTATCTGGTAAGAAGGAACTGAGAGAGGTTGGAGGTCATAAGTACCGACTCCATGGGTGCTCTGGGGCTCAAGCACCCAATGAAAAAAATAGGGAGTGCTCAGTACCCATGACCCAACTGTAGGTGACAAGAGCATGTACATGGCAAACAGTGAAACCAGAAGGCAGAGAGCACCCCCTGGCAAAAACAAAAGTCAGTGACTGTATTGGGGGTGGCTCTGCATTTATGCCATTGCATGGCAGCATGAGGCAGCAGATAATGTATGCGCTGCCCCAACGGGTACCTCTAAGGGAAAAATCTTTGACAATAGTGCACTGGGCGTGCACACACTTAAAGTGGAATGGACATGTGCAACACATCTCGAAGAACAAAAGTTACAGAACATGTTAGTAACCGTTTTGTATTTGTCCTGGCAAGAGTTCAATAGCAGACTTGACAGACCAAGGGTCTGTCCTTGTAAAGCAGATTCTACAATCCTCTGAGAAGGTATAAATGGTTCACAGGATACACTGGCAATTATAAAATATGAAACAAGTGATTTGTAACTTGTGCTTTATGAGCTGGTAGCAATTAGTTATCTTAGTAAATATTTTTATCTGACGCTGCTGAGTACAAGATATTTCCCGTTTAACAAACTGTGTGTGTTTTCCAGGAGAACAAATTTCATCTTCAGCACCACATCTCCTTAGAGTTTCTGAAACTCCACCAGTTCCTTCATGGAAGGGAGAAAAGATTAATGAATGAGCTGCAAGAGGAGGGGAAAATCCTCCTCCAAGAAATGGAGGCCAATCTAAACAAGCTCCAGGAAAAGTGGCAGCGAGCCAAGGAGACAGTGTTACGCATTCAGTCCCGGCTCTACCAGCACAGTTCTATCGACTTCCTTACAGTGAGAAATCTGGACTTAAATATTAACACAGAGTGAAGTGTAGACTGACAGAGTCATAATTTGGGGAACATGAAGTTCTATCTGCAGAGCACATGGGAGGGAGAACTGGAGAAGGGTGATCCAAGTCACCATCATTGGTTTTTACCTCTTGATATTTCTAACCCCAGCTGATTCCTAATGAGACGCTTTAAAATATTTATTTAGAAACATTTGTCAGCTAATGCCTGGATTTTATTATGAAGGAAATGTGCATGAAAATAGGCTAATTGTTTTTGTTAAGAATTCTGCTCTCCTGATTATTCCTCACCTGAAAGCCTGATCCTCTGTGATAATCCTGATACCAAGACCTGCATTGGGACAGCCAATGGATTGTGATTTTGGTTGGGGAATAAGTAATAGGAGCAGATGAAACCTCAGGAAGAAAGGATTCTGATTGACTTGTCCTGTGTACTAAAAGCTGAGAAATTCAAAGGAGCTAAAGTGTGCCCAACTCCTATGGACTTTCCTTGGTATTTGGGTGCCAAACTCCCTTCGGCCCCTTTAACAATCCCAGCCAAAGAGCACAGGAAAGGAAATAGAAAAAGTAGGATATATTTATGGAGCTGTTTCTAAGCAGCACATTTCCCATAATTCCCTCTAAGGGATTGGTTGCATCTCCAGTATCAAAACCAGAACAAGCTGTCAAATACCAAATATCCTGAGAAGCATGTTTGCTGAAATCACCCCTCAGACCTTGGCCAGGAGGGAGAAATGGAACATGCTCTGGAGGAAGGCTAGAGACAGTTTCAAGGAGAGGCTATGGCAGGGCAGGGTCAACTTCTCCTTTGAGAGTTCAAAAAAACTGTAAATTTCCTTTCCACTACAACATATAGCTGCCTGCTGGGGTCTAAATACCATTAACATGTGCCCTACAGAATTAGACAGTTAATAAATGGCTCTTCTTACCTTTCTCTTTTTTTCCTTTGACAGGGCATAAAAACCTTCATGGAACAGTAAGTACAAGTTTATAGTATTCTTCAGTCTCTGTTAGAGCTGGGCAAATAGTTCATAACAAATCATTTAGTTGACAATTTTTGCTTCTTTCTGTTTGCAAAACCATTTATGAACAAATTGTGAAATTCTCAAATTTAGCAGTTCATAATTATTCACAAATTTCTTCAACAAATGATTGCTGGTCTGCAGATTGTTTGCAAACAGCACCATGTGAATATTCAGAAAGTGGAATTTGTGTGGGGTTGGTGCCATACATAAGATTGGATGATTTATGCTATTAATAAATAAAAGAGTGTCAATTCTGAATTGCATGATTGGGTGTGAAATTCCACTTTCTATTGCTGTTGATTAGTTTCACCACCTGACATTCAGTTTTGGTGAATATTCAGGTTTCAGATTTGCTTATCCTGAGTATTTGTGCTTGTCACAATGTCTGGTATGGGTCATAGCTGAGAGGGTCAGTCTCAGGTCAGACTGTCAAAGAACTGGGCGGACACTCCCTCACTGGCAGTATAACCTATAATTAGATTTAACCAAATCAGCAACAAATGTGTGCTTCTGGATCACTATACTAGCTTACTATGGAGCCACTGACAGTCCCCCTAGACACTCCAGCCTATACCACCAGACGAACTGGATGTCTGTGATTAAAGCTTATTAAAACCTCAAATCACCATCTTTAGGTTCTTACAGCCACCTTAAAGAGACTTGTGCTCCAATACTTTTGTTAGTCTATAAGGTGCCACAGGACTCTTTGTCGCTTTTTACAGATCCAGACTAAAATGGCTATCCCTCTGATACTTAAAGAGACCGTCACTTACCCCCAGGTCAATGGATGCTCAAAAGCTCACTCCAAAGACAATGCTGTCAGTCAATTTCTTGGTAAACTAACTAAAGATTTATTAGCTAAGAAAAAGAAATGAGAGTTATTTAGAAGTTAAAGCAGGTAAAATGTGTTACAGGTGAATTAGAGTTTGTAAATCCAAAATGATAGCAGGGATGTTCAATCTGCTAGTTTTCTATACATCTCTCTGGGTTTCCCAAATAGTTTTTGGGGACCTCCCTCCTTTTGTTCAAAATTTCCTTTGTCAGAATTCACCAGTCCAGAGACAGGGTAGGAAAGAGGTGGCCAGGGGCCTTTCTTCTCCCTTTTTATATGCTGACCTTTTTGAGGGAAAAATCTTTGCTGTGTCATGGGGTCAGGCAGTTCAATCGTGTCTGTGCTTTGCCATCAGTCCTTCATATGAATTGCAAATTTTTGCTTGCACCTGCTGTGCACGTGTCCATTTGAGGTGTCTTCAGGAATGACATGCAGAGGCTCTTGTTTACAGTTCCTTTGTTATTCCTGAAAAGCTAACCTGTGGGCATTTCTCAGACTCACAACATGTTTGAGTTACAAACATACAGCAACATTTCATAACTCCACACACGTCGATAGACACAGTACAATAAGATAATAATACTCAGCAGATTATAACTTTTCCAATTATACCTCACAAGGCATACTTTGTACAAGATTTATCACAATTTTGTAAAAGCGCTGACCATATTAGATTAGACACAGTGGTCTAATTAATCACAGTGCCAGTACAGCTTGTTTGCTAGAGTGTTCACAGAAAGGAGAAACAAAAGGGCTTGAATCCAGTCAAAGAGACTTTCTTTAACATTTTATCAAAGACGCTACAATGTTTTTTGCAGCATTAGTGCATCTGTAGCCTCTGTATTTACCAGACACTGTAAACACAATCTAACAGGCAGTGTGCTTTGTGTCCTGCACAGCTTAGAGCAAAAAGCAGACACCTTATCTCTGGGTGCACTTGTCTGTCGTGAACTGAGCCTGGGACAGTTCAAGGGTCCAATTCAGTACAACGCATGGAAGGAAATGAAATCCATCCTCGGACCAGGTAATGAGATATTGCTTCATTATTTGCTACAGCCCATTTGACCCATTCCTGCCTTTTTTCAGTCCTGATTTATTTTTCCTTTTGTGTTGCTGTTCCATCCTGATTTTCAAAATGATGAGCTGTTACATGCAGTTTCCCCCCTAGTTTCTAGTCTGTTTCAATCTGTAGTTCAGGCATATCAGCATGTTGTTATTGCATGTGGAGTCCCAGGACTAGAGGGAAAGGTTTAAATCTAAACAAACAAAAATAATTATTGAAAATTATTAAAATATTTCTAGTACTGTTAGATTTTGTAAAACTCAGAGGGGTGCTGGGAAGATAAATTCATTCATGTGTATGATCAAATACTATGATGAGAGCACCACAGAAATGCCCAGCAGGGAATTAATAGTTTTGGGATTTGGATGGTGTGCAATAAATAAGGCTTGGAGCCACACCCTGAATGAGAAGAATGAAAAACAAAAATGGAATAACTAGTCATTCACTCTATGAAGTCCTGTGGAAGAAATAGCACATGATCATATAATTAAAGACAGTATCATGATGCATACACACAAGGGAGCCAAATTAAGGTGGAACAGAAACCTTAATTCTGATATTTCCTAACATTTGAGTGGTTGGTTTTACAACCTTAATGTTTTTTTAACATTTTTGAAGGGGGGAGAGGGCATATGTAATAATATCTTCTGTACAAAAAAAGCACCATAAAGAAATGTTAAGGTGGCAAAGTCATAGTAAATTCAGGAAATGGCAAACCTTAACTCCACCCTCTTTTGTCTACGCTTTGATTTAGCATTTTATTACATGGCTGTATCCTGTGTCTCAAGTAATGCAATATAATATCTTACAAGTTTGTTATGAAATTATAATTGTACATTTGTGACATCCTGTTGTCACAGGTGCCAAAGCACATGTGAGACACAATCACACTATTTCTCAGATGATACAATATACCCCCCCACACTTTTCTACACTTTAGTTACATATGTGTAGCATATTGTAATATTTGTTAATGTATCTATGCTACTAGGAGTAACTCTATTTTACAGCTTTAACAGATGATCTGGCATATATTTTCTGAGAGGCTCTGTAAATGGGACATGGCTCTTCCTGGATTCTAGTCCCAGCTGTGCTATAAATTTCTTTTATAACCTTGGGCCACCTCCCAGGTACTCACTTAACCCATTTGTAAAATAGGAGAGGTGGAGGAATGTGGTGATGGATGTTTGGGAACCCTTGTTAGATATGGCTTGAGAAATGTAGTGCTAGTCAGTGGAAGAGGTAGGATTCAAATGGCTGGCTTCCTTTTTCTAGGCTAAGAGGTATTTTGGTGGGAGAGCAACGTTGTAACCTTATTAAAGAGTGAAAGCACTTAAAAGGACTATCTGATGTGGAAAGAGGAGAGGGGAAGCATCATCTCCTTTGTTTACTCCTCTTCTCTCCACCTCTCACCTCATCCCAGAGTGTCTCTCCCCCAAATAGATTTTCCCCATAGTTTTTCCTTTGGTTTGGTTGCACCTTCCTTGCTGGGTCTTTTTAGAACGATTTGGTGATGAACCCTGCCATGTGTGGAGCTCTTCTTCCTCTGTCTGCTCTGCAGTGCTTCATAGGTCTGATTCTCCTGCTTGCTGATGAGAGGCCCCCAGGCAAGAGGAGAATTTCTCAGTTCTGGGACAGTTTTGGCAGCATTCCCAGGGCCCTCATTACTCTGTAGAAAGTACCATGTTAAAATGCTCTCTCTGATAACCATGTTTTCTCTTTTTACCAAGGTCTTTCCTTGGTGACTCTGGACCCGAAGACAGCGCATCCAAACCTCGTTCTCTCTGAAGATCTGCGCTGCGTGAGACACGATGACACAAAGCAGATGCTCCCAGATAATCCAGAGAGGTTTGATTCCAGTGTTGCTGTCCTGGGATCTGAAGGATTCACTTCAGGGAAACATTATTGGGAAGTGGAGGTGGAGAACAAGACCAAATGGACTTTGGGGGTGGTCAAAGAGTCCATCAACCGGAAAGGGAACAACACATTATCACCCAGGGATGGATACTGGCTTATAAGGCTCAGGAACAGAAATAAGTTTAAAGCTTTGGATATACCTGCGAGAGGTCTGACCCTGAGCATTAGCCTGTCTAGGATTGGGGTGTATCTGGACTATGAGGGGGGACAGGTGTCCTTTTATGATGCTAATAAGATGTCCCATATCTACACTTTCATGGACACTTTCACAGAAAAGCTTTACCCGTACTTCTGTCCCTGCTTGAATGACTCCAATGAGAACAGCGAACCCCTGAAAATCTTCTTCAACATGTAGGAGCAGATTTGCTGACGGCTCCCCTTGTGAAGCAGGGTTCCCTAGACACTGTAGGTCTGAAACAAGGCTCATAGATTTAGTAACCGATGTTACTAAGAATGTGTTGAATATAGAAGGGTGTGTCCCTTCCAACACACCCAGCATCACAAATGCTGTTTGTAGCACTTGCCTCTGATGGTTTCATAGGGTTTTCGAGGTTTAGGGGCAATAGTCTGGGGAGTGGGGAGGGTTTCTGGTAGTGGCTTGGTGGGAGGTTGGGACTTCTGTCATGAGTGAGTCCTGATTCAGTCTCACTCTATTTTGTTGATGGAAAACGTTCCTGAGGCCTGGCAAATACTCCCCACTTGACCAGTTCCACTGGCTGGGACAGGATCCATTGGGCTGGGATCTTGAAAGTGTGGAAGGTGAGTTGATCAAGTCCAGGCCGGACTGGGTAGGAAACCAGCAGGGAGCCAGATCCGAGAGAGTAATAGAGCCAGCTGCAGGGAAGGGTGGTATTTGGGCTGAGCTGTCTCCAAGGGGTTGCCTGAGGGCAATGGAATTGGGATATTGGGGGAAGGAGCTGAGGATGAGTATACTGTTCTTCACTTGTTCTAAGGGTTAAGGAGATCCTCTTAGGCAAGGAAAGGGTCAACATTTCCCATCTAAATAAAACAGGCTCAAATGGCCAAGGCTGGGAGAGAAATGTGCATTGGGACTCCTTGAGTGTAAAAGTTGCTCTTTTAAACCAAATTTTATTCCATTCAGTCAGAGCTGTAACTAGGTATTTTTGCGCCCGAGGCAAGAATATAAAATTGTGCCCTCCCCCAGGGCTGGCTTTTCGGCGGCAATTCGGTGGCGGGTCCCTCAGTCCCTCTCGGAGGGAAGGGCCTGCCGCCGAATTGCTGTCAAAGAATGAATGAAGCGGCAGCGGTAGAGCCTGTGATTTTGGGAGGTCTAAGTCATGATTTTTGACTGCTTGGGCTGGTAATGTTGCTTCCAAGATGGTCTTTGGTTCCAGTCCAGTTCCAATCCAGAGAGGGACTCACAGGTTAAGAGAGGAGGGAGGTGCTGGATATCAGCAGTGGCCACTAGGGATCAGCATGTGTCCTGAGAATGCTGGGCGTTCAGGTTTGCAGGGCAGGATTGGTGTGGCAGGTTTGTAGAAATTTTAGTGGTGCCCAGAACCCGCCCCCACCCAAACTCTGCCCCCCCCCCACCCGCCCAAGGCTCTGGGAGGGAGTTTGGGTGAGGGAGGAGGTCTGGGGTGCAGGCCCTAGGCTGGGGCAGGAGATTGGGGTGCAGGCTCTGGGAGGGAGTTTAGAATCATAGAATCATAGAATATCAGAGTTGGAAGGGACCTCAAGAGGTCATCTAGTCCAACCCCCTGCTCAAAGCAGGACCAATTCCCAGCTAAATCATCCCAGCCAGGGCTTTGTCAAGCCGGGCCTTAAAAACCTCCAAGGAAGGAGACTCCACCACCTCCCTAGGTAACGCATTCCAGTGTTTCACCACCCTCCTAGTGAAATAGTTTTTCCTGATATCCAACCTGGACCTCCCCCACTGCAACTTGAGACCATTGCTCCTTGTTCTGTCATCTGCCACCACTGAGAACAGCCGAGCTCCATCCTCTTTGGAACCCCCCTTCAGGTAGTTGAAGGCTGCTATCAAATCCCCCCTCATTCTTCTCTTCTGGAGACTAAACAATCCCAGTTCTCTCAGCCTCTCCTCATAAGTCATGTGCTCCAGACCCCTAATCATTTTTGTTGCCCTCCGCTGGACTCTTTCCAATTTTTCCACATCCTTCTTGTAGTGTGGGGCCCAAAACTGGACACAGTATTCCAGATGAGGCCTCACCAATGTCGAATAAAGGGGAACGATCACGTTCCTCGATCTGCTGGCAATGCCCCTACTTATACAGCCCAAAATGCCGTTAGCCTTCTTGGCAACAAGAGCACACTGTTGACTCATATCCAGCTTCTCGTCCACTGTGACCCCTAGGTCCTTTTCAGCAGAACTGCTACCTAGCCATTCGGTCCCTAGTCTGTAGCAGTGCATGGGATTCTTCCGTCCTAAGTGCAGGACTCTGCACTTGTCCTTGTTGAACCTCATCAGGTTTTTTTCTGCCCAATCCTCTAATTTGTCTAGGTCCCTCTGTATCCGATCCCTACCCTCTAGTGTATCTACCACGCCTCCTAGTTTAGTGTCATCTGCAAACTTGCTGAGAGTGCAGTCCACACCATCCTCCAGATCATTAATAAAGATATTAAACAAAACCAGCCCCAGGACCGACCCTTGGGGCACTCCACTTGAAACCGGCTGCCAACTAGACATGGAGCCATTGATCACTACCCGTTGAGCCCGACGATCTAGCCAGCTTTCTATCCACTTTACAGTCCATTCATCCAGCCCATACTTCTTTAACTTGGTGGCAAGAATACTGTGGGAGACAGTATCAAAAGCTTTGCTAAAGTCAAGAAATAACACATCCACTGCTTTCCCCTCATCCACAGAGCCAGTTATCTCATCATAGAAGGCAATTAGGTTAGTCAGGCACGACTTCCCCTTCGTGAATCCATGCTGACTGTTCCTGATCACTTTCCTCTCCTCTAAATGTTTCATAATTGATTCCTTGAGGACCTGCTCCATGATTTTTCCAGGGACTGAGGTGAGGCTGACTGGCCTGTAGTTCCCCGGATCCTCCTTCTTCCCTTTTTTAAAGATGGGCACTACATTAGCCTTTTTCCAGTCATCTGGGACCTCCCCCGATCGCCATGAGTTTTCAAAAATAATGGCTAATGGCTCTGCAATCTCACCCGCCAACTCCTTTAGCACCCTCGGATGCAGCGCATCCGGCCCCATGGACTTGTGCACGTCCAGTTTTTCTAAATAGTCCCGAACCACTTCTTTCTCCACAGAGGGTTGGCCACCTTCTCCCCATGCTGTACTGCCCAGTGCAGCAATCTGGGAGCTGACCTTGTGCGTGAAGTCAGAGGCAAAAAAATCATTGAGTACATTAGCTTTTTCCACATCCTCGGTCACTAGGTTGCCTCCCTCATTCAGTAAGGGGCCCACACTTTCCTTGATTTTCTTCTTGTTGCTAACATACCTGAAGAAACCCTTCTTGTTACTCTTAACATCTCTTGCTAACTGCAACTCCAAGTGTGATTTGGCCTTCCTGATTTCACTCCTGCACGCCTGAGCAATATTTTTATACTCCTCCCTGGTCATTTGTCCAATCTTCCACTCCTTATAAGCCTCTTTTTTGCGTTTAAGATCAGCAAGGATTTCACTGTTTAGCCAAGCTGGTCGCCTGCCATATTTACTATTCTTCCTACACATCGGGATGGTTTGTTCCTGCAACCTCAATAAGGATTCTTTAAAATACAGCCAGCTCTCCTGGACCCCTTTGCCCTTCATGTTATTCTCCCAGGGGATCCTGCCCATCTGTTCCCTGAGGGAGTCAAAGTCTGCTTTTCTGAAGTCCAGGGTCCGTATTCTGCTGCTCTCCTTTCTTCCTTGTGTCAGGATCCTGAACTCGACCATCTCATGGTCACTGCCTCCCAGGTTCCCATCCACTTTTGCTTCCCCTACTAGTTCTTCCCTGTTTGTGAGCAGCAGGTCAAGAAAAGCTTTGCCCCTAGTTGGTTCCTCCAGCACTTGCACCAGGAAATTGTCCCCTACACTTTCCAAAAATTTCCTGGATTGCCTGTGCACCGCTGTATTGCTCTCCCAGCAGATATCAGGGTGATTAAAGTCTCCCATGAGAACCAGGGCCTGTGATCTAGCAACTTCTGCTAGTTGCCAGAAGAAAGCCTCGTCCACCTCATCCCCCTGGTCTGGTGGTCTATAGCAGACTCCAACCACGACATCACCCTTGTTGCTCACACTTCTCAACTTTATCCAGAGACTCTCAGGTTTTTCTGCAGTTTCATACTGGAGCTCTGAGCAGTCATACTCCTCTCTTACATACAACGCAACTCCCCCACCTTTTCTGCCCTGCCTGTCCTTCCTGAACAGTTTATATCCATCCATGACAGTACTCCAGTCATGTGAGTTATCCCACCAAGTCTCTGTTATTCCAATCACATCATAGTTCCCTGACTGTGCCAGGACTTCCAGTTCTCCCTGCTTGTTTCCCAGGCTTCTTGCATTTGTGTATAGGCACTTAAGATAACTCAACGATCATCCCTCTTTCTCAGCATGAGACAGGAGTCCTCCCCTGTTGCGCTCTCCTGCTTGTGCTTCCTCCCAGGATCCCATTTCCCCACTTACCTCAGGGCTTTGGTCTCCTTCCCCCGGTGAACCTAGTTTAAAGCCCTCCTCACTAGGTTAGCCAGCCTGCTGGCGAAGATGCTCTTCCCTCTCTTCGTTAGGTGGAGCCCGTCTCTGCCTAGCACTCCTTCTTCTTGGAACACCATCCCATGGTCGAAGAATCCAAAGCCTTCTCTCCGACACCACCTGCGTAGCCATTCGTTGACTTCCACGATTCGACGATCTCTACCCCGGCCTTTTCCTTGCACAGGGAGGATGGACGAGAACACCACTTGCGCCTCAAACTCCTTTATCCTTCTTCCCAGAGCCACGTAGTCTGCAGTGATCCGCTCAAGGTCATTCTTGGCAGTATCATTGGTGCCCACGTGGAGAAGCAGGAAGGGGTAGCGATCCGAGGGCTTGATGAGTCTCGGCAGTCTCTCCGTCACATCGTGTATCCTAGCTCCTGGCAAGCAGCAGACCTCTCGGTTTTCCCGGTCAGGGCGGCAGATAGATGACTCAGTCCCCCTGAGGAGGGAGTCCCCGACCGCCACCACCCTCCTCCTCCTCTTGGGAGTGGTGGTCGTGGAACCCCCATCCCTAGGACAGTGCATCTTTTGCCTTCCAATCGGTGGAGTCTCCTTCTGCTCCCTTCCCTCAGATGGGCCATCTAGTCCACTCTCCGCATTAGCACCTGTAGAGAGAACATGGAAACGATTCCTCACCTGTATCTCCATTGCTGGTGCATGGACGCTCCTCTTTCTTCTTCTGGAGGTCACATGCTGCCAAACCTCCTAACAATCCTTCTGTCCCTGCTGCGCCTGCTCTGAATCTTCAGAACATTGTGGCCGTAGAAGCATCTCCTGACGTCTGTCAAGGAAATCTTCATTTTCCCTTATGCAACGCAGAGTTGATACTTGTTTCTCCAGCCCTCGAACCTTCTCCTCCAATATGGAGACCAGCTTGCACTTTGTGCAGACAAAGTCGCTTCTGTCCTGCGGAAGAAAGACAAACATGGCACAACCTGTGCAGGTTACAACAGCTGATCGCTCACCTTCCATATCACCGTCCTCTTAAGAGCTTCCTCAACTCTTGCAGGAACTACTCAGAGAAACCTGCAGATGAAAGCCTCAGTGCGCTCTCCCCACGCGAGCTCCCAGGCAAACTCCCGCTGTTAGCCTCTGCTGTTCGCCGCTCAGCTGGTTCGCTGCTGACTGCCCTTATATACCAGTCAGGCCCACTCAAGGCCCAGCTGGAACAAAGCACTCCCAATTCACACTTTTCAAACAAACAAGCAAGCAATCAAGCACACGGTCAAACTGACCAACTGTCCCAGCAGCAGACACTCAGATACTCACCAACACAGCCCCCCTAATGCAGCACTTAGCGTACCTCCTCTCGGACAGCTCCCAGGCAAACTCCCGCTGTTAGCCTCTGCTGTTCGCCGCTCAGCTGGTTCGCTGCTGACTGCCCTTATATACCAGTCAGGCCCACTCAAGGCCCAGCTGGAACAAAGCACTCCCAATTCACACTTTTCAAACAAACAAGCAAGCAATCAAGCACACGGTCAAACTGACCAACTGTCCCAGCAGCAGACACTCAGATACTCACCAACACAGCCCCCCTAATGCAGCACTTAGCGTACCTCCTCTCGGACAGCTCCCAGGCAAACTCCCGCTGTTAGCCTCTGCTGTTCGCCGGTTCGCTGCTGACTGCCCTTATATACCAGTCAGGCCCACTCAAGGCCCAGCTGGAACAAAGCACTCCCAATTCACACTTTTCAAACAAACAAGCAAGCAATCAAGCACACGGTCAAACTGACCAACTGTCCCAGCAGCAGACACTCAGATACTCACCAACACAGCCCCCCTAATGCAGCACTTAGCGTACCTCCTCTCGGACAGCTCCCAGGCAAACTCCCGCTGTTAGCCTCTGCTGTTCGCCGGTTCGCTGCTGACTGCCCTTATATACCAGTCAGGCCCACTCAAGGCCCAGCTGGAACAAAGCACTCCCAATTCACACTTTTCAAACAAACAAGCAAGCAATCAAGCACACGGTCAAACTGACCAACTGTCCCAGCAGCAGACACTCAGATACTCACCAACACAGCCCCCCTAATGCAGCACTTAGCGTACCTCCTCTCGGACAGCTCCCAGGCAAACTCCCGCTGTTAGCCTCTGCTGTTCGCCGCTCAGCTGGTTCGCTGCTGACTGCCCTTATATACCAGTCAGGCCCACTCAAGGCCCAGCTGGAACAAAGCACTCCCAATTCACACTTTTCAAACAAACAAGCAAGCAATCAAGCACACGGTCAAACTGACCAACTGTCCCAGCAGCAGACACTCAGATACTCACCAACACAGCCCCCCTAATGCAGCACTTAGCGTACCTCCTCTCGGACAGCTCCCAGGCAAACTCCCGCTGTTAGCCTCTGCTGTTCGCCGCTCAGCTGGTTCGCTGCTGACTGCCCTTATATACCAGTCAGGCCCACTCAAGGCCCAGCTGGAACAAAGCACTCCCAATTCACACTTTTCAAACAAACAAGCAAGCAATCAAGCACACGGTCAAACTGACCAACTGTCCCAGCAGCAGACACTCAGATACTCACCAACACAGCCCCCCTAATGCAGCACTTAGCGTACCTCCTCTCGGACAGCTCCCAGGCAAACTCCCGCTGTTAGCCTCTGCTGTTCGCCGGTTCGCTGCTGACTGCCCTTATATACCAGTCAGGCCCACTCAAGGCCCAGCTGGAACAAAGCACTCCCAATTCACACTTTTCAAACAAACAAGCAAGCAATCAAGCACACGGTCAAACTGACCAACTGTCCCAGCAGCAGACACTCAGATACTCACCAACACAGCCCCCCTAATGCAGCACTTAGCGTACCTCCTCTCGGACAGCTCCCAGGCAAACTCCCGCTGTTAGCCTCTGCTGTTCGCCGCTCAGCTGGTTCGCTGCTGACTGCCCTTATATACCAGTCAGGCCCACTCAAGGCCCAGCTGGAACAAAGCACTCCCAATTCACACTTTTCAAACAAACAAGCAAGCAATCAAGCACACGGTCAAACTGACCAACTGTCCCAGCAGCAGACACTCAGATACTCACCAACACAGCCCCCCTAATGCAGCACTTAGCGTACCTCCTCTCGGACAGCTCCCAGGCAAACTCCCGCTGTTAGCCTCTGCTGTTCGCCGCTCAGCTGGTTCGCTGCTGACTGCCCTTATATACCAGTCAGGCCCACTCAAGGCCCAGCTGGAACAAAGCACTCCCAATTCACACTTTTCAAACAAACAAGCAAGCAATCAAGCACACGGTCAAACTGACCAACTGTCCCAGCAGCAGACACTCAGATACTCACCAACACAGCCCCCCTAATGCAGCACTTAGCGTACCTCCTCTCGGACAGCTCCCAGGCAAACTCCCGCTGTTAGCCTCTGCTGTTCGCCGGTTCGCTGCTGACTGCCCTTATATACCAGTCAGGCCCACTCAAGGCCCAGCTGGAACAAAGCACTCCCAATTCACACTTTTCAAACAAACAAGCAAGCAATCAAGCACACGGTCAAACTGACCAACTGTCCCAGCAGCAGACACTCAGATACTCACCAACACAGCCCCCCTAATGCAGCACTTAGCGTACCTCCTCTCGGACAGCTCCCAGGCAAACTCCCGCTGTTAGCCTCTGCTGTTCGCCGGTTCGCTGCTGACTGCCCTTATATACCAGTCAGGCCCACTCAAGGCCCAGCTGGAACAAAGCACTCCCAATTCACACTTTTCAAACAAACAAGCAAGCAATCAAGCACACGGTCAAACTGACCAACTGTCCCAGCAGCAGACACTCAGATACTCACCAACACAGCCCCCCTAATGCAGCACTTAGCATACCTCCTCTCGGACAGCTCCCAGGCAAACTCCCGCTGTTAGCCTCTGCTGTTCGCCGGTTCGCTGCTGACTGCCCTTATATACCAGTCAGGCCCACTCAAGGCCCAGCTGGAACAAAGCACTCCCAATTCACACTTTTCAAACAAACAAGCAAGCAATCAAGCACACGGTCAAACTGACCAACTGTCCCAGCAGCAGACACTCAGATACTCACCAACACAGCCCCCCTAATGCAGCACTTAGCGTACCTCCTCTCGGACAGCTCCCAGGCAAACTCCCGCTGTTAGCCTCTGCTGTTCGCCGCTCAGCTGGTTCGCTGCTGACTGCCCTTATATACCAGTCAGGCCCACTCAAGGCCCAGCTGGAACAAAGCACTCCCAATTCACACTTTTCAAACAAACAAGCAAGCAATCAAGCACACGGTCAAACTGACCAACTGTCCCAGCAGCAGACACTCAGATACTCACCAACACAGCCCCCCTAATGCAGCACTTAGCGTACCTCCTCTCGGACAGCTCCCAGGCAAACTCCCGCTGTTAGCCTCTGCTGTTCGCCGCTCAGCTGGTTCGCTGCTGACTGCCCTTATATACCAGTCAGGCCCACTCAAGGCCCAGCTGGAACAAAGCACTCCCAATTCACACTTTTCAAACAAACAAGCAAGCAATCAAGCACACGGTCAAACTGACCAACTGTCCCAGCAGCAGACACTCAGATACTCACCAACACAGCCCCCCTAATGCAGCACTTAGCGTACCTCCTCTCGGACAGCTCCCAGGCAAACTCCCGCTGTTAGCCTCTGCTGTTCGCCGCTCAGCTGGTTCGCTGCTGACTGCCCTTATATACCAGTCAGGCCCACTCAAGGCCCAGCTGGAACAAAGCACTCCCAATTCACACTTTTCAAACAAACAAGCAAGCAATCAAGCACACGGTCAAACTGACCAACTGTCCCAGCAGCAGACACTCAGATACTCACCAACACAGCCCCCCTAATGCAGCACTTAGCGTACCTCCTCTCGGACAGCTCCCAGGCAAACTCCCGCTGTTAGCCTCTGCTGTTCGCCGGTTCGCTGCTGACTGCCCTTATATACCAGTCAGGCCCACTCAAGGCCCAGCTGGAACAAAGCACTCCCAATTCACACTTTTCAAACAAACAAGCAAGCAATCAAGCACACGGTCAAACTGACCAACTGTCCCAGCAGCAGACACTCAGATACTCACCAACACAGCCCCCCTAATGCAGCACTTAGCGTACCTCCTCTCGGACAGCTCCCAGGCAAACTCCCGCTGTTAGCCTCTGCTGTTCGCCGGTTCGCTGCTGACTGCCCTTATATACCAGTCAGGCCCACTCAAGGCCCAGCTGGAACAAAGCACTCCCAATTCACACTTTTCAAACAAACAAGCAAGCAATCAAGCACACGGTCAAACTGACCAACTGTCCCAGCAGCAGACACTCAGATACTCACCAACACAGCCCCCCTAATGCAGCACTTAGCGTACCTCCTCTCGGACAGCTCCCAGGCAAACTCCCGCTGTTAGCCTCTGCTGTTCGCCGGTTCGCTGCTGACTGCCCTTATATACCAGTCAGGCCCACTCAAGGCCCAGCTGGAACAAAGCACTCCCAATTCACACTTTTCAAACAAACAAGCAAGCAATCAAGCACACGGTCAAACTGACCAACTGTCCCAGCAGCAGACACTCAGATACTCACCAACACAGCCCCCCTAATGCAGCACTTAGCGTACCTCCTCTCGGACAGCTCCCAGGCAAACTCCCGCTGTTAGCCTCTGCTGTTCGCCGGTTCGCTGCTGACTGCCCTTATATACCAGTCAGGCCCACTCAAGGCCCAGCTGGAACAAAGCACTCCCAATTCACACTTTTCAAACAAACAAGCAAGCAATCAAGCACACGGTCAAACTGACCAACTGTCCCAGCAGCAGACACTCAGATACTCACCAACACAGCCCCCCTAATGCAGCACTTAGCGTACCTCCTCTCGGACAGCTCCCAGGCAAACTCCCGCTGTTAGCCTCTGCTGTTCGCCGCTCAGCTGGTTCGCTGCTGACTGCCCTTATATACCAGTCAGGCCCACTCAAGGCCCAGCTGGAACAAAGCACTCCCAATTCACACTTTTCAAACAAACAAGCAAGCAATCAAGCACACGGTCAAACTGACCAACTGTCCCAGCAGCAGACACTCAGATACTCACCAACACAGCCCCCCTAATGCAGCACTTAGCGTACCTCCTCTCGGACAGCTCCCAGGCAAACTCCCGCTGTTAGCCTCTGCTGTTCGCCGCTCAGCTGGTTCGCTGCTGACTGCCCTTATATACCAGTCAGGCCCACTCAAGGCCCAGCTGGAACAAAGCACTCCCAATTCACACTTTTCAAACAAACAAGCAAGCAATCAAGCACACGGTCAAACTGACCAACTGTCCCAGCAGCAGACACTCAGATACTCACCAACACAGCCCCCCTAATGCAGCACTTAGCGTACCTCCTCTCGGACAGCTCCCAGGCAAACTCCCGCTGTTAGCCTCTGCTGTTCGCCGGTTCGCTGCTGACTGCCCTTATATACCAGTCAGGCCCACTCAAGGCCCAGCTGGAACAAAGCACTCCCAATTCACACTTTTCAAACAAACAAGCAAGCAATCAAGCACACGGTCAAACTGACCAACTGTCCCAGCAGCAGACACTCAGATACTCACCAACACAGCCCCCCTAATGCAGCACTTAGCGTACCTCCTCTCGGACAGCTCCCAGGCAAACTCCCGCTGTTAGCCTCTGCTGTTCGCCGCTCAGCTGGTTCGCTGCTGACTGCCCTTATATACCAGTCAGGCCCACTCAAGGCCCAGCTGGAACAAAGCACTCCCAATTCACACTTTTCAAACAAACAAGCAAGCAATCAAGCACACGGTCAAACTGACCAACTGTCCCAGCAGCAGACACTCAGATACTCACCAACACAGCCCCCCTAATGCAGCACTTAGCGTACCTCCTCTCGGACAGCTCCCAGGCAAACTCCCGCTGTTAGCCTCTGCTGTTCGCCGGTTCGCTGCTGACTGCCCTTATATACCAGTCAGGCCCACTCAAGGCCCAGCTGGAACAAAGCACTCCCAATTCACACTTTTCAAACAAACAAGCAAGCAATCAAGCACACGGTCAAACTGACCAACTGTCCCAGCAGCAGACACTCAGATACTCACCAACACAGCCCCCCTAATGCAGCACTTAGCGTACCTCCTCTCGGACAGCTCCCAGGCAAACTCCCGCTGTTAGCCTCTGCTGTTCGCCGCTCAGCTGGTTCGCTGCTGACTGCCCTTATATACCAGTCAGGCCCACTCAAGGCCCAGCTGGAACAAAGCACTCCCAATTCACACTTTTCAAACAAACAAGCAAGCAATCAAGCACACGGTCAAACTGACCAACTGTCCCAGCAGCAGACACTCAGATACTCACCAACACAGCCCCCCTAATGCAGCACTTAGCGTACCTCCTCTCGGACAGCTCCCAGGCAAACTCCCGCTGTTAGCCTCTGCTGTTCGCCGGTTCGCTGCTGACTGCCCTTATATACCAGTCAGGCCCACTCAAGGCCCAGCTGGAACAAAGCACTCCCAATTCACACTTTTCAAACAAACAAGCAAGCAATCAAGCACACGGTCAAACTGACCAACTGTCCCAGCAGCAGACACTCAGATACTCACCAACACAGCCCCCCTAATGCAGCACTTAGCGTACCTCCTCTCGGACAGCTCCCAGGCAAACTCCCGCTGTTAGCCTCTGCTGTTCGCCGGTTCGCTGCTGACTGCCCTTATATACCAGTCAGGCCCACTCAAGGCCCAGCTGGAACAAAGCACTCCCAATTCACACTTTTCAAACAAACAAGCAAGCAATCAAGCACACGGTCAAACTGACCAACTGTCCCAGCAGCAGACACTCAGATACTCACCAACACAGCCCCCCTAATGCAGCACTTAGCGTACCTCCTCTCGGACAGCTCCCAGGCAAACTCCCGCTGTTAGCCTCTGCTGTTCGCCGGTTCGCTGCTGACTGCCCTTATATACCAGTCAGGCCCACTCAAGGCCCAGCTGGAACAAAGCACTCCCAATTCACACTTTTCAAACAAACAAGCAAGCAATCAAGCACACGGTCAAACTGACCAACTGTCCCAGCAGCAGACACTCAGATACTCACCAACACAGCCCCCCTAATGCAGCACTTAGCGTACCTCCTCTCGGACAGCTCCCAGGCAAACTCCCGCTGTTAGCCTCTGCTGTTCGCCGGTTCGCTGCTGACTGCCCTTATATACCAGTCAGGCCCACTCAAGGCCCAGCTGGAACAAAGCACTCCCAATTCACACTTTTCAAACAAACAAGCAAGCAATCAAGCACACGGTCAAACTGACCAACTGTCCCAGCAGCAGACACTCAGATACTCACCAACACAGCCCCCCTAATGCAGCACTTAGCGTACCTCCTCTCGGACAGCTCCCAGGCAAACTCCCGCTGTTAGCCTCTGCTGTTCGCCGCTCAGCTGGTTCGCTGCTGACTGCCCTTATATACCAGTCAGGCCCACTCAAGGCCCAGCTGGAACAAAGCACTCCCAATTCACACTTTTCAAACAAACAAGCAAGCAATCAAGCACACGGTCAAACTGACCAACTGTCCCAGCAGCAGACACTCAGATACTCACCAACACAGCCCCCCTAATGCAGCACTTAGCGTACCTCCTCTCGGACAGCTCCCAGGCAAACTCCCGCTGTTAGCCTCTGCTGTTCGCCGCTCAGCTGGTTCGCTGCTGACTGCCCTTATATACCAGTCAGGCCCACTCAAGGCCCAGCTGGAACAAAGCACTCCCAATTCACACTTTTCAAACAAACAAGCAAGCAATCAAGCACACGGTCAAACTGACCAACTGTCCCAGCAGCAGACACTCAGATACTCACCAACACAGCCCCCCTAATGCAGCACTTAGCGTACCTCCTCTCGGACAGCTCCCAGGCAAACTCCCGCTGTTAGCCTCTGCTGTTCGCCGGTTCGCTGCTGACTGCCCTTATATACCAGTCAGGCCCACTCAAGGCCCAGCTGGAACAAAGCACTCCCAATTCACACTTTTCAAACAAACAAGCAAGCAATCAAGCACACGGTCAAACTGACCAACTGTCCCAGCAGCAGACACTCAGATACTCACCAACACAGCCCCCCTAATGCAGCACTTAGCGTACCTCCTCTCGGACAGCTCCCAGGCAAACTCCCGCTGTTAGCCTCTGCTGTTCGCCGGTTCGCTGCTGACTGCCCTTATATACCAGTCAGGCCCACTCAAGGCCCAGCTGGAACAAAGCACTCCCAATTCACACTTTTCAAACAAACAAGCAAGCAATCAAGCACACGGTCAAACTGACCAACTGTCCCAGCAGCAGACACTCAGATACTCACCAACACAGCCCCCCTAATGCAGCACTTAGCGTACCTCCTCTCGGACAGCTCCCAGGCAAACTCCCGCTGTTAGCCTCTGCTGTTCGCCGGTTCGCTGCTGACTGCCCTTATATACCAGTCAGGCCCACTCAAGGCCCAGCTGGAACAAAGCACTCCCAATTCACACTTTTCAAACAAACAAGCAAGCAATCAAGCACACGGTCAAACTGACCAACTGTCCCAGCAGCAGACACTCAGATACTCACCAACACAGCCCCCCTAATGCAGCACTTAGCGTACCTCCTCTCGGACAGCTCCCAGGCAAACTCCCGCTGTTAGCCTCTGCTGTTCGCCGCTCAGCTGGTTCGCTGCTGACTGCCCTTATATACCAGTCAGGCCCACTCAAGGCCCAGCTGGAACAAAGCACTCCCAATTCACACTTTTCAAACAAACAAGCAAGCAATCAAGCACACGGTCAAACTGACCAACTGTCCCAGCAGCAGACACTCAGATACTCACCAACACAGCCCCCCTAATGCAGCACTTAGCGTACCTCCTCTCGGACAGCTCCCAGGCAAACTCCCGCTGTTAGCCTCTGCTGTTCGCCGCTCAGCTGGTTCGCTGCTGACTGCCCTTATATACCAGTCAGGCCCACTCAAGGCCCAGCTGGAACAAAGCACTCCCAATTCACACTTTTCAAACAAACAAGCAAGCAAGCAATCAAGCACACGGTCAAACTGACCAACTGTCCCAGCAGCAGACACTCAGATACTCACCAACACAGCCCCCCTAATGCAGCACTTAGCGTACCTCCTCTCGGACAGCTCCCAGGCAAACTCCCGCTGTTAGCCTCTGCTGTTCGCCGCTCAGCTGGTTCGCTGCTGACTGCCCTTATATACCAGTCAGGCCCACTCAAGGCCCAGCTGGAACAAAGCACTCCCAATTCACACTTTTCAAACAAACAAGCAAGCAATCAAGCACACGGTCAAACTGACCAACTGGGGATGGGAGGTGTGCAGAGGGATGGGGTACAGGGGTGAGGGCAGTGGGTTGTGGCTGCAGATGAGGGGTTTGGAGTGTGGGAGGGGCTCAGGGAGAGAGTAGGAGTGAGGGCTCTGTCTGGGGCTGAGAATGGGAGGTTTGGGGTATGGGAGGTTTGGGGTATGGGAGGGGCTCAGGGCGAGAGTAGGAGTGTGGGGGTGAGGGCTCTGGCTGGGACTGGGGATAAGATGTTTGGGGTGCTGGAGAGGCTCAGGGCTCGGGCAGAGGGTTGGGGTGCAGGGGGGTGAGGGCTCTGGCTGGGGGTGTGGGCTCTGGGGTGAGGCAGGGCAGGGGATGAGTTTGGGGTGCAGGCAGGCTGCTCTGGGACAGGGGCCAAAGAGGAGGACTCCCCCAGCCCTTTCCCTGCTGGCAGCAGCAAACTCTGGGGGAGGAGCCCCCTTTTCCTGCCCCCCACCACTGTCACTGCATGTGCTCCTAGGGCCTCTCTCAGGTCCAGAAGTCACCCTCGCCTCTCCCATGGTGGCTGCCGGGGGGTGCTGCGTGCGCCTCCTCCCCTGCTGTTGCCCTGGGCCCTGACTGTAGCTTCACTGGGGGTGAGGGATGGGGCTGCCTCCTTGCCCAGCATGGGGCAGGAGTGGTGACTGTGGGCCGGGGGGGAGGGGCTGTGCTGGTGGAGGGTCCCATTGGAAAATGAAAGGGTTTGAGGGGGAAGGACAGGCTCATAGTCAGTCTGCCCTTGCAGTCGAGATGGGGGGCGCTAGGACCCTGTGGCAGTAGTTGCTGCAGGGAGGTAGCATGGAGCTGCTCTGCTCCGGGGCTGGGAAGAAGGGGGGGGGAAGCAAGTCGGGGTTGGGGGACACTTGGGGGAGGCGCGGGGGGGGGGGGGCACAGGTGGGGCTAGGGGGGAGTTCATCCCGGTTATAAATATCTCCATGCCAGCAGCTTTTTTTTTCTCTTCACCGCTTTGTGTGCCCCCCCGCCCTCCCCCCGCTTTGTGTGCCCGAGGCAAGTGCCTCACTCCCTCACCCTTGTTACGGCACTGCATTCACTCTCCTCTTGTCCACCACAAACCAGTATAGAACTCTGCACAGCAACCTATACAGATAGATGTGTTTTAAAATAATACAATTAGAAGGGGGCAGGAGCAGAACCTAATGCAAAGAACAGCAGTGAATTTCTGACAGCTGCATAGAGGCTATTGCTCAAAAAGTAGCAAATGGAGACCAAGAACCGTACTGAAGTTTGAACAGCTAAGACTGGTCACTGAAGTCCATTGGCATGAGCCAGTTTTTTAAACGAATGTAAAAGGACATCTTTTTTCCAATGGAAACAATCATAAGGGACGAGTGAGGAGCACAGAGGCAGTCAAACCATGGCATGACTAAAATACAGGGCAATGAGAAAGATGTTATAGAATAGAAACAAGTTCACTTGAGGCCTGACCCTATTCTCATTAAAGTCCATAGCAAAACTCCCATAGAGCTCAGTGGGTGCAAATCATGGCACTGACAACTCAGAATTGTAGAGCCCTCTAAAGAAGTGTGGAAATATTGGAGAACATGTGAGAACTGAAAATGCCCAGATTCCAGAGATCTATGAAGGAGCAGAAGTCTTTGATCTAACTAGCGCCACCTGTCAACACATTACAATTGTGTAGTCATTAACATTCAAGAAGCCCCTACATATAGAGCAGTGCTTTAGGGTAGCAGTTTTATTAAATCTTAATTACAAAGAAATAATTCTCACCCCTAAAATTGCTAGAGGAAGTTAAAGTGGACCCCTAAAATTCTGCCATGAATACTTGGTTTGATACAAGGACACATCTTTAGGAATGGAAAATATTCAGGGCTTGATTGTTCTCTGATTTACATCAGTGTGAGAGAAGAATGCAGTCCTTACTATAAGTGCTGGACACTTGTATTATATTGTTTTTTAGATTCAAAGTTGAAAACTTATATTACTGACAGCTTTTTTTCCGGGTTAATTGTTGTTGCTCATTAAAGTCATAACGATGAGGGGGATGCTGGTTTCGCAGACACATCCTTACACATTGCTTTTTTGTTAGAATCTAGAGTTTATATTCACTTTTTTGTTAATGTTAAAAATATTTAGCACTTACTGCAATTCATCTGAAAGCTGTGTACTAGTATTCTCTTTTCTGAACTGAGTCTGGCCTGGCTGGACTTGTGAGTTTCCGCCAGGGGGGCATTCCTAAATAAACTTATAATTTACATTTTCCCAGTTGAGTTTATACATACAGGCTCTTGCTGTATAACTTTGCCAGAAAGCCAAGTTGTTTGTTGTCTTTGTTCGACTGATCTCTTGACTATAACGTGTTGCAGTTAATAAACAGAGAAGTTTGCAAAAGAGAAATACAATAAATATGATGCGAGGGGTGAGGGTATCTGTTTAAGGGCGCTGTGATCAAGGCGCATTATGGACTCTCCCCTGCCCCCTCGCAGCCCCAGGAGAGGTGGTGGGCGGGGCAATTGTCCAGGCCCCTCCCCCTACAGCCCGGAGACAGGCGGTGGGCGGGGCAGTGCTCCAGGCCCCTCCCCCTACAGTCCGGAGACAGGCGATGGGCGGGGCAGTGCGCCAGGCCCCGCCCCCTACAGCCCGGAGACAGCGGTGGGCGGGGCAGTGCTCCAGGCCCCGCCCCCTACAGCCCGGAGACAGGCGGTGGGCGGGGCAGTGCTCCAGGCTCCTCCTCCACGCTGTCCCCGCGCTGCCCGCCAAGCCGAGGGCCGGGAGTTCGCTCTGAGGCGCTGCCTGGGCGCGGGTGTCGGGATGTTCCAGGGCCGCAGCGCCTGGTTCTCGCAGAGCGTCAGCCGGGAGCTCCGCGATTTGTGGGGTGAGGGGGGGCCTGAGCGGCCAGTTATTCTGGAGCCCTATGGAGTCCCCCCCAGGAGGGAACCGCTCACCGGCGGCGCGGCTGGGGCCGGGGCCGGGGCCGGGTCCCTGCACTTCCCGCCGCCGGTGCGTGCAGGCCCGGCGCTGCTGCAGTCCTCAGGGGAGCGGGGACGGGTCAGGGGTCGGGGCCTTGGGGAAGGGATGGAGTAGGGGCGGGGCTGGGGCTGGGGCGGGGGCTTTGGGGAAGGGATGGAGTGGGGGCGGGGCAGGGGCGGGGCCTTGGGGAAGGGATGGAGTGGGGGTGGGGCAGGGGCGGGGGCTCTGGGGAAGGGATGGAGTGGGGGCGGGGCCTTGGGGAAGAGGCGGGGCAGGGGTTGCAGCCTCACAGCAGCTTTCTTGATGCCCTGTGTGAACTTTGTGTATAGGTTGGGACGGCCCTGGACACACAACGCTGAGGGGGGCGTGAGGTGGGTGGAGGCAGTGGCACATGTTCCTGAGTGGCCCAGCTGGAGAGGGGGCAGTGGCACACCCTGCTGAGGGTGGAGGCAGGCCCTGTGGGAAGTCAGTAGCACGCCCTGCTGAGGGGGGCGCAGACTGGGGTGGGAAGTCCACCCTGCTCTCGGGGGCTGTGCGGGTGGAAGCGCTCTGGGGTGATTGGGTCTCAGAGCTGGGGCACTGGGCAGGTGCCTGCTGCCAGAGGAGCCTCCCCTCCCCCGCCTGAGCTCTGGCTGTTGCCAGGGCTGAGTGGGCAGCAACGAGTGTCTGGCTGGGGTCACCCACCAGGCTGCTGCGGCGCCGCACAATGACCCTGCCTGGTCTGCCCCAGGGGGAGCCGCCTTCCTTCCCCAGGGCAGCCTGCTCCCTCCGCATGGCTCAGGTGGGGTAAAGGGATGTTGAGGCCGGCCCCTGGCGAGGGATCCCAGCTGACAGCCCATGCCCTGCATGGGGCAGCGGATGGGGAGCGTCACCCCTGGAGCTGCTTCACAAGGGCTGTCACAAGCTGCAGGCATGGCACTGTGGGCACCGTCACAGCTGGTGATAGTGCTCACTAGCGGCTGCATGTCCCTGTGCCCCCAGTTTCTGCACCCCAGAATTGCTATACGGTAGTGCTTTGAGACCATCAGAGCTCATTGGGGACCAGGCTGACCGGCTCCTGGCACAGCCTGCTACAATGGGTAGGAAAATCAACTGTGATCATGGATCACTTCAGTCTAACTGACACCTTCATAGACTCCAAGGCCAGAAGGGACATTGTCATCATCTACTGTAACTTCCTGTGTAACACAGGCCAGAGAACCTCCCCAAAATAATTCCTTGAGCCACCTCTCTTAGAAAAACATCTATCACAGCCTTTGGTAAATTGTCCTAGTGGTTAATTACTCTCACTGTTAAAAATTTACACCTTATTTCCAGTCTAGACATGACATACTGCCAGTACTAAAACATCTTTGGCATTTCTAAATATTATAGATAGCAATATTCTAACTCAAGGTATTGCATCCAACACAGGAGAGTTCTGTATTAGACCTTGTCTTGACAGATAAAATGGAACAGATCGCAGAACTAAAAATTAATGGGTGCTTAAGTACACATGATCATAACTTGATCACATTTATAATGTGAAAACAGAATAAAGTCTAGACCACTAATACACACACACACACACACACACACACTTGGTGCTTTTAAAAGGGCCGATTTCACAAGCTGAAAACAGTTATGAGCCAAATCAACTGTGAGGAAGAATTTAATCAGAAAAATATGAATAATAATTGGGAATTGTTTAAGAACACTTTATTAGATGCCCAAAAGGCCACAATCAAGGAAGAATGCCAAGCTGGTTAAAAAAGAGACCTGGTTTAGAGGGGAAGTGAAGACAGATATAAAAAAATAAAATATAACAAATGGAAGAAAGGGGAAGTTGACAGTAAAAATTATAAATCAGAAGCTAGGAATTGTAGAAAATTGATAAGGGAAGCAAAGGGACACCAGGTGAACTCTATGACCGACAGTTAATGTCATTAAAGAGTTTTTTAAGTGCACTGGGAACAAAAAGACTCCAAACAATGGTACTAGTCCAATAGTAGATGGAAATAGTATAATTATCAATAATGATGCAGAAAAGGCAGAAGCATTCAACAAATATTGGTTCTGTATCTGGGAAAAAAAGATGATGTCATATCATATGATAGCTCTTTTTCCATTCCATTAGTATTGGAGGAGGATGTTAAATAACAGCTAAGGTTAGACATTTTAAAATTAGCAGGTCCAGTTAACTTGCATCCAAGACTTTTAACAGAGCTGGATGAGGAGCTCACTGGACTGTTAATGTTGATTTTCAATAAGTCTTGAAAGACTTAAGTTCCAGAAGACTGGAAGACAGCTGATATGCCAATTTTAAAAGGGTAAATGGGATGACCTGGGGATAATTATAGGTCTATCAATCTGACATTGATCCCGGACAATATAATGGAGCGACTGATACAGGCTTCACTTAATAAAGAATGAAAAGAGAATAACATAATTAACACCAATCAACATATGTTTATGAAAAATAGAACCTATCAAACGAAGTTGATTTTTAATGAGATTACAAGGTTAGTTGAAAAAGGTGTTGATGTATATACTTAGACTTCAGTAAAGCATTTGACTTGGTAACACATGACATTTGATTTAAAAAACTATAATGATATAAAATTAACATGGCACAGATTAACTGGATTAAAAACTAGCTAAATGATAGGTCTCAAAATATAATGGTAAACAGGAAATCATCATTGAGTCGGTGTGTTTCTAGTGGGGTTCTGCGGGGATCTGTTCTTGGCCCTACGCTATTTAACATTTTTATCAATGACCAGGAAGAAAACACAAAATCCTCATTGATAAAGTTTGCAAATGAAACAACGTGAGGGAGTGGTGAATAAGGAAGAGGACAGGTCACTGATATAGAGCAATCTGGATCACTTGGTAAGCTGGGCACAGGCAAACAATATGCATTTTAATACAGCTCCATGTAAATGTATACTGTCACAGTTTCAGGGTAACTGTGCCTGTATTCCTCCCTATCCCCATAGTCCATTCCAGGAGTGACCAGACAGGTCTCTAGTCATTACCTGGCTCTGGCTGGAGACCCTTGTCCCACTCCTTTCTGATTGGGATTTTAAAGCTGCACAGCTGCCTTACAGTGTGACATCCCCAGCAAGTCGGTCTGCCTAACAGCCAGCATCTGTTTGTTGGTTTCTCTCAGGGGGCAATGAACAGTGAGTGTATTGCCGGCATTTACAATTAACACACAGCTCTTTCTAAGCAAGCATCTTTATTCTTAAGGTAAAAGCATTACAGAAAAAAACATATAAAATAATAAATGTACATGCTTATCACCCATCAGTCTTATGGGGCCCTAGTAGGTCAAAGTCTTTCCAGCCCACAAGGGTGGCCCCCGCTTCCTGGGCCAGAAGGTCCTGTCCATTTGCCAGATCAGGTTTTTATACCAAAAGCCTCTTCTTTGTTTAAATCTCTGGAAAACACAGTTTGAAGCAGTATTTGTAAACACCCCTGGGGGTGATGCTTCTCTGGAGTTGTTTACAATTCACAGGGTAATCATCTTCCAGTGTTTTTAGTTTCTGGATGAGCTGTGGTAACCCTTCCCCATGGACTAGAACACAATCATACATAAACAATTCATAAATTGAATACAATGGTCCCCAAAGATACCGCATGGGATTGCAATATTTGGCACATACACATCTAGGAACAAAGAATGGAGGCCCTACTTACAGAATGGGGGATTCTATCTTGGGAAGAAGTGACTGTGAAAAAGATTGGGAGGTTGTGATGGATAATGATAATCAGCTGAACATGAATTTCCAGTGTGATGCTGTGGCCAAAAGGCTAATGCAGTCCCTGGATGTATCAATTGGGGAATTTGCAGTAGTACAGAGGTTATTTTACCTCTTATTTGGCACTGTGAAATCATTGCTGGAATACTGTGTCCAGTTCTGGATTCCACAGTTCAAGAAGGATATTGATAAATCGAAGAGGGTTCAGAGAAGAGCCAAGAGAACGATTAAAGGATTGGAATACATGGCTTATAGTGATAGACTCAAGGAGCTCAATCAATTTAGCTTAACAAAGACAGCTAAGGCATAACTTGATTACAGTCTAAGTACCTCCACGGGGAACAAATATTAAAAAGATTGATTTATTAAATATTTAATCTAGCTGAGAAAGTTATTGTGATAAATGAAGGGGGGGGAGGAGCTTGCTACCTTTTATGAACACCCAGTCAGTGAGCTATAAAATCTCTGTTAGTAGTTGTTCTCTACTTGCTTTACCTTAAAGGGTTAAAAAGTCCATAGGTAAAAGGAAAGGAGTGGACACCTGACCAAAAGAGCTAATGGGAAGGCTAGAACTTTTTAAAATAAGGAAAAAACTTTCCCTTTGTCTGTCTGTGTTGTTCTCCCGGAGAGCAAAGACAGGGCTGGAACTATGCTGTAAAAACTTTGGCTAGGTATGAAAATTAATCAGATCATACCTAGAAACTACTCATTTGAAACCCCAGATATGTAAGTAGATCAGGAAATGTCTAGGAAGACGTGATTAGGTTTATCCCTGTTTATTTCTTTATGGCTATGAACTCTTCTGTGCTAACCCCAAATGCTTTTGTTTTGCTTGTAACCTTTAAGCTGGACCTCAAGAAAACCATTCTTGATGCTTAATTATTGTATTTGCTCTTTTAAATCTAGCAATAGCCTAAGTTTTCAGATGTATTTTCTTTCTTTTTGTTTAATAAAATTTACCTTTTTTAAGAACAGGATTGGATTTTTGTATCCTAAGAGGTTTGTGCACATGTTGTTTAATTAGCTGGTGGCAATAGCTGATTTCCTTTGTTTTCTTTTTCAATTCTTCCCCAGAGGGGGGGGGGGTGAAAGGACTTGAGGGTACCCCACAGGGAGGAATTCCCAAGTTCTTCCTGGGTTTTCAAAGAGGTTTTTGCACTTGGGTGGTGGCAGAATCTACCCGTCCAAGGTCAGAGAAAATCTGTAACCTTGGGAGTTTAATACAAGCCGGGAATGGCCAGTGTTAATTTTTAGAATCCTTGTGGGCCCCCACCTTCTGCACTCGAAGTGCCAGAGGGGGGAATCAGCCTTGACAGTTATAATGTGATTTAGTGGCCTGAAGTTGAAGCTGGGCAAATTCAGACTGGAAATAAGACATATGTTTTTAACAGTGAGGGTAATTAACCATTGGAACAATGTGCCAAGGGTCATGGTGAATTCTTCATACCTGGCAACTTTTAAATCAAAATTGGATGTTTTTGTAAAAGATGTGAACTAGGAATTATTTTGGGGAAGTTCTGCGGCCTGTGTTATACAAGAGAGCAAACAATGGTCCCTTCTGGCCTTAATTCATAGATTTTAATCTCTTGTTTCAAAGTGGGGTAGGTCAAAGTGCAATATGGAACTTTTAGTGCACAGCAGCGGAGTCCACATGGACACTTAGTGTGTGGCAGGCTAGTTCTTGCTGTGATCAAAGCAGGACTTTGGAGCGGAGCCCGGAGCTGGAGCATGGAGCAGCTCCGGAGCAGTGGAGCTGCAGGTTTTTGCCTGGAGCTGGAGCGAAGCCGGAGCACAGCTCCAAAGCCCTGGATCTAAGTGTTTGTGTGGACAAGCCCAAAGTTAGAGCAGGTTGCTGGCCAGCTCTAAAAGAGGGAGGCGGAAATGTGTCTGCATGTCACCTTTCCTTGTGCCTTCCATTTCTGCCCTGAGGAGGGCTCATTCAGACTGTGAACCAAACTCCTGCTCTCCAAGTACACCAGAAACAGCCTTATTGTAAACTTCACTTGGCAGGGGCTCTTTTACTCTTGTGAGTTCCAGTGTGAGCCATTGGGGAAGTAGAATAGGGAATGAATGCAAGATTGTTGTCAAGGGAGAATGATTGATCAGGACAGTTACAATGTATATAAGTTCCCAAGAACTGAATGAACTCTTTTATATGCCACAGAATAAGAAAGTGATGGGTTAGGAAAATATACCTTGGTCCTTAGGCCTTGGAGGTCTCCAAATACATTTTTTAAATAGTTTGAGAACTCAAAATACTGCATTTTGGGGATTTTCTAAACATTTCAAATGGCCGAACAATAGAGAAGATAAATTGTAGTAGGATTGCATTAGGCTGAGTAGGATTGATGCAGGAATAACTGGGTGAAGTTCTCTGGCCTGTGTTACGCAGGAGGTCAGACTAGATGATAATAACGATCCCTCTGGCCTTCAAATCTAAAAATCTGTGACTAGGGGTGAACTGTCAGGTAAAAAGCAGAAGTTCATATTTTGTTCCTTAGGACTGGAGACACTGACCTCAAATAGAAAGGTGCTCTGAACATACTGGAGGTAATAATCCTAAACCAAGAGTGCCATATGCGCTCAATGTGCCCATTTTTCTGCAGTGGCTGAAGGAGGAGTGATTTCAACTCATCATGGTGCTGATTACCTGTTCAGCAGTGATGCTTCACACCCTGATACACAGAGGTACACTTTGTAGGTTTGACTCTTGTAGCTGTTTGGCTGTGTTCTTATCTGTAAGGTAAGGGGAAAAAGCTATACCAGTAGAAGGCACCTATACATCAGTATAACTGCATTCATAGTAGGGGTTTACTTGTATTGCTATTTTGATTTAAAAATATATATCACTCCCCTAATAAAATAGTTATGCTGATACAAAGGCCTGGTCTACACTATGAGTTTAGTTCGAATTTAGCAGCGTTAAATCGAATTAACCCTGCACCCGTCCACACAACGAAACCCTTTACTTCGAAATAAAGGGCTCTTCAAATCGATTTCTGTACTCCTCCCCGAACAGGGGAGTAGCGCCGAAATCCACATTGCCGTTTCGAATTAGGGTTAGTGTGGCCGCAATTTGACAGTATTGGCCTCTGGGAGCTATCCCACAGTGCACCATTGTGACCACTCTGGACAGCAATCTGAACTCGGATGCACTGGCCAGGTAGACAGGAAAAGCCCCGCGAACTTTTGAATTTCATTTCCTGTTTGCCCAGCGTGGAGAGCACAGGTGACCACGCAGAGCTCATCAGCACATGTAACCATGCAGTCCAAGAATCAAAAAAGAGCACCAGCATGGACCGTACGGGAGGTACTGGATCTGATCGCTATATGGGGAGAGGATTCCGTGCTAGCAGAACTACGTTCCAAAAGACGAAATGCCAAAACATTTGAAAAAATCTCCAAGGGCATGATGAAGAGAGGCCACAATAGGGACTCATATCAGTGCTGTGTGAAAGTTAAGGAGCTCAGACAAGCCTATCAAAAGACAAAGGTGGTGACACAACTTAAAGGTGCTTATACTGCATAGCTTATTCCTGTAAGGTAAGGGGGAAAGAGCTATACCAGTGGAAGGCACCTATATATCAGTATAACTGCATTCATAGTAGGGGTTGTACTTGTATTGCTATTTTGGTTTAAAAATATATATCACCCCCCTAATCAAAATAGTTATGCTGATACAAAATGTGTGTGTAGACCTGGCCTTTGTTAATAAAAACTTAAATGCAAAAAAGAAAAGTAGTTTAGTTTTCCAAACCAGCGTTAATTCTACAGTTAAATGAAATCTTTTCTGCTGTTATGCTCTCCCAGCTGGTTTTGTAGCAGTTAGCTAGCAACCTCAAATCCCAGAATGTTGCTGACTTCTTCACTGAGGTATAAGAACGTAATCAAAACAAGAGACATTGAAAATTCAGTCTTTATAAGCAAGGTGGGAGAAAAAAATCAATACTTTCCAAATGGAAAACAGTCAAATTGCTAGGGAAAGAAATTTTACTTTCAGTCTGCCAAGTTATTACAAACAAAGGAAAAGAAATACATAAAACAAAAGAGGGCTTGACAGTGGGTTTTTTTTAAAGGAGAGCTGCAAAGCTTAAAATGAAGAAAAGACTGTAAAAGATCCTCAATCATGAAGTGAATATTTGTATAGATCAGTGGTTCTCAATATATTTATCATTATGGCCTGCAGGTTGAGAACCACAGTGCCACTCATCCAAAAACTCCCTACAGTCCCCTATGCCCAGTGCCCCCCACCCAGAGACTCTTCCACAGAACGGGGCCAGGAGCGCAACCCTGGGCACGGCAGCTGGACCCTGGGACCCATCATGTGCGGCCAGCAGCTGGACCCTGCAACCTGGACCCAGGGACCCTGCCAAGTGGGGCTAAGCATTCGGGACCCCCGGCCAGGAGCAGAGCAACCGGTGTTGGCCGGCAGCCAGGATCCCGAGGTATGGGGCCAGGAGCAGAGCCCCATCTAAAACCTGGGGGTGCTGCAGCACCCCTGCAAACCCCTAGTTCCAGTGTGCTCTACCCAGCCCCACAAACCTGCCCAGAGACCCCCCACTCCTGCACCCTGCCCCCCTGCGGCAATTGCCCGCCCCCTGCTGGCAGGAGTGCTCCTGCAGGCTGCCAGACACTGTCTCCCCCTCAGCCAGCCCCACCCCTTGCCAGACCAGAGCAGCACATTTTGAATTTATTTTAGCACACAGCTGGGCCACAGCTGTCTGCTAATTGGGCCGCATGCGGGCGAGCCGTGGACCGCTGGTATAGATTAAATGTCAGCTAAATACATTTTACAGATGACACACACAGGGAATTGTCAATGTTCTGTTAACTTTAGCCATATGCACCACATTCTCCTATTAATCAGGATAACGGGAATTCAACATGTTATTACCTAAAAACTTTCCCTTTTCTGCTTAGTTTTTATGACATCACTGGCTTCAGTTCTGAAGCAATACCCCATTGTGTACTATGATGATACTACTACTGCCACAGAAGGCTTTGGAGCATGGTGCTGGCCAACAGGTCACCAAACATTAAGTGCAGGTTTTTGTCAATACTTTGTGGCTTTGAAACAATGTAAAGATATTCACTTCTATTCAAAGGACTTGAACCATTTCTTTAACCGTTTGCAAAGCCATGCCATTTAGTATATAAAATACATATGTACCTGATCTGTGGGCTCTGCCTCCTTGCTTCAGTGGGTTGGTGAGGCTGATGTGGCCTTTTTTTTCTTGCTGGTTGGGGCCTTTTCCTTACTAGCCACACACCATAAAGCAAATATATTATTTTCTTTACCAAACTCAAGCTAACTTTAATTCTGTCATTTCATAACTATCCCTACACCTTTGCAGGCATTTACCAGTCAAGTTATGAGCTAAGGATTTGTTTTCCCCACAACAGCTGATAACACTGCAACCCTCTGACAGAACTATGCCAATTATTACCTGTCTGGCATAGTTATATGTAATTCCGCTTGCATCAACTGTCAGGAAAAATGCACAACCCTGAAGTCAGGACTTGACAGATAGTGAAAGAGAAAATGCTTTTCATATAATTTGTTTCAAAATAAAAATGTATCTGTAATATCAGTTTCCATGCACTATATATTTAATTAATGATTTTGGATGTAAAACATGCTCTATATCGGGGTGGCCAACCTGTGGCTCCAGAGTCACATGGGGCTCTTCAGAAGTTAATATGCGGCTCCTTGTATAGGCACCGACTCCCGACAACTTTCCAATGTGCCTGGGGGGGGCTCATTGCTCAACCCCTGGCTCTGCCACAGGCCCTGCCCCCACTCCACCCCTTCCCGCCCCCTCCCCTGAGCCTGCCGGGCCCTCGCTCCTCCCCCAGAGCCTCCTGCATGCCACAAAACAGGTGATTGGGAGGTGTGGGGGGAGAGGGGAAGGCGCTGATCGGTGGGGCTGCTGGTGGGTGGGAGGCGCTGGGAGCGGGCCTAATGGGGGGCTGCTGACGTATTACCGTGGCTCTTTGGCAATGTACATTGGTTCTTTCTCTCAGGTTGGCCATCCCGCTCTCTATTTTTTGTGACAGCTTTATATTAACTTTTGAAATATTAATATTTACAACAATTGAAACAATTTAAAGTAGGTCAATTGCATGACAGTATTCTCATTTTTATTTATTATTTGACTTATCATAGTGCATAGCAACCCCAGTTGCAGACTAGGATACCATTGTGCTAGGCACCATACACAAACAGAATAAAAAGACAGTCTCTGCACTAAAGAGTTTACAATCCCTTTAAACTCATTAGTCACTGTGTCCAGCCTTGGTACACTCTAGGGTTAAATTGATCATTCAAATAATTATGATTTGTTTTTTTCACATTTCTTTTTTATAAAAGCTTTTTCTGTTTTTTTTCTTTCTTCTAGAATACACCAGAGCCTAGATTATATAGAGGGTAAAGCTACAATTTTTCATTCTTGTTATCTCTCTGCAAATGCAAGTGCCAGCTCTGAAATGAAACAGACAGTGGCTTTGGGTCACTTCATCCTTCCCCCTGCCTGTGTACAAGAAGGTTAGGAAAAATATAGAGCATTTAGCATACAGTTTAATCATTGTTTTAAAACCGAGACTGTTGGTGATGTTTAACATACGTGGTCAAATTACAGTGACCTCAGTCTGGGTGTACTGGGGGAGAAGGGGCATAGGGAGTGTCCCAGGACTGGAGGCATCCACAGTTCTGCAGTGCAGGTTGATCTGAATCTACTGCTGCTCGTGGTGCTTACCCCTCTACTAGGTGCAGGTCTAGGTTGGCAGTGTGAGTGAAATCATGCCCATCTCACTCACAAATGCTGCTGCTCCATGAGCTGCCCCCAGTCAGGACATGTGCCATTACACAGGTATTGCTTTGCTAATATGTTTGGCCGTTTGTTTCCTAGCAGATGAGTGGATTGGAGTCACCTATGAGTTTGGGATCCTGCAGTTTCCGGTATCTTGACAGTTGATGTGGGGCTGGGCAAAAAGCTCTTCCCTTCCTTTCTCCCCATTTCTCTCTCCTCTCGCCTGCTACACTCCACAAACCTGATTGGTTGGGGGGGGGGGATGCCATTCCAACCCCCCCCCCCCCTTTTTCTCTCCTCCCTGCTACTCTTCACAAACCTGGCAGGCAGAGCAGAGTGCCACTCCAAAACAAGGACACAGAATTAACTCTGACCCTTGGGAGTCCAAAAGATTAAAAACAGGAAGAATAGGGACGGCATATTATGTATCAAAATTAGGAATTAATATGTCTAAAAGAATATCCGATTGTGTAGCTGTCATGACAGCTGAGCTGGTGGCGATAATGCTAGTGTTAAATTGGATCTGGAGTGTGCACCCAGCAGCGGCAGTCGTTTTTTCAGACTCGATATCAAGCCTTATGGTAATAAGAAAGGATGCCTCCATATGTAGAAGTTATCTAATCAATTAAGGGGAGAATATAAATCCCTAGGTATTTAGGAATTATAGTTGGTGATGGCTATGGACTAGCCAGTCAAGTTTGCTATGCCATGAAAAAGAAAAAAAAGAGGGACCCCCCGGGAGGGTTTGAGTGAATGAGCAGATGGGGGACCAACCTGGGAAGATTCAGATAGGAAACAGGAAGAAGCAGAGAGCAGGAACCCTGAGCTATGGGAGACAGGGAGCTGTTTGGAGGGGAGCCAGCTTGTAAAAGGGGACTCTTATAAGTGCTCAGCCTGGACCTGACAGAAAAGCTGAGCCCATGCGACAGGACCCATTATTTTGAGCTCATACCGCACACCAGCCTCAGAGAGCATGGACAAGGTGGACTGATCCAAAGGCGGGGACAGATTGCATTGGCATGGGGCAGAGTCACTGCATGTCTAGCCAGGAGTGGGAGGCCTGTTTTGCTGTTTACTGTGCGGAGACAAAGGAGTCTGTGTAACCACTGCTAGAGATCCTGACCTAGGTACCAATCAGTGGTCATTACAGTTTTGTTTCACACTTGGTTAAAGATCATCTCTGCTAGCTGACTGATTTTTGCTGGACAGATACCACTGTGTAATACTTTTGACATTAATTTATTTTTATTCACTACAGAAATTAGAAGAAAACTTGGTAGTTTTATATGGGAGCAGATGAATGATTCCCTGATGGAACAGGTAAGGTTGTACTAAAGGCACATTGGGGTGAAATCCTGTCCCATTGAAATCAATGGCAAAACTTTGCCTGACTTCAGTGGAGGCAGGATTTCATTCCAGGGCTTCAAATTAAACAGTGGATCAAATGTTTTTGGCTTTTTTTGGATTGAATTGTGATAATCAAGATGTCTATTACTGCCTTTGGCCTACTGTGTATCCCCCTTCTACTGCATGGTGTCCAGGAAGCAATCATTCAGAACTTGCAGGAAATGGAGTTGCAGAGGGATTCACTACTATCACCACAAAACAATGTCCATATTCTTAAAAATAATGAAATGGATTGAGAAAAGCCAACAATGATATAAAGCACTCAACCCACAGAAGCAGGTTACAAAGCTTTTGTGCTTTCTCTGGTTACTGCTGGCTGGGTTGGGTAGCTTAATGGTAGTCCTTTGTACTACTATGCCAAAAATTTGGGTTCAGATCTCTTGCTCCCCAGGCAAATTACTGCTATGCAAGAATCTCCTCCTGCCAGAGGCTAAGATTTCTGGACAACATGATCAACACAAGCTGCCTTATATTGCAAAGTTTGATTTTAGTGTTAAAATCCTAAGTAGTAAAAGCTTAGCCCAGCTGAAGGACCTTTCACTGTCCTGTGTCCGCAGCTGAGATAAATGGGTCTGGACTTGATAACAGTCCCAAAGTAAATTCTAGATAGGAAGTAAGGGCTGTAGATGGCAGTTACAGTAAAGGAATCACACAGCTGTGTGATTATTTCCCCCTTGAGGTGAACCCCAGTCCACTCTGCAGGGCAAGGTTAGACTGTTTTGTTTCCACTTCAATTTTGGTGTTTGTGCGATTTTTAAAGTTTGTTTTGTGTGTGTGTGCATGCATGTGTAAAATTTGCATTTGATAGTGCCTATCGTGGAATGTCAGAAAATGGAAAATGATAGTTATCAGAGGAACTTTCCTTTGCTTCCTTATCAAGTCAGAAGGGGCTGTATGCACAATTTTAATCAAAATGTATGTTGACATCCACAGCTTGATGAATTAACACCAGTTGAAATAAAGACTAGCATAAAAGAGGATGAGCAAAGAATAAAGGGCAAAAAAGACCTGGATGGAAGGTATTTTCTTTATTTCCATGTTAGGATTGCTTAGGTCCTGCTGTTTAGGCACATGAGCGTATAACACAAGGG